>NC_133768.1:23000375-23625375 GCF_036562045.2 Rhinolophus sinicus | reverse complement strand
TACACGTGAGCAATGCCTTTGGAACTGTTGTGAGTATAACGAGCTGATTTATGGCCCCACCCTTTGATTTCCACATTACTCCCTTCATTTACCCTCCAAGTGCTAGTAGTTTATTGATGAAGTACAATGATTACACAGACCCCTTGCTCTATTACCCACCGAGGCTTGCCATCTTTGAGAATGCACACTGTGATGGCTTCGTAATATGCTGACTTGGCTAGGCTGAACTGCGTTTCCCAGAATTCCATTTTCTTGTATGTGTCCAGTTACAGTAGGCTACAAGAGAGATTCTCTCACTAATTGGAGGATGGAAGGAAGGCAGCAGTCATCGTGTGTGTGTGTGCGTGTGTACATGTGTATACACACGTGTGTGCATTGTTTCTGATATGCTCACTTACCTCATTGACATGAAGTAGCAATTGGGCCTGACAGTGCTCTCTTTTCCCCTGTATCTTCCATCAGTGTCTCTGACTCTTGGGTCAGAAGTGTGTGTGTTCAGCTTTGTGATTAAGGGTCCTGCTCATTCTTGTTGGTAAGGTCAGAGGCAACAAGAACTGACTTGGATTTTAGTACCCTAGAGGAGTTCAAGCCTGCTCGTGATCTTCCCACCTGATTGCCTGCCCTGCAGACTGCAAGCCCAGCGTATGCTCATGGGGTTCTATCCTACTCATTATCTTCCCTTCCTGACTGCCTGCCTGTGAACTTCAGGCTTCAGCCTTAGATGCAGAGATAGTGATGTGGAGACTGGTTAGACAACTCCCATAATTGTGTAAACCAATTACCTGCAAATGTATAAATAGGTAGATCAATAAATAAATGTATATGTATAAACATATACAGAGAGTGCCAAAAATTTATACATATTTTAAGAAAGGAAAAAAATATTAAAATTATAATACTCAATATATACCGATAACAAAAGATGAATACAAGTCACATTTGACTTCTGCAATTACAAGAGGTGCTCAAAGTGGTTACCATCAATGTCCAGACACTTCTGAGTACAGCCAACTACTGCTTGAGCAATGTTGACCAAAGAGTCCACTTGTATATATTTTTTGGCACCCCCAGTATATATATATTTTCCACTGGCTGTCTCTCCCTTTAATCCTCTTCTTACACTACTATGCATGCACAGATGGGTTCATATATATCAATGACTTTAACGTCTTTACCACCCACATTTTACTGATCTCCAAATCTGTCATCAGCTTGGACTTCTCTCTTGTATGGACAGCCCCACTTAGACCTCTCACAAGCATCTCCCACACAACATGTCAGCAATTTGACTTATCATCTTTCCCCCAAATTGCACATCCTTCAGACTTCCTATTTTGGTGAACATTACCTAACATACAGTAGGCATTCAATAAATGATTATTGGAAAGTTAATGAATAAATAAACATGCTTTGAAAAGAGATTTCTCCACTATTAAGTGCTGAGAGTGAATAATAGCAGCATAATTCATATAACTAACTTTTATTCAAATTATGTGAGAGGGACATTTCAATGAACAAGCATCATCCCTATAACCTCTATTTTCCTTCCTCCAAGTCAGCCTTAAATTTGTGGCGGAGGGTTACAGACACTTTAAGGAACTGATGAAAATAGATTCCTTGCCCCTACCCCCGAATTCATGAAAATATTTTGTGTGTTTACAATTTTAAGCCCCCTAGAAATGCATTCATAGACTTAAGAATCTTGAGTTAAGATTCTGTGATCTAGTTAAAATATGATACTAGAAAATATTAATTATTTTATATATGAGTTATAATCTCACATCAAGGTATTGGGGGATTCATATTGATTTCAAGTATATATTTTTTGTCTATTTGGGTTAATAGAAATTAAAACCTAGAGTTGTTTGTCAAAACACACATGATTGTCCTACTGGGATTTCTGAAAAGAAATAACTGAAACATTGATGATTTGTCTGATGACAATAAAGTAGCAAAAGGTTTAAATAAAATAAACTATTCTGTTTAAGATATTAAGATATCATTTGTGAGGCTCAATTATCATAACATTGAGATGGAATTTAATAAATCAATTTAAAACATTTTTTATGTGCTAAAAAGATTAAAAAAAAAAACCACCACTTCTGTATTAACATCACTGGTCCTATCATCTGACTTTTCAACCACTCTTTCCCAGTTAATAATTTTTTAGGAAAATGAAATAATTTTAAGCCATCTGAATAGTAACTAGTTTACCAGCTTGTGGGAAAGACAAAAATGAATTCTTTAAAAATAGCCACTTCCTTCAAAATGCCCTTATTCTGAAAACAGAATGTTATTCTGTAGTGGGGAATAATGTAGAATAAATGCAAAATATAGTCACAAGAGAACATCGATAAAAAGTTATCACAGTAGCTGGAAATACATATTTGAGACAAGAAATTTGACACTCAGTTCACTGTGATTATGGTTTCCTCTAGATTGCAGAATAGGTAGGGCCATTGGGACATATTCACAACCTCGTTCTTAAATGTGTCTGTCTTTCAACAAATTAACACATAGGTTAGTGCATTAATGAGCAATTAATTGGTTGGCAGAAGCATCTGGACGGGGATTACAGAAGGGAATCCCTCTGGCTGTGTCTATTCAAGGAAAGCAAGATGTGAAATCAGAAGAGAAAGAAGGAATTTTTGGAAATTTGTCACCTCAAGATTGCAAAATCAATGTCCCTGGGTACTTTAAGAATGTAGTATTATTTCCCCAATATGTTTCCTTTTTGAATTTTTCAGCATAAACAATGGAACTTTCTTTAAATGTGTGTTGTACTAATATAAATATATATACTAAAAGTATATACATATACATGAAAGTACAAGTATATACCTCTAGTTATCTATATCTATATCTATCATATCTATATATCTGTACCTATATACATTTTAGAAACAATAGGGGAAATATTCAACCTGTAACCTTAAACAAGAAACTAAAATCTTAACTGTCAAGATAGTTTAAGGCAATGATGTATGGTGAGTCCAACTAACAGTCACATCTATAAAAATGCACATCCAGATTCTCTAAAAACACACTATGTAGGCTGAACAAAGCAGGTCCCCAGGCTGATTTTGGTGCTCCAGTCACCAATTTGCAATCCCTAAACTAAAGCATAAATGTGGTTGGAATCCAGACCCCTGAGTCAGCTAAATCTATGTCCAAATAGGACTCTACCATTTATTATCTCCTTGACCTTAAGCAAGTCATTCCATTTAACCTCTTTAATATTTTAATTTTCTCATTTGCAGAACTGAGTGTAAAAATATTTAACTTCCAGATCTATTATGAGGATTAAATGTATAAACAAGGTATATAAAGGACTTAGCACACTGTAAATTAGCAGAGAGAGTAATGGCTCAATACATACTGGGTGTTAGTACTAGTGAAAATGATACACAGCCCTAACAAATAAAGTGCCTACTATGTACCAAGCTGAAAAGTATCTCTTGATAAAACAGAACCAGCCTTTTGCTAACAATAGTCCCCATACTTAGTTTTCACACCATCATGTTATCTTTTTATACACCCAATGTTTCTAGGCTTTTTGATTTAATCATGTCTTATTTTCCTTCCTTCTGTATTAGTCTCCAAAAGCACTGCTGAACTCAAGGTTAACCTATGCAAAGAATGAAAGATCAACTGCTGTCCACTGAAGTGAAGATTCGTCACTGCTTTGGTGTGTTCTGATGAATTTCACCTTGAGACACACCCTCTTTTGCCATCCTTGTGCTCAATTTGTTTCCCATCTCCAATCTCACTTCAAGTTGCTGTCTTACCCACCATCCCATATGAATATCCCTTTTAGAATTCAGACTTGATCCAGCCCATCCAGAAAGCCTTCCTCAAGTATTTACATCATTTCCCTCGTCATCTTCCCAAGTGGCCATACAAGCCCTTGCTACATCCTCCAGACATCATCTAAATTAAATCCATTTCTTCACATTCATTTTGACTATATTTTATCTCTTTGGCTCTTTATCAGATTATAAACTTATTCGTGAGCAAGAGTTGCATCTTAATAAAAATTTATGAAGTGTACACCCTCTTATTTTAGCTCCAAGGACTCCTGAGACATCTCTAATGACAGCATAAGTTTCAGAGAGTAAATCCATAAGGAAACAAGATATTTTCCCTTATCTTGTGATAATTCACTTTATGCTTATTTACAAACAAATAAGCAAACAAGATAAACAAACAAAAAAACTTCAATGCCAAATAACTATGAAATGCTGTCCTAATACAAGGAATCGCTTATAGTAACATTCTTCTCAATACTGAAAAAGTACTGTATACTTAAGTGAGAATCTAAGTCAGGTAAATTAGAGCCCAAATTTAGGCAGTTATATTAAACCACATTGGAGAGGGAAAAGAAAACATATATGTAACCAAAGCCACAATATTATATTCAACACTTTTGGAACCTACGAGCAACTATGCCTAGATCAGAATAAAAGTTCATAACTTTGCCTGATGGACCATCTCCCAACATTATATTTCAAATCTGTAAGAGTAGGAGGCATGTATAAAATTATTTAACAAAGGCTTTCTATGTCTATCAAATTCTTTGAAATGGTGTTAATTAAGTTAACCCACAATTAATTAAAAACTTCTCAAATTTTCCTTGACTACGGGTTAAATTTTTTAATATAAATTACGTTGGTATTGTACTTATCTCCTTCCTACTTTAGAAAGAATCATATCCTCCTATGTAAACTCTAAGATAACTGAGGAAGAATTTCATAGGTGTTACAACTCAAACTAGAAATCAAACCATCACACTCAAAGCTCTTAGGTGAAGGTTTTTTATTTTAATCTGGGCCTCTTATTTATTCCGAAGCGTGTGTATAATAATCTTGTAGATAGTTCTTAGTGAACAGAAGCCTCCTTCCTAAAACACACATGACTATAACAATATCCATCACTGACATCATCAACACATCCTCTGAATGAGACCCATCAGAGGAGGTGCGTAGAGTCCTGAGCCTCAGAGACTGGGAGGAAGATTCTGGGCCTAATAGCCATGTTTCCCACTTGGGACTAAAAAGCCTCTTAGTGGATGCTCATGGTGACTGCCCCTCAGTCCCTGCTGATGGTCATCTGGGAAAGCAGAACACTCATCCTGAATTAATAAAGAGTCTTGATGCACAGATCTTCGGGGAGCAGAGGAACAGAGGGAAATCTGGCTGAAAGCAAAGGTCTGACTGGTATTCTATTGATGCTGACATCTTTTACACTGTTCTTCATGAGTTGGTTTGAATAGTTCATAAAAAGGAAACTGAGAGTTAAAGGAACAGAAAGCAGCTTATGTCTAAAAAGTGTGGTTACACACAATGGAGTGTCAGGACCCTTTAGCGGTGGGGCAGCACGGATGGGGTTCCAGTACACAGGACTCAGAAGCAATGAGCGGAGAGAAGGGATTTCAATCTTGGCTGTGCATAGTCCAGAAACCAAGATTCTATTCATTTATTAAGTTTTCCTGATGACTCAGGGGCATAGTAGGTGTGGGAACCTCTGGGGTTTTTCTGCTGTGACAGAAGGAAACAAATCTGGGACACCAGAGGTAGGGGGTTGGGGCCTTCGACGTGAGTGCAATGCCTGACCAGAGCCAGAACCTGGGCATTTTGAGTGCATCAGAGAAATCACGGGGGCCTGAAGACACACTCCCAGAGATTGGGTTCTAGGCACTAAAGGGTAGGCAGACTTTATGAGAAAAGTATGGATTGGAATCCTGGGATAGCTAAACCAAGTAAAGTTGGGGTAAGCCTTGAATTCTCAGGGGTAGGAGTTGCTAAATAGTACAGCATAATTTAGTGATCTGCATTTTGGAAAACAGCCATTTTCTCTGGCGGCTATTAAAATGCTATTAGCATAATTAAGATCAAATCATTATCTTTTTCCTGGGGTAGAATGAATTTGATGCAAGTAGTAGGAACTCTTACCTCATATTAGTTACAATCAAGTTTTTTGTATAGCATTGCCTTATTCCAGAGTAAGAATTACCTTATTCAAAAAGTTCTTCACTCTTCACACCCCAATCACTGCAGCCTGGCTGCAAGCGGTTAAGAAATACTTAGTGAGTAATTAGAAAGAACGGGGAGTGGGCTGGAACTACATTTTGCAACCATTGCTAATTTCTGGTGTTTAGTTTTCATAGATGCTGGTTGGTTTAAAGCTATGGCCTCACTCCCAGTTACAAGTTTCCCAGGTGTGATTATAGAACCTGTTGCCCTTAACACTCATGTGGGAATGAACTTAGCTGACAAGTGGGATGGACAGAGGCAGAATAGAAATAAAAAGCAGAATTTAAACCCTTCAAACTCATTTGGACCTTGAAGTTTTCCTCCATCTTTAACATTCTTGTTCCTTAGCTATATTCAAAATTCTTTTATTTAATTAAAGTTTATTGGGGTGACAATAGTTAGTGAAGTTACATAGGCTTCAGGTGTACAAAATTCTTTAATGTTAGGTATTTCAAGGTTGTGTATATATGATATACACATGTACGAGTTCAGACAATTAAGTTCGCGAACTCAACCTAGAACAAGTGCTACCTACCTCATGGCTGAATATACTATGGTCACCTGCGAAGTACTCCCCTTGGGAAGCTATGCACAGATGCCAGCGCCTGGTCTACCCTTCAAAGCAATTTTGGAACTCTTTTTCTGGGATGGCCATCAGAGCTGTCATCATATTACCCTTGATGTCCTGAATGTCATCAAAATGTCTTCCTTTCAATATTTCCTTTATCTTGGAGTAAAGAAAGAAGTCATTGGAGGCCAGATCAAGTGAGTAGGGAGGGTGTTCCAATACAGTTATTTGTTTACTGGCTAAAAACTCCCTCCCAGACAGTGCTGTGTGAGCTGGTGCATTGTCGTGAGGCAAGAGCCATGAACTGTTGGCGAAAAGTTCATGTCGTCTGACTTTTTCATGCAGCCTTTTCAGCATTTTCAAATAGTAACCTTGGTTAAGTGTTTGTCCAGTTGGTACAAATTCATAATGAATGATCCCTCTGATATCAAAAAAGGTTAGCAACATTGTTGCAACAAGTTCGCAAA
This sequence comes from Rhinolophus sinicus, assembly GCF_036562045.2. Taxonomy (NCBI): domain Eukaryota; kingdom Metazoa; phylum Chordata; class Mammalia; order Chiroptera; family Rhinolophidae; genus Rhinolophus; species Rhinolophus sinicus. The sequence goes on along the minus strand of NC_133768.1, from coordinate 23,618,308 downwards.
CTTAATTGTCAGACCTCGTATTAGAACAGTTATCAATATCTAAATTGACACTGCAAGAAAGAATAGAAACCCAAGTAAGTCCCCCCCCACCTAAAAAAATGAGTCCTCTTATCGACAACTGTAAGGCAAAGCTATGAATATTTTCCTAAGTCATGATAAAATCACTACAGTGAAAATGAATATTGTATGTTGGGTGAAGAGTTCATGGGAGTTATGAGTTGTTTAGGATTCTTAATTGATTGACAAATTAAAAATTACACCATTGGTTACAAATATAGAACTCCATTAGTCATTTTCTTAATGATACAGTGCTTTTATTCTTCCCTGAAGCAATAATGAAGAATAACTGGTATATCAGAGACCCTGTACATCCATCACTGGACACAGGTGAACTTGACCTCTTAAAAGAGGATGAACTTATTAAAATATCCACCAAAGGCGTGAAAAATTTATTCTTTTCCACTTTTTTGCATCCTTTTGGACATCTATGTTCAAAAATCTTTCTGAGCTCAAAACATTGAAAAACAAAAACAGTATTTTGCTATTTGTATCCTCATAGCTGTATGTCTGTTGAATCAAAATATTGCAACACCTCATTAGAGAAGTCCTAAAATGTGTGTCAGTCCATTTTTTTTAAAGCAAGAGATTCAGTGTAACTGGATCTCAGTCATTAACCAATGCAACAATAAACTTCCAATGGTAGATTATTTTAAAAATAGTTTTAATGTTGAAATAAGCATAAATAGCCCAAATTGGTTCCATAAGTAGTTAGGTGTGCTGGTGTGGCAAGCTGAAGAAACACAGCTATAAGGTATCTTCAACACTATACGTTTTTATGCAAATAGTTCAAATCACAATTTTTCGTAACATTAAACGCTTTATGCAAAACAGTTGAATGACATTAAAATATATATTTTGCTGAAAATTTACAGTTTTCCTGTTCTTATCATTTGAGAAGATAATGTGTAGTAATTATATTCTAATAATTTTTCCTGTTTTTATGAGTGGGAGTTGCAAGACTTGATTAGGCTATTTTAATAGCTAAAGAATTCGCGCTGAAGCGTTTTTAATATGCAAATAAAATATAGGTTATGGGATAGCAGCAATATTCATTGCAGAAAGAAAATTCCTATTCATTGATTGGAATCAGTTATATGAGGGGATTCCAAGTACTCTAATGAGAAACATGTTTTCAAAATTTCACTCAAGGCACAATCAACTAAAGATACAAAATTAGAAGTATAAATCATCAAAACAGTAAGTGTAGAAAAATGAGGTTTCAATAAGGACTTCATACAAATTTTATTTCATAGCTCAGATTTTTCATGAAAGGCTTCTGCAACACAATTACTTTAGGAACTATAATTCTCAACTTCACTTTGGTTTCTAAGTCCCATTAGGTCTACTTTATATTGCATCTAATCTTGTTTTATTTCTACCTAAACTGTATTCTGGGAATGGTGACTTTGGAAAAATTATTATAGTTATTTGAGTCATGAGTTGTAATGTAGATCTATTATATTACTTTTTAGCACTTAACATATTCTATTGTCATTAAGTTTTTAGCAGTGACCCCCACAATCATCATTCTTAATGATTTTCAATAATTTAATATGAAAGTCTGAATAAGTCGATAATATCTTTACCTAACTTGGTAAGAATTCAATGCCAAAGGGAACCTACTACTTTTTCCCCAAAGTTATTACTGGTTTTCACCCTCTAATCATTTTTCATTAGAGAAATTTGAGATGATCAAAACCTCTGGAGCTGAGAAAGGAGAATGTGAGGCAAAACATGCCCACAGAGAAGGAGGTTCTATAAACCAGAGATTAAAAGGATTGCTGATTGTTTGCTTCCAGTAAGCATGGATAACTAAATAAATTATGGTGCTTCAGGAAGAAATAGCAACATTCAAAATTATGGAGAAAAACCTAAAGAGCTTGCTTTTGCTGCCATTGTACAAAATAGCTTCTGTCATGAGTCATTTAGCTAAATCTACCACTGAGCTTATCTCTTTTGGACATTTTATTAACTAAATCATGAGGATGCAATTGCTTTACATGCTTAATTTTCCATGTGAAAATTTTATTTAGAACTCTATGACAATGTAACTACTATTTCGTAGAAACTTGCTTAATGTAGAATGTCATTATCCATCATTAATTATGTAAAAATCATGCTAAAAATATTAAGAAAAATAATGTATAACACATATTACTTGTAAAATGTCATCTCCCCTAAATTATAAATGTTTAACAAATCATTTGGCATTGTACTATCTATTGTGAATGCTTGAATTTTTATTATTATATGTTACAATTCTTTTCAATGATTATGTATGCTTTAGCCATTTAGATATTTATTGAGTTACTTCTATGTGCCAGGCACTGCCCTGGGTGCTTGGGATATGTAAGACAATGAAGTGAAACTTTCAGCCCCCATGGGACTTGCATCCTAGCTCAGGATGATGAGGAATAGGCAAAAATTATACAGTGTGTTCAAAGATGATCAGATATATGGGAAAAGGAGAAAAAGCAGAACCTGGAAATGCCAGCAGTCTGCAATTTTAAATAGAAGGGTCAAAATAGTATGCACCGAAATAGTGACATTTAAGAAAAGACTTGAAGGAGGAGAGGGAATTAGCCAGGTGGATATGTTACAGAGGAGCACTGAAGGCAGAGGAGCAGTGAGTACAAAATTCTAAGAAGGGAGAGTGCCTGGCATGTTAGAGGAACAGCAAGGAGGCCAAGGGGCTGGTGTGGAGCGAGGATGTCAGACAGGGATAGAGATGTGGTCATACAGGGGATGGAGAGTTTACCTTGTAGGCCATTGTAAGGACTGTTGCTTACAATGTGAAATTGGGAGCTTTCGAACAGACAAATCATGAGAAGTGCCTCATATTGGGGTAGTAAAGGCCGAGAAAATGAGGAGTCATGTTCTGGAAAACTTTAAAGCGAGAGCCATCAGAATTCCCTGACAGGTTGGATGTGAAGAATGAGAGGATAAAAAGGTCAAGGCTGATGCCAAAGGTTTTGGCTTGAGCAATTGAGGACTGAAGTTACTGTCCCTGTGGGTGGTGCAAGTCTGTAGGGTAAGATCTGGAGCTCAGTTTTGAAGGTGTGGAGTCTGGGGTGTCTATTCCAGTGGATATGGGTAGGTGGTTAGATATCCGATTTTAGAGAATTGTCAGGGCTGGGTATATACACTTAGGAGTCACTGGCTTATAGATGGGATGAGATCATCCACAGATTGAGAGTAGAGAAGACCTGGGGCTTTGCAATATTAAAAGGTCAGGGAGAACAGGAGTAACCATCAGAAGAAAGTGAGAGTGCCCAGAGAAGTGGGACACAAACCCAGAGTTTATGTAACTTCCATGAGGTGCCATGGAAGCCAGGGGAAAAGGGAGTATCACAGAGAAGGGGGTTGAGTGCTGTACTCAGGCCATGTTCGATGAGGACAGTGCACTGGCCATAAAATTAAACAACATGGAGATCACAGGAAATCACATATTATGTATTGCCTGATACATGTTATACACCATATATTCTATATAGAAAATAAGGTGACATGGAGTGAAAAATAAGCTTTGTCTCTAATGAATAGAATAATCTTGAATTAGATATTAAATGGGTAGAACACAACTCTCAAGCATGAGATCAGGTATCGTTTTTAATACCCTTGAGCGTTTCTGAGAAATGTGTTTCTACCAAATTCCTGCAATTAGATGAGTAGCTAAAAGGGTTTCTGAAAAATGGGGGTGACAGCTAAGGAATGGAAGGGATGGTTATTGTCCAAGCTCTGAATTCTATAACTCATTTTGTTTATTTAAATAAAGACAGTTATCTCATCAAAGTTGCAGAGTACAATGTGATTGAGTTCACAGTGCAGTATTTAATTAGAAAATGTTAATTAATCTTCCTTAATTCAATATTGTACCAAGAAATGTCTTTGCATACGATACCCCATTCTATAGCTCAAGAATATAGCATGAAGTGTGATGCAGGTCATATCCTGTGTTGCTATATTACGGCAGAAGAATGATTCAAATTGTGAATTCATAGAAGGCTATAGTAAGAGGCTAAAATTTCCTTTCCCCATTGACAAATGGTACTCAAAAAGCTGCTTTGGTCCAATCTTAAATAGAACAATAGCCTTAAGGGAACTTGTTGTAAAGTCGTCTAACACTGGAAGTCCATAGGGTTCCTCCATGGATACATGGGGAATGGAGGAGGCAGAGTACAAATGCAATCTTAAATTACACAAGGACAGAAAAGGATCCAGAGCAAGTCCACTACAATGATATTTATACTTTTTATAATGGCCAAATGTACTTCCCTCTCCCTGTTAAAAATGTAATAAAATTTTTCTCTTGGGTCTGGACTTTATATGTCAAGTTTCTGCCTGCAGCTAATTTTTACAACTGAATTGCAAAACCCTGAAAGCAGCATTTAGGCTGAAAATGCTGACAGCTCCATAGCTAGAACAGTGCTAATGATAAGAACATGAACATAAGGCTGTGCTCGGTAGTCAATGAATTTCCCTATCCTAATAGGATGAACATTATAAAACAAGGAATATAATCAGCTCCATTATATTAAGAAGACAAGGAACAGGAATGTAATGTTACAAGTTCAGCACATTAGGCTTCTACTAGGTGCATATGTTTAGCAACATTTAGGAAGGGAATGACAGTCAAAGGATAAATACTTGGACGAATGAATAAATGTGTGGCTCTACCTTACTGAAAATTTCACCTTATCAACTTTTGTTTCAATATTCTACAATCCCTTGTCTATTCAGTTGATTTGAAAGCACTGCAAAATGTTGAATGATTATTTCTCTCTCATCAGAGCAGAGGATTCTACCGCAGAAGTCTTCACAAACAAATCTTCACACCATGGTATTCTCCTTCATGATCTAGTGGTTTTAATTTCTGAAATAATATAGTATAGTCCCATATGATTATGGAGTATTATTGAAAAATGGCATAAGTTTAAATTTATGTTACTGAATTAATATAATTTTAATACGCAGTAGTTAAAATTAATGTTTAGGACTATGCTAAGCAATAATGTAGTTCAATAGTTAGCAATCTAGGGACAGTGGGCTAAATTAAGCTTGCTTCCTGTTTATGTAAATAAAGCTTTATTAGCGCCACACCCACTCATTTACATATTGTCTAGGTATGCTTTTGCACCACAAAGATAGAGTTCAGTAGTTGTGAAAGACAGTATCTGATATGGTCTGTGAGCTTTAAAATATTTGCTATCTGGCCTATTAAAGAAAAATGTTTGCTGACCCTTGACATAGTCCCCTAATTATCCACAGTCTCTCTTTCTGGGGTTTCAGTGACCTGTGGTCAACTATAGCCTGAAAATACTAAATGAAAATTCTAGAAATAAACAATTCATAAGTTTTAAACTGCAGCTGTTTTGATATGCTGGGAATTTATTTGTACATGCCATGGAGAAGTCATAAACTGTATGTATGCATAGGAAAAAACATAGCGATATACAGGGTTTGGTATTATCATTGGTTTCACACATCCACTGGTGGTCTTAGATAAGACCTGGGGTAAAAGGGGGACTACTGTATTTTCATAAAAATCTTTGATGTTAGTACTAATGTTACCCCAGTTTTTGGAAGCAGAGTAATTGAAGCTCAGTGGAATTAAATAAATTGCCCAAGATTACAAATGAGAAAGTAGCAGACCGAAAATTTGAATCCAGGACTAATTTCCAAACTTATGATTTTCACTGCCAAATACAATGCCTCCCACTCATGTCTGAAGGTCACCATATTAGCAGAAGTCATGCAAGTGTCATAGAGTAGAGAAAACTTGTGTTCAGAAATCTAAGATGATCCTAGATATATTTAGCAACATTTTGTTATTCAGCTTCAAAGAAATGGGATTGATATGGACAGACTAGTTCTTGATAAGAAAACTCAACTATTTATTGAAAAATTAAGTCTACCTGTCATCAATGCTATATAAATGAAACAATCTACCTTCAGTTCTACTACATATATGATATATTAATAGAGCACATATCACTTTTGCAAAAGTCCCCCTCTATGGAATCACTTATCTGTCACAGTACTGTATGTAGATATTTCAGAGCTGGGATACCTGAGGTTCAGATTACTTGACTGAGTCACCAAGTAGCTGGTGCCAGAGTAAGTATTTGAACCCCAAAAGACTCTTCCTCCCCAATTACTGCTTTGCATATATAACAGATAATAAATTATTCAAATGTTAAATTTTGATCAACAGATATTTTTGTGTCCAATAATATGAACCAGAGAATTCTGGAGATCAAGAATGAGAATGAAACAGAATCAAAGAGAAGGAAGAATGGCAGGAGTTGTAGTAAAAGGCAAAGCAATTGTAGAAAGTCTTGTTATGGTAAAAGCAGTGTTCTTACTTTCTTCTAAGAGCAGAATTCCCAGAATATTCTTTCCTTACCCCTCGGATGGTGATTCCAAAACAAGGCAGTCCCCCTCTGGCTCCACACATCCTCTAAGACTTTGTGGAATTCCATCTACTCAGTGGCCTGGGCCCAGACAGCTTTTCTGGATGGTCTCCACCTTGTTTATGATCAACTAACCCTCACTTTTGTTTTGCCTTAGGCTGTGGGCTGTCACAAGGATTCAGCAACTGGAATTGAATTGTGGAAGTGCCTTAAGAAACATTCCAGATTCACAGGCCAATGACAGTTTGTGAGACGAAGAGGAGCTGAGATGTGCGGAGAACCAAGGGAAGGTGCAAGGGAATACTTCAAGAAGAAAGAAACGTGCATATGAAAATAGGAGCTGTTAAACCAGAACTCATGCAAATATCTATTTTTGAATGATTGTTGACAAGCATCTCTCAGCTCTGTTGGTGACCCTGATTGATGACCATGATTCATAGTGAAACATTAGTCACACAATTTTAATAGTAGATTCCAGGATGAAATTAGCCTTTTTATAAAGGTAGTTTCCAAACAAGAAAACAGAGAGCTATTGTGGTGTCTCTTTAAAAAGTCTTTTTAACACAAAGAGACATTTAGTGTTTGTTCTTTTATTATTCTTTTCAATGATGTTTAAAGGAAAAAGAATCAGGCACAGAATTTCCCATAAAAAGGGAAATTTGACAGAACAAAATGTTGATTGAAAGCTTCAATTCATGCATAAAACTGCTAAATCAACTGATTTTACCAAGAAAAGACATTTTTACTCCAGTTAAAGCTTAACTTTTGACATAAAATGGAAACATGAAATATTTAATGTTGTTATAAAATGAACATAACAATTCATTTACCTCTCAGTATCCACTTGAATACCTCATTTTATTACTCATGTTTAGTTTGAGTTGCATATTGCACATAGTTTTTCTAGAGACCATGCTTCATTATCATTTTAAGGATTCCTTTTAATATATTTCAGTGGAGAAAAAAAACTCCAACAAACTCGTGTTACATTGTGTGCAAAACAAAGGAAGAAAGCTACCCTAAGATAAAAGGGAAGCATTAATTATACAGACCATTTAATTTTCTTTTGCTGAAATTGTAATATAAGAAAAAGTATCTGTATTCTGAAATTAAAATGTACAGCAAAAGATATGACTACAAAGATATGTACTCATTCATCTTCCTATGCACTGGGCATATGTGATATCATATCATGCTCTCATTTTTAAGGCATAAGAGGATGAACTGAGGGAAGGAAGAGACATATTGATAGTACCTGTCTTCCCATCTGCTTTCTTATGAAAACTATGGCTAAAACATTTGTGAGTGGATGAAGTTTTGAAAACTTCATTGTAGTAATAACTTAATTTTCTAAATTTATTACAGGCATATCAACCTTTCCAGCTTTGTAATTGAATGGAGTAAAGTGAGCTCTTTGAAAAGGCAAATTATACTACAAAAATGAAACTAGGAATGGTGTACTAATCTCCTGTGCAAAGAGAGGCTCTTAGGCACGAAACTATTAATTCTCTATTTTTTTCTTTTAACACAGCACTTGTCATCTTGGTTTCCAAGTTTGGCACGAAGTAATATAACACTCACCATACACAAATAGTATTAATGTTTCCAGAAAAATACTGTATAAAAATAATTATTAATGATTTGGATCTTTGAATTAAAACCTACAAGAAAATGAGTTTAAAAAACACACAAAAAAAGCACTTGACTATTGCTAAATAAAAATAAACCCACTTCACAATATTTTCAAAAGGGAAATAGCTATTTTCAAATAACAAAAGAAATATATTCTGATTCTGAAGACCTTCCATGCAGATAATATCATTTTGATGAATACACTTCGAGGCATCTTTCTATGGGTACAGATTCATAAGGAACATTATATATATTTTTTATTTTTAAAATTTTTCTTTTAAATTTCTCACACAGAGAAATTTACTTGTTTCCTTTTGGTATGCAGTTCTATATGTGTTAACACATATATAGATCCATGTAACCACCACCACAATTAGGTTACAGAAGAGTTGCATCACCCCCAAATCTCCCTCGTACTAGCTTTTCGAAATGCCATTCTTCCTCTATGCCTAATCCTAGGAAACCATTGTTCTGTTTTCATAACTATAGTTTGTCTTTTCCAAAATGTTATATAGATGACATCATACAGTTAGGTGACCTTTTGAGACTGGATTCTTTCATTCAGTATACTAATGTCGTTGAGATCCATCCAAATTAATTTGTGTATCAGTTTTCTCCTTTTGACTCTTGTACAACATTCTATTGTATGATGATGTACCACGGTTTATTAATCTAGTCACTCGATGAAGGCCATTTAGGCTGCTTCCAGTTTTTTTGCTATTCTAAATAATGCTGCCATAAACATTTATGTATGGGTTTTGTAGGAACATAAGTTTTTGTTTTTCTATGGTAAATACTCTGGAGTGGAATTGCCAGGTCAAATGGTAAGTGTATGTTTCACTGTATAAGAGACAAAAATAAAAAATGATATTTTAAACATGAAGTCAAAGCATTGATAAAATACCAAAAGGATAAATAGAAGTCCTCTTCTGTAACTGATACATCTTTATGCAATTTCTTAGAAGTGAAATTCTAGAAACTGACAGAAAGACAACACAGTTGCCTTTCATTCAAAGAGAAGAGAAAAATATTTCCCTTGTTATTTAGCTAATAAAAAGGATTATGATTGTAGATAACACAAAACCATGGATGGTTATTTCAGAGTTCTCCTCATTGTCACAAAGGCATCTGAAATCTCCAACATCCTCATTAAAAACCTGAAAAGCTAAAGAATGAACTGGGAGAGAGAGGGGTGGATTCAGACAATTTGCCTCATTTTTGTCCATGGCAATGCCTCAAATTCTGTTCTCACATAAATTGTAAAAATAAATTTACAGGAACAAGAATCCTCTTAAATGCATATAAACACAGTGGAGGAGAATTGAAGGGTAAATAGTTCCTAATAAAGAAAGCAAAGCGAAAGGCAGGAAAAATGGGAAAGAAGAGCTCCCTGAGTTGTGTTTGGAAGGCAACAAAGTGTGAAAGCTGCTAGAGAAATGATTGTCCTAATTTTCTAGTTAGTTTGAGTTTGGGGTTGTGTAGAGCCCATTATGGGACAGGGCATCCATCGGACACCTCAATCTATGCCTTCCATGTGCCAGCTTTTAGTACCATATCTTTCTGTGGTTATTATACCCAAGAAAAATTTTGATACCTTCTACCTGGCTTGACCAACGATGGAAATCCTGACAGAGAAACTATAATGAAACATAAAGTTTATTCACCTGTTTATTTCATGAAAATTCACTACTAGCCCACAGTGTGCCAGGCCCTCTTCCAGACACTGTGGATATATTGGCGATTAATAGCAGACAAAAATGCCTGTCTTCTTGGATCTGACATTCTCATATAAGTCAACATGATTCAGCACTAGATATTTGTATTTCTTCCATGATGGTTTTGGTCTAAGCCTTAAACCAAAGCTCTAAGGTGTAGAAATTTATTCACAAATTATTAAAACAGTTTTGACTTCTGTTTAAATAATTTTGAAAATCAGAGCTCACTTGGACTCACATTAGACATTTACCACTGCAAGATCTCCCCAATTAGCTTACATCCTACTCATTTTCTCAGTTAATGAGTCAGATTCCTGAGATACGAATATGCGTGTGTGAACATGCAAACACCTGTTTATCTATATATCTAATGTCTTCTTAGTGATTATGTCCTTTTTCTAGATTAACATAATAATTTGTTAATTATTCTTTTCAGTGGAATGTTATAGAAAATGTAGTGATTAAAAAGGTTCACTTCCTGGGAGTGGGTGAAAAAAGGGAAGGGATTAAGACGTACAAATTGGTTGTTACACAGTAGTCGTGGACGTAGGGTATAGGATAAGGAATATAGTCAGTAATATTATAATGACTATGTATGGTGTCAGCTGGGTGCTAGATTTACTTGGGTGATAGATAGAAAGAAGTTGGGGGACAGGGTGAAAAAGGTGAAGGGACTAAGAAGTACAAGTTGGTAGTTACAAAATAGTCATAGGGATGTAAAGTACAGCATAAGGAATATAGTCAATAATGGTAACCGACTAATAACTATGTATAGGGCGAGGTGGGTACTAGATGAGTCAGGGGGATCACTTCTTGAATTATACAGATGTGTAACCACTGAGCTGTATATTGAAATTAATATAACATAATATTGAATGTTAAGTGTAATTGAAAAATTTTAAAAAGGGAGGAAAAAGGTGAAATGCAATAAAAGGTCCAAATTTCCAGATACAAAACAAGTAGGTAAAGGGCATGTAACGTACAGCATATGGAATATAATCAATAATATTGTGATAACGTGGTACGGTGTCAGATGGTTGCTGGACTTATGGTGATCATTTCTTTATGTACATAAATGTTAAATAACTATTGTGTCACCTGAAACTAATATAATACTGTATGTTAGCTATATTTTTTAATAAAAATCTTAAAAAAGATTCACTTCCTTATTTTGTACTTGATATTTGTATTTATTTATAGTGTGGTCCTTTTACAGAATAATTCACATTGATGCTAATTTGTCCATAATTTGTCATCTTTCCCAGGGATAAACAAGATGGAATGCTCATCTTTCAGTGATTCTGCTCACCAAGTAGTTCCATGCTGTTAGCGGTAGAGCCAGGGCTCATTTCAGATCCTCAATTGTAAAAAGCATGTGTAAGAGTCAATCTCCACTCATATTGCCCAAATTAAGAATGAAAGTCACGGTTTTTTACAATATAGTCAATAACACTGTAAAAACAATGTATGGTGTCAGATTAGTACTAGACTTATCGGGGGGATCACTTCATAAACTATATAAATGCCTAACCACTATGCGGTACACCTGAAACTAACATAAAATAATACTGAATGTCAACTATGATTAAAAAAGATATAGACATGGAATATAAAGTACAGTATAGGGAATATAGTCACTGGTATTGTAATAGCTATGTATGGTGTCAGATGGGTACTAGACTTCTTGGGTTATCCCTTTGTGAGGGGTGTAAATACCTAATCATTATGTTGTTTTGTACACCTGAAACTAATAAAATAAAGAAAGAAAAAAATGAAAGAAAGGCACATGCAGGCTATATTTCCGGCCACCACATAGTCCCAATCTAGCACAGAAAAATTTGAAGAGGAGAATATAGGCCTAGTTGTACCTATGGCATTGATTTGCAAGCCCTTTTTGTTCCTTGAATATGGTAACACTAACCAACTAACAAACAAACAAACAAAACAACCTTCCCCCCCATGCCAATATAAAGCCAAAAAAGTATAGTGATACAGATAGCTCAGCCATTAGAAACCTTCCACCATTATTTGAGAACAAAGCTGGGGCTCCATTTGCTGAAATGATTAAAAGTCTCCCTCTGTGGAGATTTGGAAAGGCATCTGAGGTGCTCAGAGCCTGCTGCTCTGTGATTTGCAAAAGACATGGGTGTACGATTGTTTACTGTGATAATCTACAGACTGGGATTTCTTTGAGCAATGAAACCACATTTATTTTTACCAAGAAGTATGCGGCTGTTTCTTCTTCACTTAAGGACATTGATAGAAACTTAATTTTTTCTTATTAGCTACCCATTTCCAGTGCCAAATTTGTTGAGGTTTCCTGTTATTCTGCAAAATACTAGAAGGCAGAGATGGGCCTTCTTTATTTCTGGGTCACTCAGTCTCGTATATTGCACTGCTCATAGAGGGTGCTAAAACATACTCATATTTGGGCTTATCTATTTAGCAGTTTGTTAGTGGAGGATTTTCATTCGAGAATCAAGAGTCAAAATATGAAGACCATTTATCATGAGTTGTTAGCCTACTTAGCTTCTCTGAGCTCTATTTTATTAGTCTCTTTTATCCTATTTACTGTCCTTTACTGTCATTTTCCAGGGCTGTTCACTCTTCTCCATGCAACTATTTTCTCCTTCCTGAAAGCAGAAGTAAAGACTGTAGGAGAATCTTCTATGTGCAACTTACTCCTTAGATGCAGTCTTTTTCATTTATGTGACCGGATCCTTGGGAACCTTTAAGAGGAGGCTTACCCTGAGGTCGGCAAATACTAGACGAGCATTGCTGCTATTTAATAAAGCATACTTGTGTTCATTTTCTGAATTGTACAGAAGATTACACTTTTTGGCAAACAAGCTACATCGCTATATGACCTACTGACATGGCCTGAAGAAACTTTAGACTCTGCTGTCAGAACTCCCTCAAAGTTTTAAAGTCTCCCTTTTGAATAATAGCGATAGCAAACAAGAAGAAAGGTAACTAATATGTGAGGGGTTACCTCAGTCATTTGATCTTTACATCACTATGATACATATTATCGTTTGCATTTTGACCATCAAAGTTATTTAACTTGTCTGAGTAACATAGCTGCATAGCCAAAGAACTAACTCTGAACTGGAGTTGGTTAGTATCTGTTTTCTCTTATCATTCCCCTCTTTCTTGAGAGAATAAAAGTATCAGATCATATTGATATTCATACTATCTGATCACTGCACATTTGCTTTAGTGCTTTTCCTCCCATTCCTTCCTGTCTTTTTTCTAGGGATAAGGGATTTAGGAGAAAATAAAGACATGAAATTTACAGATGTGGGGTTAGGAATAAAAATATGGCTTTTTTTTTTTAGATGGCGTGCTGTGATTGCCTCTTAAAGAATTCTAGACTCTCCCAAACTGAATTTCTAATGGGTCTGAGGGGCAATGGTTTTCCAACTTTAGTGTGCATGAAAATCACCACAGCAGATTCCCTTTCCTGACCTCATCCTCAGAGACTCTGGTTTGGTAAATCTGTAGCAGGTTCTGCAATGAATTTTGGTAACAAGAATCTCAGAGGAAGCTGGTGGAAAAGGCCCTCAGATCACTTGGTGATAGAGGTACCGGTGTCTCAAAATCTGTACTGTTTGCTTCAGTGTATACTTTTACAAGGCAAGTTGCCCACATTTCTTAAATAACTAATTTTCTGAATATTTAACTATTATGAAATAATGATTCTATCATAGATGGACTTCTAGAAATCACTCAAGGGAGCAATAAAAGATAGTTAGAAAAGAACTGATTCACACCACCGGGAGGCAGTATGTCCAAGGTATTCGCACTATGTAAACAAGCATTTGACCAGATAATTTTTTTTTTTTTTTTCAAGAATTGGGGATTTAAAAACGATGTGCAGGTGTGTGTTAGGGAAGCAAGAGGTGGTAAGTGTTGTAGCCATTACACCAATTTACAAAATCAAAACTAAACAAAACCTTAAAATAATATTTCTCTTTAAGAGAAAGAAAACTCTGAAAGGAATGTATTTTATCAAAAGAGCCGGATGTATTTAAAATTGACCACCGTAAATCAAAGAAATGCTAAGGTGAAATTTTTGGAGGGTGGAAATTTGTATTCATAAGATACTCATAGCACCTATCTGAGGATTTCTTTCACTGTCCCTGTTGCTGGAAGTGTCTTTGTAAAATGGTTCATCAAACCCCATTGTGAATGAAGAATAGAACGTACTGTATAGTAAAAGCAAGAGGTGAAATGTGTGAACACTGGTTTTTGATCTGAATCCATAAATGCTTGCCAAGTAACCACTCCTCTTATGCAAGCACCTTAATTGAATGATTTCTGTTGGCACTGTGATTTCCCAAAGATCACTTCAGGGATCCCAGGAATGGCAATAAATTTGATGTGGTACTGATAATGAAAGAAACAAAGCATGAATTTGTGGAAGACAATTTGAAAATTCCACATTATCATGTTGAGTAGCTCAAGAGAAGAGGATGGGAGGGCGGATGTCTTAGAAGGAATGTGTGTGTGTGTGTGTGTGTGTGTGTGTGTGTATAACTTATTTTGAAGAAGACATTTAAAACATTTTAGAGCATATCTTTTTCCACATGCAAAAAAAAAATGAATACTTCATTTCCTTGTTGGAAACGGTAGGGAGAAGGAGGGTCTTTGGGTGGCCTGGGTGGGAGTGTAATTCTACATGGCTATGGGTTTAGAATAGGGAATTGCCACCTAGGCAGTAAAACACTCAGACAGGAATAACCCAGGGTTTACCAGCCAAGTGATAATTCCAGAGCATCTACCCAACTGAGGAAATCCAAAGGGGAAGATAAGCATTAGGAACCTGGGACATGGAGATGATAGAAAACACATTCAATTGGAAGCAAATTAATGGGTGGAGGAAAATAGTGGTTCAGAACACTAGCCTTTTAGGGATAGAATTTGGGCCTTCCTTTTATGAGATGGTTGGGTAATATTATACAGGAAAACGACTCTAACATAAAAGACTACCATAACATAAAGGGCAGATTGGACAGGCACTAATTGGCAACCTTTCAATATCTACCCTCTACCTTTATCCATATGGATTTGTGAAAAGGAGACCTGTATCATGGGACAAGCAGAGAATGGATCCATGGCTGGCCCTATTATCCTGATTAATGCTAAATTAACAGGAAAACAAACCAGACTCTAGAAACATCACCGCTGGAGCCTACCAATGGTGGATTTTCCGGCACACCACCTGAGGGCCAAGTTGAACCAAACCAGTGAAATGGCAGTACATACTCATTGGTGATCACAGATGCTGAAGTAGAATCACTTGGTATTTATTTACCTACTATATAACATAGAAATAGCTTATCTAAAGGGCACTCTGTGGTATGTTATGACAGTTGGTAGTCTGGAGCAGGGGAGGTGCTAAGGTTCATCCATATGATTTGGGTTACTTTTACCTTCTTAGTTCTCTAGCCCATGACTGCTCAAGTCCCCTCCAGTTGTATTCATCATTAAAGGTAACCAAGTCCCTGAGATTGTGGCTTTGTTATCTGTCTCAATTAGTGAAAAAAAGGAAGCAGAAACAAGTATACATGCTGCTCATGTTCCATATTGTTATTTCTCCATTCTTTCTCCCACCTTTTATTTTGAATTAGAGACTGTTCTCTTGGTCAATATGAAGTAGAACTAGAATTCTGGTTTTGATAGTGACATCCAACTGAGATGAGTGTTTTGTGATGAAGGCCCTGAATCCATTCTGACATACTTGGAGTGTCTGAAATAATGCTGGGTGGTGCTCTGTGTAGGCACACGGGAGTCAACTCTGGGAAAGCAGCTCACTGAGGCAAAAAGGAGAGCTTGTTAGCTGAATCTGACAATTATTTACTTGGTCAGAAAAAGAAATGGTGAAAGATAATTTACAGGCAAGACACGCTAGATGCTTTCTGCTGACAGATAACCCAGCAGTTGCTACAACTTCCTTCTTATACAAGGAAGGACATGTATAGGTTTAGTGCTGAAAAGCTACCTGCCATAACATTCCTCCTGAGGAAAGGTCTGCTCTGATGAAATTTAGGATACTCTCAATTAATGTCGTGGATAATCGGGCCAAATGGATAACCTGTGAATCTGAGAAGGGGCTAAAAGACACATTGATACTCGTTCTCTTATAGACCCAACCAGTAGAAGATTCAGTGCTTGGTATATATTCTTCTTCTAGCCTATGGTTGCCCAAATGGGAAGAAATTGACAAGGAAGAAAAAATGTCAACTTTAATAACTTACAAAAAGTTCCAGATTTCAAATTGCCACAAAATCCGATGCTTATGGAGAGAAAAACAAAAATGACAGGAACGCCTTTGCTTCACTTAAACAAAATAGTTCCCCTTTTCATGGGCAGATGGGCTGAACTTGGGTGTGTGGCATTATCTACTAGCAAGGTGTAGGAGTCCCTATTACTTTGGGGCAAGACAGCATTGCTACCACACAGGTGAAATATATAGTTCTCTAGAATTAAGGATGGAATATCATTGTCTACAGTGCCTCAGAGGATTTCCTTGTCATTTGGGTAACTGCTGTGAAGTATATCAAAATGGCTCTTGTTGATAGTGGATACAAGACTGTCATCTGCTTTCACTGGTTTAGAAAACATCTTTGTGGAAAGCACATAATGGCACTGCAAAGATGGCCACCTTCTAACCCCCAGAACCTGTGAATACGACACCTCACATGGCAAAGGGGTCTTTGCAGATGTGATGAAGGCTATGGACCTTGTGATGGGAGATTATTCTGGTGGGCTCATTCTAATCACGTGAGTCCTTAAAAGCAAAAAATCTTTATTGCTGTGGTCAGAGAGAGATACCATGAAGGGAGAAGGGTCAGAGAGTTGAGATATTGCTGGATTTGAAGATGGAGAAAGGGGGGACATGTGCCAAGGGATGTTGGCAGCCTCTAGAGGTTGGAAAAGGGAAGGAAACTGAGTCTCCCCTTAAGTTTTCTGAAAAGAATTCAGCACTGCTGAAACCTTGATTTTATCCCAGTGAGATCCATGTCACACTTTTGACCTACTGAACTGTAAGATGACAAATTTGTATTGTGTTAAGCCACTAAGTGTGTGGTCATTTGTTACAACAGCAATAGGAATCGAATACAATTTGCACATAGATCTCTAATCCATGTTTCTAGTATTGTGGTTGCACCCATTCTTTTCTCACTTTCATTTTGATTATAGATTATCAAATGATAGACTATCAAATGATAGATCTCTCTTAGTAACTTTTACATTAAACAGGATAATACAATCATGGAGAAGTAGGCAAGCACAGGCTAGTCATCAGGAAAGCAATACACACAGTAGCACCACCATCAGAACACAAGGAGAAGGGGGGGGGGCTCTGTCTATAGGGAATTATGATGACTATAAGCCAGGATAACTGGAACAGAGGTGGAAGAGGTTTCCTGTGAAGTGGAACACATGGAGTCTATTGGAGCTGTGACTTGGGAGGCCTTGGGAGGGAGAATAGATTTATCTGTTTAGCATCTGCATCCCATATCCCATGACTAATATCTTTCACTGAATGGGAGGGGCCATAGCAGCCTAGGTATCTTCAGCCTCAATCAGGATCCTCTAGGTGGGACCATCTCCCTCCCCACCCCCAATATGGAAAGCTGGAAGACTCCAAAGCAGAGGAAATAATGCAGAAAATGAAAACAATCGTTAACAACTTCTTTTTATTTCCATCTTTCTCATACACTTTGCCTCTTATTTATCTGTCTTTCTGTCACAAGGAATAGTCAGTTTCCTTGACTTTGAATGATGTTTTACACTACTCTACCTTCTGCTCGCATTATCCAATCTACCACTGAGCCACGTCCATTCAACATGCTGAATATCTTCCACTAGTCCTTTTCCAGAATTGATCCTGACTAGCTACCTTTTAAGACAGCTTCCCTGAATAGCTGTCATCTTGTCACTTACTCCTTCTTGATGTCATTACCATCTCATTCCCACATTCGTTTTCTATCACATTTCCATAAAGAAGCCAAAGGAGCCACACTAATCTACTCTCTATCGTGTTTAGGGAAACCTGCCTTCCATCCTCATTTTCCATTTCTGCCTATACAGCTTCTTCCAGACTATGATGGAGCACCTCTTGTTCTAATTTTTTTTCAAGTTCAACTAACCGAACAATTTTCAAATAGTTCATAGTAACTGACAGATAACATATAGTGCTCACCCTGGTTATTCACAGAATAGCGGTTGCTGTGGTACCTCTCCTTGAAGTCCAACAAATTTTACAATAGGGAGGGGAGTATAGCAAGAAGCTCAAGTCACTACCCTAATTCTTGCTCGCAACAGTCCGATTCAATGGGAGAGTTTTATGCTGAGACTCTCAGCTTCTGCTCAGGCGCACGGCTCACAAGGCTTGGCCCACTGCTCCTTGTCTCATCCCAGCTTATGGAGTTGCATTTGGTCACCTCCATTCTGCTGCTTATGGACAGCACTAACCATCAACAGGGCTTCTTCCAAGAAGCTTAAGAACGGTGTTTCCCCTTCTTGAAGTCTCCCTACAATAAGAGGTGGGAATGTGGGCCCCTGGATGTCCTTACCTGCAAGAAGTATTTGACACCCCACAACACTAAAATGCTAAGGATATTTCTGGTTGTACATTGATCTCAGAGCTATCAAATAACAGACACTGATGCATTCTAAGTGAGCTTTAAAATTTTGAAATGTATCTTATTACTTAACACTGCTTTGTCACACTATAATTACTACTATAAAATTCTAGGAGATATAAACTCTTGGGTGCTGGTGTGCAGAGTGCGAAATTATTACATCAGAAGAAGGTTTTCAGCGGCTTCATGTATCCTGTCCATCCTCTACCTAAGGTGGTGTTCATGTTATGCTTCTCAAAAGAATTGGGTATCTAAAGATGAAAGTATAAAGAGAAAATAGAGAAGGACTATTTTGAGAAATCTGAAATTCCAACAGGTTGACTTGAAGTCTAACCCCCATTTTACACTCTAGGATGCTAGATGTTAAAAAGGATGCAAAAAACGTAAGCAATCACCTCTCCACACTGCATCCCTCATGATTTTGCCCAATGAGAATCTGGAATTTCCAGTTAAGCATTCCTTTAGATTAATGTTTACAGAAAGTCAGAGCAAGATATAAATATGTTTCCAGAAAACGTAAACCATTAATCTATATATCTACAGCTATATACAATACTTTTCCAATTGGTTCTCTGGTCCTGAATTGAACTCCAAACAAATGAAAGTCAAAGGTGAACTTCCTGATGTCCCTTTGTTAGATGGTTGATCTAGTTAATATTCATTGAGTTAGTGGTTAAAACAATTAACACCATAGGGGTGTCAACTATGTGCCAGGCATTAAAACATGGGCCCCAGATAAAGAGGATAACGTCTGGGATTTATTATTGCAAATTTCTTCCCCATGCATAGCGTTGCCTACTGAGTGCACTGAAGTTTGAGAGGCACTGATAAGAAGAAAGAGTTGCCAAAATATCTGAGAGAATAAAAATAGAGGTGGCAAATTTGACCAATTTTTGAAAAATATCACAAGGTCTTTTGAGGTATCATTCTGGGTCGAATAGTTTCAAGATGCTTAGAGTTTAGAATTGGAGATCATATTGCTTTTTTTTATAATCCAGCTCACTCACGGTCAAATTAAAATAAAATGAAAACTAAACTTCTATGTGATGTTACATTTCAGCTTGGGAGGCAGTGAGTAGTTCATTCAAATCAAAAGTGATAGGATTATGCTTTGAGGAAATTCACTAGGAAAGAAAACCAGTAGGTCACTAGGGATTCACTTTGTAATAAACTTGCTACCTAATTGTCTATTCATGGTCAGTCACAGGCCACCCTGCATAATAATTCAAAACAAATTTATAGTATTTGTGCCATCAGAGGTCATTCCACTAAGTAAAGTTCAAAAATCTAATAAGCTGTCTTAGGTATTCGATTTCTTAAAACATCAATTACACAATCTCCGTGTCTTAAATAGGCCTTAGTGATGGTTTAGAATTGTATGAATGGTTCTAGTCAGGAGTATGATGGTGACCTACAACACTCGAGAGAGATGATGGGTAAAGACTGAATTGAGGGGAGGCTGCATTATTTTAAAAAGTCAACGTACATTGTTTCCTCTCTCAGTGCTTAGAATTCCAAGAATTATCTCCAGGAAGTTCTGGGTACACATATGTTCTCTAAAAGTTTATTTTTATGTTTTTTATTTGGTATTAAAAATACAGGCCCGGTGGCTCAGGTGGTTAGAGCTCTGTGCTCCTAACTCCGAAGGCTGCCGGTTTGATTCCCACATGGGCCAGTGGGCTCTCAACCACAAGGTTGTCGGTTCTACTCCTCAACTCCTGCAATGGATGGTGGGCTGCGCCCCCTGCAACTAAGATTGAATAGGGAATCTTGAGCAGAGCTGCCTCCCAGATGGCTCAGTTGGTTGGAGCACGTCCTCTCAACCACAAGGTTGCCGGTAAGACTCCACGAGGGATGGTGGGCTGCGCCCCCTGCAACTAGCAATGGCAACTGGACCTGGAGCTGAGCTGCGCCCTCCACAACTAAGACTGAAAGGACAACAACTTGACTTGGAAAAAGTCCTGGAAGTACACACTGTTCCCCAGTAAAGTTCTGGTCCCCTTCCCCAATAATGAAAATCTTTAAAAAGAAAATACACTTTTCATTTGGAAAACAAAAAACACGTAGAAAAACAGTTTCCAAAATCAGGAGCAAAGGTTAAGTTGTGTATTCCATAATGTTAACTGGAAAATATGCATTGTCAAGACTTACAATTTTCTTATTTTACCAATATATTTTACGTTGTGAATATGGTGAAAAGGGGCATGGGCATTGTTTTCACAGTGCTCCGTGCTCCAATCCCAGGTCTGATAATAAGTGTCTGAGTGATCCTGGGCAAGTTCTTTTAGAATATTCTAACAATAGCTACCTTATAGGATTGTTGGGAGAATTTAAAGCATTAGCGAATATAAAGCACTTAGCACATGGCATGATGTATAAAAAGTAATCAGTAATTGACGGTGGTGGCTGACATTATTTTTTATAGCTACTATCACACACGTTTTCTCTATCAATAATTCCGAGAGCACAAACTAATGCAATAATCATAATAAGGCTCTCACCTAAGCACTTCTCAGAACTCAGACTTCTGTTGCAGAAATGTCAAGTCTGGACCCTTCCTTAAGTGATAGTTCATTTGTGAGGGCCTTTGAGTAGTTAGAAATTCTTTCCTCAGGTTTGTCTACAGAACATGGGCATGAGTCAAGTGTTTACGAAAATTCATCAACATCAGTGATAATGTTGGTAACGGTAATCATGATAGAATATACCATTTGTTGCATACCTGTCCTGTGTCAGATATTTTACAGTGTACCTTACATACATTCTACCTCATTTTATTCTTGCAGCACAGAAGACTTCACTTCCTGCTCAAATGTCTGTTTACCGTAAAGGCTGTGCTTGATTCCTAGTATAAAAGCATGCTTATGATTCTCTCTTGCTCCCATCCTGATGTTTGTTTCCATGGTGCCGATCAACCCCAGATCTAATGCAACATATTTTCTGGTGGTCTTTTTTGTCTTCTGTGGCTCCATGACAGTAGATAATGTAATTGTTTAGTACTGTAGCCCCAGTCCTGAAGTTGTGCCTGTCATACGTAGACAGTCAATAAATGTGTGTTGAAGGAATGAATGAGTAATCCTATGAGGTAAGGTTTTATTAGTCACATTTGGGGAGTACTGAACTGAAACTCAAAGAAAGCAGGGAATTTTCCAGGGTATTCCCTCACCTAACCACGCTAGTAAGTGTCACGGCCAACAATTGAACTCAAGTCTAACTTCGAAGCAGAGTGCTCTCCGTTAATTCTGGCCTAAAATTATACTCATTCAAGGTCTACTATAGATCGGGACATTATGCCATCAAAACACCAGTTTTTAAATATACTCTAAGTTCATACAATAAGTTGAAATTGAAATGACAACAGTGCATAAACAGAAATGACCCCAAAGCAAACACAGACATCTACTGAGCACCTATTTTGTATGTGACATTATATTGGGGATTAGATTTCTTAATTGCACTCAATATTGAGATTATGTAAATATGAGCATCTTGCTTTCAATGAAGGAAAATAAGAACAGCCTAAAAGGACATCTTTGAATTTCCCAGTATTTTTTATGTGCACATTTTTTAAGCCAAAACACTCCTGCTCTAGAGTACTTTTTGCTAGACAATATACAATTTATATCACCAAGTAAGGCAAATTGACTATTTCTCGCAAGTGATTATTTCCCTAGGAAACTGGTACCAGGAACGTAAACATGAAATCATTGCCCCTTCACTTGTTTGTTTCTATGGGATTCTTGTGCTTCTATTTTGCTCTGCCTGGAATTTTCCTGTGAAACACAACAGAGATGCTACAGACCAGTTTACTAAAGCTGTTTGCTTTCCTGTGACATAGACCTCCTGCGTTCTAAGAGGTAGACAATAATCACACAGCATTTCACCGAGGGGTTTTGAAAAGCACTGGTTGGATGAAATGCTTCACAAAGTCTCAAACAATAGAAGTGGGGAGCAGGGGTAGTGCTGTGATCTGACCTAAGGTAATCGCATCTTGCACAACTCTTCTGTTCTTTTCTTGTAGATATCCACAACTGCCGCTGGCTATAGGTGGAGAAGCCTTTGCATCTTCCTCTAGGAGCTTTGCTCCAAGATTGGAAGGTGGGCAAATCTCAGAGCAAATGCTTCTTTAGACATTTATTAAGAAGCAAGCACAAAATAGCCGGGCAACTCTATGAAGTCACAAATCTCTTTTTAAGTGATCTAACATCATTTTGCATGAAAATTTCACCCGAGGCGAATATGATAATATTAGAAAAAGAATTTGGCTAATTAGACTAGTCTGAGCCAGGCAGTCAAGAGGCGTCCAGAATTAGCAATCAAATTTAGAAGACTATCTCGCACATTAAAGGATGAAGACTTACTGGATTTATGGTATACCCTGTTCATACAAGGGTAGGGAATGTCTCTACAATATTTTAACCAGTACACACATGGGAAAATCACTAATTACACCAGTAAAAATGCTAGCATTCTGCTGTTATTGCTAATTAACAAATCATTCTAACAATACACAAAATAGCAAACCTCTGGCATAGCACTGACCAGGGAGCCAAAGTGCTTGTAGGGACCACTTTTGGAAATTACTACTCTAAGGGCAACCACTTCTACAGTTTAGCATAAACTAAGTAGTACATAAAGCCAGTCATTTTTCAATGCTAAAGTATTTTAAGTTACAGACATTCTAACAGGTGCGGAGGTCAAATACATTTGAGGAGCAATGCATGCTTTTCCTTCTTCTTGAAGATTCCCAAAGCATAACAATATATAAAAGGCTATGAGACATCACACAGTAAAGCAACTTGCTTAACTTGGTTCAATTCTAAGAACTCTCTAACGTATTTGATAATAAAACAATTCTTATGCCTCATACTATTAATACTTTAAGGCAATAGGTCTCAAAATGTGGTCCCTAGAGCAACAGCATCAGTAGAATCTGGAAATTTGTTAGAGATGTACATTCTTAAGTCTCATCCTAGATTCACTGAATGAGAATCTCTGTGTGGAGCACAGAAGTTTGTGTTTTAAGTCCTTCAGGTAACTCTCATGCATGCATACTAGTATGAGAACCGGCAATCCTGAAGAACACAATTCAGGGAACTTAATATAGGCTTAATTTTCTTCATTCACCCAGATAAAATTTTCTCTAATGGGAGATCCATTCCATAGTCTATGAAGGTCCTGACTTGTAGGCCCTAATATTAATCCTTGTAATCATATTTATGTTTAACCAGTCTTATTTGGAGGGAGGGGGTGACAGACACCTAGGTGTGGGATACTTCTGGCCTGCAGTCCAAAACAATAAGACAGGAAAAGAGGTCACAATCTAATTAACTTTCTAATTAAAGGAACATGGTTGCTTTCTAATTACACTTACAAAGAATAAAACGTAGCTCATAATTAGAAAGTTACTCTGCTCTATTTGAAATTTGCATTGTGTCAGCTATTCCATCATCATTATTATTGCTTAACATTTATTCTGAAATGCAGAAGCTATTTTCAAAGTGCCTTGGAAAAGGTTTTATTTATCTCTCACATTGAAATTGCAAAATAGGTCAGTATTTCACAGGCTGGTACAATGAGATGCAAAAAGTTTATAGCATTCACACTATATATCATTAACAGAGTTGAGATTTGAGTTCATGGTCTTTTGTGACTACATTTTTTACCCTCAGTTCAGGGGGTAATGTTTCTTCCCTTACTATTTTTTTTTTCTGGCTTCTTTATTGTTTTGTTTAGGAGGATGCCTAGACTGTTTTCAGTATCCATATGTAACCATGGCAATCACCTAGATACACATCTGCCTTAAAGAGCACTAAACTATTAGAATCGGTTCTCTGGAGAGTCCATCAGAATACAATAGCTCTGTTGCAGCACTCTGAGTTTTTCATTTTGATCTCACCAACCCTGGGCAAACATGCAGCCAATAATAAATGTCTACCAACAGGTATTGTTTCTAACATGCTCTACTGATTCTGCTTAAAAAACCATTTGTACTTCCAATAAAGATGCAAAGATGCTTTATGAAAAAAAATAAAACAAAAATTAGGCTGCCTTTTTGTTTTGCAAAAGTTGAAATTAAACGTGTCATTTTCAACCAAAATATTGTTTCCCATTACTGAAGAGAAGTGATGGGCCTGAGGGTCTCATGCATTACAAATCTCATGTGCTTTAGATAGCTAGTAAATCATTTGCGTTTTGCCTATAGTACTCTCTGCCGAGCTCAGCGTTTATTGCTTACAGCTGAATACAGCCACCTAACTCATCCATCATGTTTTTATAACCAAATGTAGCCCTCCTTCTTGTGCACCAAGGAACAGGAACATTTTCAGAATGAGAATAAGTGAGAGGTGCCTTTACACACCCAAAAGTACCATGCATGCAATAAATAGTATTGGGTTTTATAAGGGAGGAAAAATATACTACATTTACTGATATCAAGAGCTAAGAGATTTTGAAGTCATCCACTCACATACCAACCTCACACCTGACTTTCCATATTACTATCTTCTCAAATGCTGAGATCATTTAATGTGTCTTTCAGTGAGTGTATATTTATTAGTGGACCACGACTGAACATTTTAGGTGTAGGCTAGAAGAAGAAATATCATGTCAGGAATTTAATAGCTAGGGAAATTTTATTGCTCTCACTATAACTCTTCAACATCAATTCAAAATGCTCCATCAAATGGTAATTTTTGAGGTCATTTTTATTGGAAGAGCTATGAGGCCCTTCTTGCTTATTCTGGCTGTTATATTCCTACCAATCTTACCAGGATCAGCTGGTTACGTGACACTAACTGGAGGTGATATATCTACCTCCTCTCAAATTCTTTGTTAAAGTCTTCCTTGGCGTCTCCTTTCCAGACCTGTTGGGGCACCGTTCTCCACTGTGACTGCACTTTAGAATTGCCTGAGGAGTTTATTAAAATACAGATGCCTGAGATTTATCCCCAGAGATTTGGATTTAATTTCTCTGGTGTGGAGCTCAAGAATCGGGATTTTAAAAAGCTCCCACACATGATTAGAATATTGAGAATCTTTTCCTAGAATGAAGAAAAAGCAGAGGAAAAGGGAACGAAGTTCCTTCATTGTACAGTATTTCATGTCCTTGTTTTCGCCTCAAGTCCTCAATATTTGAGCATAACATTCTTTTTTAGTCATTCAGGGAAGTAATGTTTTCCACTCTTAAAGTAAAAGACAGTACTTTCCAAAAGTTATTTCCATCCATTGTCACCTATAAAGTGCAACATTGGGTCCACATTAACCCCCGGGGCTCCCTAGAAGCCTTTGATAAAGTCTTCTTTTGAAAAGCTTTAATCTTTTTTTAAACAGTTTATTTTTTAGAGCACTTTTAGATTCACAGCATAATTAAGAAGGCACAGAGATTTCCCATATACCCCTTACTCCCACACAAAAGCTTTAATTTTTAACCAGAGTTCATTACTTTCTCGTCTTTTTACTCCTGTTCATTATACTCCTTTCTTCTACAATATATTTGGACAGATATTTAGGAAGGGTTTTCAAAAGAGATTTCCAAAGGCAAGTAAGAGAAAGAGACTCAGTGGTTTTGTGCAAATTATGTCACTTAATTCTTTGTGACGGGTTTGTGCAACCCATCATTTTGTAGCTAGAGTATTATAGTGATTTATATGTTTTATTTACATTACTAAATTATAAACTCTTCTGGAATAAAACCAACATATTTTGCCTTGTGTTACTTTACACAATACTCTTCCTAGTAAGTTCTTAAATATACCTACTTACGGTTGGCTTGACACAAAATGACATGCTTACTAGCTTTTGTGAGGGATCTTGGGTCATAATTGATGAACAGTTTTCAATATAGTGTAATAGTTATATACTTTTTAGAAAATCAAAGTTTTAAAATTTTATTTGTTAGAACTCTAGTTCAAAAAATAGCTCAATATCAAGGTTTTCACCTATCTTGTATGATTTTTCAGTCCTCACCTCTCACATACTGATACTCTCATTTATGCTCATTTTTAGAAAAGGTCTTTAATTCAACTCCCAGAGCTATTAAAAGTGCATCAAATGATAAAAATAATTATATACCATGACCAAGTGGGATTTATACCAGGTATGCAAACCTGGTTCACCATTTGAAAATCAATTAATGTAATCAATCAACAGGTTAAAAAGGAAAAATCACATGGTTATATCAATAGGTGCAGAGAATGCATTTGACAAAATTCAATACCGATTTATGATAAAAAAACAAAACACTCAGGAGGCTAGCAATTGAAAAGAACTTCCTCAGTTTGATAAAGAACATTACAAAAACCTACAGCTAACATCATACTTGATGGTACAAAACTCAAAGCTTTCCCAATAACATCAGGAATAAGACAAGGACATCTTTTCTTGTGCCTGCTTTCCAACATGGTACTGGAAGTCCTAGCTAATGCAATAAGTCAAGAAAAGGAAATAAAAGATATACATAGTTTAAAGAAAGAAATAAAACTATTTTTGTTCACAGATGACATGATTGTTTATGTAGAAAACCTGAAAGAACTGACAGAAAACTCCTGGAACTAGTAAGTTATCATCGAAAGGTTGAAGGATACAAGGCTAATACACAAAAGCCAGTTGCTTTCTTATATACTAGTAACAAACAAGGGAAATCTGAAATTAAAAACACAATACCATTTATATCAGCACCCCACCCCTCCGCCCCTCCAAATGAAATATTTAGGTGTAAATGTAACAAAATATGCACAAGACTCATAGGAGGAAAACTAAAAAAACTCTGATGAAAGAAATCAAAGAACTAAAAATATGGAGAGATATTCCATGTTCATGAATAGGAAGATGCAATACTGTCAAGATGTTAGTTCCTCACAATTGATCTATAGATTCAATGCAATTGCAATAAGAATTCCAGCAATTTGTTTTGTGGATATCAACAAAGTCATTATATTGTTTATATATGTAGAGGCAAAAGATCCAGACTAGACAATGCAATATTGAAGGAGTACAACGTTGGAGGACTGACCCTATCTGACAATAAGACTTACTATAAAGCAACAGTAACCAAGACATTGTGCTATTGGGGAAAGAATAGACAAATATATCAGTGAAACAGAATAGCGAGCTTGGAAATAAACCCACGCAAGAATAGTCAACTGATCTTACACAAAAGAGCTAAAGATAGTCTTTCCAAAAAGTGCTGCTGTAACAACTAGACATCCAAATGCAAAAAAGAATCTAGACATAGATCTTTTTTCTTTTAAGTAAAGTTTATTGGAGTGACAATGGTTAGTAAAGTTACATAGGTTTCAAATGTATAATTCTGTAATACATCATCTATATATCACATTGTGTGTTCACCACCCACAGATTTTACACCCTTCACAAAATTAACTGAAAATGGATCATAGATCTAAATGTAATACACAAACCTACAAAACTCCTAGAAGATAACATAGGAAAAAATGATTTGGATTGGGCAATGACTTTTTAGATACAACATAAAAGGCTCAACCCATGAAAGAATGAATTAACATGCTGATTTCATTGAAATTAAAAATTTCTGTTTTGTGAAACACACTGGCAAGAGAATGAAAAGACAAGCCAAAGACTGGGAGAAAATATTTGCATGTGATACATCTGATTAAAGACTGTTTTCCAAAATACAAAAGGGGGTCAAATATTTGGTGATGAAAGGAGAACTGACTCTCGGTGGTGAACACATAATGTAATATATAGATGATGTATTATAAAATTGTACAATTGAAACCTATATAATTTTACTAACCATAGTCACCCCAATAAATTTAATAAAAATAAAAAATACATGCAAAGAACTCTTAAAACTCAACAATAAAAAAGATAACTCAACTAAAAAATAGGCCAAAAACATTAACAGACACCTCACCAAAGAAGCTATACAGATGGCAAATAAGCATATGAAAGGATTCTCCACATCATATGTCATCAGGGAAATGCAAATTAAAACAATGAGATACCACTATACACCTATTGGAATGACCAAATCTAAAGCACTGAGAACACCAAATGCTGGCAAGGATGTGGAGCAATGGGAACTCTCATTCACTGCTAGTGGAATGCAAAATGGTACAGCTACTTTGGAAGTTTATTACAAAACCAAAATACTCTTATGATACAATCCAGCAGTCATTCTCTTTGGCATTTTCATAAAAGAGTTGTAACATTATACCCACATAAAAACCTGCACATGAATGTTTATAGAAGGTTTATTCATAATTGCCAAAACCTGGAAGCAACCAAGGTATTCTTTAGTAGGTGAATAGATAAATAAATGGTAGCATACCTAGACAATGGAATGTCATTCTACACTAAAAAGAAATGATATATCAAGCCATGAAAAGACTTAGAGGAAACTTAAATACGTATTACTAAGTGAAAGAAGCTAATCTGAAAAGGCTACACACTGTATGGTTCCAACTACATGACATTCTGAAAAAGAAAGAGCTATGGAGAGAGTGAAAATATCCGTGGCTGCCAGGGGTTTGATGGAAGGAGAGATGATTGGTGGAGTACAGAGTATTTTTAGGTCAGTGAAACTATTCTGTATGATACTATAATGGTGATACATTTGATACAAAACTTGATACTATAATGGTGATATATAATGGTGATACATTTGACCAAACCCATAGAATGTACACCACCAAGAGTGAAACTAATGTAAACTATGGAGCTTGAATGATTACGATGTGTTAATACAGGTTCAATGATTGTAACAAATACATCACTCTGTTGGGGGCTGCCGATTATGGGGGAGGCTATGCATATGAGAGGATAGGGGTAGATGGGAACTATCTGCATTTTCAGCCCAATTTTGCTGTGAACCTAAAACTGCTCTAAAAATTAAAGGGCTGTTTTAAAAAGTGAATCAAATGTATTTTAAATATAAATTTAGAAGATATTGAATGGCACTTTAATGTCTTTTTGAAGACCTTTTCTATGTAAGCATTTATTGGATTCCAATGTTAGCATTTTATCAATTGTGTTTTATAGTAAAAACCAATGGCAATTGGACCCATTGTGTATAGTACATCTTTACCTCTTCTATAAATACTGTTCAAAAACTTTTAAAAGTGTTAAGAATTTTATCTCAGTCTTTAACATGTGTGATAAAAATCAATATAGGAAATATCTATGAGAAAATTATTTATAGACAAATATTTATATGAAAATTATTCATGCTATCACAGTATCAGTTTCTGGATGTTTCTCATGCTGGTCTCAGGTGAAAAAAAGGGAAAGATCACATTCAGAGGTCTTGTAGGAGGAGAACTTTGGGTAACCTTTGGTGGTCTCCATTATAAGTGCAGAAAAGATGGGTAAGAAGAAACAGTTTTAAGAAGTCTTTAGCTGAAAGAGACAGAAAAGACTGGATGGTGGATTGGTCATAGGGAAGCAAGAGAAAGGGAGGGATCAGAGATGAATTTCAAAGTTCTAACTTTGGTGACCATATGGTGTCACCCACTGAGAAAGAAAATCCATCTATTGAAGAATACTTTTGTTGTTTCCATGTCTTGGCTACAGTAAATAAAGCTGCAATGAACATTGGAACACACTTGTCGTTATGTATAAATGTTTTCAGAATTTTTGAGTAGATACCCAGGAGAGGGATTGCTGGGTCATATGGTAATTCTATTCGTAATTTTTTGAGGAACCTCCACACTGCCTTCCATAGCGGCTGCACCAGTCTGCATTCCCACCAACAGTGTATGAGGGTTCCTTTTTCTCCACAGCCTCTCCAACACTTGTTACTATTTGTCTTGTTGATGATAGCCATTCTAACTGGGGTGAAGTGATATCTCATTGTGGTTTTTATTTGCATTTCTCTGTTGATTAGTGATGTTGAGCATTTTTTCATATGTCTATTTGCCATTTGTATGTCCTCTTTGGAGAAGAGACAATTTCATGTTTCAATGTAATTCATAAATCTTTTTCATGTGTGTGCTTTCTTTTTCTTTTTTTCCGCCAAGACACAAGTGGTCCTGGGATCTGAATAGAGTCTAAATTGAAAAATAAGGATTCAGAAGTACTAGCTGTGAATGTGAATGTATGATAATCAAGCAACTTTTATCATGTGCAAAAACCACTTTATGGCATATTGTGTGCCATATGACACTAGTGGCATCTATTATCCATATGACACTAGTGGCATCTTTTCTAACTAATTTGTAAATTCTGTTCGTAGAAGGGTATTTCTGGTACTCCTCTTAGATTCAAAGCTTTACAAAGGCACATTTGGAGCACCAATAGGTATTGCTTCTCGGTAGATGGAAGATGAAGAAAGCATAAGGCGTTCTCTACACTTAAAAGTTAAATTTTCCTTGAAACGGAGCAACAGTCTTTATGTTTACATCGATAACACTTCATTTTAGCAATGGTTTGAATACAATATGATAGATAGGTAGACATCTAGCCAGACAGATAAATAGATAAATAGGTGGATAAAAATAAATGAGGATATAGTCATATGCCTGACTTTATTATTATTATTATTATTATGATGATGATGATGCATTGACTTTCATGTTTTCAGTAGGTTTTAAACCTTTGAAGAAGTTTTTCCTTTGTGCCATTTGAAATCTGAAAGGTAGTTTAAATTTAGACATACTTATTTTATTAAAACTCATTGCTTTTCTTATCAGTGAACTCACATTATGCAATTTTCAGGCAAAATTACTTCAAGTGAAGCTGAGAGGGGTTCCAGATTCAAGTACTCAATTCATTTTTCTTTGCATAAAAATATGTCATTGCAGAGATAGGTTTCTTATTTCCAGCTGTGGTTTTCAAGTCATTTTTCAATGATTTATATGTCTGTATTAGGCCAAGTAAGCAATTTATATTATTTCAAGTGGAGCTACTGGGATGCATTGCTAAATGCTGCTAAGAGAAGAATTATATAGAATAATGAATACAATATATTAATTATATGTATGTATATAAATTTTATGTGTTTATGCCTGTGATTACGTAATTCACAAATTCACAAACTATCCATCTTGATAAATTACAGGATATCTAGGGCCATTTCTAGTAGCAATTTACAATTCTTTAGGCGCAGTGGAGAAATAAAGAGAAATGTGAGTCTTAATACCGATTCCTTGGATACTTGAATTCAGCTACATATCCACAATTCCTTATTTGCAATTCAGAATTCCTAAAAGCTATGAAAAGCAAAAGTTGTATTTTTTTAAATGTAACACATTTGGTAGTAAAACTTTCTTTGAAACTGTTGTATGGCTATATACAGTCTTTATCAAACTTACTGTGGATATTTATATGCTTTGCTGCAGAATTATTACTCTGATTATAGGGTGCTGCCCCGGAATTCTCTTGGGATGGTATGTAATGCACGGTATAGATACAACATACTGTCTTACTACATTCTGAATAATTTTGAATTTTGAACTGTAGCTTGTCCCAGCCTCTTGGGAGGGGTTGACAGTCTTCAAACTTAAAAGCTAGATTTTCCTTGAAAGGGAGCAACAAACAGTCTTTAGTGTCTTTACATTGATAACACTTTATTTTAGCAATGATTTCAATACAATATGATAGATATCTAGGTAGACAGATACATAGGTGGATGAATAATTATAAATGAAAATATAGACATAAGAGAAGATTCACAGCTTGCATCAAACTCCCCAGGGGCCTGTGACCTAGAAAAGGCTGAAAACTGCCTCTTAGGAAGTAGTGGCAGTAAGAAAATACCACAGAGAGTGGAAAACTCAGAGACCCAGGTACAGTCTAAGGTAATTAAATAACAATAGCTGTTACTTTCTGAGCAATTATGTGGAGCAGGCATTGTACCATGTGCTTTAATCTTCCAATTCACAAGGAGTCATAGGTAAATAATATGGTGGCTGTGGAAATAATTTAGTATCTTAACATTTGGGTATTTAGATATGTGCCAAAAACACCAAAAATCTGGGCTAAGGAGATAGTATTGCTTTAAGAGCTTAGCTTTCACCGTACATCCCCCCTCTCCCCATGCAGTTCCAGTATTAGTTACCCTTGTGGAAAAACAGTTTTTTGTTTGTTTGTTTTGTTTTTTTTATTAAAGTTTATTGGGGGTGACAACTGTTAGTAAGGTTACATAGGTTTCAAATGTATAATTCTGTAATACGTCATCTACATATCACATTGTGTGCTCACCACCCAGAGTCAGTTCTCCTTCCATCACCATATATTTGATCCCCCTTACCCTCATCTACCATCCCCCTCCCCCCTTACCCTCAGGTAACCACTAAACTATTGTCTATGCCCATGAGTTTTTGTTTCTTCATTTGTTTGTCTTGTTCTTTTGCTGTTTTCAGTTTTATATCCCACATATCAGTGAAATCTAACATCTTAAGACTCCACCTTCTTTCTAATATCCTAGTATAAATAACTAATTCAAATCAGAAAGTTGGTGGGTTGGCTTGTAGCCCCAGAATCTTTACATAGAGTCTTGAGCCAATTATAGGGTATTATCCTAAATACCCCTAAAATAACTATCAAATTCCCACTAAGTGTGATCTGAATAAAAAGGGAGTACATTTAAAGACATAAAATTAATCAATCAATCACTCTCCCATCCCGTGTGTGTATGAGCATTCATGTAGGTGCTGTACTTGTAGGTGTGCAAATACACAAATACTATCTGTGCTTCTGTGGGTGAATTCCAGTATATGTTTAGCATTTGTCTCATTAAAAAATTTAACGGGTGATGAATCTCTCCTACAGAGAGAAATTTACTAGATGGAAATCTCCTATACCAATACTTTCTTCATGATTCAGTGGTTTGGATACCAGTCCCCAAATTCTTCTCCATTTCTTCACTGGGCAACGTGAAACATATTTAAATTGTGTTTCATTAATAGCTCTGGCTGTGCTATAGTATACAAAGACAAATTTCAAAAAAAAGAGGTATACAAACACCCACACAAAATAAATAAGTGCTATAAAAAATTACGTCTTATTTTTAAAAATAGGTATCATTTATTGCTTGATTATTCTGTGCTAGGTATTGTGCTAATGTTTTATACACAGCATTAATTTACTAATTACTAGAATACCAGAAAAGTGTTAATATTTTTATGGGAGTGAGAAAATTAATTTAATGGTAGAGAAGTAAGTCACTTGCCCGAAGTAACATTTAGTTAAAAGGAGACATTGAGATTTGAACTAGGTCACCTAATTTCAGAACAAGACGTGCCCAAATCCTGCCCTTGGGTGGCTTACCAATTCTAATGACTAGGTGGGATAATATTCTTCCAATATTTCTGTACTTTGAGCTGAATCAAGAAAGAATTAAAGTAAATATATACAAAGTCTGACAATTAAGTTCGTGAACTCATCCTAGAAAAAGTGCTACACACCTCATTGCTGAGTATCACTACAGTGACCTTCAAAGTACTCCCCTTGGGAAGCTATGCACTGATGCCTAGTCCACCCTTCAAAGCAATTTTGGAACTCTTTTTCTGGAATGGCCATCAGAGCTGTCGTCTTATTACATTTGATGTCCTGAATGTCATCAAAATGTCTTCCTTTCAATATTTCCTTTATCTTCAGGTAAAGAAAGAAGTCATTGGGGGCCAGATCAGGTGAGTAGGGAGGGTGTTCCAATACAGTGATTTGTTTACTGGCTCAAAACTCCCTCACAGACAGTGCCGTGTGAGCTGGTGCATTGTTGTGATGCAAGAGCCATGAATTGTTGGCGAAAAGTTCAGGCCGTCTAATTTTTTCACGCAGCCTTTTCAGCACTTCTGAATAGTAAACTTGGTTAACTGTTTGTCTAGTTGGTACAAATTCATAATGAATAATCCCTCTGATATCAGAAAAGGTTAGCAACATCGTTGCAACAAGTTCCCAAACCTAATTGTCAGACCATATATATTTAATATATATATATATATATATATATATATATATATATATATATATATATATCACATGAGACATTTATTCCTAAAGTGGCTCTATATCTCATAAACATCTTTCCTACTTCATCTTAGAAAGCACCTGTCTTTGAGGTCAAATTTACTTCTTTTTCTGAAATTTCATTCTTAGTATATAGGTAAGTTATTGATTCTTGGGTATCCATCCCAAAAATCTGAAAACATGTATCCATAAAGATATATACATATACTCTGATGTTCGTTGCAGCCCTATTTACAGTGGTCAATACATAGAAACAACCAAAGTGTCCTTCGAT
Organism: Rhinolophus sinicus; assembly: GCF_036562045.2. Classification (NCBI taxonomy): domain Eukaryota; kingdom Metazoa; phylum Chordata; class Mammalia; order Chiroptera; family Rhinolophidae; genus Rhinolophus; species Rhinolophus sinicus. Next base: position 23,583,612 of record NC_133768.1, on the reverse strand, counting down.
AGATGAATGGATAAAGAAGATGTGGTATATGTACAATGGAATACTATTCTGCCATAAGAAAAGATGAAATAGTGCCATATGCAACAATGTGGATGGAACTTGACATTATTATGCTAAGCGAAATTAGGTGGACAGAAAAAGTCTAGAACCATATGATTTCACTGATTATGTAGGATATAAAACTGAAAACAACAAAAGAACAAGACAAACAAATGAAGAAACAAAAACTCATACACACAGACACCAGTTTAGTGGCTACCAGAGGGTAAGGGGGGATGGATGGGGTGGTAGACGAAGGTAAAGGGGAATCCAATATATGGTGATGGAAAGAGAACTGATTCTGGGCGGTGAGCACACAATGTGATATATAGATGATGTATTATAGAAATGCATACTTGAAATCTATGCAATTTAACTAACCACTGTCACCACAAAAAATGTATTTAAAAATAAAAAAGAAAGCCCCTGTCTCCATAGGTTAACTTCACTCAGTTCTGTTCACTCCACCTGCACGCCCCTCTCAGCACTTAGGTACCAGTATGTACTACTCGAAGACAGCATAAAGTAGAAGTCACAGAAAGTCTTTGATAATGTATCATTCTTCTCCCTGTTGTAATCTGCTCAAGCCAGTGAAAGAGCCTGAACAGTCAGTGAATAGAGTCTTTCTCCTGAGACTAAATGAACACAGCTGTCACAAAGTTTAGATGCGTTTCAGGGGCAAGTTATGTGAATCCAGAAAGTCGTTTTTTATACCTCGAAAATTGGGAAGGAGGATGAGAGAGGACTCAAAAAAAAGTCCTGAGTTCTCTATAGCAAGGATCCTTTCCATTGTTGACATGACACAGATGAAATAAAAATGTTACTCATTTTTAATGAGTGAAAAATAATGAATTAAAAACAATCTTGTCATTTAGTTCAAACTATCTTCTTATTAACTCTTGATTTATCAGCTATTATAATACCACAAAAGACAGCACCTCTGAGTGAAATCACACAATAGAAAATGATATATAACCATGCACTCTAGAGCTGAACTGCCAAAAGTTCAGAAATTAAAGGGTTTATATTAATTTTGCATATTTTCTTTTACTAAGAATACACTATCAGGAACAAATGGTTAAATATGGACCAGCAATTAATGACCCGTTATAATCAAGTTGCTCCTAACACTATTTAATCATTAAATGCTATTCTTACTGCCTAATTACCTTTTAATTTTCCTGGCTTTTCATGTTCAAGTGTTATCCAGAAAAGTAAAGTACAACTAACTTAATCAGTTGTGGTTACCATTAGGGATAGGGTTTTTGTGGGTGTTTTTTGTATGTTTATGTTTGTTTGTTGTTTAGATTTTTAAAAGCCATAATAATAGACTTGACAGATCAGTTCTTTTACATGTACTCCTTGCAGTCTTCAACTAGGGTCCACACCATCATTTTTCCATGAATATGTTTGGGGCTTTTTGCATTCTAGGCTGTGGCTTACCAAGATCTCTTCAACTGCTCAGAACAGCCTCTTTCCCATCCCCCTTGGCAAATCCCATGTGTCCTAGAAGGTCTAGGTCTAAAGCCACCCTATTTTCATGCTCAGATGTGTGATCGCCTCATTTTCTGGAATAGATTCTCTTACATGATTTCTTAATTGTGTACCATAATTATTTGTGCCTTTTGCTGTTGCTGTTGCACTTGAACCTTTCTGTCCTCTTCTGTAGAGGACAGTCTTGCTCGTTTCTGTTTCCTCTGGATAGTTTTCTTGCTGTTGAGTAGCTCAGTAAGGAGTTGCTAAATTGAATGGGAAAAACCGTCACCTCTTAAAAATTAAAGCTAATAAGCATTAAGCTGAAACAGACAGGGTTATTCATCTGTTGAAATAACTCACTATTAAAAAAATGGCTTATAAAAAAGATGGTGGATGAATTTAAGATACTTCCCAAATATCCTTATTGGATTCTCTAATTTATCTCCTCAAACCACAGGAGACTAAATGTCATGAATGCGAAATAAACTCTGACCTAATTCTATTTCTAAGAATACTGGGGCTTCGTCGTCCCAAGACAAAGGTGGTGGTCTGCATGGAGAAGAGACAAAAGTCAGCTGAAGGGTAAGAACTGACAATGTCAGCTCTCAGACTCTCAGACTGTAAGACCCCCGGAGTGAGCAGGAACAAATTGGCTGAGCAACCTGAGTTTAAAGAAATGCCCCTTAACGTTCCTTTCTCTTCTCTCTAATTCCCTGTACCAGGAATACTTCTGATTTGCAATTTAGTCTCTTCAGTGGACTTATTCATTAAGAGGGAGTGCCCTGTTGAAATGATTGATGCCAGTTATCTTACCAGATTCATCTCCCATTTCATTTAATGAATCAGCATTCTGGTTTATACATTAGTTTCTGGCAACTTGGCTTGGTATTCATCACTTCTCCACAGCTTGGTCACCCCTAAGTGAGCAGATTCATTTATGTTTTCATTGCTGTAAGTCTGAGGAGTTGCCTGTGGTAAAAATTTCAAGAGCAGGAGTTCCTTATATATTTTGGATATTGGCCCCTTATCGGAGACGTTACTATTCTGCCATAAGGAAAGATGAAATAATGCCGTTTGCAACAACATGGATGGATCTTGAGATTATTATGCTAAGCAAAATAAGTCAGACAGAAAAAGTTGAGAACCATATGATTTCACTGATATGTGGGATATAAAACTGAAAGCAACAAAGGAACAAGACAAACAAATGAACAAACAAAAACTCATACATATAGACAATACTTTAGTGGTTACCAAAGGGTAAGGGAGGGAGGGAGGTGGTAGATGAGGGTAAAAGGGATCAAATGTATGGTGATGGAAGGAGAACTGACCTGGGTGGTGAACACACAATGTGATATACCGTGTTTCTCTGAAAGTAAGACCTAGCCAGACCATCAGCTCTAATGCGTCTCTCTTGGAGCAAAAATTAATATGAGACCTGGTCTTATTTTACTATAACATAAGACCAGGTCTAATACAATATAATGTAATATAATATAATATAATATAATATAATATAATATAATATAATATAATATAATATAATATAATATAATAAATATACCAGGTCTTATATTAATTTTTGCTCCAAAAGACGCATTAGAGTTGACGGTCCGGCTAGGTCTTATTTTTGGGGAAACACGATATATAGATGATGTATTACAGAATTGTACACCTGAAACCGATGTAACTTTACTAACAACTGTCACCCCAATAAACTTTAATTAAAAAAAATATTTCAAGAGCAGCTTTTGTGTGAGTTTGAATGAAAACACAAAGCTCATGCTGAAATATTTTGAGTGTAACTGTGTTTTAAGAATAATGTGTACTTCTGATAATTGCAATCCTTAATATTTAGTAGGTGGTCTATAAGTATTTGTTGGATTAAACTGATTTTTTTTATCAGCCGTAAGCCACGAACAAGAATGGCTTCTTTACCCCCATGCCCAGAAATTTGTTGTGATTTATTTTCAAATCCTAAATATGTATTCACTATTGTACCTAATTTTGTGTTTGTCTTTTTCAATTACAGTTGACATTCAATTTTATATTAGTTTGAGATGTACAGCACAGTGGTTAGACATTTACATAACTTACAAAGTGATGCCAAGTGGTTAGACTTATTGGAAGATTGGCTTCTTATTTTTATTATTTATTTGTTTTTATTTACCAGAATGTGGGTGTGGGGGTGGGAAAAGGGAAAAGCAGACAGAACGCACAAGAAAAGCAATCAGAACAGAAAAGGACCCATAGCTCCCATGAATAGGTGCATGTCAGAGAGTGACCTATGTGCAGATCAAGGCATCACTGAGTATAACTGTGCAGAAACAAAGGAGGTAAAATTGGAGGGCAAGGGATGAAAGAGAGGCAAGAAATTTTAGCGAGGGCCTTGAATAGGAAACTCTGAGGAGACTGATAAATATCTAATGAAGGGTTCTTAAGATAGTTTCGGTAATGGTGAATCAATTAAAACCCTCCATAGAATCTCTTTTTAGAAATCTGCATTATTTCAGTGGTTTTCTGGAACTGGAGTTACAGCTTTTTGTTTTTGTGGGTGCATTAACGGCTTTCAGGGGCAGTACTATATGTGACATTTATGGCTACTTGTTGAGGATTGAGTAAGAAAGGTACCCAGGCCCAACTTGGATAAAAAGCTGAGCTAATTTTGTATCTTCATCATGGCTGACTTATCTCATGGGCTTGCATGATAAATCAGACTGGAGCCCTGATGGTTTTGAGAATACAACCAGAGATATAGAGACATGTGGTCAAAATGATTTTAAAGTTAGAACTAGTGAGAAATGCCTGTGTGGAAGATTGTTCAGGATTTTTCTTTATTTAATCTCCCCACCTTCCCCACAAGAAACTAAGAAAAATACAACTTTGGTGGCGCATTTTCTTACTGACTGCAAACAGGATAGCATAGGATATGGACAGAGACTGTACTCAGATGTCAAATTCTAATAATCTTAGTCTTAATTGAATTGGAAGAACATGGGCTGCGTTCTCACTGTCTGCAAAGCTGCTCAAGACTGAAAAAGAGAAAGAAGCTGCAGCGCCAACTGAAAACTCTGTAGGAATGCAGCTGGACCTCAGCTGCTTGAAGCTAGAGGACCCCAAACCAGTATGGCCCCCATGAGCAGTGACAACATGAATTCCCTCTGTAAAGTAACTAAATTCTTGTCCTGCCCTCCACAGTTTCCAACTACCCCAAATCACCTTACAGACTCTATCAGGGTAGAGGATGGTCCAAATCACCTCACTTGTGACAATCATGAGTTCTTGCATCCAATAATCACATCTCTTGCTCCTTGGAGACATCTTGGAGAGGTCCTGATTAAACCCGAATGAGATTTGGCACAGACAGCTCCTCATGTACTAGATCCTAGAACAGATGGACCAAATTTTGGAATATATGGCCATGCCTAACCTGGAACCATCTCCAGAGGCCCTTGAGAAAAATCCAAAGGAGGAGGGCCATGAGGCTATGAATACGAAGTACTCCCGGATGTACAAATAAATATTGTGCTCCCTTGGCAGATAACTGCAAAGTTTAAGTAGGTAGGCAGAATTTTTCTTTTTTAAGGGTGTGGCTATTCTCATTGGAAGAAGAGCAGTAGAGAAGAGAAACTGTATTGCTAAGGGACTATACTCAGCAAGAAGGGCTGAGGGTAGGTGCCCCGAATGCCAAAGAGGAAGGTGTTAAAGGGAAGGCAATGTAATGTAACAGTTTCACTCTTTTTGAGAGTGGGGCACAGAGAGAGATAAAGATTTTAGCCACTGAAGAAACTGGGGCAAGTTTTCCTGGGTAATATGCTGAGTAAACACTCCCTGCCCCAATTCTGTCATGTTGAGGAAATTTGTTTTAACATGTAACAATCTGCTTATTTTCCCAATGGCTTCCGTTTGTACTGAGAATAAAATGCAAGCTCCCTGTCATGGCTCGCAAAGCCTTGTCTAATCTGGTCCCTGGCTGCCTTTTGAACCTGATCTGATGCTGTCTCCCCACTTCACTTCTGTCCAGCCCAGTAACCCTCAAGTTCCTCCATCTTGCCGAGCTCCTTCAGGCCTCAGGAGGCTTATACTCTTTTGTCCTCTCTGCCTAGAATGTTTGTCTCTAAGAACTTCGGATGGCTCAGTAGTTCTCAACTTCCATGTCTCCATTCATACGTCACCACAACAGAAAGATCTTCTCTTACCAGTCTGTATGGAAGTATCCCTTTCCTCTGACACTTTCTATTCAATATCCAGCTTTCTCCACAGCACTTATCAACAGCTGAAAAAATATTTGTTTAACTGTATAGAGTCTGTCTGTCTTGGTCAACAGGTATCCCAGCATCTAGAAGAGTTCCTGCCTCATACTACCTCTCAGAAAACAAAGATTATATAATTGGGACTATGCTTCAAGTTTCTGGTATACGAGAGAGGCCTCAAGGCAAACTAGCAATATTCATTTGCATTTTAAAAATTTTAATATAAATCAAAACATGAGGGAGAATTTCATAATACAGTAAAAAGGAACAAACTGCATTTCTTAAAAATAAAAGATTTTCCAGCAGCATACCTCATTTTTTTTTCTTGCAGTTATCCCCATGAAGTTGATAAAAGCAAGTTTTGCTGTTCAAAGGTAGGGAAACTAGAGAGCTACATGATAATTCAGTGGTGTAGCCCAGAGCACAGCTCTCTTGAGCTTGGTCCAGTCTACATTCCATCTAAAATTTTATCCAACTTTATAGCTTCCTTCTGAAAAAATATGGCTAAGGCATCAAAACTAAAATATTATTAAATACAAACAAAAACATAATGACCTAGTTGCTTTGGCCATTTATATAAAGTCTGTATCACCTACATCTTATGTGTCACTATTTAAAATCCCTCAGATAAGCAGGCATGCATATATCTCAAATGGGGTATTCTTTTCGGAATGAAATAATAAAATAGATTCTTGATCAATTTTGGAATTGAAAAGAAAAGCTTGAACTCACATATGTGGTGACTTTTGATTTTATATTTCCATATAACACATAGGAACTGGAGGCTCAGAAGATTAGGAAGAAATCAGTAGCCTATATTAGTTTCAATGAAAATTTATGATGGAAAATAATTAAACTGCAGATAACCCAAAGGGGAGAAAAAATATTCTACACAGATCTTTTAAATTAGTAGGCCGAGTCAACAATGTGCATTTACAAGTGTGAGAATAGGTGTTCATTCTCCAAAAGAGTCTCAGTTGCTGCTAGTTTTCATCATCTGAAAATTTGTGACTTTTTAAGTTTCACATTTTTTCCATTGAAACACATTTCTGATCATCCATGAAGGGCTGAATTCTTCTACTGGAGAATTTTGCCTACCGGGCAAGAACATGCAACTATTTTTATTTTCATTATATCAGATTATTTTAAATAAAAATATGTAGCATTTGAAAAGAAGGAGCAGAACAACACTTCGAAATATGTAAATTTGGCAATAATTTTTCTAACACATTTTCTTTGGATATTAAATCATTAACAAAATGAAAGATATGGAGGAAGTAACCTAAAAATGTCTTTAGATTATAAAGTTTTTATTTCTCTGTATAGGATAAAAAAAACTTAACTATGGCAAACCAAAGGTAAAGCAGATATAGATATAAAATTATAATTGCATAGACTGATTTATATTTTCCTTCAAAGTATTTAGTTTTCTTCAGTGACAAAATTTACAACTATGGCTAATCCTTTCAGATTCAAGATAAGGAACATAAGTAGATGTCGTCTATATATACCATCTACATAAATAAGTCATACTTAGATCACTTGTAGGTATCTAGATCCATGGTTTTGATAACATTGGTGATATTTTAAAGTGAACATTTTCCACATTTTATACAGCGCAGAATCATGATGTGTTTTTTCTTATATTTTCACACAGCTCAGTTTAAACATAAAGAACCTGAATTACAGTGAGGTTAAGTGATCCATGTGAGGTGAGTCATCTCACTAATAATAAAGGTAGAACTAGAATTTGGGCTTTCTGATGCCAACCCTGGCATTCTTTGTCACTGCACCACTCTGTGGTGACCACCTTTCTGAGGATAATTTAGTGGGCTGTGGATAGATTCCTTCTGGATTAAAATGGCCCTTATTAAAGCAATGTTTCCTGTAAGCATATTTCAACTTGTTGATTCCAAGGAACTTTGATCATTCCTCTGCTCATGTTCTTATTTCTAGATTATCCTTGTCTACTCAAAGTATTACCAAGATTTCTACATTGGAATCAAATGAACTTAGCAGGCACTCTCTTGAAAGGGCTGTGAAATGTTCTATTTTAAGTAACAGCTAAGATTCCAAAATCAAGATTCAGTTCACATTTGATATTAATTTTCCACAACTGAAGTTATCTTTTATCATTTAGAAGATTTTAATTTGCATGTGAGATGAAAAACAAAATGAAGGAGCAATAGAAAATGAACAGGGATGACAACTGTTAGTAAAGTTAGATAGGTTTCAAGTGTACAATTCTGTAATACATCATCTCTATATATTACATTGTGTGTTCACCACCCAGAGTCAGTTCTCCTTCCATCACCATTTATTTGATCCCTTTTACCCTCATCTACCTCTCCCTCCCCCCATACCCTCTGGTAAGCACTAAACTGTCGTCTGCATCTATGAAATTTTGTTTCTTCATTTGTTTGTCTTGTTCCTTTGTTGTTTTCCATTTATATACCACATATCAGTGTAACAATTGTCACCCCAATAAACTTTAATTTAAAAAAATCTAAAAAAGAATAAATCCAATAAGCTCTTTAAGAAAAAGAAGAGAAAATGAACAGGGATGAAATCTTATACGTATCTTTTGTTCTTTTTCCTGCACACAGGGACGTAAACTGTGATTCACTATATACACACACACACACACACAGAGGGTGCCAAAAAATGTATACACATTTTAAGAAAGGAAAAAAAAAACTATTAAAATTGTAATACTCAATATATACCGATAACCGAAGATGAATACAAGTCACGTTTGACTTCTGCAATTACAAGAGGTGCTCAAAGTGGTTACCATCAGCGTCCAGATGCTTCTGATTATGGCGAACTATTGCTTGAGCATAGATAACATCTCTTAAAATGTGTGTACATTTTTGGCGCTGCCGGTGTGTGTGTGTGTGTGTGTGTGTGTGTGTGTGTGTATACAGACACACATATACATATATATATCTATATATACATATATGTGTGTGTGTATACATATAGATATATATGTAAACAAGTGGACACTTTGGTCAATGTTGCTCAAGCAGTAGTTCGCCATCATCAGAAGTGTCTGGACTCTGATGGTAACCACTTTGAGCACCTCTTATAATTGCAGAAGTCAAACGTGTCTTGTATTCATCTTTTGTTATTGGTACATATTGAGTATTACAATTTTAAGACAGTTTTCCTTTCTTAAAATGTGTATACATTTTTGACACCCTTTGAGTATATATGTATACACACACATAGTGTACACACACATATATGGATGACAGTTTTACTTTAATTGATGGATATGCCATGCAAAATGTTTAAATTGTATTATACATAATAGGGGGAGGGGCAAATGTTAAAAAATAAAGCATCTCCTACTAAACTTGCATTGATCATGTTTCTGTGCCTTACTCATTTCCTTGAGACAATCCTACCAATTACAGTTTCAAAATCATTAAAACTTCTTTCATTTTCTAAGACTTGATCTTTATGTCTTAACATAGAGACATCTCCCTAGAAGTATAACGTCCTACCCTGTTACAATTTTCTTATTTCTAGCACAGTTCTAGCAACTATTAGCACATATATTGCAAGTTTTAATAAACCATTCATGATTTTTTTAGTCTATTTCTTCTGCCACCTCTTGAGAACGTTTTATGGCTTTCTAGAGTCAGAGTTAGCAGGGACCAGCAGGGAAAGTCAAATTTAAATTCATCGTTTTACTGCTAGTTTACACCTCTAGTGAACAAGTAAAGCTTTTAGATTATATGCAGGATTCTCATTCTGCAATCTGTGGCCTCCATTTTCACTAATGGGCAGGGTTACCTTGTGTGAATATCAGAGTGTATCAGTGATACTACTAATATACAGAACACTGCTGCTCAAGGAACCCAACACAACAGATTTCATATACGCAGATACAAAAGGAAGTAAGTGCTGTGTGGCAGGAAGGGAAAAACCAATATATCTTCCTAATTCAGGTCAAGGCCAACATTACTTAGAAATGTGATAGTTAAGTTACTGGAATATGCTACAGCCTACCAGATTGCACTTTCATGTTTTGCAATTATAGTTAGTTGTGTCATGATTACTTCTTCTGGCAGTTAAAAACTGTCACACACAAGAAAAAGATAAGAATATTTAATATGGAATTCTATATTTTATTGGTCACAGTTATGCTAACATATAAACAGAATAAAATCTAAAATCCTTACTATGGCCCATAAGGTATTCCCTACCAGATCTGGTCCACATGATAGCATCTTCCAACGCTCTTCCCCCTTGCTTTCTGTGTGCCAGTCACGTTGACCTCGCCCCCTTGTTATTTGGATACCACAAAATGTCTTCCACTTTCTGTGCACTAAACTATATTGCTTTTCCTTCAAATATCTGCATGGCTTGTTTTCTCCTTTTAAACAGGCTCAAACATTGCCTGTATTAATTTCCTAGGGTTGCTGTTAACAAATTATCACAAACTGGGTGTCTTAACACAACAGAAGTGTATTCTCATATAGTTCTGAAGGTTAGAAGTCCAAAACCAAGGTGTCAGTAGGGTTGGTTTTTTCTGGAGGCTCAGAGGAAGAATCCCTCCCATGCCTCTCTCGTAGCTTCTGGGGGTTGCTGGCAATCCTTGGTGTTCCTTGGCTTGTAGATGCATCACTCCAATCTCTGCTTCTTTCTTCACATGGCCCTCTTCTCTGTGACTTTTCCTGTTCTGTCTTTTATAAGGACACTCATCTTTGGATTTTGGATTTTGGATGATCTCCTCTCAGGATCCTTAACCTAGTTATATCTGCAAAGATGCTATTTCCATATAAGGTCACATTCACGGGTACCAAAGGTTAAGACTTGGACAAACCTTTTGGGGCCCATTGTTTAATCCATTATATTGCATCTTCAGGGAGCCCATTACTGGCCACACTAAGTGATAAAATAGCACTACTCACAGTACACATACTATCAAACTCTCCTATCTAACCCTGCATTCTTTTTCTTCATAGCACTAAATATTCAGAACATGTAAAATATTAATTTATCTGTCTTCCCTTCTATAACGTAAGCTCCATGAGAGCAAATACCTTGTTTGGTTAACTGCTGTTTCTCAGCATCTAGAACATTATCAGGCATACAGTAGGTGCTCAATAAATATTTACTGAATGGCCGAAATGTGGTTGAGTTCCATTGACTGATATTGAATAATTTATAGCATTTATGATTACACAAAACAAAGATAAGGAAGATGTGGTAGACAGAATAATGTCCCTCCCAAAGATGTCCACATCATAATCTCCAGAACATGTGACTATGTTACCTTCCTTGGCCAAAGGGACTTAGCAGATGTGATTAAGTTGAGAATCTTGACATGGAGAGATAATCCTGTATTATCTGGCTAGGTCTAATGTGATCACAATGATCTTTATTAGTGTGAGGCAGGGGGTCAGAGTCAGAGACAGAGATGTGAGGATGGAAGCAGAGGTGTGTACGAAAGAGAGAGACAGAGAGAGAGAGAGAGAGAGAGAGAGAGAGAGAGAGAGAGAGAGAAAGGGGTCACATACCAAGGTGTGCAGGCAGCCTTTAGAAGCTGGAAAAGGCAAGGAAATGGATTCATTCCTACAGTCTCCAGAAAAGAATCAGGTCTGCCCACAATTTGATTTTAGTTCTGTAAACCCTATCTTGAACTTCTGACCTCCACAAGTGTAAGATAATATATTTGTGCTGTTTGAAGCCACTGTGTTTGTGGTAATTTGTTACAGTAGTAGTAAGACATTAATATAGAGGGTAACATTATTTGCAGAGTCCAAATTTATCTTCAATAAAGAAGATAAAAAAGATAAGAATCCTCTGTTTTTATGCTGTGTTTTTTTTTTTTTTTTTTTTTAGTTTTGGAATTCATTTATAATGTCCTAAGAGTATTAGCAAAATGGCAGACAAGCAAAATGTATATATTTTCCAATATATTTCCAAATTAAAGCAGAAATATCATTTGCACAATGTTTTATAAGATATATATTTCTACACCACTAAGGCTCAGGCATGTTATAGTGGTAGTATACCTGAGCAGCTAAATCTCTAAAATTGAGGCCTAGTTCTTTCAGTACATTGCACCAATTGCATTAATAAGACTAATGTATTTCATCTTGTCTGTCAGTGAGTGCATGGAACTCATAAATCAGTACAAGTCATAATATTTATTGAAATAGAGGTTGTCCTCAAGCCCTCAGTAGAGAATTATCAGCATTTCACAGCAGCTGAATTCAGCAGTGAGCAGCTAATACATAGCAATCTGTAGTGAAATATTTATAAGCTTAAGTTTTCATTTCTCTCCTAGTGAAATAGAGGGATGGTTCTGTTTTAGATTGTATAAGTCTAGGATCTGATAGACATTGAAGCATGTCTTAATCTAGCTGAGGAAAAGAAAGAGCACAGCTTATAGTTAATGCAGTTAAGTACTGGTGATAAAAATGACGTTCGGTGTCGATCACTTTTAGAACTGGAGTATATCTGGAAATGTCATATATGATGGTACACACTCCCCCCAGGGCAACATTAAACTCTCCATTGTGTACCATAACAGAGACCTTGGTACCACATAACGAAAAATGTGCTATGGTCAGAAACTGTACACACTATGAAAATACAACAATGAACAGAAAAATATCCAAATATTCCAAACTTCAAATATCACATGAATGAAGTAGATAATAGCGGTAAAATATTTTGAATTAACACAATCGCTGCTTTAATCCTCTTTATAAGATGATGCCTGTTCAGGGACATTGGAATCATCTCAGGGCCTCAGGAATTGGGATTTGATATTCTAAATAGTTCCAGGAACATGTGGGCTTCCACATCTCCCCAAGTACAATGGTTTGAATCATTTTTAATGCCTCTGAGAACTTTCTTGATGTTTCCTCAGCCTGAATTCATTTCTCCACCACCTCTATCTGGACATATCCTGTTCACCTATGCAGAAGTGTTTACCTACCAGGCCTGAGACTATCATCCTTACAGAGGCCTGATTATAAGGTTAGCTCTCAGTTGGCCTCTGGGAACCTAGATTTTTGGAGGGTTCTCATCACTCCCTGATAAGAATGGCTCACAGTGCCTAAATGGACATTGCAAACAATATGGTTTATGCTGAACATCTGTTTTCTTCTGGGAGTCTGGAATTTTGATATGTGCTAGGCAGAGGGTGCCTATGTGATCAGTCCCCACTCAAACTCCTGGGCACTGAGTCTCCAATGAACTTCTCTGGTATATAGCATTTCAAATGTGTGGTCACAACTTCTTACTGGAAGAACTAAATGCATCCTGGGTGATTAGCCTGGGAGAGGACTCTTGCCACCTTGTGCCTGGTTTCCTCTAGAGTTCACTCCATGCACCTTTTCTCTTTGCTGACTTTGTTTTGTATCTCCTTGCTATACTAAATTGTAGCCATGAGTGCAACTATATGCTGAGTCCTGTGAGTCCTTTCGGTGAATCGTTGAATCTGGGGGTGGCCTTGGGGACCTCTGATACATCCCCCTGTATTCTCAGCTCCGACGTACCTTTTCTGTGAAGCCTTGCCCATTCTTCCCACTCCAGAAGGACCACTCACTTGACTGCTCTGAGTAATCCAATTCATACCACTCATATAGCTCTTACTTGTACATTATTGTGTATATATCCATCTCCTATGCGTACAGAGATCATCATCATTGTATCACTATGGTCTAGCACAGTGACTATAAACTAAATAATTGTTCAATAAATACTGGTTCAGTTGAATTGTCATCACAGGCCTACCTTGTAAAAAGAGAATCAAATACAATCTATTCAAATCCAACCCAAAGCATGAAAGTTGGCCTCCTTACATTCTTAGCTTTTTCAATAACTAAAAATAATATTTTGCTTAAGCAAATTATTTGGCACATAAATGGACGTTAGATTATAAAGCAAAACATGACAATATAAGTAAAAATCATTTTCTGTCCTCACAAGTAAATTTGAATTTTGAATTTTACTTCCAGAATGGTCTTTGTCATGATCGTAATGAGCAAATCAAAGTAACTGCCATTTTGTAACTATTTATTTTCCTATATGCTTGAACTTCTATAATTAGATGTGCATACTTAGTACAGCATCATCATCTTACATTTTCCCTTAAATTGATTAGTTTTTTTTAATTTATTTTTTAAATTTATTGGGATGACAATTGTTAGTAAAATTACATAGATTTCAGGTGTACAATTCTGTATTACATCATCTATAAATCCCATTGTGTGTTCACCACCCAGAGTCAGTTCTCCTTCCATCACCATATATTTGATCCCCTTACCCTCATCTCCCGCCCCGCACCCCCCACCCCCCCTTTAATAATTGTATATTTGGAGAAAGACTGTTCTGCCATAGAGACAGTGATTGGAGGTATCAAAAATAAAATTAATATAGGACACACCTCAGAAAATCCTGTGGTGTTCATGTAGTATTTTAAGATATTATCTACACAGATTCATGAATAGCTTTAAAACTTTGCTTCTTAACAAATGCTCACAAATCAGTAATTCCTTTGTGAATGTTTCTGTTAGGTGCTTCGAAAATATTTTACAACTAGTGGTCATTTTTCACAGCAGACTTTTCATCCATTTGACTTAATCAGGTTGGAGTACGAAATACAGATATGTCAACAAAAGTAAGCTTACCACCTGAAATCCTGTATCTGGTTAGAAGTGATTCATTCAACTACAAAAATACAATTTTAATCTTTTCACCTCAGAAATTTCTAAGAGGAAAGAGCCAATAACTTTGGTGTCCAGCAGACTGACTCACTAAAAAAATGCAGATCAAAAATTAAATATATGTAAGTGTGTGTGTGTGTGTGTGTGTGTGTGTGTGTGTGTCAAACTATTAGGTTGGTGCAAAAGTAATTGTGGTTTTTGCAATTATTTTTAACCTTTTAAACCACAGTTACTTTTGCACCAACCTGATATCATTGGAATAATAGAAAAGAGAATATTTTGACACAGCAAGATTATGTTTTAAAAAGCAATTTTTTGCCTTCTCCCCTATTAACACATGATCCCAATGAAGTGTTTCCCAATCCTTATCCTCAAAACAGTCACTATCAAAGGACTGTGAAGTATAACCATACTTCTTTTTCTCAGCCCATGCTGACCAAAAATTCGTTTTCTTTTTGGCTAAATGTCAGCAAAGATCAGAGAGGTTCTATCAGTTCTGAAAAGCCCAAGAGATCTCTAATAAACCTGATATACTCTGCATTATTTTAATAATCTATAAAGTAATAGACGTATGAGAAGTGTATTTTAGTGAAATAAACAAATTGTGTATTTCACAGAGCAAATATGACAAGTATAATGATCTATTACGATTTTTTAATGGATTTTCATTCATGTGATCTTCAGGTCAAGGTGCTTTCATGTTACATTTACTGACTAGTTTTGAATTATGCAGACTGTTTGAATGCTGCAGGGAAGCCAAAAGGATGATCTATTATCCACAGATCAATGCGAAAAAGCATGGGTGCACTTGAAAATTATGGAAGCTCATTTACTCTATTGTGTTGGTGGCCTAGTTCCAAATTAAAGATGTGAACATCCATGCATTAATATTGGAGCCAGATTTTAAAGACAATCAGGCGAAAATTGAGTTCAATTTAAGGGTTCTTTTGATTACTTGCTTATAATGTCAAGCTGACTTTAAAATACCTTAGCTGTTTCAATGGCCATGATCAGTGCTGTGGAAACTCTGAAAGTCTTCCAACCTATGACCCCAATGCAATACATAGATTATATCGGTCTAGTTTTGCCTCTAACTGGTAGGTCTTAAGGAAATAAAGGGTGAACTAAATAAATGGCTCAATAAATGTTCAGTTTTATGGAATACATTACACATACATGCATTCATTCATACACGATTTTAGGAATACACTTCTTTGCAGAAGTGTATCTTCCAAGTCAAAGGACAGCTTCAGCAGAGATTAACATGACATTGTTAAGGAAGAAGGAGACATTAGCCTTGTCACCTAAATACTGAACAATTCTAGAGGCCAGTGTCATCTAGAGGGATGACATGTCACTAACAGTTTGCTCTCATATTTAAAATACCTCTTTTGTATACCTGATAAATGCATCTACATAGATATCTTAAAGAGAAAGGAGCTAATATTTAAGTGCCTTCCACATGCAATGCAGTTTACCCATTAATTGACATATGTCAATTAATTTCAATCCCCCAAATAATCCTATGAGATGATGCTGAAACTGGGACTGAGGGATTAAGAAACTGGCTCATAGTTTCTTATATATGTTTGCAGCCAAGTTTTGTAGTAATGACCCACAATTTGTTCATACCTCTCAGTACCCTCGGTTTTTGGTAGTACCCTTCACCCTGTGTCTGGTCTTCGCCATTTGGCCGATGGGACAACAGCAGAGACTTGAAAAGTCCTTGCATTTTTGGACTCTCCCTCTATTACTGATCTAAGGATTCCTGCTGCCACACCACCATTTGACAAAGCTCAGGTTAGCCTGCTAGAAAATGGAAGAACACATAAAGCAGAGAAAAGCCATGTTAGCTAAAACCTTCCTAGATCACCTCCCCCCACAATATGGCAGTTATTTGGGGATGCAAATGTGATCCCCAGTTGACATCAGGTGAGCCTGTCCTAAACCAGAAGAACCATCTGGTTGAGCCTAGCCCAGATTGCTTTCCTACAGACTCATGAGCTAAACAGTCACTGTTTTAAGCCACTAAGTTTCAGGGATCTTTGTTACATGGTCAAAGGTAGCTGATCAGAGTATAAGTAAGTAGCGGGACTGGGGGCTGTACCCATGCCTACCTCAGTCCAAAGGCCATGTTCATCTCATAAATGAAAAAAAAAAGAAGAGAAGAGAAATTAATACTAGAGCTCTTGATTAAATTATGTGAAATCACATAGAAGAAAGCCCACTTCAGGTCAGGTCCCAAAGCAAGCATCATGAGTCAGAGTTACAGTCACAGCAGTTTGTTCCATGCGATCTGAATAGCCAAAAAGATGTGCACAAATCCCAAATGCAGCTCTCTGTGCAAATGAACAGGGGCAAACCAGACTGCTTGAATTTTATGATTCTAATCCAATAGGCTTATGAGCTATGGACCCAAATGTATACGCATAAATATTTTCATTTCCGCTCTCAAGCATCTTTAAAGAAATACTCTTGGTACGTTAGGAGATTCCAAGTTTGAAGGAATTAATAGCAGCACCACTTTGTGTTTCCACCATGGTAAAGTCGCTCCATGCTGATCACCTTATTGTGCAATGTGAATTATGCAGAATATAAATCTGCTTTCTTTTTTCACCTAACAGAGAATAAATTTGACAGTGGAGATGGATTTGAAGTATAAATCATGCTAGAGACTTCATGAATATTCAAATTAAATCAGGTCTGGTACTGAACCCTACACTCCTGCTCACAGTGTAAATCATGGTGTATGTTACTCAAGAGGTCACCCGAAACAGGCTTTAGGAATGCTTTTTCCCTTAGAATATGCAATTAATTACAATTGTTTGCCCCTAAGGATTTCGCTTTCAAATTGTTTATTTTCTGGTGTCACTGATGAGCTGACTGGGAAAATGAAACACTTCAGTTTAATTACCAGTTTCAATTACAGCTCCTGTAAAGATACTTCATCTTATACTCTTTTTAAAATTGTTTATTCTTATGATATAATATGCAGTTATATTTGCTGCCTTTTAAAACACCAACAATGCCACTCAATTTCCATGAAAAAATTAACACCAGGTAACTCTAAAAGGACTTCAGTGTGTCTTGAAAACATTATAAACACAGTAATGTGTTCTGTTTCACCCAAGCCCTTCAGTTTCTTGGACTTTCAATATAGAAAGATCATGGAAACAAGAAAGTAGGTAACAATATTTAGTCAAACCTTTTATTCAGGTTAGATTTTGTTGTAGAATAGAGAGGATATGAAAGCAGAAAGAATGGCTAGTTCAGATGTAGGTGGATGGGAGTTTACATCTAGCTTTCCTCCCTCATCAGCTGTGTAACCAAGGTTTTCTTAACTTTCCGATTTTATTGCCAATGTGCTTAACCTTTCGAGTTCTAACTTACAAAATGGAGTAATGTTGGTTCCTAACCAACAGGACTGTTGTGACTATTAAGTAAGGTTGCTCATTTTGATTGTCTGTCATAATTCCTGATACATAGTAGGAGCTCAAACAAACTTTAGCACCTTAAGTAACCTTCACCTTCATTATAATTTTTACATAATGGACAGCATGACACGGTATGTTAATAATGCTGTGGATTCTGGAGCCAGACTTTCTGGTTCAAAAACTGATCATACTATTACTAATTTTGGAATCATGGGTACGTCACTTAACCCTTCTGTGCCTCAGTTTTCTCACCTGTGATATGGAGTCATAATAGAATCAACCTAATAGGGTCATTTTAAGACTTACACAACCTAATCCTTATTAAAATACAGCAATAGGTGCCTGGCATGGTAAGATAAAAAGAAATGAAGATGACTGATGGTAAAACATTGATTGTTTTTTTTATTTTAAAAGTAAGAGAAGCCTGTAAAGAAGGTTCTGATTTTGCCTTCATTCACATTTTGAATTTGTGAAACAACGTGATTTAATCCTAAAAACACAGGATATAAAATAAAATGCAAAATGTAGAAAAGGATTGCACATTCTTGTATCTCCTAATTTTTGCTCTGAAACAATAGCTACAGCCTCTGGATTTTGCTTCTGGACTGTTATTTACTGGGTACCACAAAACTTTTGACTGTTTGGCCAAGGGGCTGTGAAACAAGCATGAAACCCATATTAGTGTCAAAAGAGATCTTTGTAGTGTTACTATGTTTGCCACTTTGATATACAGCTCTGAGACATGGGCTTTGTGCAGCTGTCATAATAGGAAACATGAACAGTTTTATATACATTGTCGACACAAGATAACCCAGCATATAAAATGGAAAGTAGAATCCTAAATATACCAGTACATCAAAAACAAAATATGAGTGAAAGTGTCCATAATGTCAACATGGTTTTACTTAACCAGTTATACAGTATGAATGGAGGATATTCACAATTGAAATCATTTTACATTGATAGATTTGTAATTCAATGTATATTATATATTATCTGATGTTCCATTGGCTGATGAAGGGCTATTCTGGAAGTCCATTCATTATATGAGGGCACACAGAATCTGGACTTCAGTAGAACTAGAAGTGGTAATATCTCACCCACTTTGTATAACTAACTAGCTCTTAAAAGAACATCACCCATTGTGTTTATATACCACAACTTCTTTATCCATTCATCTATCGAAGGACATTTTGGTTGTTTCCATGTCTTGGCCACCGTAAATAAAGCTGCAAAGAACATTGGAGCACACGTGTCTTTACAGATAAATGTTTTCAGATTTTTTGGGTATATACCCAGGAGAAGGATTGCAGGGTCATATGGTAATTCTATTCGTAATTTTTTGAGGAATCTCCACACTGCTTTCCATAGCAGCTGCACCAATCTGCATTCCCACCAACACTGTATGAGGGTTCCTTTTTGTCTACAGGCTCTCCAACACTTGTTACTATTTGTCTTGTTGATGATAGCCATTCTAACTGGTGTGAGGTGATATCTCACTGTGGTTTTTATTTGCATTTCTCTGATAATTAGTGATGTTGAGCATTTTTTCATATGTCTATTGGCCATTTGCATGTCCTCTTTGGAGAAATGTCTATTCAGGTCCTCTGCCCATTTTTAAATTGGATTGGTTTTTTTGTTGTTGTTGTTGAGTTGTATGAGTTCCTTACATATTTTGGATGCTAGCCCCTTATCGAAGGTGGTACTATTCTGCCATAAGAAAAGATGAAATAATGCCATTTGCGACAACATGGATGGATCTTGAGATTATTATCTAAGCAAAATAAGTCAGACAGAAAAAGCAGAGAACCATATAATTTCACTGACATGTGGTATATAAAACTGAAAACAACAAAGTAACAAATAAAGAAACAAAACAATAAAGAAACAAAAACTCATAGACACAGACAATAGTTTATTGGTACCAGAGGGTAAGGGGGGTGGGGGGTGGTAGATGAGGATAAAGGGGATCAAATATATGGTGATGGAAGGAGAACTGACTCTGGGTAGTGAACACACAATGTGATATATAGAGGACATATTACAGAATTTTACGACTGAAACCTATGTAACTTTACTAAAAATTGTCACCCAATAAACTTTAATTGAAAAAAAAAGAACATCACCCAACAGAAACACAAAGAAAAAAAATCATGCTTATTTCACAGCCTCTTTGCAGGGGGTAAGGGTGAGGGGCTGTGCTGTGATACCTTCAGAAGTAGACTTCCATTTTACAAACGTAAGCAGTTTTTGTATCAACTGTGTTGTTGCACTCACTAGTGGAGTCATCAATATACCCGTTGCTATGTCCATACAGACATATAGGGATATAAAATCTCCAAGGTAGAAACAGAATATGCAGTTGATCAGCAATGCCCTTTAAAAGCAGAGTCAGAAACAAAAATGCAATTTTAAGCAAATTTTTGATGGTTATGGGAAGCTATCTCAGTAGTCCAATGACAAGATGATGCTTTGCTCTTTGCACACTGAACTGCATATAGATATAAACTCAGCGGAACTTTTAAGAAGTATTCAAGCTTCACTTCTGACCCTGAAATAAAGGTGTTTCTATGATAGTTCTGTAAGCACAGAACAGCTCTGTGCTTTATATTTGAGGGTGTGGCTAGAAGGATAGTCATAGAACAAGCTATACCATGCTGGGAGGCTAGGAAAGGTGCAACGCTGTGTGTCGTGAGGCAGCGGGAAGATTTGAGATTTAGGTAGAAGATAGTCCTTAAAAGGAACAAGACTGCTATATTACATATTTGACAGAATTTCATGGGAAGAAGAATTAGACTCAATCTAAACTTGGCCAAACAATATATACCCTGCCCACGGCAGGCATCACTAATAAATCACTGCACACTTTCCTGATGAGATTGAAAACAACTTAGAATTCTTCCTAACACTCCAGCCAGCCACCACTAATCAGAATTTTCTCAAGAGATGAAACCTCTTTGTCATCTCAGAAATATGTACAATTTCTGAGGTGAGCTCCAGGTAGAATAAATCCAAGTGTCTTAGAGGCAAATTTTAGACACAAAGAAATAATATTCTAAGTTTTAATAGGTTGAGAGTAGCATGTTTGCCCTAAAAGGCTTTGGGAAGTTTTGGAGGACACCCTGGGAAAGTGCTCTTCTTACATGAATAGATGATTCATGTAAGAAGAGGCCACTTAGACAACTTTTAACTCCATGGTTGAGAATATAAGTGTGGGTCAAAATATATAGGACTTAAAAATGAATGAAAACCCATACTAAATATGATTAAAATATTGACAAAATAAAGAGGCCACCAACTGAATGGGAGAAGATTTTTGCAAACAGTGCCTCCAATAAGGGGCTAGTATCCAGAATATACAAGGAACTCATGCAACTCAACAACAAAAAAACAAACAACCCAATTGAAAAATGGGCAGAGGACTTGAAGAGACATTTCTCCAAAGAGGACATACAAATGGCAAATAGACATATGAAAAAATGCTCAACATCACTAATCATCAGAGAAATGCAAATCAAAACCACAATGAGATATCACCTCACCCCAGTCAGAATGGCTATCATCAACAAGACAAATAATAACAAATGTTGAGAGGCTGTGGAGAAAAGGAACCCTCATACACTGTTGGTGGAATGCAGACTGGTGCAGCCGTTATGGAAGGCAGTGTGGAGGTTTCTCAAAGAATTACGAATAGAATTGCCATATGACCCAGCAATCCCTCTTCTGGGTATCTACCCAAAAATCTGAAAACATTTAGAGATAAAGACACGTGTGCTCCAATGTTCATTGCAGCTTTGTTTACGGTGGCCAAGACATGGAAACAACCAAAATGTCCTTCGATAGATGAATGGATAAAGAAGTTGTGGTATATATACACAATGGAATACTATTCAAGGTAAGAAAAGATGATATAGGAACATTTGTGACAACATGGATGGATCTTGAGAGAGTAATGCTGAGCGAAACAAGTCAGACAGAAAAGCAGAGAACCATGTGATTTCACTGATATGTGGTATATAAACCAAAAACAACAAAAGAACAAGACAAACAAATGAGAAACAGAAACTCATAGACACAGACAATAGTTTAGTGGTTGCCAGAGGGTAACGGGGGCGGGGGGTGGGGGGTGGGAGATGAGGGTAAGGGGGATCGAATATATGGTGATGGAAGGAGAACTGACTCTGGGTGATGAACACACAATGGGATTTATAGATGATGTAATACAGAATGGTACACCTGAAATCTATGTAATTTTACTAACAATTGTCACCCCAATAAATTTAATTAAAAAAAAAAAAATCTGACAACCACTTAAATATAACTAGCTTTCATTTCCTGCCTCTTTAATGCAGTAAGAATAGATAAAAACATCTACTATCATCGATTATCTATCTATCTATATCTATCAATCATGTATTTATAGCTATCTACCAAATATGTGTGCATATGTACATATATATGTGTACATATATACATGCATCTCTACAATCTGAATATTATTTTTTATCTTGTTACATAAAGTAATTCTGGAACAATTTGTGAAGTTGGAATTTTTTAATCTTTTTCAATATAATGGCTCTTTTATACCTGATGAGAATTTTGATAGACAAAATACCTTAAATACACATATTATTTTTTCTTGATATTTGTACTTTAAACTAGCAAGAGGACAATTGTGGGCATTTTTCTTCTTGTGTCCTATTCCACCAGCAACCATGACAACATTTATTAATCTTTGAACTTCTCCCCTGCCATTTGTTAATGAGTAACATCTTGTTCATTGTCGTAGGTTTGAACAGCATGCAGCAAATATTTGTGAAATTTTAAAATCCTACTGATGAACCTTAAAGCCAACAGATATTCATTACAGGAGGAGTGAAGAAGGTCTTTAAACAATGAATGGATCTATGAGGAAACTCTATACAACAGTGTGTGTGCACGCACACATGCGTATGTGCTCTTAACATGCCCAAAATATTGACTGTGAGTATTCAGTGAGTATTGACTAAAGAAATAAGGAGGGGAGGAAGCTTGTAGGGCACTGAAAAGTGAGTCTTGACCCACTTGAGCACATTTCCTTTTTACCAGTCAGTCAACGGCAGGTGGTATTAGCTACTCCTTTGATAGGATCGTATATTGCCTAACAAGCGATATTGTGTTTTATGCATGAAATGTTCAATTTCTTTGTAGTGGAATGTCAGGGATGTTCATAAAGCTTTCTCTTTCCATTTCTTGCTCTTTCTGCCCCTAATTCCCTACTCACACTCCCAAATCTTGCTGGTGACTATTGCTTCTTTTTTCAAACTGGAAACAAAGCCTGTACTATTTAATGGCTGGGATGTGACGGGTAGGAAAGAAATAAGTATGTGGGAATTGTTTTTCTTTATATGAGGACACTAGATATTTTGGAATGGAAAGATCACGTGAGCCTTTAAGGCAGAGAGAGTTCGGCTTTAATTTCATCCTCTATAATCCTATCCTTCTCAATGGCACATACTCATTAACTTATTTGCAGCAGTATATCTAGAATCTGAACTATTTCTCAGTCTGTGAGAAGAACGTAATAGAAGCAGAAT
This sequence comes from Rhinolophus sinicus, assembly GCF_036562045.2. Lineage (NCBI taxonomy): Eukaryota > Metazoa > Chordata > Mammalia > Chiroptera > Rhinolophidae > Rhinolophus > Rhinolophus sinicus. The sequence goes on along the minus strand of NC_133768.1, from coordinate 23,560,138 downwards.
GGCACTTCTTTTTCTCTCATGACCAGCTCCTTCTACTACTTAAATGTCATATACAATCTTAGTTGTGATGTTTATTCCTGACAAAGATGTCATTGGTGGCCCTACAGGTTGACAGCATTATGAAAAATTGTATAAGCAATAACTAAAATGGTGAACTACCATAAATTTAATCATCTTTGTATGTTAGCTATAACCAGAAATATACACATGGTTATTAATGTTATATAATAAAACAAGAGGGTACCTATAATGAGACTTGATATCCATGGGGGCTGATATAAGAGATGTTGTTATAGTAACATTGGAGAGGAAGAGGAAAGGTGCCTGTTTTATCACTGCTTCTGACAACATATACTTTTTCCTTTCCTCCTTAGAACAAAAGGCTCTCTGCTTTCATGGCCCCAGGACGCTTTTAAAGGTCAGTATGATACTTTTACTAACAAGTTAAATTCTTCTGTAACAAGATTACAACATTTGGGTCAACATGCTAGAATTAAGTATTTGAGGCATGGTCTTAACCAAGTTCAAATTCCTAAGCACTATGCTGAAGATGCCTCATAATCTGATTAGTATCGATTTTCCCAGAGTCATTTGTTATTATATCCCTATTAAGCAAGACATCTTCCAAACAAGACTTCCTTTTGTACAGCTCAAAGACTTTGCACATAATTTCACTTTTTCCTGGGATTGCATTTCTGTTTTTGTCTGCTGGTCAGTTTCTTTCTTTTTTTGAAATTAAAGTTTATTGGGGTGACAATGGTTAGTAAAGTTACATAGGTTTCAAGTTCTGTAATACATCACCTATGTATCACATTGTGTGTTCACCACTCAGAGTCAGTTCTTCCATCTCCATATATTTAATCCTGTTTACCCTCATCTACCACCCCCCGATGGTCAGTTTCTAATTATCCTTTGAAATGCTTATCCCTGGCATTGTAAGTACTGGCTCCTCTAAGCTGAGTTTCATGGGGAGACTTAGTAACCTAGTGTTGGAGGGCAAGAACTACAACTTATTCACCCTTTTGTAACCTGCAGTTTGTCCTTTCTTTCCTTAGTCCATTCATTGTGTCCGCTTTGCTCACATGACACCTTAGCAGGGGGGCATAAAGGCATAATTGGTCAATAGCATTTTGCCAGCCAACAAATACCGGGGGTGTCAAAAAACTGTATACAAGTGGACACTTTGGTCAACGTTGCTCAAGCAGTAGTTCGCCATCATCAGAAGTGTCTGGACACTGATGGTAACCACTTTGAGCACCTCTTGTAATTGCAGAAGTCAAACGTGACTTGTATTCATTTTTTGTTATTGGTATTATATTGAATATTACAATTTTAATACAGGTTTCCTTTCCTATAATATGTGTACATGTTTTGGCACCCTCTGTATTTATGTTCCAAGCATGGAGAATACAGCAAGGAACAAATCAAACAGGGTCCTTGGTCTCCAGGGACATTGTCTCTCATTTTCCTCTTGAATTCTAATTTAGAACCTTATACTTCATCCATTTTTCCCTGGTTCTCAGGCCCATTTCCAAAAATTCCATTTCATATTGTCCTTGCTTTGAGAACCCATTTGGATAAAGCCAGCTTTTCTAGCCTTGGGGCCTGAAACCCTTTCAAACACCGTTTTGTCTCTGCCATCACAGAACTACAGATAGGGGCATAAGGTACTCCCAACTTCTGCCATTTGGGACCTGCACCAATTGGATCAGATCCATTCAGCTATGCCTTCAAAAGAGTCTGAGAGTTGGTAAATGGTGGATCAATATCTGTTGAATGATAGAAAAATGGGGAAATCTATTCAAACAATAAAAATTATTTGAAATATTAGGATAAAGTGTTTTATTCTATGGAAATTTCCATATTATCACCCATTGGAGCTATGATGGACTTCATAGTGACTCCGTGAAACATTTATCAATGTCATTTTTTAATTTTAATTTTAATTTTTTTCAATTACATTTGACATTCAATATTATATTAGTTTCAGGTGTACAGCATAGTGGTTAGACATTTGCATAACTTATGAAGTGATCCCCCTGATAGGTCTAGTACCCACCTGGCACCATACATAATTATTGTAATATTATTGACTACGTGCAATGTCACTTCTTCTCATCATTTATTGTTTAAATGTGTCAACTACTCCATTTTAGCTTAAGGCAGGGAAGATGATTATTTCTTTTTCTAATTCTAGATAATGTGTAAGAGGTTATGAAAGATATGCAAAGGTACAGGGACATTTTATCCCCACAATTTATTCATTAATCTAACAAACCTTAAATTCAGAATAATTGAATTGAAATGTCAAATTCGAAATCAAATGTCAGAGGACTTTTGCAGTAAGCCTTCTGGTACTGGATTATCTCCCACATATGAATCTTAAAAGGGAGTTAATTTAGCCTTAAACAAGGCTCATATTTTAATGGGAGTTGAATTTAAATGACCAAACCTTTGTAATTTATATTAAGGGAATGAAGTTTCTCAAAATCCATTTTACTAACTCTATGCAAAGTGTTTGGAAACACTAGCAAAGTATACTATTCTCAAAATAAGGATTAGACACTGTCAATAAAGATTCTTCCAGATTAGATAGATCTAAATATACTTTTTAGTACTTTCTAGATCATGTTTTTCTATATGAGGTCAGACAATAAAGTTTGCGAACTTTGCTGCAACAATGTTGCTAACCTTTTTTAATATCACAAATCCATTATGAATTTGTACCAACTGGACAAACAGCTAACCAAGTTTACTATTTGGAAGTGCTGAAAAGGCTGCATGAAAAAGTTAGATGACCTGAACTTTTCACCAACAATTCGTGGCTCTTACATCACGACAATGCACCAGCTCACACAGCACTGCCTGTGAGGGAGTTTTTAGCCAGTAAACAAATAACTGTATTGGAACACCCTCCCTACTCACCTGATCTGGCCTCCAATCACTTCTGTCTTTACCCAAAGATAAGGAAATATTGAAAGGAAGACATTTTGATGACATTCAGGACACCAAGGGTAATACAACGACAGCTCTGAGGGCCATTACAGAAAAAGAGTTCTAAAATTTCTTTGAAAGGTGGACTAGGCACTGGCATCAGTGCACAGTTTCCCAAGGGGAGTACTTCAATGGTGACTGTAGTGATATTCAGCAATGAGGTACGGTGTTTCCCGGAAATAAGACCTAGCCGGACAATCAGCTGTAGTGCGTCTTTTGGAGCAAAAATTAATATAGACCCGGTCTCATTTTACTATAACATATAAGACCCAGTCTTATATAACATAAGACCGGGTATAATATAATATAATATAATATAATATAATATAATATAATATAATATAATACCAGGTCTTATATTAATTTTTGCTCCAAAAGATACATTAGAGCTGATTGTCTGGCTAGGTGTTATTTTCGGGGAAACATGGTACCTAGCACTTTTTCTAGGATGAGTTTGTGAACTTAAATTTTCTGAGCTCGTATATTATTTTATTCAACACCATGAAATAGGCCACATGCTAATTCCATTTTGCAAATAATGCTCAGATAAATTAGTGACTTGACAAATTAATAAAGCTAAAAATTGATGGACTTGGAACTTGAAGCCATATATGTTTACCACATTATCCATTCTTAAACTGTTGTCAATAGTCAGTGCCTTATGGACATTAAATCTCTTCTAGACAAAAATGAAATACCAAAGGACCTCATCCTCATATACTTTATTATAAATTTTATTTATATAACTTCTTTAGCACCTACTTTGGCTAAGCACAGGGGAAGACAGTAAGTTATGAAGATGAGTAAACATGGCCCTTCTCAGGGCCTTAGAGTCTAAGAGAACAAAATATTTCAGTATATGTGCTGCTGAAGCGAGCACAAGGACAAAATATTTCTAATAATATGGATATTGTTATTCAGTTAGATGATAGAATTTACATTGAAACTTTCCCCCTCATGTGACATAAAAGGGACAGACTCATGATAATTATATGGAAGGAAAACTGATAAAGGCCAGGAGAAATGAGAATATATTCTCTGTCATTCTTGTTATTTTTTACAAATTTAACATACTTAATATTTAATTAAAGAAAAAAAGAAAAGAAACTCAATGGCTATTTCTATGAGTAGAGAATAGTGAATGCTTGGAACTCTGGGATCAATGATGATACCATTTGATAAATATTTTCTTAAATAATAATAAACTTAGCTCTTTCAGATATTATAACCCCCCAAGTATTTCAGCATCCTTAAATGTCCCAGTTCACCTCTTCAGAGAGGCCTTCTCTGGCCACTTTAACCTTCCTCATGGTCCCCTCTCTAGCTCCTTAGTCTCTCTCATATTTATTCATAGCATACATCACCACCTGATATGTAACATGCATATTTATTATCTATTGTCTATTATCTCCCATGGTAAATCTTAAAACCTGTGCAAAGTGGAAGAACTAAATTCCAGTGAAATAGAATGTGTTGACACTCACAAGATAGTGGACTTGCAAAGTAATAAAGAATGTTTTGGATACTTCTAAAATGTCAAGGGATAATGATAAATACTAAAGCTTCATTAGGAGAAAGCTATTTTTATCCTATTTCAAAAATTAATTTGCCATAAAAGTCACCTGCATTATAGCTCCAAAAAGTCTATATGATATATTCTATATAGAATTTTATAATAAGCATGAAGTAATTTAATTGTAACGATTCTGAAAAATGTCAATCAAGGTGACATATCCTGGGAATACTCATAAGTTAGAATCTTACGTATCAAATAGACATCTCAAAACCAACATATCCAAAACCAAACTCTTGTTGCCATTTCACACACATGTCCAATCCTGACCCTCGTTACTCAGTTATTCAGACCCAAGCCTTCCAATTATCCATAATAGCTCTCTCACTCCCACATCTAATCTGTTAGCAAATTCTGTTTATTATGTCATCAAAATATATTCAGAAAACATCAACATCTTACCACCTCTACCTTAGTCCTGGACTCTATTCTCCTTTTTAAATTGTTGCCTCTTCATAGGTCTTTGCTTTTAATCTTGCCTTCCCAACTATCTATTCTCTAAACTTCAGTCACAGTGATCCTATTAAAATGTCAACGGGTTCATGTCTCTTCTCAAAACCCTCCAGAGTCTCTCCATCTCAGAATAAAAAAATACTTTTCCAAGGCCTGTCCCAGACCTACGATCTTCTCCCCGGTCCCCTCTAATCTCACCCCTGCCACTTGCTCTCTTTGTCTCTCACTGACTCTCTTGCAGTCACAGTTGCCCTCCTTTGATTTTCTCCTAGCCTCTGGGCCTTTGCCCTTCTCGGTACTTTTGTCTGGAATCACTTATCTTAGAGATTTATACATAGTAGATAAGATCAGGGGCAGGCCCAGGTTATAAAGGACCTGAGGAATATACAACTTTGGGATATCTTTCTTTTTTTTAAAAAAAAAAAAAAGAATATTACACTTTGTATATAAAATTCAACAGAGGGCCTTAGAAGAGGTCCATATAAATTAAGAGACTGCATTTTTACCGTGTTTCCCCGAAAATAAGACCCAGCCGGACAATCAGCTCAAATGCGTCTTTTGGAGCAAAAATCAATATAAGACCTGGTCTTACATAGTAAAATAAGACCGAGTCTTAATATAATATAATATAATATAATATAATATAATATAATATAATACCCTGTCTTACATTAATTTTTGCTCCAAAAGACACATTAGAGCTGATTGTCCGGCTAGGTCTTATTTTCGGGGAAGCATGGTAGTAGTAGCAGCAGTAGTAATCCCGATAGAAGAAATAGTGACTGACTGTAGAGCAGCTATTCTTCAGAGAAGAATTCAAACAAACATAGGCAGCTTAAATAACAGTAAATGAAATCAAACTCCTTATTTTTTAAATTTCAAGATATATATTAAGGCATATGCATGAAGAGACAATGTTTCCATAAATATGGAATCGTGACATTTCAACATACATGATTATTTGATATTAAATTCTACTTTGGAAACACTTTCCAGGAAGCGGGAATGTACTCTTAAGACTTGACCCTTTATTTTTGTAGAAAGTTCTATTTGCCTCTCCAACTTCAATTTTCACTCTTAAGGCATTGGTGTTGGTTAGGAAGCAAAAACAAGATATACATGACTTAAGTTTCCCCAAAGTGAATATTCTAGCCTTCTTCAACAGAAGTTGTGAAAGACAGTTTATACTTTTTGTGATAACTACCACCATTTGAAATACTATTTACCAAAGTATACTAATAGACTTTATTAAGGTGCCGCTGTGCCTACATGGAATGGCCTATAAGTTTTGATAGCTTGCTGTCACCTTCTGATTAGCTTTTCCTAATCTCACATATTATGGAAATCAGTATAATATGATTCATTAAAATGTGTTTTAAAGTTTAAACAGACTCCCAGTGAGGGCCAAAGATGATCTACAATGGACACTCGCAAAAATTCAGATTTACTACTGTGTTTCGGTGTTGTCCATGTTTTAGAATGCTTGATATCAAAGAACTGAAGTAGCTTCACAAAATACATTGCTATTTTAGAGTAACAGTGATTGCCAGATTTGAGACATCTTGAAATCTCTTACAAACAGTTTGAAGCATTTTGGAGAAATAAAATCAGTCTCAAATACAGGAACACTCTGGCTATTATTACATTCCACATGAACAATTACATTCATCTCACATTGGGTTTCCCTGTATTCATCTCCTATTGCAACAATCCATCCCAGACGCTGCAGTTAGATTAATCTTCATGGAGGACACTTCAATCTTACGCTCAAAAGACTCCAGTGACCCCCAAATAAATTGCAAACTTCTCAACCTATACTTGAGAACATGCACAACCTTCCCAAGTCTGTCGCCTTTACATGGGGACTATGTCTAGTCAAATTGGTCTATACTTCATTCTTCAGATATGCATATGTCATTCTTTTCTAAAGTTGTGCCTCTCACCACACTATCTTCTGTTACCATATCTGCCTGTCAAATTCCTACCTACCTTTAAGTGTTAGGTCATAATATCTCCCTTCCATGGAAACTTCCCGTTCTTTCTACCAGAAGTTCTTCTGAGTGCTATAAATATCAGAACTATCCTTCTACTGTGGCACAGCATTGTCATTATCTGCATGTATAACTCCCCAGAGTTAGGAACCTTGTCTTTATTCTGTCAACAAATATTTACAGAACACCAATAGCTTTTAAAGCAATGTTTTAGAGATTATGGAGGCTGCTAAGCTGAATAAAATTTTATCCTTGCCTGCCCACTATCTGGTACAATGTCAGGCACATTGTTGGTACTGAAAAATATATGTGGAATACATATATGAGTAGCCCATTTACAACAACATAAATACTGGTTTATAACACAATAAATTAAATTAATAGGAAATTATTCGGGAATGAAGATTTTACCAGATTAATCTTCAGAATATTGAAATGTTACATATGCAGACATAAAGATGAAAGATAAAAGTACAACATTTTAAACACAAGGACAAAGGAAGTTTGCAAAATTTTAAAGTTTTTATATATATATATAATGGAATATTACTCTGCCATAAGAAAAGATGAAATAATGTCACTTGAGACATAATGGATGGATCTGGGGTTATAATGCTAAGCGAAATAAGTCGGACAGAAAAAGTCGAGAACCATCTGATTTCACTGATATGTGGGATATAAAACTGAAAGCAACAAATGAACAAGACAAACAAATGGAGAAACAAAAACTCATAGACAGAGACAATAGTTTAGTGGTTACCAGAGTGTAAGGGGGGAGATGGGTGGTAGACAGGGTAAACATGGTCAAATATATGGTGATGGAAGGAGAACTGATTCTGGGTGGTGAATACATAATGTGATATATAGATGATGTATTACAGAATTGTGCACTTGGAACCTATGTAATTTTACTAACTATTGTCACCCTAATAAATTTTAGTGTAAAAAATTGCAGATATGTATTGTTTTAATGTTAATAATGTCATTAGCTCTGTGATTCACACCTGATAAACTTCCACTGTTAATTAGTTCTATTTCTTTAATATTGCAATTATCACATGCTTTGCTACATGCATTACTTTTTGCAACTATTTAACACATGTTTTTAATCTGAATTTATTCAGACCTCATAATAATTAAATGTATTTTATTGACAACTTTATTGTTGTCAATAAAATATATTTAATTACCCTCCTCTGTGCCCCAGGAGACTTTGTTCACGACTTCAAATAAATTGATTGAGAAGTAGAACACTAAAGTATCCAGATTGTCATTCTAAATGATGCTAAATATAAGAATAATATAAGAATAATAAATATTAAAAAGTTGAAAGATTTTTTTTTTGGCTTCCATACCAATGGTTATAAGCCAGGATTTAGAAGATTAGTAAATTAACTTTGCTTCTCTTTGATACTTACATGTTGCACACACACATTGCAACATGAAATTTGGATGGCATATTCAACAGCATACAAAACAATTTAGATCAACGTCAACTTGATCTCACCAGAAAATGAAGTCCTGTCCACAGCCATCCTGCCTTTTATTATAAGTCAACAGAAAGTTGGAGCACTATGACTAAAATGCTTAAGGTATAAGATTATGTCTGTTCTAGTTTGGAAAAATGAATGTCTTTGGATAACAAAACTTGCCCTTTTGAAAATGAAAGGCATTATTGTGGCAGAAAATAGTTTTACACATTAAAAAGTTAAATTAATTTCCTAAATAGATAGAGTCCTAGCCATTTGAATAGAATGAGCTTGAATCTAGACTTTCAATGACCCAGCCTAATGACATGGGTCATCTCATGATAGAAATTTGTCATAAATAAGTGGCATCTTGTAAGTGACCTGGGTGGGCACGGGGGGAACCTATGCTTTAAGTAAGGATGTAGCTTCAAAATCCATTCTCCCTGGTATCCGAGTAGTCAGATAGAAATGATTGGTTACTAATGGGGCAATACCAGATGGGTCACGCTATTATTTGCCTGAAATAACAGTTAAGATTGTTTTTCAATGTCTGGAAGGCTGCCCATTCATCAATTTAACTGCTAATGCTTAGATCTGAAGGTATTACTAAACTTTTTGAGTCCTCTCCCCAAACTTCTATATGTTATATCTTTTTCCCACCAAAGACAAACAAAAGCTTTGTGGTTGTCTCATCAGTTCTGTCACAATTAAGTGATAATATGGAGTGGAGTCCTATAGTTTCAACCTTATATTTTAAAGGAAGGCAGTCTAAGAATTCAAGAATTTCAACAGAAAAAAACAAATGAGCTAACTAAGAATGCTACTTGGGTGTCAATAGCAGACTACATAAAAAAGGATTAAAATCGTGAGTTTTAGAGTCACACTTTGGTTCCAGACTTGGCTCTAATATTTACTTGCATATAAGACATTGGCACATTACTCAAACTCTCTAATCTTCACTGTCCTCATGGATAAGATGGGAAGGATAATAGTACTTAGATTTTAAAGCTATTAGATGGGATAAATGAAAATAATGCCTATAGATTGCCAGTACAAAGATTGGAATAGGGTAAATCTTAGATATATAGTAGCTTTGTTATTGATATTAAGGCATTCCCAGATAAAAAAAGGTTTAGATAGAAAAGGCCTTTCGAAGAGTGTTAGATTTTTTCTGTTTATTCCTTCACTTTCCAATCCTTCTTTACCCCATTCTGTGCCGCAGGAGACAACTTTGGCTTTAGTTTGGTTACGGGCAATGGGGGTCAGAGAGAATGGGATAGAAATGAGGTGAAGATATTCATTCTCCCAGCTCCCTGCTGAGTGCCCTGTGGTTGGTTGTGTCCCTTTATCAAAGGCCACAGGTCAAATTGGGCAGATCCCTTTTACAGCTACATCATGTGCTCTCACCCTGCAGTCCTGTTGAGTTTGCCACTATTTCCTAACTTATTACGCCCTAATGCATCAGAGTCTAAGTGTATACTGTTGGTACAGAAAGCCTAGTGTATCCAAGAGAAGCCCAGGTGTTAACCAGGAAAAATGAGGTGTGTGTACAATCTGAAGTAAAGGCATAAAAGAAGACTCTAGATGGCTTGAAGTATAAGGAGCTGGTTTCAGTTTGTAGCTGGTCTGCCAAAACAGCATCTGTGGCTGTGTCATCTCTTGTGTGGTTCCTTATGTATGCCATGAAGTCTAGTCTCTCTATTTAAAGGAACTCAGATCAATAGAATAAAATAGTGCAATCACTCCATTACTATAGTCCATTCTGCTTTTATAGGTTTCACCATAAATGTTTTAGAGTAACATTACTATAAGCTCAATGGACTTCTCAGAATTGGCCCAAAACTAATTGGAGTATTTTAAACATCAGGTCAGGAAATACACACACATGCACACTCATGTGCATATGCACACACACACACACACACACACACACACACACACACACACACACACAGACTAGGAGAACATCCAATGCTTATATGGTACAAGAGAAAAAGGAAGCCCAAATGGCAAACACAGAAAAAAAAAAATAAAAGGGAAAAGATCTCTACTGTGTAGTAATCTGATAGCAGTATCAACTTTATACAGCTATCAAAGCAGTAAAATGTGAGATGGAACATCCAATTAGGAAATCCAAAAGACCAATAAGATGTCCCTTTTATACAAGTCATCAGATGTCCTAAGAAGACTAGAGAGAGAGCATAAGTGTAGTTTGGAGCTCAGGAACTTGCCGCTTCCCAGGAGAGAGATCCTTCTTCCTAATTCTTGGACAACTAAATTGGACTCATAGGGAAGTTAAAGTAGGTACAGTTATTAGGACATAGGAGAAAACATTAGGGTCCAAAGTTTCTTCAGGACCCTATGAAGGATTTTAATATTCTGCAGAGGTGCCTCTGGGGCCAGTCAGGGGGAATGGATCAGCTAAGACCATTTAAAATTTTTTTTTAATTAAAAAATTTTTTGAATTCTGGTTGACATTCAATATTATTTTATATTAGTTTCAGGTGTACAGCACAGTGGTTAGACATTTATATAATTTATGCAGCGATCCCCCGATTACTCTAGTACCCATCTGACACTATACGTATTTTGTTGCAACATTATTGACTCTATTCCCTATGCTGTACTTTACATCCCCATGACTATTTTGTAACTGCAAGTATGTACTTCTTAATCCCTTCACCTTTCTCACCCAGTTCCCTGACCTCTCCTATCTGGTAACCATCACTTTGTTCTCTGTATCTATGAATCTGTTTCTGTTTGTTTGTTTTTTTGTTCTTTAGATTCCACATATAAGTGAGACCATATGATATTTATCTTTCCCTGTCTGACTCATTTCACTTAGCATAATACCCTCTAGGTCCATCCATATGCTAAGAAGTCCAGTTTTCAAACATGCCAGCTCTGTTTCAACCAAGAACTGTGTTTTTATCTGTATTCTGCATTGGGCTTCCATGTGACCCAGCAGTCCCTCTCCTGGGTATCTACCCAAAAAATCTGAACACTTATCCGTAAAGATATATGTGCTCCGATGTTCATTGCAACTTTATTTACAATGGCCAAGACATGAAAACAACCAAAGCATCCTTTGATAGATGAATGGATAAAGAAGTTGTGGTATATATACACAATGGAATGTTATTCTTCCATAAGAAAAGATGAAATAGTGGCACTTGCGACAACATGGATGGATCTTGAGATTATCATGCTAAGCGAAGTAAGTCAGACAGAAAAAGTTGAGAACCATATGATTTCACTGACATTGGGATATAAAACTGAAAGCAACAAAGGAACAAGACAAACAAATAAAGAAACAAAAACTCATAGACACAGACAATAGTTTAGTGGTTACAGGAGGGTAAGGGGGAGGGGGAGTTGTAGATGATGGTAAACAGGATCAAATATATGGTGATGGAAGGAGAACTGACTCTCGGTGATGAACACACAATGTGATATATAGATGATGTATTACAGAATTGTATACCTGAAACGTATGTAACTCTACTAACCATTGTCACTCCAATAAACTTTAATTAAAAAATAAATAAAAATTTAAAAGAAAGGATTACACTGCTAAAATTAGTAATATAAAAATTTCAAAGGCACTGTCTTTAAATTTTGCATACATCTACTAGTGGCAACTGCCCCAGTATACTATTGAATCCTAAACATTTCATCTCTTTCTCATGATATACAACATTAATGGTTGGTGATACTTATGAGAATAAACTACCTACCGTGTTTCCCCCAAAATAAGACCTAGCTGGACAATCAGCTCTAATGCGTCTTTTGGAGCAAAAATTAATATAAGACCCAGTCATTATATTATATTATACTATATTATATTATATTAGACTGGGTCTTATATTATAGTAAAATAAGACTGGGTCTTATATTAATTTTTGCTCCAAAAGACACATTACAGCTGATTGTCCGGCTAGGTCTTATTTTTGGGGAAACAGGGTATATACCCCATAGCAGCTTATATTAATACTTTTAACTGTATGAATGGGAACATATTAAAGCCCTTTCATATTTATCTAGATCAGTCCTTATATTTCTGTTTTACCTCTAGGCAATTAGATATTAATGAAGGATTTTGATGGAAACTAGATCTGAAATATAGCAGAACCTTACCTTTAACATAAATATCCTGGTAAAATATCTCACAAGGACCTCTTTTCCCAACTGTAATTAAGATCACATTTATACTGAAGAACTTAAGTTTTAATTTTAATAGCTTTTTTTTTTCCATTTTGGGAACGTAAATTTATCGCAATGAGGAGGTAGTTTGTGTGTGCACCGCATGCACATAATGAATGCTTAATATTAGCAATACATACTGACAATATGAATGTTCTTTGAAGAACGATTGCTGGTTTTGTTTTGCAAGGGTAATAGAAACTCTTATATATGTCAATAGACTGCAGCAGAAGCCTCAGCAGGAACAGTTCAGAGGCAAATGGAATGAAGCTGTGGTATTAAATCAGTTGAGAAGTTTGTAATTCTAAACTAAAAATAGTTTTTCCTTGCAATGGTCCATTTTAAAGGTACTTTTCATTTATTGGTAGAGAACAAATTTCCCTCCCGCTAACATTTTTTTGTCATCTGGGTCCATGTAGTCAAGAGTCATATTTTCTAAGCAATTCGTGTGGTGTTTATTTTTAATCAAATACAAGGAAAAAGAACTGTCTGCTTACTACTTGACTGTTAGCAGTTCAAATATTATCTTATTGCTAAACAAAGTATCCTTAATGTAAATTTTCACTTCCTTGCTGGAATACAACCACATTCATGCATGTTAACATTTTCAGACCTATTTCAGGATCAGTGTACATGATAAGATATAATTAATGGTTCTTTCTTCAGTTAAGTTGCATTCAGTGGTTTAATGAAACTGCCATGCAGGCTCAAAGTGGACTGCTGATTTGTGAAACTTGTGGTGGTTCGGGTACGCAACGTTTTATCTGTGTAAAGGATGCCTTGCAGATTCAGCCACAGTCGTCTCTGCTTAGGCACTGAGAATGTGATTAGTTGAATTCCTGGATTCATATTAGTTAAGATATTTGTGATATATGGTATCTGAGGAGTTTCTCTAATTTGGCCTTTGGGAAGCAACAAAAGGCTAAGCTAAGTGAGATAAAATATGAGTAAACTTATGTAATTCATTTGGACGCTCCATATTTTCTACTATCACTTTCAGCTCCAACTGTGGTCGTTTTCTCACATAACCAAAGGTTTGGGGGTAGACAGTTCAGGGCTCAAATGGCAGCTCCATGATGCCATTGAGAGCTTAGTCTCCTTCTTGCTCCACCATCCTTAACAGCTGACTTTTATTTTCCTGGTTTCAAGGAAGATACTACACTTCCAATCATCATATCCAAATCTGACATTTATGTCCTGGAAAGGAAGCCTGCTTCAGTGACTTCTTCCTAAAACTCACTGGCTGGAACTCTGCTCATGGCCCACCCAAGGTCCTAGAGACTGTGAAATCAAGGACATTACTTTCCAATCTCTATAGGGTTGGAAAGGATGTTGAATGAGCCAAACTATCATATCTGCTCACTAAGGAATTGTATTAATTATTTTAGACTCAGGCCAAAAGGTGGGCAATCTCATTGTCCTCTTCCTTTATCCTCAACCTATGCTTTAGAAAAGGCTGGTCATAGCAAGTTGGACACAGGGACTGTCATTTCCCTGTGTATTTTCTCAGGACCCAATTATGATGATAAAACCAGGAAGTAGACATTATTTGTTGCCCACCAAGCATTCATTTCTCCACTTTTTTATACTACTAGAGCCCCAACTTTGGTCAGACATATCCTCAAATCCAAGTAGCCACATGTCTCAGGCTAAACTAAACTCACCTCAATTTTAGGAAGGGGTTGTTTTAAGGGTTATCTTGACTAGGATTGGTTCTGGAACCAACATATGGACCCCATTTTGACCTGAAGTGTAATGTGAAGTCTTCCACGGATTAACAGAACATTTTCTTATTTCTATGAGATAGTTGTAGGAATGCCCCCTGGACATTAATGGATGTAGATATGATACCTAGGACTACCACATCCCTCTTGCTACTACACTGAGGATAAAGTCACACTGAGAATACAGAGCAGAGAGATAGAAAGCACCTGGGCTGTTGATGACATTACGGAATCAGTCTGCCCCGAAGCCCACCCCATCTTTGGATTTCTAGCCAAATAAAACAATTTGTTCTTTATTGTTTTAGTCAGTTAGAGTCTGGATTTTTGTTACTTGTAGCCAAAGCATCTTAATTCTTATGAACTGTCTGAGATCTTTGGTGTTAAAAGTTCTGAGAAATTTGGGTTTATGCCATTGCTGTGATCTGCGCTGATTATAACTGAAATTAAATAGGATTTCCCAGAAAGACATCATTGTAGAAATACACTGAATGCATCAGCACATTTAGAGCTGACTTACGACCAAGAATGTGCTAAGAAATAGTATTATACTTCACACTCCTTCCAGTTCAGGGTTTTGCCAACACAGGGGTATCAGCCACAGGTGAGATGTACATCAGTTGGAAGCATTTCTACAAAATTGGTAAACAAGTGGAAATTCACCAGCCACATTGTATTGGGACAACTGAGATAAGTAATGTGAAATGCTTCAGAACCTACAAAGCCAACAGGCTGTCAAAACATACCACCAAAGCAGCCAAAGACACCCTTGAAACTGAACTGGATGTAAGGCTAATTGTGCAACAAATAGAATAAAACTGCCTCCAAGTCAAAAGCTATTGTGCAAAAGCAAACAGGAAGAAATAGACAATGGATTATTATGCTCCCACAGTTCCCAAACTGTACTTAGGTAGCATGTAAGAACTGAAATGCTTGAGAAGGGCTTTACATTTCTCAAGCTAAAATTTGCTGTTCTACTGTGACTGTGTATGTGTGTGTATCTATATATCTATATCTATATCTATATCCATACCCGTACCTATATCTATGTCTGTCTATATCTAATCTATATATCTAATCTGTATCTATTTCTATACCTAATCTCTTATCTCTATATCACTATACCTACATCTATATTTAATCTTCATCTAATCTATCTCTATCTCCTCTATTTCTATCTTTAGACCTAGACTTATATTTAAGCTATATTTGTATCTGAATCTCTCTCTCTCTCTCTCTCTCTCTCTCTCTCTCTCTCTCTCTCTGTGTATGTGTGTGTGTGTAGCTGGCACACACACACACACACACACACACACACACACATATAAAGAGAGATAACTTTCAGAGTTAAAAATACCCTTTCATTATCTTGGTGACAAGAAAGGAGGATAAATGATATTAACATACAGTATACTGCACAACTTCTTTTACAAATTAATATTAGACTGTTTCCTGAGACACCTGCCCATTGTTAGATACAAAAGCAATCATGGGGTAGAAGCAAATGTTGGAAAAAGTGGAAACGGAGGCAGATTAAATGCTATTTTTAAAAAGTGGTCAGTGTAAGAAAATGCATCATTGATAATTCGAATACAAATGAGTTGGTAAAATACTAGAAAACAATGGCTCAAATAAATAAAGCCCCAAACAAATTGATTTTAAAAAAAGTTTCTCTTATCTTGGTTTTGCACATTATTAACTGTCTTATGTCAGAATCTTGGCATTTGGTTACTAGATGGCATGGTGAAACAAAAAAGGTGTTAGAAGGTATTCATTTGCAATTATAAGATAGAGTGCCCACTTGTGATTCATTTTAGAGATCTTTTCTAAGAGGTTTAGAGTAAAAGATACTGTTGTTGGAAACCTCAGTCTGAATTTTCACACTATTTTGATTACCTACAAAAGAAAGATGTGAAACACATATGCATATAAATAACCAGGAAATGCTAATGTGAATTGTCTTTATTATTGAAAGTTTGGAAGATTATGCAATTCTTGAGTAAAACATTGAGTCACTAACAATAGGAAACATAAGTTTTTCACACATTTAGTAAAAGACAAGTGTTAAGAAGGACTAATCATAACAGTGACACCCAGAGAGCTAAAGAGTCTAGAGGAATTTAAATACATGGAATGGCTCATCTCTTTCTTATCCAAACACTTGTCAGGTTTCAAGGTTAAAGCCATATTTATGGTTTTGAGGGGTTTTTCCCTCCTCATAATTGGTAAGTTTATATCTATGAATATTATACCACCTAATTTCAAAAATTTCAAATAGGTTAAAAGGCAATTTATCATCAGCTTTAAAATGGGATGGGAATAGCTTTATAGTTAAATTAGGCTATGAAAAATGGGGAAAGGTTGTCTGGAAGAAAAGCTTTTTATGACAAAGATAATTGAACTCACAGAGAGGAAGGTATAAGCCAAAATGATTTAGAAAATTCATCATGAAAGTGTGTCATTATATTAATTTACAGAGAAAATAACTTTTTTATTTACCCATTTCTAATGAATTCATCTCTCTGTTCAGACAGGCTAGGGACCAGTGAAACATTAATGATGAACATGTCACCAGTTGGAATATAACCTTGTCACATTCACCATAAGACTCTCAGCAGTTCTGAACAATTTTCTTGACGTGCTTGAAATTCGCTGAGAGGATTCCTTTAAAAGTCATCTCATTGAAAGATAAAAGAAAAATTATTTGGGAAACTTCCTTTTAGTCATTTTCGAAAATATTTTTATGAGAGAAGTGATGCATATTCATGGCAGAGAATGTGGAATATGAAAAAAAGCATAAAAAGGAAAATAAAAATTACTCTTAATTCCACTTTCCTAAGGTAACTAATGATTGTTAATCTGTTGGTTCATCTTCTCTCACTCTTTCAATCTTTATGACATAGTTATCATAGTATAAATGATTTGGTTTTATTATATTTTGCTTAGTCAACATTATATCATGATGCCCTCCCCATATGATTTTGGCTATATTGTCTTCTATTACATATACAAATATTTTACAACCTATTTACTTAACTTCTACCACTCAGTATTTAAGTTGCTTCTAAATTTTCTTATCAACAACACTGTAATTCATAAGCTTGTATGTGATCTCTTCAGCTGAGGACTTGTTTAGAATAGATTCTGAAATATGGAATCCCTGTGTCAAAGGGTATGTCTTCTTTTTCAACATGCAAAACAAGTGAGAAAAATGGAACTAAGATTATCAAAGAATTTATCATATAGAGGACTAACCATTATTAAGATTCTGGTATCAATGTGTTTCAACTTTTGAAAAACAACTGTAGTGAGGTATAATTAACATACAATAAACTCCATAAGGCATACAATTTGACAAGTTTTAACATGTGTATACCTGTGAAACCATCACCGTGGTTAAGATAAGAAACATACATATCACTGCCAAAAGTTGTCTTGTGTCTCTTGGTCATGCCACTTTCCTTCCCACTCTCTTTTCCTCCCACTCACAGACCCTGTCTACTGAGAGAATCACTGATGGATCTCATATGTGACTCTGTGTTAGACTGTATTTCCTAGATGCTCAGCACACTCACAGAAAATGACAGACAGACAGCAGGCACCATAAGTGAGGACCAGCAAAAAAGAAAACAACACAGCAGATTCTAACAAAGTCTTGGGAGATTTAAATAATTAAAAATTGAATATAAAGTATGTTTAATATGTTAGAAATAGAAAAAGAAGGGATTGAATATATGAATAAGAAGCAAGAGACTACAGAAAATTACTAAGCAGATTTAAAAATGAAAAAAACTATGACTTCTGGAAATAAAAACATAATAATTTGATAAAAGAGTGGTAATAAGGATTGCGTAATTGAATAATTAAAATAGTGTTTGAGATATGGAGACTAGAGTAAGAAACTATATCTTATTCTAAGTGGAGTTCCATAAAAAGAGGAAAAAAGGAATGAAAGAATGGGGCTGACATATAGTTGGAATCACAATATCCAAAAATTTTCCACAACTGGTGAAAGATACCAATTCCCAGATTCATGAACATTAATGACTCTCAAAAGGATAAGTAAAAGGAAATCCACTGCTGGGTATGCATAATGAAATTATATGAAATTAAACATAAAGAGAAAACTTCAAATAAGAGAGAAAAGACAGAATACCTTCAAGAGAACAACAGTTAGAGTGACAACCCAATTTTCAAAGGCAGTAATGGAAGTCAAAGCCTGTGGAATAAAATTTCACTGTTTTGAAAAGAATTTATAACTAACCATCTAAGTATCATTCATAAATAAAAGCAAAATACTACAAACACTGGAGACAAAAAAGAAACAGACTGCATTTGGTACCAACAGACACTCATGGAAGGAAATTATAAAGAATTGCTTTTCAGGCAGAAAGAAAATGATCACAGAGGGATATACCGTGTTTCCCCGAAAATAAGACCTAACCGGAAAATAAGCCCTAGCATGATTTTTCAGGATGACATCCCCTGAACATAAGCCCTAATGTGTCTTTTGGAGTAGAACTTAATATAAGACCCAGTTCTTTTTTTCAGGGAAACACTGTGAAAAAACTTTGTGAAAGTCTTGTGGTTGAACAGTCTACTTGTGGTGTCGAACAACTGCCACAACAAAAAAATCTTGCCTTCATGGAGCTTATATTCTAGTGAATATCTCGTATCTAAACAAATATTGACTGTATAAAGCAATAATATTGTAACTTTTGTGAATTAATTTAAAAGGATGACTAAAATACTGAGCAGCAATAACGTAAGTTGAGAGGAGCAGAAATAAAATCTCCTAAAGTTTTTACTTTGTTCTGAAGAAGAATACAAATATAGCTAAAACTAAACTTTCACTTTGGTTCATTAAGCATATATGTGACTTTTCTAGGGTATAATGAAAACAACAGAGATCAACTATAAAACACCCAAACTCAATCAATGTAAAAGAAGTGAAAAAAAAATCAGAGAAAGTGACACATAAACAAATCAGGCAAATGAAAAGCTCAAAATACGGTAGAGATGAATCACAATACGCACCACTTATCACAATTACAAATGAACTAAAAGTTATAGTTAACAGACAAAGACTGTCAGGCAGGAATAAAAAATTCAAATCCAACTAAACGTGTTCATAAGAGGCACATCTAAATTAAAAGTGTATAAAAATTTAATGTAAGGATATGAAAAATTAGAGAAACAAAAAAAAGCTGGCTTACCTATACTAATAATACATGAAAGAGACTTTACAGAAAAGTATTATTAGAAATAGGGAAGAGAACCATATAATGGTAAGAGTTTCACTTTATCAAAAAGATATACCTAAGATACATACTAAGACTATATAATTATGCATCTGAAATGTCGGGTCAAATATATAAATTATGACAGATTTTGAAGTGAAAAACTCAAATAGACCAAGACCTTAGTGAAAGGTTTTCAGAATCCCGCCTACCAACGGATAGATATAGCAGTCAAAAAAGGGAAAAGATAAATCAGTACAATATATATCATTTGAGATAAGCAACTAACACACTTGATCTAATACACCCAACAATTTCAGAATATAAGATCTTTTTCAAACACACATGGAGCATTAATGAAAATTAATAACATACTGGGCCTTAATGCAACTCTACAAATTTAAAAAGATTAATATCATGAAATAAATTTATCCTAATAAAATGTTACTTTTATCTGCTATATTAAGATTATATGTGAGATCTTTTTTTTTTAGCTAAAATTTTTAATTGTTCAAGGCAGACCTATTTTAATTGAAACTTTTATTATGAAAAGTGATCCTAGAGAATAAATGATTGGGTTATGATAAAAGGTCTCATAGATTTGGTATAGTACTATAAGGCAATATTGGGGGGGGGAGTACTTAAAAGTTGGAGGTAAATAAATTATTCATTAATTGAACTCCAAGAGAACAGTTTAAAGCAATGATTTTTCTGGCGTCACATTAGAATTACCTAAGTAGCTTTTAAAAACACTGATGCCAGTTCCCCACCTGCAGAAATTCTGAGTGAATCTGTCTAGGGGTCAGGCAATTGGGCCATTATTTAACAGTCCTGAGTCTGAACAAGGATGTAGCTAGAACCTCTTGGTTTAAAGAGATTAAACTCATGAGTACACTTTTAACTGACACCTCCTTTCTAAAAATATACCTGTGATTTTGTGTTATTTTAGTTACTCTTTTGTCATTATTTTCCTTTTTTTAAAATTTATTTTTAAAATTTATTGGGGTGACAATTGTTAGTAAAATTACATAGATTTCAGGTGTACAATTCTGTATTACATCATCTATAAATCCCATTGTGTGTTCACCACCCAGAGTCAGTTCTCCTTCCATCACCATATATTCGATCCCCCTTACCCTCATCTCCCACCCCCCCACCCCCCTTACCCTCTGGAAACAGAAACTCAGACACAGACAATAGTTTAGTGAGATCTTATTTTTAAAAAATTATAATCCAATAATAGGGGATAGTTCACTTACTGGAAAATGTATAATGGCACATATGATTTCCATCATTAGAGTAGCATAAAAAGTATTTTCACTGTCCTAAAAATCCTCTGCACTCTGCCTATTCATCCTGTTCCCATACCCATCCCTTGGCAGTAAAAATATAGATCTTTTTACTATCTACAAAGTTTTGCCTTTTCCAGAATGTCATATAATTGGAGTGATACAGTATCATTAACTTTTTCACATAGTAATAGACATTTAAGCTTCCTCCATGTCTTTTCATATTTAATCTTTTTTCTTTTTCAATTACAGTTAACATTCAATATTATATTAGTTTCAGGTGTACAGCATAGTGATTAGACATTTATAAAACTTACAAGGTGATCCCCCTGATAAGTCTAGTACCCATCTGACACCATAGTTATTAGAATATTAACTACATTCCCTATGCTGTACTTTACAATCTTGTGACTGTTGTGTAACTGCTCATTTGTACTTCTTAGTCCCTTCCCTTTTCACCCACCCCCCCTCACCCCTCTCCCATTTGGCAACCATCAAAATGTTCTCTGTATCGATGACTTTGTTTCTGTTTTTCTATTTTGTTCTTTAGATTCCACATATAAGTGAGATCATATGGTATTTGTCTTTCTCTGTCTGTCTTATCTCACTCAGCATAAAACCCCCTAGGTCTATCTATGTTGTTGCAAATGGTAAGATTTCATTCTTTTCTATGGATGAGTAATACTCCATTGTATATATGTACCACATCTTCTTTATCCAGCTGTCTCTCTATGGACAATTAGGTTGCTTCCATATCTTGGTTATTTTAAATGATGCTGCAAAGAACATAGGCTGGAACTGAGTCATGAGAGTGCTTTAGGGATTACAGTAGGGTCCAAGGTCAGCAGGCCTTTATCAGTTGGCATGGACGCGTGTAGCTCTTCCCAAGTTCCTCAGTGGAAAGGACTAGTGGCAAGACCACAGGCTTGCCTCTAAAAGTGGCCCTTCTTGCTCTTGGGCTCCACTGGGGATTTGCAACCTCCTACCTGGATACCAAAGCTCCCCTAAAGGCACTTTTGTCCACAAATGAATTCCAAATATTTGTTTCTGTAGGGGATGTGGCCTGTGGGTCTCCCGTTCCTACATTTTGCTGATATCACTCTATCATATTGTTTTAATGCCTATAATCCATTATGTTATCATTTAGTACGGTAAGTCCTCCTTTATTACTTTAATATGAGATATCACCTCACATCAGTTAGAATGGCTATCATCAACAAGACAAATAATAAGAGTGGAGAGGCTGTGGAGAAAAAGGAACCCTCACACACTGTTGGTGGGAATGCAGACTGGTGCAGCTGCTATGGAAGGCAGTGTGGAGGTTTCTCAAAAAATTACGAATAGAATTACTATATAACCCAGCAATCCTTTTCCTGGGTATATATCTAAAATTTTAAATATATTCTTAACTATTTCTTTCAAATGTACTTTAGAATAACTGTCAAGTTTAAGAAAAAAACAATTGAACTCGATCAGAATTGAGTTTGGTTGAATATCTTTGGAGGAATTTTATGCCTTTCGTATATTGTTATTTGTTCTCTCATTGAAGAATACATACATAATTCCATTTATTGAAGTGTTTGCCTATCACTCTGAATCAAGGTTGTAATTTCCTACATGTCTTCGGCTTTCCTAGTTAAGTGTGTGTGTGTGTGTGTGTGTGTGTGTGTGTGCATGTGTGTGTGTAGCAAGAGCATGAATGAGTGCAAGAGAAAGACTTGAATCTTTAACCCCCATTATTCCCATTACCCCACCTTTGTAATTGTTTGTTTTCCTCTCTTTTTCTTTCCTTTTTTTAAAATATATTTTATTTTTTTAATTAAAGTTTATTGGGGTGACAATTGTTAGTAAAATTACATAGATTTCAGGTGTACAATTCTGTATTACATCATCTATAAATCCCATTTTGTCTTCACCAACCAGAGTCAGTTCTCCTTCCATCACCATATATTTGATCCCCTTTACCCTCAACTACCACCCCCCGCCCCTGTTACCCTCTGGTAATCACTAAACTATTGTCTGTGTCTATGAATTTTTATTTCTCATTTATTTGTCGTGTTTTGTTGTTTTTGGTTCATATACCACATATCAGTAAAATCATACGGTTCTCTGCTTTTACTGTCTGACTTATTTCACTTAGCATTATAATCTCAAGATCCATCCATGTCATCACAAATGGTCCTATTTCATCTTTTCTTACTGCTGAATAGTATTCAGGTGTACAAAACAATGTAATAGTTAGACATTTATCATTTATACCCCTCACAAAGTGATAACCCTCTCAACAGACCCTTCCTTCTTTTTGAGCACACAAAGATGTCTTCTAAACTTTTCACTCTTATAGTGGAAACATACTTTCAGAAAAACAAGGTCTGACAATTAAGTTCTCGAACTTGTTGCAACGATGTTGCTAACTTTTTTTTTTTTTATACCAGAGGGATTATTCATTATGAATTTGTACCAACTGGACAAACAGTTAACCAAATTTACTATTTGGAAGCGCTGAAAAGGCTGCGTGAAAAAGTTAAATGAAAACGACCTGAACTTTTCGCCAACAACTCATAGCTCTTGCATCACGACAATGCACCAGCTCACACGGCACTCTTTGAGGAAGTTTTTAGCCAGTAAACAAATAACTGTATTGGGACACCCTCCCTACTCACCAGATCTGGCCCCCAATGACTTCTTCCTTTACCTGAAGATAAAGGAAATATTGAAAGGAAGACATTTTGATGACATTCAGGGTATCAAGGGTAATATGACAACAGCTCTGATGCCATTCCAGTAAAAGAGTTCCAAAATTGCTTTGAACGGTAGACTAGGTGCTGGGTTCGGTGCATAGCTTCCCAAGGGGAGTACTTCGAAGGTGATTCTGGTGATATTCAGCAATGAGGTATGTAGCACTTTTTCTAGGATGAGTTCACAAACTTAATTGTCTGACCGCATATGTTGCTGCTTTGAACCTTCAGAAAAATCTTTTATAATGCAGAAAAAATTTAAAGATACCATTTAGAAAAATTAAATACTGACCCCTTTTCAATGGATATAGTTTTATTCAGGCCTGGCATGTGCCCAAAGTGAGTGTTTTCAGCACTGTGCATTGCACTCTTGGCTGGACAATTTCCAAGCTGGAGTGTGTGTGTGTGTGTGTGTGTGTGTGTGTGTGTGTGCATGTGTCCATGCCCTCATGTGCACCTGCATGCACGTGGGTGCATATTTGTGTGTAACTATTTTATGGAAAGCTTGAAGAAGCTGTAGAGTCCCACCTCATCTGTTACAATGTGACCCTGGGAATTCTCCATTGATAAAATATTTAACCTTGTTCCCTTTGTCAAAGTGGGATGTTGATTAACATACTGCACAGATTGAAGTGCATGTTTCACTGTGTAATGTGAATGTGAAATAACTTTAATCTGCTCCCAAATCCTTCGCTAAGTTATGTTTTGTCATTTGGCAAACAACATTATATAAAAAGTAATAATATTCAAAACTGTAATCTACAAATAAAAGATTTGCTATTTAACCAATATTCAGTTTACAACAATGGAGAAGGAAAATAATTAATTGCCAGAGTCTTTCTTACTAAGTTAGTGGGGCATACAAAGTTATTATTTTATTTTTTATATCACAATTAATGTTTAGATGTTCAGCATTAGAGAATTATTCAGACAACAATGATATATATTTACTGATTATTTTAAGAATGGAAGGAAACACAATTCCTACTGAAGTTTGGTCAAGCTCCTTAGTGAGGCTATCAATGATCAAGCCAGTTCATGTTGAACTTGAGCTTCCAAGTACATATAATTATGAAATACACAAATTGGTTCATTGCTATATAAGATCTTATTCTGCATTTTAGATGTTGGTAACTCTTTCCTCCCTTCCAAAGGAAAAAACAAAACAGAATAAAAATTTGTAACCTTGAGAATATGGATCATACCTCTAATACATTCAATATGCTTTCCCTGAACCCTCCCGTCAGGGTCATAAAAAAACAATGATTCCAAGGTGGATTTCACAAACATTCTATTATTGGTTTTTAATTTTGCATTAAAATTTGCAATTATAGAAATAAAAGTGGTATACTCTGGGGGGAAATATTACATAAGTTGTGATTGAAAAAATAGTGGCAATCAGGGTCTGGTTTTATTATTTTTCATACATTGCAAAATAACAAAATCTGCTTCAAAATCAATGATTCATATAAATCAATTTATTTCTGGTGTGCATGTTTTAAAACTAAAATAGAGCACAGTAAAGTAGGAATTAAAAGACTTGGTAAATGGGGTCAAATATATGGTGATGGAAGAAGAACTGACTCTGGGTGGTGAACACACAATGTGATATATACTAGATGATGTATTACAGAATTGTACACTTGAAAGCTATGTAACTTTCCTAACCATTGTCACCCCAATAAATTTTATTTAAACAAAAATTTTATTTTTATTGGGGAATATTGGGGAAAAGTATGTTTTTCCAGGGCCCATTAGCTGCAAGTCATTGTCCTTCAATCTAGTTGTGGAGGGCACAGCTCAGCTCCAAGTCCAGTTGCTGTTTTCAATCTTAGTTGCAGGGGACGCAGCTCAGCATCCTGTGTGGGAATTGAACCGGCAACCTTGTTGTTCAGAGCTCACACTCTAAGCAACTGAGCCATCCAGCTGCCCCTCTGGCAGCTCATCGGCAGCTTATTGTCTTCAATCTAGTTGTGGAGGGCACAGCTCACTGGCCCATGTGGGAATCGAACCAGCAACCCTGTTGTTCAGAGCTCGTGCTCTAACCAACTGAGCCATCGGGCCACCCCAAATTAATTAAATTTAAAAAAAAGTCTAGGATTCAAGGCCGAGCTTTCCCATTTAATAGAGGTTACTGTTCAAAGTATCAGATTCTTTAGCTTCCTGTTGTCTTTTTTCATCAGACTTTGACGTTTAGAATAATATTACTTGTTGCTGACTTGATCTAAACACACAGATGTGGACACTTATATCATGTACCTATACTTTCTGGTCTGCCAGATAATACAGATAATGCTTATACTATTTTAAACATTATCATCACAGTAAAAACACAAAATTTATGTATATACCGTGTTTCCCCAAAAATAAGAGCAGGTCTTATATTAATTTTTCCTCCAAAAGATGCATTAGGGCTTATGTTCAGGAGGCATCATTCTGAAAAATCATGCTAGAGCTTATTTTCTGGTTAGGTCTTATTTTCAGGGAAGCGTGGTATATGTATATACATACATATAATACTTTCTGTAGATGTCTCATAACTCCCTGAGAATCCACCAGTTAGAGCAATTCTATTTAAAATGTGGCCCACAAACTAGAAACAGTCTACAAATTGTTCTTATCATTCTTCAGTATAGAAGTATATAAAGTGAGGGTACACATTTAGTAACTTTTATAGAAATTTGATAATGTGTTAGGAATGAAACAATTTTTAAAAACCTGGCTTGAATTTTTGTGTGACTTATTTTTTTTCAATTATTGTTTCTAGTTGTTGATTTTTATGATAGTTTACCAAGGTATTGTTCCCTGAGGGCTTGGAAATTAAAGCAAAACAAAACAAAAAAACCAGGTAATTAACCTCAGGTAGTTTCAAAGCATTTGTGTATTTTATTGTTATTAATGTTATTAAAATTGTAAAGGCTAAATTAAAATAGTTTTTCTTTCTTGTGTATGAATCAAGCTTGAAGTCATCAAGCTTGCTTTCTTAAGTGTCAGTTTCTGTATCACAATTTTTCTCTAATGAGTCTATTAGAAGCTAGTTACTAGATATTTCCATGCCTATTTTCTTTCAATGATGTATATAGTAAGCAAGCTGTTCAAAGGAATGGGGCAGAAATTTGGCCAATGGTCCCCATTAAGTCAAATACAGACATACACATCTGTACAAACAAGAAGTGCCAATTCTTGGGATATTCATTCATAAAATTCCCAAGTGCTGTTCATGATCATATAAATGTTTAACATTAAGATGTATTAAAAGTCATGTGTATATGTATAGGAGAAAACAGTATACATAGGGTTAAATATTATCCACAGTTTCAGACATCCACTGGCAGTCTTGAAACACATGTCCTGTAGATAAGGGGGGACTATTATACCAGAATGCAATCAAATTCTGTCACCTGAAGAAATATCTTTTAGTACTGTGACATTACATAGTGTATTCCAGGCATCACAGTGTAATGTATATATTCTTTTAATAAAATAACTGAGCTTAAATAAAGTCATTAACTCCTTTTGCAATAGTTGAATTGCATTTCCTTTAACTATAAATACTTTTCTCAACATTTTCATGTTCATTTTATTCCAAACAGCAATTTAAAAATATGTTATGACATAAAAACTTTAAAAAGATATAAAATGGAGTATAAGTCTTAAAATAACAACTAGGGAATCCTTTTATCTCTCTCCAAAACCATTGAACAACATCACCACCATCTCACTTACAAAACAGTCACTCACCAAACTATCTGCTCGCTCTTAGTTAACAACTCTCCCCTTTTTGGCCAACATTACACTCTCAACACTTAAAACATTTCATAACTGAATACTGGCACTTAGTAACATTTTGCAAAGCTGATAAAACTTAGAAGGATTATTCAAAAGAACCTCACACTGATACACTGTCATTTCTAAATGTCAGGGACTTCAGGCTCAGCTTATAAAAATGAAGCTCATACTCAGAGAAAACACTGCCTTCTGAGATAAATTTCTTTTTAAGTCTGATGGTTGTGGGAGGTGTAGTCTCAACCCTAGTAAAATGACCTCCAAAAGCAGCAACTATTTTAAGGTTATGTGTACATTCCCATAAGCAGATGGCACAGAAGGGCTTAACAGGTGTCCAGGCATAGCTTTACACTTGTGCTGGGTCTATCCTGAAAAACATGTCCTTCAAACATCTGTCTGAAAAACACATTGGATGTATTAAGGGAAGATTTTCAGACCAAAGTTATGTCAATATTTCCTACCCTGCCTTCTTTTTCAATAATCTCTGTAACTTTTAGATATACACAGTCTAGTGGGAAAGGAGATACAGCATTTGGATTAAGCAATCAGGAAGAGATTAGAAACTACTTGGAAATATTTGCCTTGCTTGAATCTAGGAATGAAGCTGTTTGTGTGTGCTTCTCCAAGCTTTAAACTAATATTCGAAGATAATATTTTCTGAATAAAATAATCTTTATTGAACTAAATTTTAAATTAAAGCCAGAGTACCTTCTGAAATTTATGCAGTGCAAATATTTTGAAACAAAACTCTGTCGCTGATTTAGGGAGAGATTTCATCACTGCTTTTTTGTATATGTATAAATGTGTGTGTGTGTGTGTGTGTGTGTGTGTGTGTTTGGAGTATTCAGCTCTTATAATAAAGAAAAAACAGAGAATTAGATAGAGATGGGTCTTCATTGGAGAAAGTCATGTGGTAATTCATGCTGAATAATTAAATCATGAGAAGCCTGGAGAGCCAGTCTATGTTTACATTGGTTGGTCCTAGAGTGGGTAGAAAGAAGGTAAATGGGGAATTGGAGCTGTGTGTTACTATAGGTAGCATGTAGTTCAAAAAGTGGTTGAAAGGACACTTGGTCTTGTGCCTCAATCCTGTAACATCTGACCCAGAAGGAGGTCATGGCCTACTACCGTTCAGAATGACCCTATAGTGGAGTGCCAGAGTCACCTGGAGCCACGGACTACTGTTCAAGTTCCAAATCCCAAAATATGAAGTCTCTCCTTGTTTCAGAGTTCTTCAGTGCTTTTAGTAAAGACTCGCTAAGTGCCCTCTTTATGCACATCACTCCTTTTGGAGCTATGAGGACACTGGCTGAAATAGAGGATGTGGCCTTTAAAACCCTTATGACCCAGTTATGGAGCTGAGATGTACAACAGCCCTTGGCAACCATCTCTGATATGTAGGAAACGGCATAGGCTGTGCACTTAGGGCTCCTCTTGTAGAGGGTCCATTCTTTTAAAAAATATTCCAAGTTTGGCATTCTATTTCCTTATTTATTTAATTCTACTTAAGATTTCTTAAAAGTATCCTATAGTACCGCAGAAAACAACACTTTTAAAAAATATACTTCCTCACAAACTAGCCTGTGTAGCACTGCCCAGTAGAACTTTCGGTGATGATGGGAAGTGTTCTGTATCTCTTCTGGTCAGTATAGTAACCACTAGCCGCACATGGCTATTGAGCATTGGGAATGTATCTAGTGTGACTGAGGAACTAAGTGTGGAACATTATCTAATTTTCAATATTTTAAATTTAACTACCCACGTTTTCTGAATGTTATGCTCCCAATCTAATTTCAAAATTAGAACATCGAACCACTTGTAACACCATGCTTTGCATACATAGCATGTTTCCAATATTCTCTGTTCAGTAAATGGCCTAATTGGTTTTGCCCATCATAATCTGGCATTCGAATGAATTAAAGAGACCTAAGAAAAGTTCTTAACACACAACAGTAGTAATCGCTTTTTATATGTAACGAAAACACTGCTAAGAAAAATTGTACAGGGGCGGTTTTAAAAGAGCTATTGATCAAATGTAATTTCAGCAAAGCCCTGGAGAAGGTTCAATTCAGAAAAATTATAATGAAACAGCTGGTTTTATATTTTATAAAACATCCATAAAATAAGAGGAACAAGTAGCTTTGTTCCATTAGCATTGTCTTTTAATTTTTCAACTCAGTAATTCAATTTGAAATTAAGCAGATACAATGTAAGGTTATTTATATCAAAAGAGAGTTTCAATACTATAGAAAGGAAGTTTTTTATTGTGAAAATAAACATCCTTTCTCCTGTCATTCAAACTTTATCTTGCTTGTAACAACAACTAAAAAAGCAAATATATAAACAGAACCTGAAGAGCCTCTATTTAAATATTTCTGAAAACAAATATAAGGCATCAATACTAAAATGGAAACGAGAATCTGGAGGCTTATGACAATTTTATCAAACAAGCTGTTCTGTGGCGTTACAGAGTGAAATCTCTTTTTAATTATTCTGTGTTTAATTAAGAAGTAAATAAGCATATTCTAAAGAAGCCTGCCTCTCCCAGTCAACTTAGCTTCTTCAAAGGACATGCCACACAACAGACTAGCAATTCTTGATTTAATCAATCAGGTTGTGAAACTTCCTTTTGTGTAGGGCACTGTCATTCTCAGTGCAGTTAAGTTAGGTTTTATGGTTTAAAATTGCCCTATTAACTTGGTGCTTCCTGCATTTTTCATTAACTCAAAACATATTTGATATCATGATAAGCTCCCCTGAAATGAAGCTTCCTTTCTGGAATAAGTCATTCTATTATAGCAGATGCATAGCATGGAACTTGGTTTTGAACATTACACTGCTTTAATGTGCTTCCCTATGAATTGTTGCTTTGGATGAGGCTATGCAATGCTTGCATTTATAACCATATGCTATGTTTTAGGCCAAGTCATTTCCCCTCTCCATTACTGTAAAACTGTGAAGCAAACAACTTTTAAATTTGAAATTATATCCCTTTCTAGGAATAACCTCGGCGAAGTACCTGGGTATACCTGAAATTACCCTGTTCCCACACTAGGACAGTAGTTCTAAACTTTGGCGATCAATCAGCATCACCTAGGAGAACTTCAATAAAACATAGCCCTGGTCCACGGGACACCAACTAAATCAGAACGTCTAAGAGATGGGCTCAGGATGAAGAATTGTAAAAGCTTGGCAGGTGATTATAAAGTGCCACCAAGGTTGGGCACTGTTGCCCTAGCACAGCAGTTCTCATATTTGAGCAAGGGACTTGCTCAAACAGATGAAAAGCTTCTGATTCTGCAAGTCAGGAATGTGCATCTCTAACAAGTTTCCACGTGGTGCTGATGCTGCTGGTCCGGGCCCACACTTTGAGACTCACTGTTGTAGGGCCCCGAGATTGAGTCAATTCCTTTGAATTCTCTTTAGAGATAAATTATAACACACCATCCTTGTCATTGAATATGATGCCACTCCTCTTCTTCCTGCATTGATTCATCAAACAGAAGGATGAGGGGGCATGAGGGAATGAGAAGCACTCAAATTGATCTTATTGGCTCCCTGGTGGCTCCTTCAGCAGTCAATATATTCTGAGTTGGATTTAACTATGGGGGTTCATTTTCTGGGGCTCTCAGAACAGCTCTCTCACGTCAGCATATTACCAAGTACCTCAACTACATTGGACAGGGTCACTTTGATTATTCCTCTCTTAAAAGAAAACTTTGCCAGGTGGGAGTCCTCATTCCTTTATTCAACAAACTCCTACCATGTGTGGAGTCAAACAGAGTAGAGCAGAGAGAGGCAATACCCTTTTATGGAATTTATATCCAGAGTAGAGGAATAGTAACCAACCAACTAAATAAATAAGAAACTTTTAGTTTGTGAAAATGCTCACAGAATCGAAGGCAGGGAAGGATGTAGGGTGCCTGGCTGAGGGCGTTGCTGAGCTACCTGAGATAACGTGGCAGGGATGGCCTTGCAGTGGTGTGACTTTTGGCTTGAGACTTGGATATTGAAGAACCAGACATGTAGCTATCGGGCCAGAGCTTTCTAGGCAGAGCGAACTGTGAGTGCAAAGATCCAGAGGCTGGGCAATGCTGGCTTTCTGTTTGGAACAGCAACAACAAAAAAGACTATGTGGACAGAGTGAGCAGGAAACTGGTGAGATCTGAGGGGCCAGAGATTTTGGAGGGATCTGTAAGCTTTTGTTAAAGATCTGGATTCATCCTATGAGTAAAGACAAGCCATAAGATGGTTTTAATCAAGGGAGTAGAATGATGTTTTTTCTTTTTCCTTTTCATTATTCAGTTGCTGTGTTAACCAGAAATGGAGAGCTAGAACAGAAGAAAGGAGAGTTAATAGGTGGAAAATACAGCATTCTGAGTGAGAGTTGATGGAAGCTTGAACTGGAAGAATAGCAGCGAAGATGGTGAGTCAGAACTGACAGAAAATGTAGATAGATTGGCTGTGGAGTGTAAGGGGTAAAGAGAGGAGAATGACTCTTAGTTGCTTGGCTTAAATAATGGTGGACCTGTTGCAAACATTAATTGTGATGGAAAGAATGGATGGGGAGCCATTTGGGGGACCGAGCAGGAAAATGTTATCTTTGCTTTGAATGTTATGGTTGAATTGCCTGCCAGATTTTCAGAAGGAGTTTTTCTAGCAGTTATTTGTGTACATGAGCCTTTTTTCAGCAGAGTCTCAGTAAGAAAGACAAATTGATAGTCATAAGTATGTAGGTACTGTGTTCCCCTGAAAATAAGACCTAACTGGAAAATAAGTCCTAGCATGATTTTTGAGGATGACATCCCCTGAACATAAGCCCTAATGCGTCTTTTGGAGCAAAAATTAATATAAGACCCGGTGTTATTTTCGGGGAAACATGGTAGTATAAGACTCAGTGATTCCATGTGTGGTACATTCAATCTCAGGTAGATTTATTCTGAATATTCTACTGTAAAGAGGGAGAATGGAAAGTTCTGTTGATTTCCAAAGCCCTCATATATAACTGATTCTAGGGTAACAGCAGATCTAGGAATATGAGTAGAGATGTTTTTTTTCCAAGGGTAAAGGAATCAATATTACCGATTAAAAGCAAACAGTACGACTCATTCTCACAAAGGGTTAACTAAAAGGTGGAAAGCACAGGATTATCATAAGGTATCTCTCCAGCTGGGCAATAAAGATTCTCTAAAACTTTAGTCTTCTTCTAGATCTAGCTTTTAGGCAAGCAAAAGAACTTTTCCCTAGCGCCCTGTTTTGTGTCTTTAAACTTTTCTTTGGGAAAGAAATTTTAGAGCTTTGTGTTTCATCCAGGGAGTTCCTCTCTGCACAGAAGCAGGCATTGAAGGTGTCCCCATTTTCTTTCCAAAGCTTTCTAACAACTCAGTTGAATTCAGAGTTGGTCTCCTTCAGCAGCCAACACTTTTCTTAAATATGAGAAAGTTATATGCAGTGAACAGATTTAAAATTTAGAAGAGATTACTCCAGACACTTTTAGAATTTGAATTATTTGAGTAGCTAAGAATTTGTATGGTTGAAATTTAAGACCATTTAAATGACACAAAAAAAGGGACATTGGCTCAAATGACTTCATTTTCTCTGATCCTTGCTTCTATGCTGATAGCAGGAGCTGAACAGATACATCTGAATAGATACAACTGCTGAATAAATACATCTATCATCATAGGAGCAGGAATATATATGAAATATAGGATAATAAATAGGATAGCTATCAAATGTTACATTTTTCAATCACTATCGTCTTGGTGGAGATTAACATTATAGTACAATTCTAATAAAAACTATTGCTATAATATTTAATAAATCTATTTACTTTATTTCTGAGGGTAATAAATCTATTTTAAAAACTGTTATGTTGTAGGTGTGGTGATATACTTTATTTTATTTTATTTTCGTCCTTGGCTTTAATCCTGGTGATATACTTTAAAATACGTCACTGTGAATTCTGTATTTGTAAATTAACTTTGATTCATACCTAAGGAAGTTAGCATTTTAAGTTCCCGAATCAGAAATCCACAATTTAAAAAGGGTTATATAAGAATTTTAAGTATCACTATCAAAATTTACACCAGAGGTTTCATTAATTCAAAAAAGTGATGCTCGAAATAATTATTCATGGATGAAGTGAGAGGTGTTCAAGATATTCAGTTGGCTGGATAGAGTTTATGGGCCTTCCCACGAATGAGGCATAAACCCCTGGCAAGGCCAGGAACCTAGTACCTTCAGATAAGTGCACTAAATCTAGAATTAAACTCCCTTTGGTCTGCCTTCTATTCGATTTCATGGAAAATTCTATCCTCTGATTGGACTTGAAGCCTGGCTGATCTTCCTCATAGAGAACGTCTCTTGCAAGAGGACTAGTGGAAGGTCCAATGGCTTGAGAGTGAGCACTTAAAGATTCAAACTCAATAACAGTGTTTGTGCTTAGTTGCTGCTAAGCACTGGCACATCTGACAGAATTTGGTCTATTGGGTCTAAGACTTGTTTGAATTTTAACACACCACCTGGTAGGTTGACATGGATCACCCACCTGTCTCTAACTGTAGGATTCTAACAAAGGTTGCTCCAAGAACCTGAAAATTACTGAATAGCCAAATTGGCCTAGGTTACTTTTTACGACAGAAATCTAAAACATTTAAATGGCACACTGAGTTCAGTATGTTTTTAAACTATTTTTTGAACACTATTAAAGTGCTGATGATTTATTTATAATCACCTTTTCAAAAATAATGCCTTTTGTCATTTTCAAGTAGAGTTTTGAATTTCATTTATAAATTGGATGAGTTTACTTCAATTTCACAAAAAGGGAAAATAAATGGAAAAAAAAATCATGATCTGAACATCTTATTAATAATTCACAGATAAAAAACCACTAAAAATAAAGTTGTCCCTGTGTTAAACTTGTAATTATACTTGTAAAAGGAGAATGTTAATCCCTATAACATCTTTTCTTCAGTCATTTAAATACACAGGCACAGACAAACATCAGTCCTGTCCTCCCCTACTGCTAGCTAATCCATGGATCGGTGAGGGTAATTTCAACAGGACACAGCAGGTCCTCCTGGAGCAATAGCTTCACATTCTATGCTCTTTAATGAGGACAGGATCTCACGCTATGGAAATATATAACTGTTCCAGTGCAAAGCCTCCAACCCCATGCTTTCCTGCCCCCGCCATGCTTTTTAATGAAGTGTTTTGTTGAAATGTTGAGAGTGTATTTTATTTTTTTGAGAGTGTATTTTAATTCCAACATGGCATTTATTCATTCACTCCCCAAATATTTATTGAGTGCCTCCTGAGAGTCAGAATCAGTGAATCCTTCTTTTGATCAGGACTATTATAATAAATATAATAAGTAATAAATGTATTAAGTGTAATAATTATTAAGTATAATTGTGACCCTATTTGAGATTAAAAATAATAACAAAATATTAAGTCTCTTGTTAGTGCAACAGCAATTGTTAATTGTTATTACATTGCCAGGATCCCTACAATTGATCCTATGTGAATAGATTAATCAGGAGAATAGGTAAAAGGAAGGAATTTAAAAAGAGAATCATGAAGAATGAGTTATCTGAAAGGAAGCTGAGTTGAAGAAAGAAATAGATGATCTCTTGCTAACCTTCTCAACGTGCTACAGCATTTTGCATTCTGGCTCAACCTAATACAATAAATAAAACGCAATATAATGAAGAAAATCAGGAAATGGAATAGTTTATTAGATATTGTATAAGAGAGAAGTATCTTCTGTTTCACACTTCTCAGAATCAGTGCCTCTGAATGGATACTGGTGTTTTAATTTCTCAGTGAAGGAGGCAATGTGAGTGTACACGTGCACACACATTCATTTCTGAATATATGCATAATGACACACTGTGAATATATGTGGAATAAAATACATGAGCTAAAAATGGAATTCAAGGTCTGGTTCTATTTTTCCTATTTTACTGTATTTATAGAAAACTTATTAGCTTTTAATTTCATCAGTTGTCTTATATTTTCCATTATCCATGAGAAGTGAAGAGTGTTGATCGTGGCTAAAATTACTGAATATAGAATCACTAACCTAGAATTGTTTAAAGATAACCCAGTTGAATCTCTTATATATTTACATAAAGATTGAATAACATGTCCAAATTTACATTTAGTGGTAGAGCCAGGAAAAGAACCAGAATGTAATAAATTACACCCCACCCACCTTGTAAGCAGACCAAAACTTCTGAAGGGCTCCCACTCTCTAGGTGCTACCTGCTGCCTATCTCTCATGTTCCTTGTGTTCTAATGTTTGCTCTTTTTCCTTCTCAAAACATCCTTTTAGATCCTCAGAACTTATATTTCAATGGCTAAATGATTTTAAAGTGTTAATCCTTCCAGGTGTATTTCTATCTGAACTTGGATCAAAATGTAAACTAAAGAAATAAAACTCTATTAATATGGGATTTTAGGCATGAGTGAGGATGGGTAGATGGAGGTAGAAGGAAGTGATCGAAGTGATCAGAAGCCTTTGAAATCACTGCACCTGCTAGGACAGTACCGTGGTCTCCTTATTTGAAAGGCAGTTTAAGTATGATTCATATAACTCAAGACCTGTTGAACATTTTACCAAAATTACAATTCTACTGGTAGGAAATGTGTTTCTAATGAGCAGAAAAGCCTGATAACACTGAATTAGTTTTAGGGGAGCTCATGTAGTGTAAGGTAACTTGACAGTTTTACCAGATAAAAATGTTTGAGAATCAATGCTTCAAAGAAATTATTCAACACATACCCGGAATTTCGACCCATTAATGAACTATCCATTAAGCACATCTATGTAGTGCATGAACTATATGCTAATTTCTGACCTAGGATCTCAGGTATTATATCAAGATAAGGGCCCTACTCTCTTGGAACTTATAAGGGAGTTGAGGGAGGTGGAGATATAGGCAACAAAGAAAGAAACAAACTAAACAAGTAATTTCAGATGGAGTTAACTGCAGTGAAATAAACATCATTGGGAGATATGATATAGATTGACTTTGGGCAGGGTGGTCAGAAGCTTTCTTTGGAGAGGCGATATCTGAGCTTACACCTGAGGCACAAGAAGGGAGAAACCATGAGGCAATGGAAGGAACAGTAAGAGCCAAAGCCCTAAGGTGGGAATGAACCTGGTATGTGACCAGAAGGGGATGTGACAGGAGATGAGATCTGAAAAGGAAGCAGGGACCAGTTGATGTAGGGACTAGCCGGTCATGATAAAGAGTTTGGACTTGATTCCAGGAAGTCATGGAGCAGTTTTAAGTAAGAAAGTGGTTCAATCTGATTTACCTTTAAGAAGTAGCTTTCACTTCTGTGTAGAGAGTGGATTATAAAGAGACATATGAAGAAGTTTGGAATAAAAGGGTGACAAAAGACTTATGGACAAGTACAGGGCCAAATTTGAGGCATAAATAATAGGATTTGATGGATTAGATGTCAAAGGTGAGAGAGAAAAGACAAACCAAGGGTTGGCACCAAGGTTGTTGGCCTTAAAAATATTCAAAACCTATTTTTGGTTTGATTTTATTTGACATGGTATATAATGGACAAATATAATTTTAAAAACAAAATAAAGTAATTTTACAAAACAAGGGATGTAGCCATTGCTAAAAAGCCATATCATTATATAATATTTTCAGTCATTTTGTTTTACCAGAGTTCTGACAATTTATATATAATGTTAAATTTAGCTACAGACAAGATTTGTGATTAACCTATAAGGATTTGGGATAATTTCTAGAAAGGATCATGGCATTAAGCACAAATTTTATAGTTTGTATTAAGAGCCATGAGTGTTTGAGATGTTGGCTTTAAATAAGGGGAATTAAAGAGATATTAAAGGGAAATAAACCTTCACAAAAACATTTACAAAAACAGGGAAAGGGATGACATGTTTTCTGAATAGCACTAAGTATATTGCTATAATTCATGGTGAATCCTAGTGGTAACCTTTCCAATGAAATCATATAAATTCACTAAAACACTAAAGAGCAAATTTATTTCCTTTGAAGAAACAGAAAGTCACCAAATGGCAGTGATAAAGTGTTATGCTGACTAGATACTGTTTTAGCCTCATGAGGTATATATCCAATAGAAATATTACCAGACAGGGAAATTCATCAGGAGTATTAGACTTATAAATGTGAATTTAGTGGTAAACAGATGCAAACATTCTGCCCAAGGTTACTAATTATCTGTATTTTTAGGATCAGAAAATCTTGCATAATATTATTTTCTTTTATAGTGACTTTGATCTGAGAAGCTCAAATGCTTCAAATGGTATGTTTTCTGTTAGATTTTGAATATGAGCTAGATAGCCATGCCCAATCTCCAAGAACACCTTAAGATACATTAAAAAATTCTCATGAAGAAAGATGGAAACTAAATGAAAGAGGATTTTTTTCAATAATTTGCTGAGCACCTAGACAAATTAGAAGCGTCACTTATCTGATGTCACGTGTAAACTCTGGAGGAAATAAGTGGCTTTAGTGTGTTGAAAAAAAAGTTGTTTCACCTCTAACTATTGCCAGAAAGATATCAAAGAAATTTAATTTTTCCAAAGTTACCAATCACCCAG
Source organism: Rhinolophus sinicus (assembly GCF_036562045.2). Classification (NCBI taxonomy): domain Eukaryota; kingdom Metazoa; phylum Chordata; class Mammalia; order Chiroptera; family Rhinolophidae; genus Rhinolophus; species Rhinolophus sinicus. The sequence goes on along the minus strand of NC_133768.1, from coordinate 23,522,066 downwards.
GACAAAATTATCTTTTTCTTTTCTTTTCCAGTGTACCTTGCAATAAAAAGTGGGAGTCTAAACCTACAATAAAGCTGGTTAAATGGAAGTGAAGTCTAATGGACACTAGTATCACATATAAATTTCTTAGTTGAATGAGTTCTGGGTTCATAACTGGGCAGTTTGCCCATTGCCTAAAGGGATGATTGCCCCTTTTCTAACAGTTTGCCATTTGGGGGAACTTTGCTTAGTGACTTGGCATCATGAAACTTTACTTCAGCAATTTCCCATAAGCTTTAGTAAAAATGAAACTTTAAGGTGGATTAAACATCATGTGAATATAATTTCTTCAAAACCAACACATACACACACACACACACACACACACACACACACACACAAATTTCTCCTTTGTATAATAGACTAGAGACATCAATGTGGATTAAAACTCATGTGAATAGAATTCTTCAAAAATCAAAGCGTTATATTTTATGTTCCAGATTCACTGCTTTAAGCATATGCATAAATAATGAGACAAATGATGCACCAATAAAAAGCCACACTATATATATCCTGGTTGATTGATTATAAAATTAAGTGATAAATTAGTTTTGTTCTGCTTTCTTTGTCATAAATATAGTTAATCATGGCAAGTTTAATAATGATAACTGAAAGACTAGTCTATTATTTTAAATTTATTTAGTGATCTAAAACATTAACATACCAAGCATGACTGCATCAGGGAATTCTGATAGAGATCTGGTTGGACCAATTAAGAATGGATGACTACAAACACGGCAACGTTTCAATTCGGAAGTCAAGATGATCAGGTCAGAGTAGGGTTAAGGTTGCTTTATGACACTGATGAATACTGCTTTATTTTGTATGTGCTCCATTTTCCCCACAGAATGTATCACCTTCTAACGTGCTATTACACATATTATTTATTGTCTGTGTTCCTTCCTTAGAATATCATATCCACAGAAATAGAAATCTGGGTCTATTTTGTAGCCCAAGTGTCTAGAAACATGCCTGGCACATAGTAGGCACTCAATAAATATTTTTGGAATCAATGAATGCTAGTTCTGAATAAATCTGAAACCAATGCCTCACTGAATAATTTGTACCTACACATGCATATATACATATCGAATTAAATCCTATTTACTTCCACTGCCAATGTTGCTAATCACTCAGTGCATGACCATAGACTTAATAAAATATCACAGACCAACAAGTCTTGGGCAAGCATTAAATATGTGTTTTAAATGAGTATATCATTAAAACTTTATATCTTTGATAACAGTGCCTTTTGATGAAATACACTTTGAAAACAGAGTTTATAGTAGCCAATGGGACCCTTGGATAGCTTGTATTATAAAACATGAAGATGCTGTCTTTGTTAAACAATTACAGCAAAATGTAGAAACAGAATTACATGTGATAACTAAAAAGATTAAGTTATATTGACAAACATAATAAAGACTTTGAGCATATGGAGTAAAACCTGATTTTCTTATCATAGCTCCAAATGTCACAAACACCTATGCAAAGTCTTAATGGTAAAGAAACGGATGCATTCTTCAGTTCCATCTGTCTGGTACTCCCAAGATCCTCTATAACGCTAAAGTTGTCTTCAGGTTTTTCAGCATCCCATAATTCCTCATACACTTTTTCCTTCTTAGCTAAGTAATGACTACTTTATAAAAAAGTAAGTAGAACAGCTTTCTCTAATCAGCATTAAAACAATAATACATAACTCAAAAAGCCTTCCAAGTTCATTTTCTCAATAACAAAAATTTCTATGTTGCTGCAAAATATCTTGGCTGTAGTTTAGATTGTTTGGGAAAGTTTAATGTATTTTCAAAGTATACAGAATTCAGTGGATGGGCATTGTGCTAGGAATCTTGTTATACCCTGCCAGATTCACTCTCTGCTCTGAGTACTGAGTGACTCCCATCCCCTCAACCCCCAAATCCCACCATACCCTATCCCTTCAGGTCCAAGTTGGGTTTGGTCAATGAAAGTGTTCTCCAGGCACAACAAGAAGAACTAAGGTCCCTCCTGCCAGGTTTCTATGGGTTTGCTGCATTCCTGGACTGAGGACCTCATGTCCTGTCCAGAGGCCTCTTGGTAAAACCATCCCACTTGTTCCCCTTGCCTCTTATATTCCAGTGAGAGTAATGAGTCCTTATCAGGACTAACCCTAGGGTACAATACTATCCTTACTATTCTTACACACCTCCCATACCTTTGTAAATAGTCTCTCTCTTCATCTCACCTCATTTGGGAGTGTAATCTCCTTCCCGCTAAACCTCCGATTAGATACACATGGACGTTCTCACTCTGATGCCCTACTTTAGACACCCAAATTCTCCATCTCTGTAAATGGCGCAAAGCTCAAGCAAAGACTGATAGATCACTTTGGTTTCTCCAATTCACTCATTCCTCCACATCTTATCTGCCAGTGAGTCCTGTCAGGTCTATGTCTAAACTACATTTTGAAATTGTCTTCTTTTCTTTTGCCTCTACTGCCACCATCCTAATTCAAGCTACCCTCATTTCCTACCTGGGGTATTGCAATAACCTAAACGGTATCCCTGCTTTCTTTTTAAATTGAGTTATAATTGATGTGCAATATTATATTAGTTTCAGGTGTACAGAATAGGGATTCGACATTTATATACATTATGAAATGATCACCACAATAAGTTATTACCATCTGCCACCATACAAAGTAGATACAATATTATTGTCTATATTCCCTGTGCTGTAAATTACATCCCCATGACTTATATGTCTCATAACTGGAAGTTTGTACCTCTTGATCCTCTTCACCTGTTTCTCCCACTCTCCCTTCCCTGCTTTCTTTCTTTCTTGTTTTAAAAGATTTTATTGGGGAGGGGAAGAGGAGGACTTTATTGGGGAACAGTGTGTAGTTCCAGGACTTTTTTCTAAGTCAAGTTGTTGTCCTTTCAATCTTAGTTGTGGAGGGTGCCGTTCAGCTTCAAGGTGTTGTCCTTTCCGTCTTAGTTGTGGAGGGTCCAGCTCAGCTCCAGGTTCAGTTGCTGTTGCTAGTTGTAGGGGGCGCAGCCCACCATCCCTTGAGGGTGTTGAAGAATCGAACTGGCAACCTTGTGGTTGAGAGAACGCACTGCAACCAACTGAGCCACCTGGGAGGCAGCTCAGCTCAAGGTGCTGTGTTCAATCTTAGTTGCAGGGGGCAGAGCCCACCATCCTTTGTGGGACTCGAGGAGTTGAACCTGCAACCGAACCGGCAGCCTTGCGGAGTTAGGAGCACGAGTTCCAACCGCCTGAGCCACGGCGCCGGCCCCTCCCTCCTTTCTTTTAATTGCAATAGTCTTTATCACCTCATTCCCTACTTCTTGCTCTCCCCCGACTTCAATCTACATATTAAACAGAGACCTTTTTAAATGCACAAATAGGTAATGCACCTCTAACTTGAAACTCCATAATGGCTTCCCATTTCACTTTGCTTAAAATGGGAATGCCTTACTGAGTACTGAGTGTGACCTGCAAGGCCCAAAAGAAACAGCCCTCTGCCTGGCTCTCTACTCATCCACCCACTCTTTAGACACACTGTTCTCCTTTTGGCTCCTCCAACAAATTGAGCTCTTTCTAATCTTGGGGTCTTTGCATTCACTTTTTCCCTACCTGATACACCCTTCTCCAGGGATTCCCTAGAAATGAATCTGTGCCATCCTTCCTGTCTAGAGTGCCCTTATTTCTTTTATAGAACTGAACTGTGATCATTCTGGTTTGTTTTTGTTTTGTTTTGTTTTGTTTTTGGTGTCTGTCTATTGTATTTCTCATCCCACAGAAGTGTAAATTAGATTAGGCCAGAGACTTCATCTATATTCCCAGTTGCCTAGAATGGTCTGGCTCATCAATCACACGTTACTCTTTGGTTGTTGAATGAATGAATGAATGAATGAATGAATGAATGAATGCCTCATCCTTCACTCCTGATTCCATTTTCACAAGGGACTCCTAGTCCTAACCATACAATGTTCCTACACTGTGCCTTTATCTTCCATCTCTGTGGCCTGAATATTTATATTGTGTTACAGCAACTAAAAATGAAATAACTTCTCCATGCTCAAGTGTTGGTACTGATGACATTTCTTCTAAGATATGAGGTATTCCCATTACCTCAGAAGATTCCTGCATGAGGAGGCAGTGACTGATCTAATTTCTATCATCACAGCTTAGTTTTCATATTAACACCTATGTATTCTTTTGTTTCTGGCCTCTTCGCTCAACATAATTGCTTGAGATTTATCCATGTTCTTAGGTGTATCAGTAGTTTGTTCCACTTATTGGTGAGTTGTTTTCCATTGTATGCTTGTATCACTATGTGTTAATTAATTCACCTTTTGATGGACCTTCAGTTTGTTTCCAGGTTAGTGATATTATGAAGGAAGCTGCTATGAAAATTTGTGAACAAGTCTTTTATGTTGATGTACACTTTCATTTCTCTTGGGTAAATACTTGAGAGTAGAATGTGGGGTCATGGGCAGATAGATGTATGTTTAACCTTATAAGAAACTATCACATTTTTCTAAAGGGGTAATGCTACTTTTCATTTCCAACAGCAATGTTTAAGTATTCCACTTGCTCCCCATCATTACAACACTTGGTATGATCAGTCTTTTAAATTTTAGCCATTCTAATAGATGTGTAGTGGAATCTCATTGTGGTTTTAATTTATATCTCCCTGATGACTAATAATGCTGAGTATCTTTTTGTGTGTCTATTATACATTCTTATGTCTTCATTTGGGAAGTACCTGTTTTTACAATGAAAATAATTCTATTGAAGGTTTGCAGCAATTACTTGCAAAATGGCAGAATCTCAAGTATACAGCACATCTATCAACAAATTTTAGCTTCACTGAACGGATTGAGTTGAAATCTACCAGGATTCAAATTATAATACATCTTAGTATACATTTTAATACAGGAGCCTACCATCCTGTTTACAGGCATGTTTTTCTTTCTTATTTTTTTCTTTTTTTGAAAGGAACAAAGGCAGTCTTATTAGTGCAACTTATCAATATCCTCATATTGAGCAATTTTCGTTCTTTTAATTTAAAATTATAATCAAGATTAGAACATCTTATTCTCCCTAAGATACATGTAATCCGAAATTGGCACAGCAAGAGTTTGCCACAAATGCGAAAGAAGATAGAGATGGCTCATTTGCTTTTAAAATGGATACGATGAATATAGCACATGTAGGGAAAAATTAACTAACTGGAACAAAATGTTCTTGCAACCATTCTTCTCAGCTGGAAACCCCACTATCGCTTTTTTTTTTTTTATAAGATAATAAGCAAGTCCATAAACTGAAAATGCCTCTATTTTTAATCACTTAAATCTTATGCTAATTCTGAATTTGATAAAGTAGAGCAGCTACTCATGATACTTCAGATCGATATATATTCTTAAAAAACACAATCTTAGTTTTTGATAATCCTACAATTAAAAGACCTCTGAATCAGTATGTTTGTAACAAAAAAATGCTTTTGGACTTTGAATACAAGATGTATGCCTGTGTATGAGTATCCCATGGGAGTTAGGAATATATCATACTAAGCTAAATATAGTGCATCAGAAACTTACACAATAGGAAGTAGAATAGGCGACCAAGGTACTGATGAAGCCCGAGGTCTGTCTCCATTTTTTTGTTGTTGTTTAAATTAAAAATTTATTTTTCTGTTACAGTTGACATTCAATATTATTTTCTATTAGTTTCAAGTGTACAGCATAGTGGTTACACATTCATATAATTTACAAAGCGATCCCTCCTATTAGTCTAGTATCCACCTGGCACTATTACAGTTATTATAATATTATTGGGTCTGTCTCTATTTTAATGATGGAATATCTAGTGGGATTAAACACTTGGGATATTCATCCATGTGAAAGCGGAATTACAGAGAAACTGGAATAATGGACCAGGAAGGCAAGTAGTAATAATGTGATAGAAGCAATAGAACCTTTGTAAATAAAGTTTCTATGTTATGTGAAATGGTTACATAGATTTTTTTCTGTACAATACATTTATTTATTTATTTATTTGTTATTAGTTTCAGGTGTATAAAACAATGTAATACATTTTTAACCAAACTTGGATGGTACATCTGGGATGGTCTGGTTTAGAACACAACACATGTGATATACATGATTTGTGAGGGCCTCAGGCAGCGCTTAAAAGAAATAGGCTGTTATCCACCAGAGCTGCTGCAGACTGCAGTTGTATCTGTGCAGGGTAACTCTATAGTTAACGGGTTCACCCAGAGGGCAACAATTTAGGCTTTATGAAAAAAAAAAAAATACTGGTTCATGATTCTTTAGAATCACTCAGAAAAAACAACCTAAAATAAACATACATTTTTCTTGCATTGAATATAGATGATGTATTATAGAATTGTGCACTTGAAACCTATGTAATTTTACTAACATTGTCACCTCAATAAATTTAATTAATGAAAAATCAAGGTTTTTTTTTTTTTGTTTTTAGCATTATTCCCAGAGTGGATGACAGCACAAAGTCATTCACATTTATTAAATACTACCTCTAATAATAACAATAATAGCAGCAGCAGTGATAATAATAAGAAGAAGAAATGCCTAATCATTTTTGGTTCAAATACCCAATTAATATGTGTGGGGAATAAAATTTTATGACAGAATTTATATGTTTCTCGGGCCATTTCTCGGGGACTTCCTAGTTACCATGGTTTTGGTTTTGGTTTGAATTTTTCTCTTTCTCAAGCTACATACCTCCAACTCATCTTGTCCTCTGAGCAGCCATATCCAATTGGAAAAATTTCTTCAAGGATAGCTTTCAGTTATTTCTCTTCTGATTCTTCCTTATTACCAGCTGCTTTAGTTCTTACTACTGTCTTCTCCTTGGCCAATCCCTAAAGTTTCCTGACAAACTCCTGGATTTCACTTGTTCTCACTTACAACTCCACACTGCCTCCGAGTTGCCTTTCCAGTTACTCATAACCTCCCCTAAAAACATTTACTACTTCCTATTGTTTGTCGTAAAAAGCTCAGCTCTTGGAGAAGGAATAAAAAGACTTTTCACATCTCACTATCACCCATTCTATCTTCCACATCTTCCTTCACCAACCCTCATCTCCAACAAAATGGTTCTGTCAGAAATTTTAATTGCTGCAAAATCAACTGTCATATACCGTGTTTCCCCGAAAATAAGACCTAGCAGGACAATCAGCTCTAATGCATCTCTTGGAGCAAAAATTAATATAAGACCCGGTATTATATTATATTATTATATTATATTATACCCAGTTTTATATTATAGTAAAATAAGACCCAGTATTATATTATATATTATATTACCTGGTATATATTATATTATATTATATTATATTATATATTATATTATATTATATATTATATTATATTATATTATATTATATTATATTATATTATATTATATTATATTATATTTTATAGTAAAATAAGACTGGATCTTATATTAATTTTTGCTCCAAAAGACACACTAGAGCTGATTGTCTGGCTAGGTCTTATTTTCAGGGAAACACAGTATCTAGGTCATTGCTTATGTCATTTCCCCTACTGAGAATGCTTTTCCCTATTTCCTCTGCCAGATAAAACCCTACTTACTATTTTCGAAGAATCAGCTCAATGATAACTTCTGTGGGATCTTCATAGACTATCTCAGGCAGAATTACTTCTGCCCAGTTCTTCCATACAATGTGTATCTGCCTGTACTATAACCCTGATCGCATTCTATCTTAATTATTGCTTTATTTTTATTTTGTATCCACCAGACTCTGCAATGGATAGGCCAGGGGACATATCCTATTTATATCCCTAGCATGAATGTGAAGAGAGGAACTGTGAACTTCTGGCACAGATTAGATTCTTGAATGACTCTTCTCTTAAACATGCAATGTTTTACACATTTAGAACCACTAGGAGATATGAAAGCTATGCCTATTTATTTTCTTTCTATTCTCATACCTATAAGACATGCAGCTTTAAGTGGAAAATATGTTCTAAATTATCATTTGTTTCAAAGTAGCCTAATTGTACAGTGGTAAACTGACCCATTTAAAAGTATAACTTCATCCATAGTTTTCGTTCTCTCTCTCTCTCTCTCTTTATATTTACACACACACACACACACACACACACACACACACACACACACCCCGTTTCCCCAAAAATAAGACCTAGCTAGACAATCAGCTCTTATGTGTCTTTTGGAGCAAAAATTAATCTAAGACCCGCTATTATATTATATTACATTACATTATATTATATTAAGAGTGGGTCTTATATTAATTTTTGCTACAAAGGACGCATTAGAGCTGATTGTCCGGTTAGGTCTTATTTTCTGGGAAACACAGTATATATATATATATATATATATATATATATATATATATATATATATATATATATACATACACACACACACATATATGTAAAATAGAGCAACTGAACTAAAAATGGTTCATTCAACTCTTTAAAAATAATCAGTCAATTCATCAATCAGTGCATTGGTCAAATTTTAGGAATGCCATTTCTATAATGAATTTCCACAAGTGTCTGGACGACGGTGTCCAAAAAAAGAAGTAGGTTTGCCAGGACCTGGAAAACTGGACATCGAAGGTCCTTTCCAAAAGAGACAGTGACACTCAGCTCCAATAGAACATGAGTCCATTATTGCTAGATCTTCAGTTTTTCAAGAGCAATGATAATGCTTATGGGAGATCTCCCAATTTTTAAATGTGGGCAGCCAGTTGACAGAGAACAAGAAACACTGTATGGTCTAAACAAAATACATCTTTAAGTAACATACACCAGTAGCAGTAAGACTTCAACTGATTTTCAGAATGATGAGGAAATTCAAACTTAGCAACCTTTCAAGAGTTCTGAGTACACTGGAATATTATATTTCAACAACTATTTCATTTTAAAGTACATTTGACAAGTGGTGTAAAAACAATTTTAGAATTCAGGATTCCACACACAAAATATTTACTACTGCTTAACTGTAATAATATATCTTATCCAGGAATTATGGGTTTTATTCAGGCATAAGGGAAAGAGAGGCCGTATACAAATTTTATGTGGGGGCTGCCCTTCCATGTCTTGACACACCTTGATATTCCCATTTTAGCACCGAGAATGCACCACTTTTCTTCAGCTTTATCCTTTTTTCTATCAACAAGATGTCTATTCTCTGTTGACTAACTTTGGCTCAGATTTTGGACCAAAGCAAGCAAATTAAACCAACTAAAAACAAATGTAAATTGTAAGTAAAATGCCTTACTGTATTATCATTTTCATTTCCGTTGGAATATTTATGCTTTTGAAAAAAGGGTTATTAGCTCATAGGCATAAATATCTAATAGTCAGAAGGTTATCAGTGTGCTTGCCCAGTAAATGAGTAGAAAAAGAGGCCTGCTTGGCCCTGTGAAAATCTTATAGGTACCACAAAATTCCAGGCATCACCCAAGCATCATTATCATTTTAAAAAATTCCTACTAACCATTTCAATTCTCTGAGCATGCCATGGATTATTTAATTTACTCTTTGTTAAAATGCCAGCATCTGTTGTCAACTCTCAAAAGGAAATACTGTTTGAGAATCTATAGCAATTAGCTACTTACTCACAGTTACTATGGAAACAAGATGGCATCACTGAAAATCAAAGATTCATGTAATATTAAAATAATATCCTTTAATATTATGATGATTTATAATGTTAGCATTTCATAATCTGTGAGATGAAAATAACACATGAGGAAGTACTTGGTAATCTGTGAGACAATATTCAGGTGATACTAACAATAATAACAATAATGTGGATGTTATAAGATCTTTAATGCTCGGAGCCAAATTAGCACAGCAATTACGTTTCCTGATTTTCCCTTAATGCTCTCCACATAGAAATGTGCTTTTAAAACCTGTGTCAGGAGAAGATTTCATTTGTTGCTCTCATAATGTTAATATTGGTTAGGGAAACAGAAGGCAGAGGGTAGAATGGAGGACTGGTGATAAATTCTTCTACTCATGAAAATATTTTCTTTTTCCCATGAAAACACAAGCAGTTCCATTCAGTCCCCATAGACATCTATGACTTCTGATTTGGTGATATAATCTGATTAAGTTTTGAGACCAACTAAATGTTTCAAGTATGATAAAACTTCTAATGAATGTTAAGTACCTAATTTATGCAGATTAGATAATTTCACTTAGCAATATAATTTAATAGTATCACTTTTATTGAATTTCTGAAAGAATTATTTTTAGTAGAAATCTAACTCACATTAATATGCACTTCATTGAAAAAATTTTCCAATTATTGTAATTGCTATTTCTATCATAATTTATATGTTTCAAATTTGGGGGGGAAATGAGAAAAATTTCAGACTCTGTCAGCAATTTCCATTATCACCGATTTCTAAAAGATTTGCTTTGGCAATATGTCTGGATTTCAAGCTACTCAAAATAAGGGGAAAAAAATCAGAATTGTCCCAGTTGTCACATCCATGTGGTTCATGAATAATAAAATAAAAGGACAAATTTTTCAACCAATCTTGTCTATAATTAAATATGAATAACTATATCGGGTTAATAATAGTTACCCAATCTCATACCAGCATAGGTGAACAAAGACAAAGAAGAATAGAAAAGCTTCCCCCACTTAGATGAATGTAAACAATTTTGCCCGTCCTTTTAAGGCACAGACCTTACACAATAATTAGGTTTAAATATAGTTCTGTTGTTTTAAAACAACAGATGGCTGTCATCTTGTATACTTCCATTTTTATAGCAATATTTTCTTGTTGGCTGAAAAGCCCCAAAGGATTTTCATTTGTTATTCTGCCTGCATATCTTTTGATTTCTACAATGCACTGGCTTGAATAGGTGAAAATTGGGTAGCTCTCCATCCTCATATTGCCATGTGTGATTAGTGTCAGGGTTAGGGAAGGAGCCGAAAATAGAGATCGGGCAATTTATAGGCTCCTTCTGAGTCTTAAGATTCAATTAGCAATGGAGTAAAGCAAGCACGAATAAAGCCTAGAAGGAGTTTTGGCTTTTACTGTACCTGATCCTCAGTGAGTAATCAATCAGTATTTGTTGAATGAATGAATTATATTCAATACCATCTTGTTTGAAACCATAAATCTTCAATTCTTATAATGTAAGTCTCTAAAAGCAAGCATTTAAAGATGTTTCCTCTAACACCAGATGTCCAGCTATCAAAGACCTTAAATGTGGTTGCTAAAAATGTTCATTTTTTAAAATGTGGATGTTTGGCCTCCTATAGGCAAAGTCTGAGTCCCTTTTATTTGACGAATTATGTCAGATCATTATCAACAACCAATATTCTCAAGGTCAAGAAGAGAATATAAACCATAAAATTGTCTAAATTACTTTCTCAAAGTATCCTTTAAATATCTTCTCTTCCCCAGCCCCCTTTCCTCAGTTTCAGGAAGTTGCTAAAAGTCTGGACTATAAACTTATATTTCCAACTGTGGAAAATGATAAAAACAAGGCATAAAAGGAATGTAAAAATGAATAAGATGAATTCCTTGACATCGTGGAATTGAAATCTAGTTGGAGAGATGATAGATGACACATTAGAATATAAGGCCGAGTGAAGGAAACGCTGATGAGCAGGAGAGGCAGGTAAATGTGACAGGATTACAAGAAAGGCCAGATTAATTCCGAGTATGATGACCAGGAGAGCATTGGTCTGGACAGAGAACTGTGACTGGTAATTAGGGGAAGAAGGGTGTGCTGGCATCTTTCAAGGCACAGGGCCCTGAGTGCCTGCTCTTGTCAGGAAATAGCCAGGAGGTGGATATGGCCAAAATGTGAGGAAAACGGCAGGAGATGAGGAGGACCTAGATTACATGGAGAGAGCATATAGAGATGACGCTCTTTATTCTGTAGGTAGGGCTATGACATTATGGAGGTTTGTGCTGAGGATGTCATGATCAAACATTTCTGAAGGTCAATTCCAGTGGAAGTGAGAAAGCAACAAGTTCAGCAATAAGTGACTGGGACCTGAATTAAATTGAAAAGGAAGTGCAAGAGAAGGGATGGTGAGAGAATTGGAGACAGGAAGAGAAAGAATTGCCCATTACATGGATATGGTGCTTAGAGTAAGGGTAAAGGGAATGCTGGGGTGGCAGAGGGTAGATCTAAAATTACTGTCAGCATCCTTGGCTTTGTGACTGGAAGGATGCTGATTCCCTCATGTTATCCAGGGAAGACAAAGGAAAGAATAGGTCTTAGGTCATATATATATATTACAGTATCCTCTCCTAGGCTTAATACTGCCTATATTCCCTCTATCAGGAATACTGTTTCATTACCTCAGCATATAAGCTAACTCCCACTTATCATTCAAATTTTAGCTAAAACATTCCTTCAGAGAAGTCGTACTTCTGCACTGAGATGATAACAGGTGCCCTCATCATAAGTTCTCATTTTACGCTCTACTTCTTTCTAGCACTTAAGATATTTGCTTCTTTGTTCTATGCCTGTTATCCCAGGAGACTGAAAGCTCCAGGCAGGACTTGTCCATCAATGAATGCCCTTCACCTAGGACACTGTGTTTATACAAACTTGTTCAGTAAAAGTTCAGTAAGTGAATGAATGCCAGATGAGTTTCTTTGTCAAAGGAGTGAGCAATGGCATACGACCAGTCGGTGTTTCCCTTTTGCGTCGCACAGAGTAACTATTTCCACCCCAAGAACATCAGCACACAAAAGTACCCCATTCTCCCAACTTTTTCCTTTCCCTCTTTGCTTGTCTAATTATTGCAGGAGATTTCTCTCCCCCAGCTCAACTCACTTATAAGCTCCCAAACAACCCCAATGATGAATAAGTAGAGGAGGAATGAAAGTAACAACTAGGAAATAGAAAGCGAATTAGGATATAATGACTCTTTCAAGCTCAAAGTCCTTGAAAATGCTCTAATTCTCTGTTTACAATTCCCACCAACATCCCAACATCTTCATCTGCCTCGAGGCCTGTTACTCAGTGATTTTGTTTAGGTTTCAATTACCCTTATTTTATGGCACTGCTTCTATTATTTTCTCTTTTTTCCTAGTTCCTTCACTTTGTTTTTTTTTTAAATTTTATTTTCTTGCAGGAAGCACACATAATATGAGATCTACCCTGTTAGCAAATTAAGTGTACAATACAGTACTGTTGACTCTAGGTACAACGTTGTACAGCGAACCTCTAGAACTACTCATCTTGCTTAACTGAAACTTTATGCCTTTTGATTAGTGACTTTCTCTTTCCCCTTCCCCCCAGTTCCTGGTAACCAGCATTCCACTTCTTCTTTCTAAACAACAGAAACTTATTTTCTCACAGTTCTGGAGGCTGGAAGTCCAACATCAAGGTGATGGCAGGGTTGGTTTCTGGTGAGGAGCCTCTTCCTGGCTTGTGGACATCCACCTTCTCTCTGTGTCCTTATATGGCCTTTCCTCTGTGTGTGCCCACAGAGAGACAGCTCTGGTGTCTCTTCCTCTTCATATGAGGACACCAGGCCTATCAGATCACGGCATAGCCATATGACCTCATTTAACTTGAATTAATTTAGACCTCATTTAATTTAGACATAGGGCTTTAAAGGCCCTATGTCTAAATGCAGTCACATTGGGGGTCCATTGCACTCTGGGATTGTATGAGTTTGACTATTCTAGATACCTCACATAAGTGGAATCACGCAGTATTTGTCTTTCTGTGACTGGCTGTTATTTTCATTACAAAGACACAGTATTTCACCTGTAGCACAGCAAGGAGAAGTATGCTGAAACTGGAAATTTTACCATGAATTATAATATGGATTTTCAAATATTTTAAAATAATGGCAACATTTTTATTTCAAAGGAAAATATTAATGAAGATCCAATTTAAAAACACACCAAAGTGGAGCTATTTGGTGTGAAATCCGGCTGTCAACAGACCCGACCACAGCTTCCATCTCTTCCCAACACAGACACCTCACTTGTATTTGGTGGAGAAGGTTAGACTACAGTATTTCTATAGAAATGCCTTTTTAGTTCATAATTACTGACACAGAAATTCACTGACAAACGATTCTTTGTATATTGGAGGATTTTTACATATAAAGAATTACAGCCACTTAATACATTCAGATTTTAACTAGGAGAGAGAAATCAGCAGTTGACGCCTCAGCATGATACTCATGTATATTTTCAGTACTTATTATTGTTGCTTCAATGTTGTTTATGCAAGGGACTTAGGTAAGTCTTTCATTTCTTTTTTCACCTTTATTGATATGTAATTGACATATCACATTGTATAAGTTTAAAGTATACAACATATTGATTTGATACACTTATATATGGCAACATGTATTAATCACTTCTTTGTCTAGTTATATACAAAGTTCACAAAGCTCCCTAAACTTTCCCTTGAGACAGTGAACATGTTCCTCCTTCTGATGTTGTGTATATAATGACAAATGGAAAACTTCCATTGGTAATGAAAAATTTTACATGCACAGATCAGTCCCCCATAGCCCTCCAAGTATAGTTTTTCTTAGATCAAGTCACCTTTAGAAAGTCCATTAAAAAAAAAAAGTTTAGAAGTCATTTACCTGATTAAACCATTCATTTTTTTAAAACATAGATAGATAGAAAGGGAGAAAAGGAGGAAGGTAGGGAAGGAAGAAGGGATATAAGAAGGAAGGAAGGAAGAAAGAAAGGAAAGGAGGGAAGGAGGGAGGGATACTACTGGAGGGTTCCTACAAATAGTGGGTTCTCTGATTTGAACAAGTATATTACCAGACTGTTCTAAGTACCATAAATGTATATATGGTTTAATTGTGTGTATAATGTTCTCTCTATATAGCGTTGTGTGTTCATGGGGCATAAAATTAGGAAACCACAAGTGTATCCTCTTAAGCCTGACCTACATTATGAATGTAGGTCAGGTTGTGTAGGTATATTTTGAATTAGGTTATTCATCCAGGCCTCGGCACAGCAAGACACACATGTGTGCACGTGGGTGTGTATGCAAACACACACAGAGAAGTATTTATTAACCCAGACAAACTGTAAAGATATCTATGTCATCATTAGCCTGGATCCTTTCTGAAGATGAGCTCAGATAGAACACAGGTCTGTATTGTTATTTTGCTACAGCTTGCGACTCTGCAAAAGCATTGATGTCCAAGGTAATTACAAGGATGAATTCAATGAGAGACAAATTAATAAGAACACATATGAGTTGAACTGTGCTGAAGTAAAATATTAAATTTAAATTAAACTCTTATGTAGTTCATTCACAATTAAGTTATAAGCTTTAATTGCTATATCTAAATAAAATTATGCTAAAGCTACCACACAGTGACAGATAAAATATCCTCACTACATATACTCAAAGGCAAATTTCTGAGCTACAGAAATATGTGGGTGCAGACAGAGAGAAGCAATGGTAGTTCAGCACACCAGTCAGTTCTTAAATAAGTAATGAAAGCCCATGGCACTGCTGGAATCCAACAGAAAGTGGTGAAAACAAGGTTGAAGAGTCTTATCCTTAGAGCCATCTTGAGTTTCATGGAGACAGCCAACTCAGAAAGGAGATAATTACTCAGGGACAAACCCTTGGACTGCAACTCTTTGCCTTAAGTAGCCTTGGAATATTTCCTCACAATTTTAGTGAAGTTGTAAGGTAAGAGTTAATTTACTTGTATTTCCATCTACTAGTATTACTTCAAATTGTCACATTTTAAGCAGAAATTAAGTTTCCCCCTTGCAATATTATGAACTCTCTCTTCCACATGATTTTTAAAAAACTAGCAACGGCATTAAATAGCAAGGGGTAAAGCAATTATATCATTATTGCAGGATCCTTCAAAGGAATTTAAGAGGAAATGATAATAACAATGACTCACAGGGATTCCCAACAAGTGGAGAAGAGCCTTCTCTATGTGACAGTGTTCGAAACCAAAGTGGAAGGTGCCTATTTCTACTATTCAATGGAGAAGAGGGTGGAAAGAAAGGGGTTGGCAGTAAAAGCAAGTGCTGATTAGTTTCCCTTCCTCTTGCTTTACAATAGAAATTAACTTCTATTCACTATCTTGTACAAAATACATTTAAAATCTAAACTTCAAGTAAAATAAACCAATACTATTTGAATTTAGTGTAAAGTACAATAATGAAATTAAGAGCTTTCCTTGACATTGGTTCTCACTGCAGACCTCAGAACTTCAAATAAAAAGATGACAAGGATACTTAACTGTGTTTCCCCGAAAATAAGACCTAGCTGGACCGTCAGCTCTACTGCATCTTTTGGAGCAAAAATTAATATAAGACCCAGTATTATATTATATTATATTATATTATATTATATTATATTATATTATATTATATCACATTACATTATATATATTATATTATATTATATTATATTATATTATATTATATTATATTATATTAGATCTGGTCTTATATAATCGTAAAATAAGACCGGGTCTTATATTAACCTTTGCTCCAAAAGATGCATTAGAGCTGATTGTCTGGCTAGGTCTTATTTTCGGGGGAACACAATAGGACTTTGGCTCCTTCACAGAGGTTGGCACATACAGAGACCCATACACATGCAGGTGTACACACACAAAGAAAACTCACATGGTTTGTAATGGTGCAGCTACAATCATTAATATATGACATTAACATGTTTCTTTATAGATGAAGAGATACTGTCTGATCAGACTCTCATACTGTAACTACCACATCATAAGAATTTTATAATCAAATCGATAATAAATTAATTTTACATTTCAAAAGTTAGGGTTGAGATTTCTTTTCAAGGATGGAGAAAAATTGTACTTCAACATGGTCTAAATCAGAAATGTACTTTATTTTTCTCCTAAAGATAAAAGAATTGATGGTAGAGGCAAATAGATAAGTAGCACAGGTGAAAGTGGTTTGCTCTCTACTATTTACTTGAGCCATTGCAGTTTCTTATGATTTTCCAAACAGTGACCCAAAACTGTTGCAGAGAAGGTGAGAAAAGAGACATTCCTTTTATTTTTCTTACACTTTCCTTCCTGTATTGGAAATTCAAACAACAGAGAAGACCGACTAAGTACCTTATTTACTGCAAACCCTTGACTGATGTCATGTGCAGATATGACATCTACAAATCTACAAATCATGGAAGAATTACTTTTTTCTCCCTTTTATTTAAGAAAACCTCATTCAGTACAACCTTTTAAATCTGAAATGATACAGCAACACTTTTCTTTGAATAACATGGGACACTAATGGAAGGAAATGGAGTGAATAGAAAACTATAATCTATGATATACAGTCACGCTCACCCATGTCCATCAAAAGTGGACCTTTTTTTTGGTTTTGGACAAAATTTTGTTTCTGAAAATTCACATATTCTCTTGCTTCAAGTATTTCAAACTTGGAGGTGACACTCATGGTAGCATAAAACCTTAGAACCCACAAGGTCAGCATTCTTTTTCAGGGAAAATACATGACAGACACATAGAGTAACAGCCTGAAGAACATTGCTTGAGCTATGAATGTTGAAATGGAATTGCCACTTCCATAGGGCACTCAATCTTGATTCCACCCTGTGGAAATTCTCACTGAATTCTACTCTCCCACGACAAGACACAAATCAATAGTTTGTCAATGGATCGAAATACCCTTCAGATACCAACAGCAGATCTGCAAACTTGAATCAGAAAGTTATATATTAAAGACTTTTGCTTAATTTTGCATACAAAATGCTATAGTGTGTGAAGCTGCCATTTAGTGCATAAACATATTTAAAGTTTCTAGTAAGATAACGGTGGTAACAGACACCATTTAGCAGGACAGAGTAGGAGTTGAAGTACAGAATCTGGAGCGGGTCTGCCTAGATTTGAATTCTAGCTCTGTCACTTAATAGCTCAGACACTTAGCCTCTCTGTGCCTTCATTTCCTCATCTGCACAATGTGGAGAACAATAGTACCCACCTCTTGGACTTAGGTTAATCATGTAAAGAACTTACAATACTGTCTGCCACATAGCAAGCATTCAATAAGTGTAATCTACTGTTCAGTTTACTACTTGACAAGACATGTCTCATATCAGGCTTCCTTACCTGGTGTGTACTTTAGCTTTCTCCTTGTAACATTTGGTCCGTACGTGGAAAAACAGGTTGGAAGGGAAAATTCTGTTTGTTTTATTTTGATATGAGAATGGAGGAAGTTAAGAAGAAAGATAGATGCACTGGATTTCAGTTTCAACCCCGGTATTGGACCACAATCTACTATTTGGTTTTGTATCGTGCTTTGGAAGAATGAATGGCCCATGCCTTCATCAGTTTTATTTCTGGAATCCCTCAAAGTGTGCTTCGCCAATGATTATGTAGTTGCCATCCAGCATAATAATGTCAGTCACATAAAGAGGCATATTATTAGGTTTTATTGTTAAATACTGAATATCCACTTTCAAATATAGCTGAATATTTCAGATGTAACTTGAAGTGAAAATCTCTTTACATGCTGTGTATATTTATATTTTATCAGTCATTTGAAATATAAAAATATATTTATTGGGAAGGTAAAATGTATAATCATTTTGAAAAGCAGTTTTGCAGTTCCTCAAAAATACGACCCAGCAATTCTACTCATGGTATATAACCAAGAAAATTGAAAACATGTGTCCTCACACAAACATGTACATGAATGTTCATAGCAGCATCATATATAGTAGCCCAAAAGAAGAGAAACTCTAAATGTCTATCAATTAGATAAACAAAAAATGGAATAGCCATACAATGGAACATTATTCAGCAATGAAAATCCAATAGTTTAGTGGGTACCAGAGGGTAAGGGGGGAGAGGGTGGTAGAAGAGGGTAAAGGGGGATCAAATATATAGTGATAGAAGGAGAACTGACTCTGGGTGGTGAGCACACAATGTGACATATAGATAATGTATTATAGAATTGTACACTTGAAAGCTATATAATTTTACTAACTACTGTGTTTCCCCCAAAATAAGACCTAACTGGAAAATAAGCCCTAGAATGATTTTTCAGGATGACATCCCCTGAACATAACCCCTAAAGCATCTTTTGGAGCAAAACTTAATATAAGACCCGGTCTTACTTTTGGGGAAACATGGTATTGTCACCACAATAAGTTAAAAATAAAATAAAATAAAGTAGTAACACACACTACTACATGGATGGATGAATCCTGAAAACATTATCTTAAATGTAAGAAGCCAAACCCAAAAGGCCACATATTGTATGATTCCATTTACATGAAATCCCAGAATTGACACAGTCATAGAAACAGAAAGCAGATTAGTGGTTGCGAGGGGCTGGGGGAATGAGGAAATGGGGAGTGACTGCTAAGATATACAGGCTTTCTTTTCACAGTGCCAGCAAATTCATTGGAAGGAGGCCATATTGGACACCATACTATAATAGATGATGACAGCCTGAGCAGCACTGGTCCTGTGAACTGGTCTATAAACAGAAACATCCCTCACTAAAATGCATCCTAGCTATTGAATTCACAATATAAATGTATGTGAGACCTTGCCCATGGTATCTTTCAGGTTAAGTAATATTTATAAAGCACTTACAGCAGTGCCTTGAACATACTAAGTGCTCTATATGAGTACCCGTTAAATAACATGAAAAGTATAGGCTCTTTAAAAATAAAGTTTGAAACAGAGAGAGGAAGAAATGCAATATAACTTTTCTCTTCTGTCTACATACATAACATTTGTCACCAGGAAAATATAATCACTAAGCAAAAGCAAGTACTATACATAGGAAGACACAGACCACATTTTGTAGTCCACATACAGTTGAATGAAAAATCACAACTTTTGTTGTTGATCTCCAGTAAGGTATAAGGCACACACCATGGCCAGGCAGGCCTTGCACACAGGTTTATGTATCTTTGTGATTACCAATGTCACGTGTGTGATCTATCAGTCAATCGATACTAATTGGTAGCTACAAAGGGGAGGGCATAGGGCTAACAATGTAGCCTTGAACTGTACACTGAACAGTAAGGAGAGAAGTGGGCTCACTGTACATTCACTTTTGTTTGAAAAAGCAGAAACAAAATATTTCTCTGAGCAGTTTTAGTTTATATGCAGCAATTTACTTTCATCTTAAATGTATTTGAGAAAGTTTATGAATCAGAAGATTCATGAACTGAGAATCACTGAATCAAAAGTAGTTTTTCTTTCCCAGGTTACTTAATTATAAAACAAGATCTATCATAAAACTTGTCATAATAATATAAAGAAATAAGTATAATTGTAAAGAGTTACAGTTAAACATTGTATACTATTTGGCAGGGATCATGAAGTAGAAAAATAGAATGTTTTAAAATGGTTAATAAAGGCTTGGCAAGCTTGGTAAATATAATGGATGTTTTTTTAAAATTTAGAGCTATTAAACAATAAATTCATCATTTGTAATGTTTTAATTCAAAATGAAGAACCATGCGAAGATATGTTTTATTAATAAAAGCAGTCTATTTTGCCTTATTTTGTTTCTTAATCACTTTAATGTTGTGTAATAGTTTTAAAAAGATCAGTCACCAAAAGTTTATGGACACAGTTTTGATCACTGAAAAATATGCATATTTATGAGCCATCACTACTTTATTGTCCTTGAAATCAAACGTAAATGATTATTACTAGAGTCAACATTAACTCTTGTCCAATTTGGACAAGAGGTATTGCATTATCCTTATAAAAATCAATAATTATATAAATCTCAGATAATAAAGACTTATTTCCTACACCATT
The DNA here is from genome assembly GCF_036562045.2 of Rhinolophus sinicus. NCBI lineage: Eukaryota > Metazoa > Chordata > Mammalia > Chiroptera > Rhinolophidae > Rhinolophus > Rhinolophus sinicus. The sequence goes on along the minus strand of NC_133768.1, from coordinate 23,501,219 downwards.
TATTTAGCAATTCATGCTAATCTGCCTTGTAACATATACTGCATCTTTACTTTAAATTTGTTATTCAATTGTCATATTGATTTCCCCCATGTTTCCATTTCCTTTCACCATTTAGGTTATAATTTCCTTTGGAATACTAATAACACTTCATGCTTTTTTTTCAGACTATGGTATCTTAATTAAGAGCATTATTAAGAGCTAAGAGAATAGCTTGCCACATGTAAATGGAAACACCTTCCAAATGAATCAGGGGAAACAGACTTTGCTAATGTCTAGTCCTTAACAATGACAATTCTTTATTCATAGTTTGTTGTGTGTGAATTTATACCGCTTTAGGAAGTTAGCTTATAAAAATAAAACAAACATCAGAAGCTATTTAAAATGGGGACAAATTGTTCAAGAACATCAAGGATATATATATATATATATATATATATATATATATATATATATATATATATATATATCTCAACAAAGACTGGGAACTTTTTTTGAGTAAAGACCAAATAGACATGCCATCTGAATGTATCACATGGTTCTTGATTAATTCCTGGAGGAGGGTGGAGAGTGGGGAACAATTGTAAAAGGATGTTATTGGGACAGTTGGTGAAAGTTGAATATGGTCTGTATATTGGATAATAGTACCATAAATTTCCTGAATGGGATAATTATGTTTTGGCTATGTAGTAGAACATTTTGTTCTTAGAGGGTACATAATAAAGTATTTAAAAGTGAAGTATCATGACATCTTCAAGGAACTCTTAAATGGTTCCAGAAAAATTATATTAAAATTATATATACATCGATATGTATCTATCTATATGTATCTATCTCGTACAAATGAGTGCAAGTACTAGCAATTAATTCCAGGTGAAGGCCATATATATGTTCATTGTGCTAATCTTGCAACTTTTGCAGGCTTGAAACTTTTCAACAAAAAGTTGGTGGGATAAGGGGAATGTTTTAAAACTCATAATTCTTTTTTCACAAGGCACATCCTACTTAGAGAAATAAATGACAAAAGGCAATGGAAAGTGTAAAAGGCACATCTAAGACATAAGAGAAAATGCAAATTCAATTGATTCCAAATGTGCTTTCTTAAAAATCAGAAGATATGCCTGCAATGAACAAAATAAACTTGTATTGATCATAGCTGCTCCTGTGCAAAGAATCACAGGAACACACCGCATGTCCGTTATGAAACAGCCATATCTCAATGACAGCACATATGCTAAGCCCATTCAAAAAGATGCCTTTGGATACTACTAAGCATAAACCTTATGCTGAGCCTAAGTCATTTTAGAATAATTCTATATTAGCCAAATGGGTACTAACATGTAATTAAAAATGTATGATTATTATTTGCATTCAAGTTTACTATACTGAATATTTTAATAACTTCTTTCTCACAAATGGCACATGGGATGTAATTGCAAGCAAATTTATTTTAATTAGTCATGTTATAAATTATACTAGTGGCAATGCCCTGGTGGCCTAGCAGCTGGGAGAATACAACTTCTACATTCACATGTAAATAAGCGGGGATGACAATTAAGGAGCCATTGATAAAAAAGCATAGAACTGCTGTTATAAACTTCACACCTAAAAGCAATTAAGAGCTGAGCTGTACATGTAAAAAAGGAAAACCACTTTGAAGCTAAGGACGAAAGCTCTTCTTTCACTTGCCTGTTTTATTCCACTTGAGAACAAAGAATATAATGAATGTACCACATAACCCATTGCATGCAACACAAAGCATGTTCTTTCTTTTTTTCTTTTTTTTTTTTTTTTTTTTTTGCTGTCACTTGAATGAGTGGAGGATTCATTTCATCTAATAGTAATTTTAATTAGTTTCCAGTTGATACTGGCCATGAGCTTTTCAGCAGAAGCTCTCGTCCTAGTTTCGTATCTCATTCTCCAGCAGGCTGGTGAGCTTTGTTCACAGACACGGGTTGACTTGGCCAGGGACTGCAAACCCACTTACATACTGATAACAGGAAGACTATGAAACAGTCTCCCTCGAGGTGACAGGCAGTTGAGTGCTAAATAAACGTGTGCTCCTACCATCAGGTCCAGGCCAGAGCAGAGACCTACCTGCCAACACACAGTTGTTTTTTCCCCCCTATATTAACACTACTGCTAAATGTGAAATATACCATATGACTTGGACAAAGGAAATATATTTTTTAACCCAGGCAAAATTATTAAAGAAAAAAGAATGTGTGCCTGGTGCTTCCGACTTCCCATTTTTGTGTCTCTCAGCTCTAGCTCATGCTGAAGTTGGTAAACCCTCTGGTCTTATTGCTCTCCCTGTAGACTGATTCTTAAAAAGAGTCTCAATAACAATGCAAATTAAGTTAAGAAAGATGGCATCTCATCAGTCATGTGAATTTTACAACTTGCACCTCACTGCAAGCTGGAAAATCTGTCTCCTACCGTGCTTCCCAGAAAATAAGACCTAGCCGGACCATCAGGTCTAATGCATCTCTTTTTGGAGCAAAAATTAATATAATATCCGGTCTTATTTTAATATAAGACCAGGTAATATAATATAATATAATGTAAGACCAGGTCTTACATTAATTTTTTCTCTAAATGATGCATTAGAGCTGATAGTCTGGCTAGGTCTTATTTTCAGGGAAACATGGTACTGAAAGCAAAGCAGATAATAAATAGCCTTGGTAAGGGCCTTTGGTCCTTCGAATCACTTGGGAGCCCATTGCTCAGAGCCAAAGAAAATCAATCCTCTGTATATCCAGTTCTCTCTCATAGCTACACCCATATCTTATCTCCTTTAAATATAAAAATGCAAGCAACATTTGAAGATGTTAAGCCCTTTGAACAGTAACCTTGGCACAAGTTGCTCTCCAAAGTCTGAGTCAATGAAAATCCCTGAAACTTCAACTTGGAAAAGAATCATGCAAAGAAGTTTTTAGTACTAGCAAAGTTTACATTTTGATTTGTTTCTACTTCATTCATAACATGCTTTGAGGGCCTTTATATTTTAAAACTATAATTTATATAATTCAATCATATTAATTGTAGGGACTCATTTTAAAGTTTTTAATTTCCTTTCTCATGTATTCACTAAGCACATCTTAAGAAATGTATGTGTTTCCATTGAGAATTAATGCTATTATATACAGTAGTAAACTTACCATTTAAAAAATTTTTCAACTGTCATTCCCATATTTGTGTAAAGTTTATAGTAGGTAGCATTATATACTATTATTCTGAAGAAGTAAAACTGGTGGCTTCTTTGTGCTTTCATTTTACAAAATCAGAAATTATACGATACCATATTCTGAGACAGACATAAATGTAGCAGAAATCAATTTTTGTTTGATTCATTGTCTAGGCTGAATAGACTAGTAATCTTATACTTATTTCTAACTGTCCTTGGGGTCCTCGTATCAATAGATTGAAGTCAGAAGTCATAGATGGGAATAAAATTTAAGAGTGTCAACTCAAGCAACATTTAGTGTCATAATTATTATAAATCACATGAATTTCATATATATACATATATACATATGTATACATATATGTATATATATGTGGGATTCAATGTTAAGAGTGTTTTTATTTTGATGATGTACGGGAGCAGAATTTGTCATCCAAAAATATGTTTCTTTGGCATAAGAATTATTTTAGGTGGATTATTTTTAAGAAACTGGACACAGGAATAGAAGAAACACAGGAAAAACTCACAGGAAAACCAAGTAGAAGTTACCCTTCTGCAAGAGACAGTTACACTTATAAGGGGAATCTCTATTTGTAAGGGTGTCTCCCTCTCTGTATCAGGAAGAGCAGCATGTTTAAATCTCTAGAAACTCTTATGAATACAGAAGGCAACAACTTAAATCTGCGTAAAAACCATACCCCTGTTTACTGTGCTTTTTCTGGTCACCTCCCTTAATTAACTCCACAGTGCCCCCAACATGTTTTGTTTTTAGCTGGATATGATATTTAAGGTGATGGTTCTGGCCATTTTGGAGAGTTGCTCAGTTTTCCTGGGTCTCTCTCATATACATAGGAGGTATACATGTTATTAATTTTTGTTTGCTTTTCTACTGGTAATCTGCCTTATGTCGATTTGATTATTAGACCAGCCAAAGAACCTACAAGAACAGAAGGAAAAAATTTCAACCCCTCCAATGACATTAGACTTTTCCTGGGCTTAGTCATCTTTTATTACTAAAAATATAAATGCTACCACAATTAATTTCTAATTTTCACTTCTATCTATTTCAAAAATAAGAAAATCACAGAAAAGATGGATTTTTGCAATGAAAATAAAATCCACAATACTATAGTACTCAAAACAACATTTACACCATTTATTTGCATAATTCATTATATTGTGCAAAAGACATTCAGGACTAATATAATCTTCAGTGCCAAAAGAAGGTAAGGGGGACATTGAAACCATCACACAAAAACTGGAAGAACAAACCAAAGATCACTGACCTTCCCTAAATAATTTATTTTATTAAAATGTTCTGTCATATTACCATGATGGACCGATTTAATCAGTTCAGAGAAAAGAAGTTTGCTAAAAAATCTTTTTCTCGTCACTTAAAGGTTTAGTATTGAAGCTCTGAGCAATGACATACAGGTTATTTTTCTCAGTGAGACACACTCCATTGTGACAGTTTTTGACAAACAACGTCAGGATAACTAGGTGTGCAGGAGTGACACTGAGAGATGATAGTGTGTTCAGTGTAGCCTTCTGAGCAATTACCTGATCCCAATTAAATTGTTCTGGGAGTGAATATCAGAAAAGGCAGGTCAGAAATTGACCTTCATTGCCCATCTTTATCTGGAAGTGATACCCCTGCTCACTCTGTTTAATAATTACCATTAAAGCAAAATGCATATCAGTTGCTAAGCTTCATACATGCTTCAATTTCCTAGACAGTGAATAAACCAGGCAAAGATGTTTCTTTAATTTACCACTATATTACAATATTACAACATAATAAAGTAACAAGTGGATACTAATTTCCCAACTTAAATCACCAGTGACTTTCATTATTGCTCTCTCTCTCTCTCTCTCTCTCTCTCTCTCTCTCTCTCTCTCTCTCTCTCTGTCATTTGAGGCTTATTTTAAAAATTGTCTTTGATTTTCAGTGACATATCTTCAAATATGCTTCTTGAATAGTATATTTCTTTTGTGCAGGTGAATCATCTCAATAGTTTGGCTTCTAAAGAATTATTGTGCTCAAACTCAAGGAGTAATTCTTCAAAAGAGATACATTTCATGGAAATGTTTTTGATAAGTTATTTTTCCTTTTATAAAATACCAAACTATTTGTCCTAGAAGACAGCTACTGACAATAGGAAGAAACTTTTGTTTACTTTAAGGAGCTGGGTTCACATTTATAATATCATGGGAGCCTGGTTTCTCTTTTGTATTTCCATTGCATGCTGACTTGAATTAAATGCATGCCTAAATTCTAAGTAATTGTTTTGAACATTTGAAAAGTTGTCTTTTCAAAGCTCTGAGAGGTTTTGAGCAGATTTGGTCATTTTCAATTTGTTCCTCTAATTTATTATATATTTAAATTGCTCATGGGTTTGCCATCAACAGTGTATTTTCTCATCAAGTGGAAGAAAAACAGAAATGAGTCTGTGAAAGCAATTTCTTCTGCACTGAAATATTATAGATAGGCGGGTGCTACATTTTCTCAAGACTGGGTTCAGTGCCTGAAAAACATTCCGGGTGAAATTGCTTGACACCTACATTTTAGGATGTATTACTGTAATTTTTTGAAATAATTATAATAAAAATAAATTTAGGTTGTTACACATTGTGTTTACTACTGAACCGTAAGATTAAAAATCAGTGAAATAGATGTAAGAAAATTATGTACATGATGTTAAATACATAAAATTGACAACTGGGAAAATAGTAGCTTTTGGGAGTGGGTGGAATAAGTAGGGGTACTTAGGTGGTACCGGGCAATGTCTAAGGGTTTCGCATGTATTAGTCATTTAATTTTCACAAAACTTTCATGTTGCCTATTTCACAAATGAGAAGTAGCTGTTGCACACATAAGGTTAACTATTTACCCAGAGTTACTTAGCTAACTGGCCACTTTGGCTTTCAAACTGGGCAGTCTAGTTCTACACCTGGGGTTTGCTCAATATACAATATACCGCTGATAGTTAACATCTTTTTAGATTCCATACAAATGCAGCCAAATCAAGGCTCTCCTTATGTAAACACAGAGGCTTGTCTCCATGGTGTGATGTGGGGAACACTGGAAAGGGGTTTGTCTCCCAAATTGTTCTTTTTACCTTTTGCCTGAAATTCTACCTGTAGAGATTTTTTTTAAAGGGAGGAGGTGTCATATATTGCCTAATCCAAACAACTTCTGATGTTGTTTATGGCACAGAGTTTTAGTTTGGGAAGTTGAAAAAGTTCTAAAGATGGATGGTGGCAATGGTTGCCCAACACTGTAAATATACTTCATGCCACTGATCTCTACACTTTAAAATGGTAAATTTCTGTTATGCGTATTTTACCACAAGAAGAATCTCTGACTTCAGATTCCGAATTCTAATTCTAGACCCATGACTTATAAGCAATGCATATATAAGCACTTAGTCTCTATAAATTTCAGTGTTCTCTTCTGTAAAGTGGGGAGAATAAAGGAACCTATGCCCCAGGGTGTTTGTAAGGATTAAATAAGAAATCCATGAGTGGCTTATCACAATGCCTGAGGTAACTGCTTTGTAAATGTTATTCTTAAACACAGTACCTAGAACTGTGTTTGGCTCATAGTAACTACTTCTGTGGAATGAATGATAGAAAAGTGTATTATGTATGGTTTTATTATAGTCATTTACTTTAAGCATGATCATAATACCTCGGTATACAAAGCCCCCCTTTTTGGGGCAAATGAAGTGGGAAGAGCAGGAGAATACTGAATGGGGCAGGGAATTTAGAATGACAATTTGTCTAATTCCCTCTACCTAGGACTGGTCAGGTGCCCAGTATTCCTCAAAATCTAAAAATGTCGGGACTTAAGTCAGTGTTTCTGCAATTTTGGTGAAATCTTCTGGAGAGTTTGTAAAAAAGTGTAGATTCCAGGACTCACCCACAGATTGTCTGATTAGCTGGGGCCCAGTTTCTGCATTTTTAAGAGTCACAGAGGAGTTTAATGGAGTTCACTGGTAGCCTATTAAAAAAATTAAGTTCAACTTTTCACCTTGAAAGAAGTGTAGATTGACACGCCGTCCTAAGAGATAATACAGAGATTCCATTGCACATGCTCCTTAACCAGTTCCCTCAGTGGTAACTAACCTCTTGCAAAACCATAGTACATACGTAACACAACCAGGATATTCCCAGTGACACAGATCAGCCCTGTTAAGCAGACTGTACTTTGACAACTGATCTAATAATCACGAATGCCCTGACTGCACATGAGAATCACCTGGAAAGTTTTATAAAATAAAACGTGCAGTTCCCAGATCCACATGAATTCAATCAGAACCACTGAGGGTGAGGCCTGGGCACCCCCACCCCTGACGATTCTAACATACAGCCTACTTAACAGCCCCCGCAGATTGTGACTCTCAGTGCCTCCTCCCTTCCTAGTTTCAGAAAAGCCAGGCTTGCAAGTGGAAACTCACCCCAAATACAAAGAGTGAAGACAGCCCACTAAGTCTTCGTCTTAGAAATTTATGCTTTGCCCATTTTCAAGATTTAGTAAGTGCAGCAAACTGGAAGTCTAGAAACAGAGGCATTTAAGCTGTTATAATAGCAAAAGAACTGGCCATTACCCCAAGGGAAATGATAGATTTTCCCACCAAACGCTAATGTATAAAGACCATTGTGCTCAATATAAAGGGTCTAGCAATGATTTTGGCATAGCCACTTTTATAATTATATATCAATTATTCTACTGCTGGGTGGAAAATAACCCTCTTTGAAAATATTCAAGTGTGATCATCAAAAACCTTTTCCTCCTTCTTTTTGCATTTTAGGGAAGTAAGCCTTTCTATTCATTGTGCTACATATATTTCAAGTTATGTGCTTAATATGGTATCTAGCATTTGCAACAACAACAAAAAAACACAGAACCTACAGTTAATAAAATATTATTCCTGTCATAATTTGTAGTAAATATATTGTTTTTCAAGTAGAGACCACTGCAACTGTTTTTTCCCTTCCCTTCAGCATTTTGCAACATACCTACCACACATTACATACTTAGTAAATATGGTGGCAGTGTTGGTCTAATTAGATAATCCTAGTGACCCCAAGAAAAATAAATATGGTACAGTACAAGGCAGTTATCTAAGCCATTTGAGCACGTGTTCTATCAATAAAAACCATTGCAAAAAGCAATATTATTAACTGCGAAGGGCAATATTAAATCTATGGAATGTCATAATTCTTTTTACAGGCTCTATGTCAAATATTGAAATCCTCAGCAGTTTAAAAGACCTTGCAACAACCATATATATACCCATTAAACTGCAGTACCGATTAAAACGATAATGACAACAATTACACCTTTAGCATCTGAAGGTAATATGAAGCGAGCTAGGTGGTTTTCTAAAATGCCACAGCCTTAAAATAAGTTATGACCCATTGAAGCCTAATTAACTCTTCATGACATTAGTGTCTAATGTAATTATATTTCTATACTGTCCTTTAGATTATCTTTGGTCCCTAGAGTTTAGTTGCTAAAATAACTCAAAGATGGACACTTTGTGCCTATTAACCCTAGAGTCCATTTCCATGACTCAGGTAATTCTCAGGCTGTTTAACTTTCGCATTACCACCAAAGAAAAACATTGTTGGTTTGTTCTCTCAGTAAGTAATAGTAACTATTCACAACTGCACACAATTTGTTTTTTTTCTGTAGTGATAATAGGAAATATTTCATATTTGTGCAAAGGTATGATAGAGATTTCTATTTTCAATTTCTTTCCTCCCTTTCTTTCCCCCTTCTTCCCTCCCTTCTTCCCTCCCTCTTTTCCTTCTTCTTTCCCTCACTCCCTCCTTCTCCTTCCCTTCCCTCTTTCCATTTTCCTTGCCATATTTTGTAATATAATTTTCATATATGCATTCTTTATAACCTCAGATTGGAGGACAGGAAAGTCTTTGGCCAGTATCAACCTTAAACAACTGTCATTAATTTGGAAACATCTTAAGAACACAAGTAATCCCACCAGAAAAGAAGAATAAAACAGTGATAGATTAAGTTAAATTTAAATATTCAGCAATTCCTTGATCCTTGGAGGAAAAGCCTACTTGATAAATAGTTAGACATTTGAGAAAGAGATAGACCAAGAAAAGAAATAATGTATGATCCACTATTTGCGGTTATCGGTTCCACTGCTTCCTCTATTTGTTTTATTAACCAAAATGATTGCATTTTTCTCACTCCCTTCTGCTATCTTCCCCAGTTACACATGTCAAAAAAAGAAAAATCTCCTATTACTGACCCTATTCTTCTTCCTAATATAAGAAAGCAAAGTTAAAATAATAAAGCTTTATCATTAAAGTAACATTTTTTCAGAAGCTCTAACTTCACCTACAAATATCTGTATCAAACAGTTTGTCCATTTGATATGTTATAGCATTTAGAATTATGAATATATGTTCTTCTATATATTTTTTCTAATTGACTCTCCATTTTAATAAATTTGATGTAGTTAGGGGAAAAATCTGATGTAGTTTTATTGTTGTAGTATTTTAAACAATTGAAAAACTGGCTAGAAACTAACTGACTTTTAAATTATTTTCTAAAAGTCGAGAACCATATGATTTTGAACATATGTGAGATATAAAATTGAGAACAACAAACTAACAAGACAAACAAACAAACAAAAACTCATAGACACAGACAACAGTTTAGTGGTTACCAGAGGGTAAGAAGGGGAGGGGAGAGGAAGGAGAAGGTAAAGGGGGTCAAATATATGGTGATGGAAGGAGAACTGACTCTGAGTGGTGAGCACACAATGCAATATACAGATGATGTAATACAGAATTGTACACTTGAAACCTATATAATTTTACTAACCAATGTGATCACAATAAATTTAATAAAAATGAAAAAAATTATTTTTCTATAACATGTAGCCCTTGAGTTACATAATATAGGAAAATTACTTGATATTTCTCTTTAGGATGTGGTACATACTGTCTTAGTAGTCAAGCAAATGTTGCTTAGCCCTTGGACCATGTGCCCTGTTGACATGACTTGCGTGACTGAAAATCAAATAGAAGAAATTTTGTGAAGGAACAGAATGGAAAGAAATAGTTCCCAGATCTCTTAGTACTTCCTACTTCTAGAGGCTAGAAGTTCAAAATCAAGGCACTGGAAGACTCACGTTCCCTCTGAAACTTGGAGGGGAATCCTTCCTTGTCTATTCCTAGTGTTTGGTGTTTTCCCATCAATCCTTGACATTCCTTTGCTTGCACCTGCAAAACTGCAATCTCTGCCTCTGTCATCATGTGGCATTGTCTCCATGTGTTGGTGTGTCTCTTTTCTTCTTATAAGGACAGTGTCATAGTGTATTAAGGGCCCATCCAACTCCGGTGTAACCTTATCTTAATTGCATCTGCAATGATCCTATTTCCAAATAAAGTCATATTCTGAGGTATTGGGAATTAAGTATTAGGATTTAGGATATCTTTTTAGATGAAATAATTCAACCCATAACAGGTTATAAAAGTGATATATGCTTATGCAACATAATTCAAACAATAGAAAAGTCTGCAAAATAACAAATGAAGATAACCACCTTCACCCTTCCGGCAATCCCTAGAAATAATCATTGTTAAATATATGGTGATGGAAGAAGAACTGCCTCTGGGTGGTGAGCACACAAAGTGATATACAGATGATGTATTACAGAATTGTACACTTGAAACCTATGTTATTTTACTAATCATTGTCACTCCAATAAATTTAATTTAAAAACTCTAATGTGTATACTTCCAACTTTTCCCCATATATAAACGTATAGATGAACAAAGTATACATACTTTTTCTTTTTTTACAAAAGGCAGTTAAGGATGTATGTAGTTTTCTCCAAGTTGCTTTTTTCACATGTTACATGCCACGGACATCTTTCTATGTGCGTACAGTAGGAAATAATAATGATTGCTATTCACTTGGAGTCCAATACAGGACAGGTTTCTTTTAACTGCTTTCCACAAATCACTTTTTAAAATATTTGCAGCAGTCTATGATGTAGGTCTGATTACTATCCCCATTTTACAGACCAGTAAGCCAATGCATAGAGATGTTAAGTAACTTGCCTGAGGCCACAGGTAGTCAGTGGCAGAGTTGGAATTCCATCCCATAGTCTGATGCTAAAGACTATGTTCTTAATCACTACATCATATTAGCCTCATGGCATTTCATTTTATCGTTGCCTCTCATTTAATGGAGCTTAAAAACAACAGAGACTGACAAATCTGTTACTTTGTGATATCACTCACAGAAGACTGCCTCTTGTACCCTAACTATAAGGATGCAACTCTCTGATGTTAGATCATTTGATGTTAAGCATCCTTAGGGGATACAAAGTTTCCAGATAATTTCATGTACTTAGTATTTGTAGTTTCATTTATTTTTAAAAATTTATTATTTCACATTTAATGAGCACTTCTTTGGATTGACAACCTGTCAGATATTGAAAACAATAAATTACAGCTCTGTTCTCAAAGTACCGGTGGAAGAGAAAGCTATGTGAACAAATGACTGAGAAATAATGTTAGAGGTGCAATGGGAGTAAAAAGAAGGGAGTAATCAACTTTGGGGTAGGTTGGTCAGGAACATCTTCACTGAGGAACTGAAGTCTCGATCACTGAGATGAGTCTTCAAAAATTTGCACACGTGTTGTCAGGTGGATGGGAGTGGGGGAAACTAGGGTTGGAGGATGTGGTAGGAAGCTTGTGAAATGGCTCCCAGTAATCCTACCTCATGATATTTGTATCTTTGTGCAATCTCCTCCCTTTCAGTGTGGGCTGAACCTAATGACTTGCTTCTGCCCAACAGAATATGGAAAAGGTGACAGAATGTCATTTCTGTGATTAAGTTAAATAAGATTGTGACTCTCTCCGTTGTTGGCTTGGATGAAGCAGCTGCCATATTTGTGAAGGAGCTGCCTATGAACAGACTGATGAGGCAAGGAACAGAAGGTCTCCAGGCAACATCCTGTTAGAATTTGAGCCTGCAGGAATTAAATTATACTACCACCTGCATGAGTTTAGAAGTAAATACTTCCCCAGTTGAGCCTTCAAATGAGACCCTAGTCATGACTGAAACCTTGATTGCAGCTTTCAAGACACCCTGAAGCAGATGACTCAGCTAGGCCATACCTGGATTCCTAACCTACAGAAATTATAAGATAGGTGTGCATTTTTTAAGCCATTAAGTTTGTGTTAATTTGTTATGTAGCAATAGATAACTAACACAGTAAGTTTTATAAGCAGAGGCAACTGTGTAAAACACATACAACACCAGAGAGATACAGGTGTGAAACATCTTGCTATGAGTTGGTACCATTGTATAGTTGCAACTTAGTGTGCAAAGACGTCCAAGCTAAGGATTGAGCCTAGAAATATAGACTAAGATCCAGCTACAAAGGCTACTTATGCCATGCTAATGATCTTGGACTTCAGGCAGTGTGGTGTTCTCGAAGGCTGGAAATAACATAATCAGTTCAGTGTTTTAGAAAACACTCTGGAAGCCAGAATTAGAGATGAGCAAGGTTGCAGACAGGGAGCCTTTTTGGGATAATAATGGTGGACAGCTGATGGGAACACAAACCTGAGCAGTGGGGGAGGAAGACCCAGAATAGAGTTGAACAGTATTTAAGAGGTTGACTCACTAGGTTTTAATGGATGGGAATGTGAGAGAGGAAAATATGATCTAGGATGATTCCTGGGAATTTTGCCATATGACTGCACTGATTTTGGAGCCACATATTAAGAAAATCCAGTTTAGGAGCAAGATAAGAGATCAGTTCATCCAAGTTGACTTTGAGTTATCAGTAGGAGATGTCTCCTGGTCTGAAGATGCATGGGCCTGGAAGTCAAGAAAGAGCTCTTGCCTGGAGATTATCGGGGGAGCAGTAAACACACATGAAGGCACACAATTTCCAGGGCTTCAAACAAAATGAGAAGAGAACACAAGACAAATCACAGGAATCAACACCATTAAACAGAGAACTAAAGGATCAGCCAAGGAAACTGAGAAGTAATACATAAAAAGGTCAAGAACCAAGAGAGTGTGAGAGCCAGGTAGGAGAACATTTCAGGAGGACAGTGGTCAACAATGTTAAATGCTTTTGAGAAGCTACGAAGGATGAGAACTGCATCGTGTCCACAGAACTCAATGAATTCAATGAAGTCAAGCTGCCTTCTTATACACTTCCTTAAAGTTGCACAAGTATTTCAGAATTGTCAGAGATTTTAATGCCTTACGATTGTGATAAGAGTGATCATTTAAAATGATTCTTTCCTCCCGGTCACAGATATTATTATTAAATATTGGTTCTGGTACTAGTCATTGGCGCTAGAATAAATAACATCATTCCATGCTGGGAAATGGCCTTATTCTCCTGATAGCTTGACAAGTTTTTAATCAGCATTGCACCATGCAGGGCCAGAAATAATAATTTGATTTACATGCAGTCTATAAGTGACATTAGATAACAAATAGTTCTCAGTGGGAGAGAAATATGGTAGGGCTTTCGATAGCTAAATATTATAGCTTGTCACACAAAAGGCTGTCCTTTTGTGTTGAAATAATACTATGAAAGCTTGTTTTAGTAAATTATATCCCAAACTGGTTATTTGAATATAAAGGCAAGACACTGACATGGATTAAAGTCATTAAATGTTGGGCGGGTGTATGCCTACATCAGTGCCCCATGTCTCTGTAGGGCATGCTAATTGTTTTCAGAAGACATAAACTCAAGTACATGTCTTTAGAGTGATGACAAACAATGAAATGAGCGCCTCTGAGAAACACCTGCTTGAATGAGGCATTGATGGTATCAAAATTACTCTGTATGTTTTTGACTCATAATTAAAATAACTTTTATGATTCCCACAATTTTACTTACTAGTTATTTTTAATTGTCCAGGATATTTTCATCGGAGTAAGTCAATCTACCTAGAATTATTTGATTTTCAGTTAACTTAAATCTACTCCACTATGTCACAAAGCACACATTTTAATTTTAGACAATGTATCCTTTTTTACAGGGTTTCCTTTTATGAAACCCAACCTTACAAGCACTAGATCAGTAATTGTAAGGGAAAATATACTGGACATATTAATAGTTTTGGTTGTATAACCTAACCGATCTATTTGAGATCACTTTGTAAAGCTAACTGCTTAATTTTCAGTTCTTTTACTTAGAAACAGATAAAAATAACATCAATGACTCACACTTAGAGTGGTTAATTTTATTGACTGTCCTTTGTGTTACTTCTAAACCAATTGGTGGAGAAATTGAAATTAATGTAAAATAAACTCTAAAGTATGAAGATGTAAGACAAACTCTAAAGTGTGAAAGGACCATAAAGCCAAGGTTAGTCAGGGAAGGACTGATTCAATATTCAACAGAAACATGAATGTCCATGCTCTTTCCTTCAAGTATCCCCAAATGAATGAGCCCCAGTGAGTGAGAATCTTACTTAATTAGAGAAAGCAGATTTTATGACTTCCCTAGTTAAACTTCTAATGTTCACCAAGTCTTCACATTGCAATATTTTGAAATCTAATACCAGTAATGGTTATTTATGATAAAAGCACACAAAATATTTTAGATCTGTGGAACAAGTTTACATACATAAATTTAGATTTTTCCATATTTTTTAAATAGTCTCAATTTTTAATTAAATTTATTGGTGTCACTGATTAATAAAATTATATAAGTTTCAAGTGCACATTCTATAATATATCATCTGTATATTGCATTGTGTTGACCACACAAAAACAAATCTCCTTCAGTCACCATATATTTGACCCCCTTTTCTCTCTTCAACCTCCCTCCCTATCTCCCTTTCCATCTGGTAACCACCATACTGTTGTCTGTATCTATGTGTTTTTGTTTGTTTGTTTGTTTGTTTATCTTGTTCATTTGTTGCTTCCAGTTTTATATCCCACACATGAGTGAAGTCATATGGTTCTCGACTTTTTGTCTGACTTATGATAATCTCAAGATCCATCCATGTTGTCACAAATTTTTGAAGTTATACAATCAGAAATAAAATCACATATTAAAGGTTTAATGTTTATTTCAAAACGTGTTATTTTAATGTTATTTAAAAATATATTTTCATTCTCAGATATGATATATTTCATTTTAGAGAGTGAATATCCTACCATACTCTGGAGTAAATTTATCCTTACAATTTTTGCCAAATTGTTTTGCAAGAACATTAGAAATTCAGTAATGATAACCATGTATTTAGTTTTAGTGAGTGTGTAATTATTTAATGTTTAACTCAACTATAGACTGAATATTTGGGGGGATTATGTCTAATTTCTTTGTATCTGTATTAACAGATTATGACCACATATTAGGTTTTTAGTTAATATTTGTTGGAATATTACCTAGAATCTAGTTTCAGATTCTCACTTGCTCTGATATAATCAATATACATATGTTCTATTTCTTTAAAACACACACACATATACGAGTATGTATACAGCTATGAGTTATAACTATATATATTATAGATAGATACATACATACATAGACAGACAGACAGACAGACAGACAGACAGACAGATAAATAGATATAGATAGATAGACATTTAGAATGAAGTAAGGACTTGACTTTGTACATAGCCATAAGAGCAGAGACTAAAGTTGAGCAGTTTGATTACTTGAACCATGCTTCAACAAAACACTGGATTTCTGCTGATTCAGCCATAGTTTGAGAACTGAATCTAAGTGAACCTATGATGCTTAAGGACCTATTCTGGGCATCTTTTCTCATCCTTTTTTCCACTGAGTCACATGAGATGAATGGCATGGACGTATACTTCCATTTTGTGACCATAACTAAATAAGATAGCCTGTGGCTGTAATTCCCTCCCTCTTCCTTATGAAAAATGATACATATCAGACTGCAAATGTCTTGGGGTGATATAATTACAGAAATACATTTAAACAGATTCTATTTGGTTAAAAAATAAATTAAATGGTTCACAAAAATGAACTTCAATTACTTGTAGCAAATTATAAATGTGACATGTCATTACAAATAGAGAAGTAACAATACCTAATGAGAAAAAGACAACCTATGAAATATGGTACAGGCTTTTAATAGTTCAAAAAACGTATCCTTTATGAGGCTCATAATTTTTTTTCTTGCTTAGTGTGACCATTGATAATTATTTCTAATGACTAAAAAGTGATAATGTGAATAATTTCTTAAAATTACACTACAGCCATCCATATTTTAATTTAACACATAACACTCAAATATCTCTTGAGATGGAATCTATTATTAGTGGTACTTATTATGAATTATTTGTTTCCTAAACATTTGGATACAAAGCCATGGACTTGCCTTCTGAAATAAAAAGTGGAGAACAGCACAGGGGAGATAAATATGAGGTCTGACAATTAGGTTCGTGAACTTGTTGCTACGATGTTGCTAACCTTTTTTGACATCACAGGGATTATTCATTATGACCTTGTACCGACTGGACAAACAGTCAACCAAATTTACTATTTGGAAGTGCTGAAAAGGATGCATGAAAAAGTTAGACGAAAACGACCTGAACTTTTCGCCAACGATTCATGGCTCTTGAATCACAATGCACCAACTCAATATAGTTGACATTCAATATTATTCAGCTTCAGCTTCAGGTGTACAGCACAGTGGTCAGGCATCTGCACCATCATGAAGTAGTTTCCCAAATAAGGCATGTGCCCATTTACCATATCCAATTTTCAAATCTAGTATTACCTGATGGTGTTTTCTGTTCATCATAACACTTTCTAAACATTGTATTGGATGCTTTTAACAAAGAATATCTGGCTGTCTGGAAGCTGCATCAAGTTTCAACCTAGTGTTCTCTTCCAAGTTAGATTTTGATGTTGGTGGTGGTTGTGGTGTCTTGGTTTCTTTTTTTTTTTTTTTTTTTTTTTTTTTGTTTCTTTCTTTTCTTTTATCATGGGCATTTTCAACACAAAAGATTACATCCAGTATGCATGATTTTGAAACTTTAGCAAGAGCATTTTAATTTTTTAATTTTTAAAAATATTGAAATTTTTAACATAAAATTACTTAAGTAATACCTCATTTCAAAGAGAGTTTATATAAATTACGTGGAAGAAATACTCGTACATTTAGAACATTCATTATTCAAAGAGTTTAAGAATATTTAGAGTAAAATGTTTTGTTTTTTATATTATGTGGCTGATTGCTTCAATCCCATACTGTGCTTTAAAAATGGTGGTAAAAGTTAAAGCTTATACTTTTCGTTGACACCTTAAATTATACTTTGACCTGGCTAGAAAATCAGTATAATCTTCAGAGTGAGTATAACAATATCCTCTAAGGGATCCCACAGAATAGGGTCCAAATCCTATGGCATGGCCTACAAGGCCATTTCCAGTCACGGCTTTTTTTGCCTTTACAATCTCATTCCCCTTGCTGTCTCCCCCATCCCCTTCAACCTACGGTGTTTCCCCGAAAATAAGACCTAGCCGGACCATCAGCTCTAATACGTCTTTTGGAGCAAAAATTAATATAAGGCCCAGTATTATATTATATCATATTATATTATATTATACATGGCCTTATATTATATAAGACCTTGTATTATATTATATTATGCTATACCCTGTCTTATATTATAGTAAAATAAGACCGGGTCTTATATTAATTTTTGCTCCAAAAGATGCATTAGAGCTGATGGTCTGGCTAGGTCTTATTTTCGGGGAAACATGGTAGGAATCTACTCTTTCATTTCTTCCTGATTATACTCATTGTATTTCCTATGCTTAAAATTCTCTTTCTCTTCTTTCTATAATTCATAAAGTCATCATTATATTTTGGCTTTTAACTCAAATATGAACTTGACTCTGACTCTTTCCCAGATAACTCCAAGGGAAAGAGAGAGGGAGTATGGTCTTGGGATTAAGAGAATTGGCTGTGGGGCAACACTTCCTGAGTTCAAATCCTACCTCCACTGCCTATTAGCCCCATGACTTTGGGCAAGGCACATCATCATTTAGAGTCTAAAAATATGGAGATAATGTCCATTCCCTCTTACTTTTTTTAGTGCACATAAAGCACTTAAAAGAGAATGTGACCCATGGTAACTGCTCAGTTAATATTAGCAGTTATATTTATTACCTCCCCCCCAAAATTAATGACATCATCAACTGTGTTCCAATGTACCAATTGCATAGTTCTATCATTGCATTTTTTATTGCATTATAGTTAGATATGTTCACGTCTGGCCCTCTTGCAACCGTGTTTCCCCGAAAACAAGACCTAGCCAGACAATCAGCTCTAATGCGTTTTTTGGAGTACATATTAGTATAAGACCCGGTCTTATTTTACTATAAGACCAGGTATAATATAATATAATATAATATAATGTAATGTAATGTAATATAATATAATATATATAATATAATACTGGGTAATATAATATAATATAATAAGATAAAATACTGGGTCATATTTATTTTTGCTCCAAAAAATGCATTAGAACTGAATGTCCGGCTAGGTCATATTTTGGGGGAAATAGGGTAGATTTAAACTCTACTGTATGTTTCTAAAGAGTTTCAGTGCCTGGAATATACTTGGTGATCAAATGTATTTATTGAACGATCTGCTTATTATGCTAGTTTCCATAGATGATATCTTTTTAAGAAAAATAAATAAAACAAGGATAACTTCACGAAAGCTGGAGGCATGCTGCTATTCAACATATACTCTGGAACATCTCTGATATTATGAGCAATGAAACTAATGGCATCTAGCACTCCACATTCTATTATAGTTGGTGTTTCTGGCTTTGGAAGTGTCCCAAGAGTGCATACCAGTAATGAAATCGGGGAGGTAGCAAAGACAAGAATTATCATTAGTCTGTAGCAATCCTATCTTGATATGGTAAATTGTAAAATTTGACATTAAGATATCCATGGAGTCTCTTAAGATTGGGAGGAAAACAAGCTCTGTAGCACTAAAGTCTGAAATGGCCTAATTTCTTTTGTAAGCTATCACATTTGTCAGTGAAGTCAAATATGGAGTGGATGCTTACAATAAGTACATTTAGTCTTTAAATGTCTTCTATATCATACAAAAAAGCTTGAGAATAATTTAATTTACTATTTTTTCTTAAAGCCACTACTAAAACGACAAGTGACTAAGAAATTATTTGAAAAAAAGAATACCAAAGTGTTCCTATATTTTGTATCTATTCATTTCCAATTCCTAAATGATAACCGAAACCCAATGGGGAAGTATTGCTTACCAAACATCTTTTTACATAGGATTTCTGTTGAAATGAAGTCATTTCAGAGTGACTACATTGTTACTTTGTGGAAAATTCCTAACGAGTTGGCACACTACACAAGGGAGATAACTGATCGACAGCTCAGCATGCTCAGTGAGAACCCTCTCGGTAAATAAGTATGCATTATTTATGCCCTCATGGAAAAGCCAATGGAATAATGGTACTTTAACTCTTGGCATGGTGTTTGGAAATTACTGGCAATTGCTATGAAACATTATTGCTATACGAAACATTTACATTCACCATAGCAATATTTTATAATATCTGCTCCATGTCTAATTATAATATCTACTCTATCTCTAATTAGGCTGTCTTTGCTCCAATAATTCATAGTGGAGTAAGAGCAAAATGCCAATGGCCATGCAAGGAGCCCAGGAGCCAGAGTATCAAGCTGTTTGCGTCCCTTCATCCCTTTTCAATTCTAGAACAGCCATATAATTAAGGCCACATTCTGTGTTTGATTATCCAGTGGCTTCCATCTTGAATTACAACCTTAACTCACTTCAGCCTTTGTGTATAGAGTCTAATCATACAGCTGTTCCAACAATTACTTATTGAGGGCCTACTATGTTCCATGCAATATTATGGTGCTTTGGATATATCAGTGAACAAAACATAACCTAATGACTTGTTGTTTATTTTAAAAAGTAGAATTCGTGATTAATAAATAATAAGCTTTCTCCTACACTCTCTGCTATTAAATGTTTCACAAAGAGGCATTCAATATATTATCAAATATCGTGTGAAACCTCAAAGAAGCTAGGAACATGTTTTTGGTAACATTTTAGCTTCTTATCCTTACAAGATTTGGATTCTTTTACAGAAACTTGTTCCATGCGTGCACACAGAGAAATTCTTTTTATTGCAAAGAAATGATGACTCACCGCAGAAAATTATTCATTAAATTATGCTTATTATCTAAATTTTAAGTTCTTTTTTAATAATAAAATTATTTCTCTAAATGATACGTTTTGCTAATGTATTAATATTTTCAAAGTTCTCTCTGCACTGAGCAAAAATTTCTTTAAAATGCATTATAATTTCTTAGAAAATTATTAGGATGTGAAAAACTGCAGCATTTGAACAATATGCTATTTGGAAATTTGCATACTGCTAGTTAGTTCCACAAGTCTCAAAATATGCTACCTTTATTTTGTTTTTTTAATCTAGGTAACTGACATTATAAAGAGGAAAAGTAAATCAAGAAACATAAATTTCTCTTTTGACATTGCTGCTAATTTGAAATAAAGTAACAGTCTAGGGTTTTGATATCCCAAAATAATGTGTATCTTAATAACGGCAGTGTGTTAATAGGAAGAAATCATGAAGAGTATGGTAGAGAATTAAATAACCTGATGGTGACCAAAACCCACATTGGTGTGGTGGAGAGCAGAGACCTCGCTTTACGCATACATTTGAAATAAGGTGTAGTTTCCTCACCAGCAGTCAATGTATAGCCTTGCAGCAACGTAAGTGAAGACCAAAGCTATTTAAAAATCAGAGAAGGCAGAGAAGGGTCATTTTTTGCCCCTGCTACTCATCCTTATAGAGACTCTGTTTTCCAAATAACGTGCTTGCTCTCAGATGTCACACATGAAATCCCCTTTATGACAATGAGGTTCAGAGAATGAGATCACTCAGGGACTGGAACTTGGAGGACTTAATTTATTCTTAGCATTTAGCATTTTTGCTGTTTAATGATAGCACCCTATCTATCATGAGGAATTTTGTTCAACCAAGAATGCATCACCAAATCCTATGCTGTTAAGGTTTTCTAAAGGAGATGGATTCTGTTTAGTCTCTTTCTTCTGAATAGTGGAGTCAGGATGCTTTCATCTTTACCCCATCTCATGGTAATGTTATTGTGATAATTACCGGCTTCCTTTTTCTCATGGAGATTTCCCTATCAATGATTGATTTATATTTTTATAGGCATCTTGATTTCTGCTCAATGATTCCAAGTTACATTTTACTTTTATTCTGCTTTGTCTGTTTTCACCTCAGTGACTACTACTGTCCTCACTTTCAATTTATTTCTGTCAAAAATTATTTCATTCAAGGAATACTGTCAGATTTCAAAATTTAAGAAAAATGAGTCATTTTTAATCACTGTGCAGCAAAAACAGATCACGGTGAATATGCTGAGGTAAAGCAGTTTTTATTTATTATATACTTGTAATTACTTACATGATTAAGTTTTGCTGAATTTTGAGAAATCTGCATTGGCTAATTCAATTAGCCTGACTAGAAACAGTGAAGATCTAAACAGCAAATCATAGTAGTTTCTTAGTTCAATATATTTCATAGTGATAATTATCTAGGGACTATAAATATGAATCAAGGAATATTTTCTAAATTCTGTAGTTAAAACAAAGAAGATAATTTATGTATTTGCTTCCAATGTGGACTAGAGTGTAAAAACAGTTGTAAATGATGACAAAGGCTTAGAAGTATAGATAAAGTAATGGCACAGATGTGTATCTTAAGATGCTAGTTTCACATCCATTCACAGCTGACCTTGATTGGACCTTGGTAGGTCTTTTCCTTCCTGGAATGGGCACAAGTAATTTAAAAGGTTCTCAGACTTTTTTGCATCAGACTTAACAACACTGTCACAAGGGAAAAAAGAAACAATGGCAATCAAACCAAACATCACCTGAGTTGGCACTAGAAAACACAGGAGTGCTATTGCTTCCTCAAGCTAATACGTATACATTTTTTCTAATTAATGGAAGGTTATGCTCCTGTTCAGTTTATTGCAAAGAAACTAAATGTTGGAAAAATCAATAATGCTGAACAGAAAAAAGTACTGAGGAAGTGATGGCGCTGTTTGATGAGAAAATGTATGGAATGTCTGTGCTTGCAATGGTGTTCATTCATGCATTTACAGCAATGAGAAAAGCTCTATTACCTTCCAGAAAAAGAATGTAAGCACTGACTCCATCTTTCTCAGTGCACTATTTGTATGTGTGTCCTGTTGACAATTTGTTCCAGTGGAAAATTAATGCTTACCTAATATAATAGCATAAAAGTCAAGCCAGGTATTATAAACAAAGTTAAAAACAGAGAGATCATCTCATCAATGGCTTTTTCTAAAGTAAATTACATTGGAAGCCAGCAGCATTAAATTTGCCTTTTGTTTAATAATATTAATTAAGAAGCTTTTTAATTGCAGTACATGTCTATAACCCAACACACATTACATATGTATGTATATATACATATATATGCATTAGATTGTTGCAAAAGTAATTGCAGTTTTTGCAATTATTTTTAACCTTTTAAGCCGCAATTATTTTTGTACCAACCTAATACATGCTTTGTAATGTTATGAGGTCATAGAGGAGAACTGTAATTACATATATTTAATAATTATAGACTATATATAATTAATATATATTGTAATGTATATTATAAAATAATATATGATAAATGATAAAATATTAATATGGAATATAGAAGTAGTTTTATCGTAAATATTGATATATTACATATGTATTATTTATATATGTCATATATATTTATAAAATGATCTTTTATAAAGTGCCATTTTTCCACTTTCAGGTGAAGGTAAAGGATCAGAGAGGTTAGTTGATTTGATGAAGGCCACACAGCTAGAAAAGGGCAGGACTAGAACTGGAACCTAGATCTGAGATTCTCTAATTCCTCTGATCTTCCTTAGTGCCACAAACACTTTTTTTTTGGTCAAATTCAGAAAAAAAAATTGGAAAGATGCATGTTGATTTTATACATTAGTAACCCTGACCAAACATTCATATTTTAAGTGTGACAACTGAATACTTACTATTATGAACCATCAAAAAAATAAAAATGTTAGATTTTTTTTGTAAAGATGAGTCCTGGTTGCAATACTAAACCAATCTATGTTTCATTGGTTCAATGCATGATTTTGATTTTTTTCCACTCTGCTTTTGTTTTAATAGAAAGTTATTATAACAAACCTAACCAGTGTAAGACATGTGTTTTGACATTTAGGGTTTTTTGAAGTAATCAGTCATTTTTTTCAGCATAGGCTTCGCAACACGCAAGACTTGGCAAATTGATTTTAGGAGTGCAAACTATGGACATAGCCACGTTTTTCTTCAGCCCCAAATATAATCCAATTCTGACCTTAGCTCCATTTATGCCATAGTTTGGCCACCAATTCTATAGCTAATATGTTCTTTGAGAGTCTAAAGGGAAATGACTTTAAAAGAAATTCAGTCCTTATTTACCTATATTCCTGTTTCATTTTTTTCTAGCCATTACAAATTCATTGACCTGAGTTTTCATTATCATTTAAGTTTAAGCCACATCAGAAAGAACTGTCAGAGGCACCATTTCGTCTGAGCACACACAGGCTTTTCCTCTTCCCCAAATAATGTTTATAGTCATTGTGTGAGGCTATTTTTTCCTACCAGCTTCCTAATAATGTGCAAGCACCGGGGTATGAACACAGGAATCAGTTTCGTCTGTCAGTCTCTCTGGGGAAGACAAAATGATTTCGGAATAATAGAAATGCAGTTTTGTGCGGTGGTGGAAATTCAACAAGCCTGAGCAAGATTGTATGTGGTCAGCAAAGAGACATGGAGTTTTCTCCTTTGACTTACGACCGCAGACAGTCCCAAAGATCTGAGAAGCTTTTAGAGTCACTCTCAATTAAGAATCCCTCACTCACAAGAGTCATATGCCAGATCCTAGGTCTCTGCTTTTCTTTTATAACAGCTGGAGGTGGGAAAAAGACGATTGAAATAAACTTAGCAATCATTGTTTACCATGATGGGCATAAGGCCAGGTATGTGCTCAAGCGTCTGTTGTCCAGATTTCCAAATTAAAACTTTCAAAATCATTATTGACCCGAACAGAACTGAAAAGCTTCCTCTATGGCAAAACATGGAATTTTAATTTTAGAAAATGACATAAAGTCTACAAGAATAATCAAAGTGATGTAAATGAATTGTTTGAGATTGTCAGGTTCTATAAATGAAAGCCAAAATATAATCTGTATCTTCTTATTTCAAGCAAAAGCTGATTCAATAACAATAGAGCACAGATCTAAGAAGACTAATGTTTAGGATATTTATCTTTTTCTTTCGTTTGATTATTCCTGGGTATTTCTCTCCCCGAAAAGAGCCATGAAACTACCTGGGACAGAGGGCTGATGTGTCATCACTCATTACCGACAATAGAAAATTTCGTGCTGTCATTGTACAATCATTAGTAAAGAACCAGAGAGGAAATAACAATCTCATGTAGGCGGAGACTTTGGTTGAGCTCTTATCATGTTAGGGAGCAATGTAGATGGTGGAGTGATGGATTTGAACTGTAAGTAAAAACTTTTGAATGGCGGTGTCTCTGGGTTTTAGAAGAAATGCATCTTTTGAGGAGGTGAAGGGTATACACAAAATGTTCATTTAGAGAGATAAACCTTGGAGTAGTTTGGAAGGCAGAGACTAGAAGAGAGGAAGGGAGACGGCTTAATGCACTATAATGTAGTCCCAGCAAGGTAATGAGGGTGGCAATGGAGATGGAAAAGTTATTACAAACTCAGGATCATTTATAGGACATAGGGCATGAAAGAGGAGGGGAAGAAAAGACTAAAGCATGACAAGATAAAGCCTGACTAACTAAGAGCATGACTGGATTGGAGATTGAAATAAGGAAGTTCTGAAAGGGGTGGGGGAGAAAATGAGTTTCATTTTAGACAAGTTGAATTGGAGGGGCCAGTGAAACATCCAGTTGGATATTTCTACTTGGAAACTAGAGATGAGGGACTTAAGTTGTGAACAGTTGTCTCAGTCATAGAATCGATTTCAGAGTAAATTTATACAGGTGAAAGATTGAATTCTGAGATCATATCAGATCTCCAAAGTATAAAGTACTTACAATATCACATTGGACTTTTGATGTGTGAAGTAAACTGGGACGGGGCTGTAATCTGATGCATGATGTGTGCAAACTGGCTAAAAACATTTTGCTATGGAATTAACATGGACAACAGTCTCAGAGCAAGGTACTCTGAATTTGCCATATCTCATTTCTTAATCCCAAATGCAAGAAGGATAGAAGGATTGTTGGTACTTTATGTAGCCATGTCCACAAAGCTGTGAGATGTTTCAAAAACAAACACAGCTGTGTTATTTTAACAATTAAATATTCAAATAAATACACTCCCTATATTTATAGCAACTTGTGAGTAATCACAGTTTAAGAAGCACAACATGTTGCACAAGTGTTTCCATGGCGACTGCTACTTAAGAGAGTTCTGACTTTGGCAGAGATAATCAATCTTAAGGATTGTCAAAGCCAAGGGGGAAAATATTTAATGAAAGAAATATTGAAGAAACAATATATAAGGAAAAGTTATGTTTTTTTTCAAAAATTATGATCATCAAAAATTTCTGAACTATTGCAGTTACAGATGATAGTGAAATTGAGATAAATACCAACATTCTAAATGTACGCGTATGATCTATTATCCATTATTTGGGCAGAATTAATAACTGTAAGACTATCGACCTCATAATCAATTTAAAAGGGACAGGAAAACGTAGACCTAAAAGGAATTTGGAGCCAGATGTGGGACTAAGCTGGGCACTTTTCTATGTGCTCTTCAGCACATCAATTAACCTCTCGGAAATTTCCTTCCCTGGTCTATAGAGTTGGGAAATGCTACCTAATTGAGTTTCCCTGACCTATGAGGATGAAATGAGATAATGTGAAAGAACCCTGTCAATGTTCAGGTTGGTTCTTATCATTCTTGTTAGATTCTCTGACCCCATACTTTGCACTGAGGTACAATTTAAAACACCAGCCCTAAAGCAAGTACTAATGTAATACCTTCTGGAGGAAACACCTGCAGGAACTTCTGCCAGGGCATCTTACCAGGGAAGAAGAGTTAATCCTTCTCTCCCAGCACATAGAATGTGCAACTGTGCATGTGAGCCCTTCTCAATTTCCCGTGATTCTCTGCATTGAGAGTTAGAGCTGGGGGAAGTATTAAAGAAAATAAAATGACACAGGATTACAAGAATGGCTTGTAAGACCATTCTGCCCTAGGATCTTTTAGAAGTATCTCAGGCTTTCCTGATGGCTTTAAACCATCATTATTGGCCTTTCCGTGCTCCACTGAGCACCACAGAAGTTGCTGCTATACGTAGGGTGCTAGTCCTGGGTCAGTGAATCTGTTTAATGCAGGTAAAAATCTCATATGGGAAGGTGAGCTTGGGGGAGGAGGAAGGAAAAAGGTTTTCTCTCCTTTGTGATGTGGAATTGATTCCCACAGCAGCTGGAAGAATGAAAAACATTAAACAATGAGGGCATCAGAGAGCTTGCCTGGAAATGCTAAAAAGGACCAGGAAATGGATAATGTGCACTTTGAAATCTAAATCTCTTAGTTTCTGTGATCTTAAAGACAACAGAAGGATGCTTCTGTATTATGTTGGAACAGAAGTTATGAAAATCTCCTAACTCATAAAATAATCAACATTCATAGGATGGAGTACTTCCTAGCTGAAATTCTCCAGTCATTTCCTATAAAATGCATATTGTTATTTATTTTTTTTTTTTAAAAAGTCAATAAAAGAGTAGCTGGATGTAAGCTCACTGTGTCCAGAAAGCAGATTCACTGATTATTACTAGATTGACTCACTGTATGCTAACTGCAGCTTAACTTGCCAACTAAAACTACTTTGTATAAAATTTTTATCATTTGATATCTTAATGCTGGAATAAATATATGACTGAGATGCTTCATGGCTCTAAGTCATAGGAAAATAGTTACATTTCTGTAACCTTTGCAGGAGTTCATTTTCTAAGCATTGAAAACAAAGTGCAAGTTTAAAACTTGAAGGCTCTCACTGAGCTCCTTATGGCTTATTTTAGCAAATATGTCATAGACACTGTTACAGGATAGGGTTCCTACACAAAGGACAGTATAAGACTTCAGTTGCTGGCAATGCGAGGTCCATATTGGGGCGTCCTCATATATACTCTTTTGAGGACCTTTTAAACTTTTTTCCATGTCCCACTTTTTCATTGGTCTTTGCTGCCTCCCTCCAAAAGCTCTGTCCTCTAGAACAGCAGTCTACAAACAATATGATAATATACCCTTATCTATAAAGCAAATGTAAATACATATCATGAGAATATGTGTGTATTTATTTGTACTAATATATTACAAACAGTAAAACATTTGTACCAAATGGAAATTTAAACAGAGCTAAAGATGAAATAAGTACTAATGCAAAATGATTTTATTTTTATTGGATTCATTTAAAATCCAAAAATAATTTTCTGCTCAAAACTGAATGTGTCAGATCCGATCAGTTTGGGGACGTTTTTGTGACTGATGAAGAGAGAACTGGAGGTTGGCGAAAAGTCATTTCTTCCATTTGCTTGTTGTGTTCCTGTACTCATCTTATTAGCATTATCTCCATAGAGTTTCTGTAGGAATCTCTATACCTATTTATACACAACTTGTCCATTTTGTGAGGGTTAATTTACTTAAAACTAGATAATATAACAATGAATCCACTTGGCGGTTTCACGAGTATTGCAACTGGTCACCCTAAGGTGACAGCACATGAGTGAGGGGACCTTGTTCAACCTCTCTGCGAGGTGAGACTCCTACTCTTTCTCAGACAAATGCTTTCATTTATGAGTGTGATGTGAGTAGCTGAAGTACAACCCAAATGATCATGACACTGTCAATTTGCATTTTACATATTAGTAAAGCTTACGTTCTTATTTAAAATAGAGATATGAATATACAAATGCTTGCATTATTTTTCCACACTCCAGTGGGTCATATTTGAGTAACCTTGGGGATGCACACCTTTTCACTTAGAATCAATTTTTCATAGACACAGTATCATGTCAATGTTCTCACAGCTTTCCTTTCTCCTTATGATCTAACCGATCAGAATGGTTTTACTGGTTTTGCAGCACAGTTGTCAAATACCTACCAACTTTACTTCACAGCCAGAACTAGCCTGGCACTGTATGCTATGTCTCTGTGGTCTGATACTGTTTCTTTTTTCTTCTTTTCAAACAACACATCTGGCTTGATGGGTATCTCTTTGCAGCTTTTTCTAAGATCTAATGTAACTGACAATGGTTCCAAAGTTACCCCCCAAATGGAAAGAACAGGAAGACATCTAGTGGAAGTTTTAGAAATAAGATCCCTAATTAGGGTCTTAGGCTTGAAGAGACAAAGGTCTCAAGCGCAGTGCTCCTCATACCCCCTAACTGTACAGAGCTTACAATGGCATCAGCCTCTTAGCCTTATAATATGCAACTGCCTAGAATGAGTGAAGGACTCCAATTGAAGGAATTCACAAATGCGGAGGAGAGAAATGGGCCCTGGATTGAGATCAGTCCCTTTGCGTAGAAGGTGAGGCTCCCAGAAAGCTGCTGTGTTAGGTAGAATAATGGCCCCCCAAATGTGCCTATGTCCTAATCTGTGGAACCTGTGAATATATTATGCTACATAGTAAGGAGACATTAAAGCAGCAGATGGTATTCAGCTGACCTTAAAATATGGCAATTATCCTGGATTATTTGAGTGGGCCCAATGTAATTAGAAGGGCCCTTCTAAGAGAAAGAAGGAGGCAGGAGAGGCAGTGTGAGAGGAACGCGGCATGAGAAAGACTCAACTCGCCCTTGTTGGCTCTGAAGACAGAGGAGCCAAGAAATGTGGTCTGCTTCTAGAATCTGGAAAAGGCAAAGAAACCAGTTCTTTCCTACACCTTACAGAAAGGAATGCAGTCATGTCAATACTTTGGTTTTGGCCTAGTGAGATCTACTCCAGACTCCTGCCTTTCAGAACTGTAAAATAATACATCGGTATTGTTTGAAGTCACTAAGATTGTGGTACAGTGGTACCTCGGTTTTTGAACATAATCTGTTCCAGAAGACCGTTCGAGTTCTGAAACGTTCGAAAACTGAGGCACAGACAGTAATGCAAAATAGATTAATCTGTTCCAGACCTTTCAAATCAATCCCTAAAACTGCAAATTTAGCACAAATTTTACTATCTAATGATACCATAGATCCATAAAATTTACGGTGTTCGGAAACTGAAATGTTTGTCAATGGAGACACTCAAAAACCGAGGTACTACTGTAATTGTTACAGCAGCAATAGCAGACTAATACAGGTGCCTTAGGAAAAAAATGTTCACTTTAGAAGAATGATTTACTAGTAAGGAATGAGAAGAAAGAAGAGAAAATGAGAACACAACCTAAGGGAGGCTCCTTGTGAAAAGCTTCAGATAGGTGCTCTCCCCTAGGAATCTGAGGGGACACAAAGGTCATATATATCACACAACCTTATAAAGCCATTGTATTATCTCTATCCTGGATTATTTCTCTAAGCAGAATCATCAACATTGATACATACCAGGACTTTAGTTGAATTTAATGGCAAATCAGTTATATCAGTGAAACAGCTAATTATATTCACTGACTTTAATAGATGATGAAATTCTACAATATGCATATCCTAGTGAGGATAGGGCAGGTTCAAATTTCCTTTCTTTGCAGGTTGAAACAGGTTTGACCACTAGAACATTTATTCATTTAGGTCTTCCAGGTCATTGCTAGGGCAATTGCCTTAGGTTTTCCCTTTGTATAGTATAATCTCTATCCCCCAAAAGCCCTCCAGCTTTTGATGGTGCTGAGACTAAGGAAGAAGGAAAATAAAAAGGAGGGTGGCTTTCCCTAATCTGGCTGAAACTGCTGTTATTTTGAGAACACTGAACACTAACTTGAAAGGAGACATTTCCAAATGGTTAAGTCACTGATGAGATACCTTGTCAAGGAAACTGTTCATCTTTGAAAGAACTACAATTATTGACTAGAAGAGGAAGTAAATTTCCAGATACCATCTGCTGCAGATATTGATTAATTTTCTTCTTCTTGTATTGAAACTCCGAGAAGCAGCATGCTGGCGAGGTGGGGAGCTGGCACTAGTTTAGGAGGTCGTTCTGTTTAACACTCTGTTCTGGTGTCTGGTCACTTTTGGTGACTACTGTGACATCACTATAATTTATGCAGAGGCAGCTCTGAACCAGAAGTGTATATGCTTATGCATGTGAATGCACGTGTATATAACACCCATCTGTGTTAATGGTTAATTCACTTTTGCATGTCCCTTTATTTACATGACAATGTCCATGACTGTCTGAAGCAACTGTCAAATCTTTCCATTCTCCATACTTGAAAACTACTAAAGATTCTCCATTCTCCAGCTAACAACATGCTCTTCCTTCTTCCTGTGTCTATGATTTCTCCCAATAACAGAGAGAAAAGCAGGATCAATAATAATTTCTTCAGACTATTTTATTTCTAGTTTAATGTTTCAAATGACATTTCAGGCAATTGCCCTAGCAATGACCTGGAAGACCTAAATGAATAAATGTTCTAGTGGTCAAACCTGTTTCAACCTGCAAAGAAAGGAAATTTGAACCTGCCCTATCCTCACTAGGATATGCATATTGTAGAATTTCATCATCTATTAAAGAGAATGAATATAATTAGCTGTTTCACTGATATAACTGATTTGCCATTAAATTCAAATAAAGCCCTGGTATGTATCAATGTTGATGATTCTGCTTAGAGAAATAATCCAGGATAGAGATAATACAATGGCTTTATAATTGCCATTTGGTACATGGCACTATTTATAGGACGATACCAACTTTGAGAAAAGATTGTCAGACTTTAATATTCATGAACGGATTTGCTTAAAAAGAGCATATGCCGTGAAGGTATAATTGTGTTTTGTGGTGCCCCAATGGGATCTTATCCTTTTTCATGAAGAGATTTTTAATTATATTTAATATGATCTGATTTGTATTAAATAAACCTGCAGGTTATTTGCTAAAAGTCAGTTGGAGACAAGTACAATGAAAAATATGACTGTGACTATTCACATATAAAGTTCTGAAGGTCAGAAGTGTGATTCAGAGAATGAATCTAAATCTTCAACAGAACCTCAATTAATTAAATCAATTTATGTGATTGGATTAAATCTTTAGAGCCACTTTTCAGGTAGTGCTCACTCAATAAATATATATTGAACAGTTAATTGAGTCAAGAACTGAGCCAGTAGCTGGGAATACCAAGTAAGAAGTTGTCCTGGTTTTCAAAGAATTTGCAGTCAGGTACAAGGGAAAAAAAGCTCAAGAAAAGAATGAGTGGTATAAATTCTATAATACAGGCTTCCTCAAAATGCTGGGAGAGCACAGAGGGAAAATTATTAAGTTTTCCAGGTGACAGAATCATAAATAAAGTAGCTTTTGAGTTTGGATTCTTTCCCCCCTTCCCTTCTCTTCCTTCCCCCTCCCTCCCCTTTCCTTCTTTCCTTCCTTCCTTCCTCCTTCCCTTCCTTCCTTCCTTCTTCACTGGCCACCTTGGTCCAAGAAGGAGTTCCATAAAAGGATACATAAAAGACAAGATATCAAATTTAAAAATTAAAGAAAAGCAAAGTTCACTTCATAAAATACAGCCAGGAATATAGTTGGGAAAATTCATACACTTGATTGTACATGGGCTAAAATTTTGGCTCTGAAAGTTCTGACAAGCACTGTTAAAGGGAAAACCTAGTGGGTGTCACTACTAAGCATTGATAAGATAAATACAAACCAATCCCTTGGGAGAAATAAAACTGCTCTGAGCCTGAGATCAGCCAAGGAGACATTCTCCAAGCTGTATTCATAAAGAAGATGTGGCAGAAAGATATGATAACATCCATAACCCGATCCTTGCAGGAGGAAAAATAAGTCAGATGGTACTTATAGGACAAGTAACAGTTTATCAAGTAGAAGCAAAGGAGATGTATACTCCACTGAAAGAAAGAGCATGTACCATTTGTTATAAGTCCACAGCAGTTTTCTGTGACTTTGGTGGAGTTAGGGTACTGAAGGGGTAGATTGAAAGAAAATAAAATGAGTTCATGCTTGAGAGGAAGACTGACATCACATTGTGAAGGGTTGGAAGCCACACATGGAGTTTGATCTTTATACTTCAGGCAAATTGTCAGAAAAAAACTGAAAACCAGTTGTTATGATCAGATAAATTATTTTATCCCATATTACCTAGTTATCTAGCTACCTTAACAGTTACGAATGGGAGGGGTGGGCGAGTACAGGAAAAACTATGACAATTAACAAAACCCTCTCATATATTACTTTCAAGGAAGATGAACTCCCATCTGTCTTTTCATCTTATGGTAGCTCTTGATTAGTAGCATTTGTTATTTAGGCCTATGGAGGCCATGTCTTGCTCCTTCTTCTTCCAAGTCTGCCAGTTATTTTAAGGAGAATAAACATCTATTTTGTTAAAAAAACATATGCGACTCAAATTTTGAAGAGTAAGGAAAATAAATTCCCAGGCCCCAAAAGTCAATACTAACTATATCTGCTTTTGTGGTTCATTAGCTGACTGAAGAAAGCAAAGGAGCCTCCGTTGACTGGAAGCATGAGGCTTCTTTGCTAAGAAAAAAGACTTTATGTCTCAGTTCTATTGTTTCCAGGTTCTGCTTTAACACCCTTCAAGGAGATTCCTTTCTGGACACTCCAAGTTTCCTTCCCTGGTCCTTGCTCTCTACATTTCAGTTGCAGGAAAATCAATCTCCAGTGTTCAGCTTAACGTGTCTCAAGCATGCTAAAGACCCGGGGAAGGCAGGCTTCCCCTCCAGCTGGAGGAGATCCTAGTTTTGTTGTCAGAGCACATGACCAGCTGCCCAAGCCCCATGTGTTGAAAACAAAATGCCAGCTCCAAACTCTTTTCCTGAGAAAGACATGCTTGTTTATGACATTCAACTGAAAGGTCGAAAGCAGGGGCATCACCCTTTCATCCCGCACTGGGACCTCCCTCACTCAGACTGCCATGGAGACACTTGGACTGGTTACTGTCTGTCAGACTCTGACTGAGGAGTGAATCTCCATATAAAGCATCTTTGACACATGCCCTAAACTATGAGATTCTGCCATAGGTTGTGCCGAGGGCTACACTCTACGTAGGGACTCTGCCACATTGGATGTGCTCCTCATGAGTTAGTATAGAGCAGGTAATACAATCCACTATTGTCTGGAGTTATAATCTTTGCTGATAGGGGAAATACCCATTAGACAGGCATGGTGAGACTGAAGGGAAAGTTATACAATGATCGGCAGATCCGATCTTACTCTCTTTCATCTTTTGGCTTAAAGGTGTGCCAGTTTCCCTGGCATCATGGGGTCAACTGCTGAGAACAGAGGGCAGGAATGTTCGTTTTGGCAGCAAATGAACCGAGAACAAGGAACGCTATCTTGACCAATGCACCCACCCTTTAAAGGAGATCTAGAAAATTAAAAATAGCTTTGCAGTGACAGGAGTATAAATCACAGGGGTGTGCAAGTGTGGGACAGAGTAAAAGTCTCAGGATATGGTGATGGATGAAGGAAGGAATTCTTATGTGAATAGAGTATTGTGAAATGATTGCTGAACTAAGAGGAATCATGCGAGTTGGGATTACAGTCTCACTGTGTCATTGCAGATCTGTGGGAAGACAGCTTTCCCTACCTAGGTTCCAATTTCCTAACAGGTGAAATGAGGCAATTGGATGAGGAGATCCCAAAGGTCCGCCCACATTGATATGTAACAATTCTACCACTGGGAAGGCTGCAAGTTCTCGCCTGGTGTTCGTAGCATTGCAACCATAACCATTGGGCTTAATTACTTTCTTGGCCCTGAGGCCCATTATTCTCTACAGCATCTTCACTCAAACAAGAGAGGGTAAATCCTAAAAATCTATTGCTTGATGTGTGCACCCCGTGCTAATGACTAAAATTCAGGAATGCTCCAGGCAGTGACATTTGTTGTTGTAGGAAGGAGCCATCAATAGTTTTCATTTGAGAAGAAAAATGGGAAGAGTCAGAAAACCAGGAAGTCTGTGGAAGGAACAAGAAGTTGTATAGTTATTGGGAGGCTAGGGGAAGATAGGGCAAGGAAGACTGCCTGCATGTTCAGCATCCAGGAGGTAAGGTGGTGAGAGAAAAGAGTTATAAAGCAAATGTCAGATGTTTCTGAGGAAGGCTCACTAATGCACTGACACTGTTCAGATGTTTTATCAGCACATCTGCCTGCTGCGGATCACACTCCCACAAGCCCCCTGAAAGAACCATGTCATTTTGACACATGTTATATGCTTGTCCATATGGGGATAGGGACCAAAATCATAACTCCAAGTTAGCTAAATCCCAGCAAATCTCTGATTTTCCCTAAAGACACCACAAGTGCGTCAGTTCTCCTGAACAGCACTGTGATTATTCCTCCACACTTCACTATGGAATCTCAATTCCCAAGGCCCCCTCTAGTTTTCTCCAAGTTGACCAGACTCCGAAGCGTAACCCACTGGGGCAAAAACAGCTCAAGTTCTCATTACAGCCCAAACTAAAACCTTGTCAGCTACCAAGTATGACCCAGCTATTTGTTTTTTATTTTCTGGTTGAATGGAGGGCAGACCTAGAGACAGTCACGAGTGAGATGTCTGGAAAGCATGTCTGCTGGCCTATAGAGCTTCACGCACGCATTTCTGCCACAGAATGGGAACAAATACATGCCAGTCATTGTGCTAGCAGCTGGGCCAAATATTTACAACAGTAACCCTGAAATGTGTTACATTTTAACAGGAGGGATAGAGTTTGGGGGTAGAGGGGAGGTAGAGGGAGGAGTAAAGGTGCTCACTGTAGTTGGAATACTCCAGAATGCATATCCTCTCCTTTTCTTCCTGTCACTACCTTACATTAATTCTTTTTGAGTCTCTCCTTGTTTTGTATTTCTAAGTTCTCTCCTATTGAAGTGGGATTTTAAAAATGAGGATAAAGTCAGGATCACTAAGGTAAGAGCAAGATGAGGAGAGAAGAACGAATTCTCCATACCCACCCCATTAAGTCTGCCACAGGTCTATATTTTGACCTCCTTAGAATATACTTCTGACAAGATAGTCTGGTAGAGGTAGATGATCATCAGAAAATGACTGGGGAACAAAGGAATATTATGCGACAGAACACCACAAAGTGGGGGTGGCATTCAGAGGGAGGAATGGGTGAGAGGTGAGCTTCCCCCGTGGTGAATGGCCTCTGGCACTAGGTACACCTACATTTGAGTCCTAGATGTTCCCTTATAAACTGAGCAGCCTCCATTCCTAGAGAGAAAGTTGGACTTTATGGTCCCTCTGGGTGATCTCTGTTTCCGCCCACAAAAAAGTAGAAGCAACACTGTGCCAGTTTCTGAGCCCAGCATTTAAGAGACTGGCAAGTTCCCCTTCTTGTCTCTTGGAACACTTGCTCTAGCCTAGGGTATGCCGGTCACCACGTAAGACGTCTGATTATGCTGAGGCCGCCAGGCTGCTAGGAGGCCACACGGAGACAGAGATGCCTGACCAGCTCCACAGTGTTCCAGCAGAGATACAGATAATGTGAGTAAAGAGCCTCCAGGTGATTCCATCCCTAGCTCCTACCTGACAGTAGTCACCTGTGACAACCACTCCAATGAGTCCAGTCAAACTACAGAAATGTGTGTGATGCCAATAATGCATTGTTTTCAGCCACTACATTTGAGGGATGTTTATTATGCAAAAATACACAACTGGAAGCAACTTGTTTCACCTCGCCAATCCTTAGTTTCCTCATCTATAAAGTGAAGATCATAGCAATACCTATTCCAAGGGAGGTTATGAGGCTTCAATTAGAAAAAATTTGTAAAGCAGTGAGCAGAATACCTCACACAGTAGTAAGAGAAGCATATAGATTTGTCTGTTCCAATATTCAGAATTTTCTGTTCCAAAATTCAGAATTTTTTGGATTTATAACAGTAACGCTATACATATTTTATAGGACCCGCAGCAGCATCTGTGATAGCCCTGTAATCATATACGCTAATATTTCTGCAGTGAAGCATATGAATAGTTACATCCAGAAAGTTAAATGAAGATGAATAATTCACAGTAGGTCAGGTAGGGCTTAGCCACCAAATCCATCCAAGTTAAGTTAAATGAGTTACCACAAAGACATTTGAGTTTTCAGAACTGTTTTTGATTTTGAAATTCTGTATAAGGAATAGTGGACTCATACTCATATATATTTTTTTCTAAATATAGTCACCACATACTTCTGTCTTCGTTTCTCCTTTCCTTATTCTTAAGACATAATAGAGGCTAGCTTTTAATACCAATTTATAAATAAAAAACATATTACCTATAAATTCAGTTTTTGAGAGCACACTTGCTCATTATTTGTAAATGGGCCTTCCCAACAGTCTTCTGGTTTTCACAGTTGAAATTCAGTCAACTCTTTGTGTGTTTTTTTCAGATGAATGTGTGAGAGAGAAATTTTGCACCCAGGGAAAGGTACGGCCAGTCAAAGGAAATGCTGTTTAGCAAGACATACTGTCTGCAAGTCAAGAGTCATCTGGTTTTTCTATTCCAGAGAATTTGTCTCACATTTTAGCGACCCCACAGCATTCCAAAGCAGGTCAGCAGCCCAGGTAACCTGGGAGACTTGCAAGTTCATCAAAAAGATGCGTTAGGGGCCTCTGTCAGAGTTCATTCATTTTGCTAAATCTTCCAAGTGCTAATTTTTCCCTCTACATTTAAATGAAACACAGTGGGAAGATGCCTACTTTTCCATATCGTTCACAATTATGACCCTTTGAAGCATCTGGTACTGTCGATTTGACACATAGAATGTGCTGAAGACAACATTTCACCCTGATGGAGAGCCAGACAAGAATTACTATAAGGAGGGAGGAGTAAACTTTTTAAAGCTTATTTTCTTCCTCCGTGTGACAAGAGATAAATCTTTAAATAAGATTTTTTTTTTCCTGGAAGAAAGAGCACACTCATACAAAACCCCATTATCATGAGACATTTTCTTTTGTCTGAAAGTAACCAGATATCTCATGGACAAATGACAGAGCCGTGACAACAGTTATTTAGTTTTGAATAACAGCACCGCAAAGCACTGTGAAGCAACAGCAAAGCCAGAGAGAACGCAATCATTGTCAGTGACTGGGTACCACCTTTGACAGACGTCAAAAGTGCTCACTGCTATGAGGCATCATTTCCATTTAACCTCAAATGTCAACCGCCTCTGAATTCCTTGTAGTGTTTTCTTTTTCTTTTCTCCACCCCCCCCCCCCAACTCCCTTCTCAATGGAGCTGTTTCTGTCTTTCTTTTTTAGGAAAAACCTTAAAAAAAAAAAAAAAAACCCAAACCTCTAAAGCCTCTCCATGTAAGTATTTGAGATCAGGGTCTCGATCCCTTTCTTGCAGTTTGTAAAGCACCATTTATAGGTTCAGTACTACATAAAATGACTGGAGAAAAAAGAGAAGAGACTATGCTAGTTTCAGTGTATTCTTTGAGCTGTGGTCCAGAATCATTGCAAGAATTCTACAGACTAAAGAAATTAATGGAGTACAAGTGCCAATTTTACATTACAAATTCAGAAGCTGGATCAAAAGGTATCTAGCGAACCCTTCCAAAATGTATTATTATCCTGACATGTCCCTCAATATTGTTTCTTTTCCTATTTGTGCCATTGTTTTGATATTTTGTGTATTCACACCAATGCCATGTGCACATGCACTGGTCACAAACCTACCGTCAGTGAGAATGAAGAAATTTTCTCAATCACGAAGAGAGTACATACTGATTATTTATATTTGTTCCAGGTATCAGGTGAAGTGCTGGAGAGTCAAAATAAGTGAGACATACTTTCTACTTTGGAACATTTGACCACCTACCCTAGTGGGGGTGAAACAAAATTTACCATATAAATTTTGTGAGAAGGTCTACTGTATAGATACAAGGATGGGTAATGATGGATACTCTCTCTCTCTCTCTCTCTCTCTCTCTCTCTCTCTCTCTCTCTCTCTCTCTCTCTCTCTCTCACACACACACACACACACACACACACACACACACACACACACACACAATCTATAGGAACAATGAATTCTATCTGGATGCTGCCAAGGGCATGTTGTGGGCCTGCAGTGGCAGAACTAGTTGGCAGTTGGCCCAATGGTGGAGGCTGGGGCTGGACCATTGGCCACAAGGCTACACAGAAAACACAGCAGACTTGCGGATCTGGGCCCATTGCAATCTAAGGGGAATCCAGGTCAACCAGAAAGTGACTTTGGACAATAATTAATCCAGTTAGGAGACTGACTATGTGTTCCACCAGCTGACACATCATCAACAGCTAGAGACAAGGGATGTTACCTCAGAAATCAAGGGACATGATGCACAAGGGTACTAATTCTTCCTTGCTGCCCGGAGGGCTGAGGAAGCCTCCCCTTTGCCTCCCATATCTGAGCAACATCTTATTTGCAACTAGCAGAGGTAGAGAGAGGCTGAATGAGAGACTGAAACTTCCTACCTATGAGAGAGTGCACCCTGAATATACAGCCGAAACCAGAATGAGAATTTATGTTTCTTCTATTACATAATGGATGAGAACTCATGAAGGAGACCAAATCAATTTAAGATAAAATAAAACAGCAATATTTTTTTAGCACTTCTTATATCATAGGAATGAACTGTGTACCCAGTCTATTATTTATATATATGGGAGGTGCCAGAAAATGTAT
This sequence comes from Rhinolophus sinicus, assembly GCF_036562045.2. NCBI lineage: Eukaryota > Metazoa > Chordata > Mammalia > Chiroptera > Rhinolophidae > Rhinolophus > Rhinolophus sinicus. The sequence goes on along the minus strand of NC_133768.1, from coordinate 23,462,043 downwards.
ATACATTTTAAGAGATGTTATCTATGCTCAAGCAGTAGTTCGCCATAATCAGAAGTGTCTAGACACTGACGGTAACCACTTTGAGCACCTCTTGTAATTGCAGAAGTCAAACGTGACTTCTATTCATCTTTTGTTATCAGTATATATTAACACAGTTTTTTTCCTTTCTTAAAATGTGTATACATTTTTTGGCGCCCTCTGTATATTACAATTGACTGTTTTCTTCACTCTAAATACCAGATTTTCATGAAAATTCTTTTCTAAATCAATTTCCAGGAAAATAGTTCTTGAGTATTTCACTCCTCTCAATAAAAGTCTGTAATCTTTTAAAAAATGAATATTCATTTCTACTTTAAAACAATTGGGAAATTACCAAAGATAAAAAAATAATGTTTAAAACTGGCGGACATGAATGTGAAGCATGAAGACAATATATTCTTAACCCCATCTGATATTCTGATGAGACAGAGGAGGTTCAGCTTTACTTCCAGGAGCATGGTGGCATTGTGCTTGCCAATATACTGCTTTGTAACGATTCTGAAGTCTGGCCATATGGGTAAATTTGATCTCCCTTGATTTCATCTCCTGCAATAAGACTGGGACGTCTAATTAAAGAGTTGAAAGAATAGCTTACAATTCATTCCTATCAATGTCTGGTGAGTGTCTAGCTCCAGAGATTTCCTGAGGGAGTGGTCAGTGGCCCTCAGACATCTGCCAGGGGGAAAATTTGAGCAAGGAAGGGTACCATGAAGGGGATCAGGGAGCACACAGAGCCGTGCTTGATTTGTTAACTCCTGTTTCAACCCCAGGAAGGGTGTCATGCAAGCATATCAATTATCTTCATATTAATAGTAAATACACATTACACTGCTTGCTTGACTCAGAAAATTTGAAATAGCAACACAATGAAAATAAAGTTCATGTACTTCGTTATTTCCCACTTGTTGGTTGCTAAATTACATGGCAAACATGAATTATCTCATTTGGAAGCAGTATAGCTTTCTAAAAACTGATGGTTGATCCCAGCATTGATCATATTGCTTTTCATCTTTCCTTTGTTCTATGAGCCACCGATGGGAAGTAAAATAAAGTATTCACCAAAAAAAATGTAGAGTTATACATAAAGCTCTCAGGAATAAACAATTAGCCCAGGAAATACTGTTTAAAAGTCTTTGGGAATGCGCAAGTGTGCCAATGTTCTACTTATAGCCATATTGAAATTGTCAAGATCCTCATTCCATCCAATTTGATGAAACATTTTGTTAAAATATGTACATAAAGCTATAGTTTCCTTACATTCCTAGGAATAAAAGTTTAAAATATAATTCAAAAATTTACATTTTCAGTAGTAACAGAGTTATTAAATGAATAGGAATTAACAATAAGAAATGTGTAATATCTACCTTAAGAAAACTATAACAATTTACAGTGAAAATTTTTTAAAGACTTGGAAAAATAAAACATATGTTCTAGATGGAAAATTAATATGGGTAAACTGCCAATTGTTCCTAAATTAATCGAAATATTTGAATGCAATCTCAAGAAAAATCTAAATGGTATTTTTAAACTTTTGCCATAGTAGTACGGACAAATTAAATGTGTAAGAGTAGCCAACAAAGTTTTGATAAGCTTGAAGCAACAGATTTGAAAATGTAAATAAGGCTATAATAATTAAAAGAATGTTCCTGGTGTGCTGTTGCTGCATGAGCAGAGATGTCAAGCATAAGAGAAAGTCTAGAAACAGGCCAAGCATATTGTAAGAACTTATTGCACACTACAGATAGCATTTCACATCAAAGGAGAAAGGATTTATCACTCAAATAATGGGTTGAAAACATTTGTGTGTCAATTGGAAAAAATAAAGGAAAAAGATAATCTGGCCACAAAAATCCAGATATATAAAAGTTAATTTTACAAGCACTGGAAGCAAATATAGGTGGTTGGTTATTTGTCTGATTTGAGGTAAAAACAAGCTTTTTAAAACGATATTCAGTTAGACTTTATCTGAAAAATACAGATTTAATTTGTAAAATAAGCTTTTAAGACAAAAAGCAAATAAAAAATGTTTGTAATGAATTGCAGATATCATTGACAGAGGAAACATTTAGACAAATCAGTAAGAAAATCATGAGCATGCCAATAGAAAACTGGGCAAAAAGATAGACAGTAACAGACAATTTACAAATTAAATAGAAATAAACACTAATATAAACTAATGAATAAATATAACTTATAAAAACAAAAACTTTTATCTGAAGGAAACAAAATCTCTATCTCAAAAAGATATTTGCATCCCCATGTTCACTGAAACATTATTTACAACAGTGAAGACAGGAAAATAACCTAAGTATCCATTGACAGATGAATGGATACAGAAAATATGATACATGTATATGACATATATGTATACACACACACACACACACACATATATATATATAATGGAATATTGTTCAGCCATAAAAAGAAGGGAATCCTGTCAAAAGAGACAAGATGCATGGACCTCGAGAGTATCAGGCTAAGTGAAATAAATTGGACAGAGAAAGACAAATAATGTATAATCTTACATGTGGAATTTGAGAAAACCACTAATAGATAAGAGAACAGATTGGTGGTTGACAGAGGAGGGAGGTTGAGTGTGGGGTGGGCAGAATGGGTGAAGGTGATGCAATTAAAAAAAAGACACACACGAAATGGGAAATACCACAATGCCTTCAAAAATGCAAAAATAAACAAAATAAATAAATAAAAATTAGATGCTCATTCTGAAAAAAGGAAAGTTGGGTTTCAAACAGAGACCGATTTTGAAAATTTGGGATAAACAGAAGAGATCGGGCACATTCAGGGTGGTATGCCTGTATGTTTTTTTTTTTAAAAAAGAGAGAGAGAGAGAGAGAGAGAGAGAGAGAGTCTTGAATAAACATTCTATGAATTATAATGATGAAATTCTTTAAAGCATTATAATTCCCAAAGTATTTTAATACCATTCTTTGACCTGTTTTGAAATAAAACTTTGTTTTGACCTTCTTCAAACATCATATATTCTCATAGTAAAATTGTTCCTGATTATCTTTAATCATACTGTAGAAGCGTGCGTGTGAGACACTGCAGTTTCTGCTGCAATCAACATTGTGTACTGAAGATAATAGCCTGTGACTTACGAGTGAAATTAGACATAAATTAGGGGTTAAAATTGGCTTTATCTTTTAATTCACTGAGACTCCTTTAACATGAAATTCTCCCCCAGTGGTGGTGGTGGTGGGGTATATCCACTGTTGCCATTCAGCTGCCTTTTAATAGTTTAATTCTTTCTGGCCCGTGAACATTTCTGGGAGCTTATATGGTTTTTTGAATGTGTACTAAAGGATTTTATGCTGGTTGGCCAAGAAAATACTGAACAATGATTTAAAGAAAAGAGGACTCAGCATATCATGAAGTATGTTTAAAATTCCCAAACAGTGCAGAGCTCTCTACACTATGCTACCGTTTGCCAGGATATAGGAGCTCAGTCTTGGGTGCTGAAGAGATAGGTGGGTTGCATCTTTTAATCACAATTTTCCTCACCTAGTTTGTGGCTATATAAGAGTTGCCCACATTCCCTAAGCTGGGTTGCTGCTGCCCCAAGAAATCAATTATTCGACATGTTGGTAGCAGTAGGAGTTATGCAAGACTTTCAGGGCAACTGGGCCTTATCTCATGTTGGTTAACTGTGGCTGCCTTCTCCTTGTCTACTGGATGAGCTCATGGCTGGTCTTGAACCCTTAGCTTCTAGGAATGTGTGCTGAAGCGCCATCTGATCTATTCCTCCAATCCAATCTCTGACTTCTTTGTGCACTTCTTGGAAGCATATGTTAATGAGTTCATTGATAAACATTAGTGTGATCCTGTTAAAATGGAAAGTTCATAAACTCTTTTGCTCAGAACCCCCTAACCACTTCTAATATCATTCAAAGTAAAAGCCAAAGTTATTACTGTGCTTTCCAAGGCCAGACATGACCTCTGCCCCCGCCTTGTCCTTTCCTTTCTGACCTCATCTAGTACACTTCCGTACTCTAGACCTCGGATGCCTCCTTGCTGTTCCTTGAACACACTGGGCACGCTCCTACCTCTAGAACTCTACCTTTGTCTTCCTTCTTGGACTTCTCTTCTTCCAAATATCTGCAGACTACTTCCATCATTTTCTCAAGTGTTTAATCAAATGTCACCTTCTCTGTGAGGCTTTTCCTCAACCTGTCTCAAATGTCAACCCTCCCCCAAACACTCAAGTTTCCTAGCCTAATTTTCAGACCTCATCACTTATCTATAGAGACTGTACAATACACTGTTCTCCATCAATAAATTGTGAGCTCCTTAAAGACAAAGATTTTTGTCTGTTTTTTTCACTATTGTATCTGCGGCATCTAAAACAACCCTGTCACATAGGAGGCACTTGATATATAGCTTTTGAATGAATGAATGAATTCATGCAGCACAACACACAAAATTGAACAGAACATAAAACCTGCTTTAGGTGGGCTCCTGATCTAGCACACTTGAAAAAGAGGTTTTAAAAACAGCATAACCATGTGTCAAGTTCTAAAATAGAGGAATGCACAAGTACTACAGATATACGGAAAAAGAAGACTAACCTAAGTCTACCTAGAGAGAGAAGGAAAGGCTTCATGGAGGACCTGGGCCTTGTGTTCTGGTTTCACTGGTGTGGTCCACTGATCCCCAAATCCAGCACTCCCTTGTTGAGGGTCAATTCCAGGGATGCCTTTCCTGGTTCTAGCCTAAGGAGAGTTTCTAAGAAAATTGGCGTGGGAAACTGCAAAGAGCTCTTGGCGTTGAAATCATCTGGGTATGGTTTAGAATCTCAAGTTCACAGCAGAATCATGGGAAAATCCTAGATCCTGCCAGTTCTCTCTTTTCTTCACTGACCATCACATTATGACTTTTGCTCCCTTTTCCCAAAATACATGAGATAAAATCAAACTTCTGTTTTTGTTACCAACTTACAAAAACACAGAGTTACTCTGAGAACTGTATCTTGTTAGCTGTTTTTCTGTTGAAAATGTGTTAAAAGTGTCCTTAAGTTGTCTGGGGGAATTATTCTTATCTCACACAATGTTCACTTCAAGAAAAGTTTAAGCCAAATTTGCCTCAAGAAGACAGAAAGTAGAATAGAGTGAGATAAGATTCTAGGTGCTCTTTTAAACTTGATTCTACCGGGTCTATAAAATGGTATAATACTCCACGTTCTTTGCCTGAGCTGCCCCCACTGTCTTCACAAGGGGAGGGCTGCAGAGAGGTTATCAGATCATACAAACTCTTGTGGGATCACAGATCTTTTCTCTGCTCATCTTTCAGAGAGAGCAGTTTGAAAGTGAGAAATGGTCTGAGCATAGTAAGAAAACAGCTCTCACCATATTTCATTTCCGTTTTCCTCCCCCACCAACTCTTCCTGAGAGTTTATGTTTTATGAGAGTATAGGTTTTAAAACCCAAGAACTAAATTGGAAATGTCTGAAAGAGCCTTTGTTCTAGGCTTGTAAGTTCTAGGTTTATTCAAACAACTTGAGTTAAAGAAGAAAGACAACTTTTTAATAGGGTCTATGGAACCCTTTCTTCAGAATATTCAACTCTACCACTGACTAGCTATGTGACATTGGATGAGGATGGGGGAATTGATGGCTACCGTGCTGGTTGGGAGAATTAGTAAATAGTGCTTGCTATTATTTCCTTGGAAAGTAAATCATAATTATGGAGGGTTGAATTTCATTTTACACTCTCATAATGTACCTCGTATTGAAAGATTCTTCTAAGATGCTAGTGTATGTCCTATGAAATGTTGAGGACTAGGGAAAATATGTCCTCTGACAGTAGTCCTATTCCAAGTGGGCCTCTGCAATGTCTGCACGCATTCAGAAGAACCTCATATCATCCTAACAGAGGTAACCATAACCCAAAGATCTTACCAAGTATCAGGGCAAAGTCATTGGTCAACAAAACAATGATTATTTACTGGAAAAGTCACTTCTCTCTGACACATTTTCCTCTTACTTTTCAAAGATGGTAGAAGGCTGAAGATGTCAATTCTAGTAAATTATTGATTACTTCCAAATATGTACTAATTTAAAAACGTATTTCAGATCTTACATTTAAGTCTTTAATCCATTTTGAATTTACTCTTATATGTGATGTAAGGAGATGGTCCAGCTTCATTTTTTTTGCATGTGACTGTCCAGTTTTCCCAGCACCACTTATTGAATAGACTGTCTTTATCTCAATGTAAATTATTGCTTCCACTGTCATAGATTAAATGACCATATAGGAATGGATTTATTTCTGGGCTCTCTATTCTGTTCCATTGATCTATGTGCCTGTTTGTTTATATGCCAGTGCCATGCTGTTTTGAACAGGTATATACGATGTCAGAGGGGTAGTCGATTGGGGGAGGGGGATTATCACTTTGTGAGGGGTGTAAATGTCTAACTATTACACTGTTTCATACACTTGAAGCAAATTTTTAAAAAAGAAAAGAAAGAAAAATAAATAAATAAAAACAAATTTCAAATGACCTTTTAAAGATGATCGCAGCTATGACTTTCTGGAGGGCACATTCCGAGTCTATCTAAATTTCATTCATTTGGGGTTTTAACTCATGTATTGGAGGCTGTACATCTTCTCCCATCCTCCTTTATCACAGGTGCACAGAGCCCCAGTTACTGCTGTTAATGGCTCTCAACTGTCCCCTGTTCAAGAGCACCGCACATCCAAATGACTGACTGATGTCATCAGGGGAGAGTGTACATATGGCCAGCTCTCTTGCCTCAAGGTGGGATGAACTCTGTGATGCAATTCATGCTGCAGAGCTCCCCGTGGGATTAGACTGAAGTATGTCTCCAGCTGAGACCAACCTTACTTAGCTTTTCCCCCTACCCTATCTTGTTTCCATAACTTCCATACTCCTGAGACTGCTCCCTCAAGAAACGACATGCACCCAACATGATTCTTATTGTTAGTAAATCTGGGATATACTGAATTAGAATAGAGCAGGTGTCAGCAAACTCTATCTGTAAAGGGACGGATAGTAAATATTTTAGGCTTTGTGGCCCATACGGTCTCTTTTGCACTACTCAGCTCTGCCACTGTGGTGCAAATACAGCCATAGACAGTACACAAACAACAAGCATAGCTGTGTTCCAATAAAACTGTATTTATAAAAGTGAGTGGCAGGCTGGATTTGCCCCAAGGACCATTTTACCAACGCTTGAGCTGGAGTGTAGGGGCATAAACATGATTTGTTGTTCTATAATGATTTGGCTGCTAAAGTTTGGTGCTACTCTTTCTTGGGCAAATGTTTACATAATGGTAATCAAGCAAAAGACCTTCGCTGAAGTGGAGACACATTTCATTTTTCTAACCTCATTTTCAATCCTTGAATGTCACTGGCTTTGCCATGAGGTAATTTAAACATGCATTGCAGAGGGGAGATGGTTTCTTCAGGCCAGGTCTCCTATTCTTTGATGCTGATTCATAATATTGCCAGAGGCCATTCCATAAGGACAGATGGCAGCTACAGCAAGGAGAGATGCAGACCTATTTCATTCTTGTGTGTGTGTGTGTGTGTGTGTGTGTGTACATAGGCTGGATCTCTGGCACTAAATTTGGAAAATAAAACTTGTGAATGTATGTAATGTTTCCTCTGGATAGGTATGAGGTTACCTGAGTCTTCCTTCTGTTGTCTTAACATTGTATAATTAATTTGATAAAGACTTATTAATAGCCTGTCCTTTATTTACTAAGAATTTATATTCCTCTTTACAAATTATATGGTGTCATTATCACAATGGAAAATTTTAATGCTTGGCATAGATGTACTGCAAACAAAGAATTTACATTTAAATCAGTTCTCTTTAATTAGGTTCTCGAGTTTTATCACCACAGATTAGAACAAAATGGATAGAATTCTTTTCAATCCAGGTAACTCACATTCATCTTTAAGTGACCCTGAGAACAGCATAAAACAAATGCTCAGCTCTGCAGCCAGAGAGTATTTACCGTTAGGCTGTGACTTTGGCTACTTGGAATACATTTAATTCACATAAAAAAGAATAGTGACAGCTTTCTCATTAAATTGGCTTTAGCCTCTGAACTCTGGGCCCACATATGTTTATTCTGAAGATTGCTGCTCGTCGTCAGATTTGTTACCTGCTGCATTACTCCTCACAGTCATTTCACCAAGGTTTGAAACTCTTTCAGGTTTGTCTACAGGATATATTTTCAGGAAATCTCAGGTTTACCTTGCATTTAGCATTTGTGATATTTGAGAAATCGAATGCTTAAGAATAGACTCAATTAAAATTCCCTGTGGGTGGACTATGACTGATGGTTGTCGGGTAAGAAGCCAGTATATATTACTGAGCTGATCACAAGCACAGGTCTCCAGGAACGTGTGTGTGCATGTGCATGTGTGTGTGGACTCTTCATGCTGGATCCCCAAACTTTTTCGCATCTGTGCAATTATGCTTCCCTCATTTCCTTATTGCTGTTCCCAAGAGTGTGCCTCAATAAACCTCCTACCCACAAATCTCCATCTCAGAGTCTCTTTCCCCACATAACCCAGCTTATGAAACCCTCCAAGGCACAGATAAAAGCTTCTATGGCCTCAAATTCTCAGCTCTGATGTAGCATAGCATCAACCACACTGTGTTGTAATTGTACATTTACTTACCCACTCTTTGACTAAATGGTAGGCTGCTTGAGAGAAAGAGTGGGTCTTAATCCTTCCCACATGCCATATATTGCCTGGGACAATCAAAGGCATGCAATATAAGTTTGTGGAATAAGTTGGAATAAAAAAACTAGAAACCAGAAATCCACAGGTACAAGGTTCTGGTTGTGATCTCTGGAAGCATGCTATGAGATGGAGATTTTGTTCAGTTTATGTATTGACAGAGTACGTCATGAGAAGGAAAGTACAAGAAGCAGGATGAGTAGAGAGCAAAAAAGCTAAGTCAAAATGTGGTTTCTGATAGTGACTATTTAATCCTGATCCTACCAGTCAGGTCTGAAGCATGAATGAAACACCACAATATTGCCACCTTGAGGCAAGAGGGCCTGCCCTTTATAAGCTGGGGGCAATCAGTCACTGACTACGGGCTGCTCTGAGCAAAGGAGATGGGACCTATAGCCTCCAGGGACAAAGAAGCTCCTACTCAGACTAGACCAATAACTCTCCAAGTTAGTTATCCAGACCAACAGCATCAGCATCATTGGAACTTGTTAGAAATACAAATTCTCAGGCCCCACCCTAGACATACTGAATCAGAAATTCTGGGAGCTGAGCCCAGATATCTGTTGTTGTTGCTACTTTGTTTTTTAGATTGCAGGTAAATATTTTCTTTGATGTAATACTCTTTTCTTAAGTTTTAAAAATTTATTTTTCATTGAGATCCAAGACGGCGGAGTAGACAAACACAGTGCCTGTGTCCTTCTGTGAACACATTAAAATTACAACTAAATTATACAACAATCAACCTGGAGAACCATCTGAAGTCTAGCTGAACAGAAGTCCTATGACTAAAAATACAAAGAAGAAGCCACTCAGAGACTGGTAGGAGGGGCACAGACGTAGAATGGGCCCCAAATCTCCATGTGGAGGTTGAGAATCAGGAGAGATATCTCGGCTGTGGAGGTTCCTCCTGGAGGAGTGAGGGACCGCAGCCCCATACCAGGCTGAGCCCAGAGTACTGGTGCTGGGAAGAGGAGCCCCCACAACTTCTGGCTGTAAAAACAGTGGGGATTCTGACCGTTGGGTGGGATGGAAGGTTACAGGAAACCCAGACATCCTCTTAAAGGGCCCTTGCACAGTCACTTGCTCTCAGGCACTCACTCTGGGCTCTGTCAGAGGGACAGTGACTCAGGCGGTGACAGAAACATATGGGGTAGGGGTGGGGCAGATTGAGGTGTGTGCTGTTGCGGGGAGGACTGGAGAACAGTCAGCATTTTCCCTGTGTGAGGTCCTCTTCTGGTACAGCTGGCAGGCAGGCACCATGTTTAAAGTTTGATCCCTCCCCCTCATGGCCAAATCTGAATCTGATTGGGCTGATGAGCTCTACTGCTTCACTTTGCTGACTCACTGGGATGCTGCCCCACCCAACTCTTCCAAAGCTGGAGGAACATTCTCCATGAGCAGCCAGCCCTGCCCATGTTGCACTCTTTCTTGGAAAACTATCCGAATCTGACAGGCCCCCTACAGGCAGCGACTGGCCTTAGTGTGCCCTGAGACTTTTGCTGAGTAGCTCCAGGCTCAGCACTAACACAAAACCAGAATTTACATTAAGCTGGTGACCACAACTCTTCCCATTCTAGTGACTCCCTGAGTCACCCAAACTTACATACCACACGAGACTATCAGTGGCAGAAACTTAATGGAACCTGCAGGTGGCAGCAGGCCTTGGGGTGTCCTGGCATTTTGCAGAGCTACCCCAGGAAAGGTACTGGTGGCAGATGTCCTTGGTTCATAGCGTGGCCTCTCCCACATGCCTCCAGATTTAGCACAGATAGAGAACAACTGCGGATCTCTTTGTAGCTCCTGTCAGGTAGCACGCGAACAGTCACAGACAGTGGGTGACCTGGGCCTGCACTGGAGCCCCTCCCAAAAGGCCCCAGAACCAAGATAATTGGAGGTTGGCTTCAGACCACAGCAGAGTACCACCCAATGAAACCTACAAGCAGCACACACAAACGGTGGTCTCAATAGGCACAAGAGCCCACTGGGGCAAATCCCACTCAGTGAGGTAAACCCCCCACACAGCAGCCCAAAAGTTGTGGATGTGGCAAAACTCCACAGCCAGTCAGCCTAAGGGTCAGTCCCACCCACTGACATGCCAATAGCAATCAAGGCTCAACTATAACAGGAGGCCACAAACAACCCCCACAAGGGACACTCCTGGAGCACCCGGAGCAGGTGACCAGGGAGCCTCTGCCACTGGATCCTACAGGACAGCTACTATTAAGTTGGTGAAAAAGCAACTGTAGTTTAAAAGGTTAAAAATAATTGCAAAAACTGCAATTACGCTCATACCAACCTAATACATAAGTCCACCTGGCTCAGACTGGGAGACATAGCAGATCTATGTAATACATAGAAACAAACACAGAGAGGCAGCCATAATGAGGAAACAAAGAAATGAGTCCCACATGAAAGAACAGGAGAAAAATCCAGAAAAATAACTAAATGAAATGGAGGTAAGCCACCTACCAGTGACAGAGTTCGAAACAATGGTTATAAGGATGCTCAAGGATCTTAGTGAGAAATTCAACAAAGAGATAGAAAGCATAAAAAAGGACACGGAAACCATAAAATAGAAACAGTCAGAAGTGAAGAATACAGTAACTGAAATGAAGACTGCACTAGAAGGAATCACCAGAAGACTAAATGAAGCAGAGGATCAAATCAGCAGTTTGGAAGATAAGGTAGCAGAAAACACCCAATAGGAACAGCAAAAAGAAAAGAATCCAAAAAAAAAAAAAATGAGGAGAAATGAAAAGGTCTCTGAGACAACATCAAGCATAAGAACATTCACATCACAGGAGTACCAGAAGGAGAGGAGAGGAAGCAAGAGATTGAGAACATATTTGAAGAAATAATGACTGAAAACTTTCCTAACCTGGTGATGGAAATAGACATACAAGTCCAGGAAGCTCAGAGAGTCCCAAACAGGATGGATCCAAACAGACCCACATCTGGACACATTATAATTAGCATGGCAAAGTTAAAGACAAAGACAGAATCCTAACAGCAGCAAGAGAAAGGCAACTAGTAACTTATAAGGGAGCTCCCATAAGATTGTCAGCTGATTTCTCAACAGAAGCTTTGCAGGCCAGAAAGGATTGGCACAAAATATTCAATGTGATGTAAAGGTACAACCTACAAACAAGACTACTTTACCCAGCAAAGCTATCATTTTAAATTGAAGGACAGATAAAGAGCTTCCCAGACAAGAAAAAGCTAAAGGAGTTAATCAACACCAAACCAGTATTACAAGGAATCTTAAGGGACTTCTTTAAGACGAAAAAAAAAAAAGAATAATAAAATGGCAATAACTATATACCTATCAATAAATACTTTCATTGCAAATGAATTAAATGCTCCAATCAAAAGACATAGGGTGGCTGAATGGATACAAAAACAAAACCCTTAGATATGTTGCCTACAAGAAACTCACTTCAGATTGAGACACAGACAGACAGAAAGTGAAGGGATAGAAAAAGATATTTCATGAAAATAGAAACAAACAATCAAAAATCTGGAGTGGCAATACTTATACAAGACAAAATAGACTTTAAAACAAAGTCTATAAGAAGAGACAATGAAGGACTCAGTAATCCCACTTCAGGGTATTTATCTGAAGAAACCCAAAACACTACTTTGAGGGAACATGTACATCCACATGTTCATTGCAGTATTGTTTACAATGGCCAAGATGTGGAGGCAGCCTGGGTGTCCATCGATTGATGAATTGATAAAGAAGTGGTGGTACATATATACAATGGAATATTGCTCGGCCATGGAAGAGGATGGGTTCTTGCCATCTGCAGTGGCATGAATGTGGTATTGTGCTGAGTTGAGTATGTCAGAGAGAGAAAGAGAGATGTAATGTGATTTCACTTATATGTGGAATCTAAAGAACAAAATAAACAAATAAAACAGAAAGATACAGATACAGAGAACATTTTGATGGTTGCCAGATGGGAGGGGGGTTTGGGGGGTGGGTGAATAAAAGAGGAAGGGATTAAGAAGTACAAATTGGTTGTTACAAAGTAGTCATGGGGATGTAGGGTATAGCATAAGGAATATAGTCAATAATATTGTAGTAACTATGTATGGTGTCAGATGGGTATGAGATTTATTGGGGTGATAGATGGAGGGGGTAGAGGGCAGGGTGAAAAAGATTAAGGGATTAAGAAGCACAAATTCGTAGTTACACAGTAGTTATGGGGATGTAAAGTAAAGCATAGGGAATATAGTCAATGATATGGTAATAATTATGTATAGTGCTAGGTCGATACTAGATTAGTCAGGGGGATCACTGCTTAAATTATATAACTGTCTAACCACTGTGCTGTACATCTGAAATATAAAATAATATTGAATGTCAATTGTAATTGAATATTTTTAAAATGGGGTGAAAAGGTGAAGGGGATAAGAGGTACACATTTCCATGTAGAAAACAAATAAATCATGGGGTGGTGATATACAGCATAGGGAATATAGTCAATAATATTGTGATAGTGTGGTATGGTGTAAGATGGTTGCTGGACTTACCATGGTGATCAATGCTTTAAGTATATAAATGTTGAGTAACTATGGTGTACACCTGGAACTAATATAATATTGTATGTTAGCTATATTTTTAATAAAAACCTTTAAAAAACAACAAAATATTTTTCAATAATGTTTACATACAATATTATATTAGTTTCAGGTGTACAAAACAACATAGTGATCATAGTGATTAGATATTTATATACCACACAAAGTGATTGCCCCAATAAGTCTATCACCCATCTGGCACTGTATATAGTTATTATAGTATTATTGATTATATTCCCTATGCTGTACTTTACATCCCTGTAACTATTTTTTTCAATTATAGCTGACACTCAGTATTATTTTATATTAGTTTCAGGTGTACAGTGTAGTGGTTACACATTTATACGATTTATGAAGAGATGCCCCCAATAAGTCTAGTATCCACCTGACTCTATATAATTTTATAATATTATTGACTCTTTAACAAGCCTGCTATGTGATTCAGAAGCAAGCTAAAGTTTGAGAATCACTGGCCTGAGGCAATTCTCCAGAGAAGGGTGGTGGTGATGGTGAGTTACAACTCAACAATCCCAGCAGGTGAAGAATGGGTGTACTTGCAGGATAAGGGCATCTAGGTGGAGTATCAACAGCATCCACTATAGTTGAAAACCCAGAAATTTTCTATCAGCGAACAAAAGAAGATATTCACAGAAATCCTTGAGATCACAAAGCAGGATTGCTTAACATGTATGCTCATCAAATTGGGGTACTTAGAAACAGAATGATCTAGTAATACTTATTGGGTAGATGGGTAGTCTGTGTCTGGGAACATAATGAGATTGGCGATTATGGCAAAAATTCCCTATAATTTAAAAAAAACTGAACAGAGGGCAAGGCTTAGAATCAAGGGAGGCCTCGAGAGCAATTAGAGTATGAGGAAAAGTTCTGATCATAAGTGGCATGGCAAGAATCTAATTATCGGACAGAAGTACAATGTAAGAAAAGGACAAGCAGCAAGGTTGACTAAATAGTGACTTCCATTTCCGGACAGTGCTTCTTCCATTTCCCTTGACCTAAAACAGGGATAACCCTGGAATATGAAGCTGCTGATCCTAAAATGGGTTTCTAACTGGCTTCGGCAGTTAAAGTTAAAGAGAGACAAAATCAGAAAGCCCAGCAGCTCATGACGACAGTCTTCCAAACCAATATGTTAAAATGTTATATAAAATGTGCTAGAGCTGAGAGTTATAGCAAAGTGTAAGAAACATGCCTACATAAATGGACTATTCTATCTTTGTTATGGGATTTACAAACGACTTTGCTGTAATTTAGATCCAAATTGATACGCTGTTACAATATAATAATTTACTATTCAGTTTATATGAAAATGAGATTGAAATAGCTGTGATTTCTAACTCCCCAAACTTTCACATAATCTCTTACAGCTTGACAAGTCTATTGAATAAAAGAGGAATACAGGAGGTGAAGGAGCAATTTGTAAAAAGTGTGCCACCCTGATTGTCATTCTGTTAGACAACAAAAGAAAAGAAAAAATATACCTATGAAGATGAAAACAGTGGGGAAATATGTTTAGCAACTGAGATGCAGATTCTGTCCTTAATGGAATCTCTATCCCATATTAAGTCAAAAACTAGGTCTGCTCTCTAGCTGATTAATCTGCAGTGGCAGACATATAGCCATTGCTATCTGGCACTTTACTGTCTCAGCATATATTTACTAACTGGCCTGTAATTACTTTTTTGGAACATTACCCAACACTGTTTTAGAGGAAGAAAGAATTCATTATCTGTGAAACAAAATACATAGGCCTTGTTTCTGGCAGACATCTATACCCAGCTCCATCATTTCAAATGGTAGATATAAAATTTAAAAAAAAATCAATATATTTTTTTCAAAGCAAGAGTTTCAACACTGGCTATCTGAAGTGCTTTGTGGGTTATCCATTACATAAGTTAGCCAATAAATCATATTGCTACTACAAGCTATGGGATCTCTGCATCCTCTTTTTCCACTGATGTGCAGTGACCATGGATTGCCTTGAAAATCATATCTAAACTTTACTTCACACCAGCAGTCTAAACTGTGGTTCTCAAATTGAGCATGAATTACACTTACCTAGAGGGCTTGTTAAACCACAGCTTGCTGGACCCCACCCCAGAGTTTCTGATTTACCCTGTTTCCCTGGAAATAAGACCTCGCCAGACAATCAGCTCTAATGAGTCTTTTGGAGCAAAAATTAATATAAGACCTGGTATTATATTATATTATATTATATTATATTATGTTATATTATATTATTATATTATATTAAAGACCCGATCTTATAGTAAAATAAAACCCGGTATATTATATTATATTATATTATATTATATTATATTATATTATATTAATTATATTAAAGACCCAGTCTTATATTATAGCAAAATAAGATCGGGTCTTATACTAATTTTTGCTCCAAAAGATGCATTAGAGCTGACTGTCCGGCTAGGTCTTATTTTCAGGGAAACACGGTAGTAGATCTGAAGTGGGTTCCAGGAATTTGCATTTTTAACAAGTTCCTAGGTGATGCTTATGCTGCTGGTCCAAGTGCTACACTTTGGGACCCTTGCTCTATCTCTCCCATTCTTTGTTTCTCTCCAGCTGCCACTTCACTTCATCAGATCGCTTTTCTCATTCTTCCTAAGAAAATCTGCTCTAGACAAGTTAATACAACTTCTGAATCCATTATTTATTTTAGTGTGAATGGAATTTTTTTATTAAATTTATTGGGGTGACAATGTTTAGTAAAATTACATAGGTTTCAAGTGTACATTTCTATAATACATCATCTATATATCTGAATCCATTCCTAAAATTTAATTAAATAATATCTTCTCATGTCTTATTTTCAGATTACTTACCCTACTTGGTGAAAAACTGTAGACTTAGTATACACTCAACACTATGTAATAGATATAACATCATATTAACTATCACAAGTTTATTATAAAATTTATATGTATTAAATGGCTATGAGAAACATTTTCTTATAGATTAAAATCTAGAATCATGTACTATTAATGATCAGTGATTTAAAAAAAATTCAACACCTAGCACATTGTAGGAACCTAATACATATTTGTCAAATGAATGGATAATGGAGTACTCTAGTTCAGGCTTCCATTCAAATCAGAAAGTTCCTCCACTAATTACAGTCGAGGCTTTATCATGTTTAGATAATTTAATTGGAAAAAAAAAAACAAAAAACACACACACAAAAAAAAACACACAAAATAACTTTCGTTGAACTGAAATTGATCTTTGAGAGTTGGATAGTTCTGGTTCATGGCATAAATTAAACTTAATCTGGTTTTGTGTAAGAGCTATTAAAATGTTTGAACTCATGTGTCCATTGCAGAAGCCGTCCCTTTTCAGTGTAATAGCCTCTAGACCTCCAACCAACTCTCATATAAGAGTTTTCACATATTTTTCATCAACTTAGTTACTTACATCAAAATACAGTTTGAGTTTTCAATACCCCTCTTAAAAATTGGTCCTCATATTTTAACACAGTGTGCCAATGCAAAATCCACAAGGAGTACCCTTTTCTTTGATTAGAAATGTCTTCTATCTATAAGGGAAGAAATGTCTTCTATCCATGAAATGTTTAAGTTGGGAGGGGGGTGGTAGATGAGGGTAAAGGGGATCAAATATATGGTGATGGAAGGAGAACTGACTCTGGGTGGTGAACACACAATGGGATTTATACATGATGTAATACAGAATTGTACACCTGAAATCTATGTAACTTTACTAACAATTGTCACCCCAATAAACTTTAATTAAAAAAGAGAAATGTTTAAATGAACATAATACACTTATTTTTTTTTAATTAAATTTATTGGGGTGACAATTGTTAGTAAAATTACATAGATTTCAGGTGTACAATTCTGTATTACATCATCTATAAATCCCATTTGGATCTTGAGAGTGTAATGTTGAGCGAAATAAGTCAGACAGAAAAAGCAGAGAACCATGTGATTTTACTGATATGTGGTATATAAACCAAAAGCAATAATACACTTATAATGTATGGTTGCCATAAACTAATTCTTAACAATATTAATACACTTACGTCTGTAGTTATGTAACAGAGTTGTTGAACTTGAATGCAGAATTCCATATCTAGACCTGGCAGAGCTTTCCTTTATTAGATTTAACTTCTTATTAAAATCTATTAAAATATTTTTGTATCTTTTTTTTTTTTGTAGAGAATGGTACATTCTCTAATGTGTGAGGATTCTTCTCCTATGGTACTTAAAAGATATTGTTTTAGTTTGCTAGCTGTATATGGCTTCATTCGTTGGGAATCTTGTATATCCTTTATAAATTCTCTACTGAAACATATGTATCCAAGTCATTTCATTCTTTCAACAAGTGAATATTTTCTGATATTATCTCAGTTTTTCAATAATATAGTGATAAAAATAGAAGAGGTGATTGTGTATTTGATTTGGCAAGTCTAGATATTAATGTTACTAAAATGATTAATTAAAAGAAGACAAAAGAAAAATAAACTTTATATTTTACTTTACTTATTACCAAAGAAAAACTTAAAAAAATTTGGGATCATTTTTCTCTTGAAAATAACAATAATAAAAATAATGTTTAAAACTTTCATGTTTACTAGAGACTCAGAATGATAACCTTAAAAAATGAAAGGCGAACTGACTCTGGGTAGTGAATACACAATGTGATTTATAGAGGATGTAATACAGAATTGTATACCTGAAATTTATGTGACTTTACTAACAATTGTCACCCCAATAAACTTTAATTAAAAAATATTGATCCCTAACAGGCCCCCAAAACTTCTCATTGCATTTTATTTTGTCTCCTAAAATGAAAATAATTATCTCAAAACTGATTCAGTGTTGGCAACATATTATGTGATATGACAAAAACTTGATGAAATTAACTTTAATATTCCTCATTAATCAAAGACAGTATAGAATTAATTTAAAAAGTCATGGTTCACTGAGCATTGCAGAAATCATTAAGCAGAACAATGATTTTATTTAGTGTTGAAGAATAACAATTACTTTAAATATTTATAAGATCCAAACTTTTACACAAGGAGGGAAAGAGAATAAATAGAATTCAGAAAATCATGGAGTATCATTAAGCATAAAATATACCCATATTTCTGGCTAAAAAAAACCCCCAAAACCCCAAACTTATCATTTCTGTATTTTTTATAAGTATCATTCTGTTTTATCTTCAAAATAGCCCTGAAATGTAGGCAGGAAAAAATAATTATTTCCAATTTACAAATGAGGAACCTTGGACCTGATGAATTGGACAAAGGAAGTCCAAATTTTTTCCAGACAAGAAATTTTATTAAAAGATATATCAAAGGTTGAAATTAATGGGACTACATATATCATGTTAATTGATGAGAAGACTCAAAATTGTAAAGATGGTGATTCTCGAAATTTATCTATAAATTGGATTCAATTTAAAAAATTGTGATATGAATTTCCACAGAATTTGATAAATTGGTTTTATAATTTATATTTAATAGCAAAGGTCCAGAAATTAAGAAGACCAGCAATGAGCAACTATTGATATCTATCAGATATCAAGATTTTGTATAAACTTTTTTATATGAAAGTATGTTAATTAAGGTAATGAGGTATGCACACAGGAACAGACAAATAGACATATAGACCAATAAAATAAGATAATCCAGGATCACTTCCACACTTACACGGAAACTTATTAAGCAATAAGGGTATCACAAAAAATAAGTGAAGAAAAGAAAAACTATTTGATAAAAGGCTCTGGGACAATTAACTATCTATGTGAAAAATACAAAAGTATATTCCTAACTACACACTAGAACAGAAATAAATCTCACACTGAAAAGGCTCAGAGTGAAAGCACATTTTTTATGTTTTAAAATAAAACATATGTGAGTGTATTTATGATCCTGAGGAATGAAAGCATTTCTTAAAGAAAAAAAGCATAAACCAAACAAAAAAAATACATGCATTTGATTACATTAACATTAATGACAGCAAAGCCATCAGAAGCTAAGTGGCAAACAAAGCAAAGTGGAGTGATGATATTTGCATCTCATGGAACAAACACAAGATAGTCCAGGGTATTAAAGCACGGCTGCTCATTATATTACTCTACAATTTATCACCCCTTAAATCCTTCAAAATTCCTTTACATTCCTTGGATCTCCTAAGATTGATGCTTCTCATACTGATTTACAAACTCATGGTAAATTTATTGAAACTGAGCCATCACTTTAATATTCAAAGGGTAGCATACTTTGCTCACTGAGTTGCAATAAAGTTAAATTGCAATTATAGTTATAAAAAGAGTGGGATCAAAACATTATTTTTCGACAATGAAATATATAATAAAACAGAATTTAATATATTTGAACCAAATTTCTATAGCTCAAAGTAGGTTTTCTATTTGTATCTCTTTAACATGTTAGTAGATTTTTCAATAGACAATATCAATATCATATCCTTCAATCACTAATTAATAAATGATATATTTTATTAAAATGTAAGGGGAAACATTTAAGGTAGCTACAGTTAAAATTAAAAAGACAAAACTTGATATCATAAAAACTATTATAGTGAGATTTTTTTTTTAAGTCTGATATTTAGAATTATTCCCGGACATAATTTTTTATGATGAAAATATTCATGACTCTTTCAAGATTTAGGCATCTAGGTTCAATACTTGAAATGTCCCAAAGGAAAGTACAGCAAACTGTTTCACATTTTTGAAGTGAAAAATCCTTTATTCATAAGCAAGCATAGAAATCCCATATTTTTGCCTCACTTAAAATCAAGCTAAAATAAATCAAAACTTAGTATTGAAATATATCTTCCATGTGCAAGACCCTGTACTAAACATAATGAATCAATACATATTTTTCACTAGGTCTTATCTAAATCAATACCCCATTTGGGGATCTAACTTTCAGAAAGTGGAGAGAAAATAGTAATTAAAATGTTTAAGCCAATGTACATATGTAAAATCCAGTACAAAGTTTGCAAATTATGATGGCTTATAATTTATGCACTATATTTTCAACACATTCTAATCATCTGGAAACAATGTTATATCTTATTGACCTCTTCTGTATTCACTTAAGGTAGGAAGACACTAAGGAGTTATTTTTTTCTCTTCAGTCTATTGATGTTGAAAATTCAGTCATTAAATATTGTCATTTTTTAATTCATGTGACAGTCCAGACACTGAATCACATAAGTATTTAGTTAATCGATACTGTAGTAAGACATGACTTTTCCTATATAATCATGTGCTCTCTCTCTCTCTCTCTCTCTCTCATATATATATATATATATATATATATATAGTTTATGGCTGCTTTCTCTTTTTTTTGTAACAAATAAGAAAAACAGCATATGCATTTCTGCAGAAATTCCCATGATTCCATAATCTTAAAAAATGTATGATCACACAGTCACTTTAAGTTACAAGTACTACCTCAGTGTGCAGTCTAAGATCACAGTAATCAACCATTCAATCTTCAATCAAAGCTAAGGGCTCTCCTCCCATCCTGGACATGCCTTACAGTGGGTGACCCATAAGATCAGCTTACCTGTCTTTCTTGTCATACACATATGCAGGGACAAAGCAGCAAGGAGAAGTAAAGAGACATAAGGACAGAACTATTCGTATTTGGTTGGTGACTAGCAAATGTGAAAAGCTCAGTCTTTCACTTCAGGGTACATCTATGGGTTTGAAATTGGACCCCAGCTTGGACTAAGCTTCTAAGATGGTGAGAGGCCTCCCCTTTGGTTGGTAACCATCCCCTGAGACCAAGCATCTCTGAGGACTCATGCCTTCCTGGGCAGGGCTTAAAACTTTTCCAGAATTGGCTCTGGGTGGTGAGCACTCAATGTGATATATGGATGATGTATTACAGAATTGTACACCTGAAACCTATGTAACTTTACTAACCCCAATAAACTTTAATTAAAAAAAAAACTTTTCCAGATAGGCTTCCTTTTCCATGTGGGCCAAATCTGCTCCACGGAAAACACTCATGCCTTCTTACCCATCCTCCTCCCCACAACCCCGCCCCAGAGGAGTATCATTTTCTGGTCCTTTATCCTCTCCCTCTCCCTCCCTCTTCCTCTCTCTCACCCCCTCCTAACCCCGCAGCATACATGCTTTAACTTCACAGGTGTGAAAGAGACATAAGTACACTATTTCTCCCAACTCCAGAAAACACATTAACTTCTGAGTGGTCCCACTAAAGCTTCCACTTTGTAGAATGGCAGTGAAGAAGGTAGTCCGCTTACCTCACTAGAGGGAGATGAGACACCCAGCAGACGTGTAAAGAAATCTTGCCAGCCCCTCTCTATCTCTCCATTCTAGATTCTTCTACCTTCTCAAAGTGGGTGAAGCTTTCAGGAGTCGTGGAAACTCTTGTGATTTACCCACTTTGAAGATTCCTCTAGGGTATTCTGTCTCACACTCAGTTGGATATCTCTTAACTGCCGTATAATGGCACCTCGGGAAAAACTTCAATTTTCATATCTTATTACATAATACTATTTAATATCTATTAAATAAAGAACAACAACAAGCATTTCTTGAGATGTTGTTTTGTGCTGTCATGGTTCTTTCATCTTTATTCATATTAGCCTATTTTAGCCTCTCAACAATCCTACAAACTAACATGAATATTTAGTTTTAAATGAGCTGGATGAATTGAACCCCACCCAGCAAAGTGTTAAGCAATTTTCTTAAGACACACTGCCAGATTTTGACACCAGTTGGTCTGGTTCCAGAGCCCACCTTCTTAACCACTCTGATAACCTGCATCTAAATGAATCAATGAGTGGTTAGTTTCTTTCAAGTGTAAGATATAAAAATGACCCTATTTTTGGCTTACTATAACAATGGATTCAATATATTGGTAGGACAATTTTGTACCATGAAATTTCAGTTCTCCTTTCTTTGGTGTTCTTTATAATCAATGTTCCTGAAAGTTTTCTTTTCTTTTCTTTTTAATTCAGCACACTCCATAGTTTTTGACTATATCAAAATGCCATTACTCCTTAGAGACAAATTTACGTTTATGACAAATCATGGAGCTTTCCATTTTGCTTAAATTACAGCTATTTTTTAAGACTAAAATACAATGTCTTCTGATACAAGTCTACAAACTGATTTTCTTTGATTTTTTTTTTTAAGTGAGCACTTTTCAAATGGTAATTTTATGTAGCCAGACAATAACTGCATAGGGCTTAATCCCTAGAAACTCTTGGTGTAGCACAACAAGGAAAATTGTCAACATATTCTTCTTTTACAAATACGCTATGCAAGAATTTGTCATTTCTCTTTCAAGATAAACTTCTTACAAAGATATAATATTATTACTCTGATGGGACAGAACAAAATAAACGCAATTTTAATAAAATACCTGTGAAAAACTTCAATGAAATAAAAGTTAATAATTTTAAAGATTATGGAAAGATTGTGATACTCCTTGACACTTTCATTTTTCACATCAATCGATCATATAATGAGACAGAGGGAAAAGAAACAAGAGATTAATAATACCAAGAAAAGTTAGTTAGTATCGGCCAAAAGAAGTGAAGCAAGTAGGTTTTAATGTGAGAAACTTTTGGATTGAAAATTAAATCTATATGTTTGACAATGGTACATCTGATAAGGGATTAATATCCACAATTTATTAAAAAAAAGACTCCTACAACTCAACACCAGGAAAAAAAAAACAATTAAAAAATGAGCAGAGGACACGAAGAGACGTTTCTCTAAACAGGACATAGAGATAGTCAACAGACATATGAAAAGAAGCTCAACATCACTAATCAGTAGAGAAATGCAAATAAAAACCACAATGAGATACCAAGTCCTACCTGTCAGAATAGCTATTGTCAACAAATCAACAAAAAAGTGTTGGCGAGGATGTGGAGAAAACAGAACCCTTGTGCACTGTTGGTGGGATTGCAGATTAGTGCAGCCACTATGGAAAACAGTGCGGAGGTTCCTCAAAAAATTAAAAATAGAACTACTTTATGACCCAGCTGTTCCGCTTCTGGGTAGTTAGTCAAAGAAATCTAAAACACTAATTTGAAAAATATATACACTCCTATGTTTATTGCAGTGCTATTCACAATAATCAGGACATGGAAACAACAGAAATGCCCATCAATGGACAATTGAATAAAGAAACTGTGGTACATTTATACAATGGAGTATTACACAGCCATAAAGAAGAAATAAATCTTACCATTTGCAACAACATGGATGGACCTAGAGAACATTATGTTAAGTGAAATAAGTCAGACAGAGAAAGAAAATACCATATGATTTCACTTACATGTGGAATCTAAAGAACAAAATAAACAAACAAACAGACAAAGTAGACTCAGAGATATAGAGAAAAATATTGATGGTTGCTAGATGGGAGGGGGTGGGGATGTGAAATACAGTATGGGGAATATAATCAATAATGTTGTAAAGACTATGTAGGGTGTCAAATGGGTACTGGACTTATCAGGGGGATCACTTCATAGACTGTGTAGCTGCCTGACCGTTATACTATATATCTGAGGCTGAAGTAGAATATTATTGAATGTCAACTATAACTACATACACACACACACACACACACACACACACACACACACACATATATATATATATATATATATATATATATATATATATATACACACACATATATACAAAATATATATATTTGTAGTGATAGGATGTAAAGTACCACACAGGGAATATAGTCAATGGTACTGTAACAGCTATATACCGGTATGATGTCAGAGGAGTAGTAGATTGGGGGGGTTATCACTTGGTGAGGGGTATAAATGTCTAACTATAATGCTTCTTCGTACACCTGAAACTAATAATAAAAAAGAAAATTAAATCTATAATTTGAATCCCATTTGTGTAAATAAATTACCTCTGATGCGAAATACTTTTTCACTGTGCAACACACATGCACAAATACCCAAAAAGTTCTATAATTCCAGAATTAGTGAGAAACTAATAGTTTATGTTTTACATGACATGATACAATGATTTGTAACAGACTCTAGTGAGATCAAAATATATATTGTGTGATATGCATTTTTTAAAAAAGATTTTTATTAAAAATATAGCTAACATACACAATATTATATTAGTTTCAGGGGTACACCATAGTTGTTCAATATTTGTATACCTAAAGAAGTGATCACCATGGTAAGTCCAGCAACCATCTGACACCGTACCACGCTATCACAATATTATTGACTATATTCCCTATGCTGTACGTTACGTCCCCATGACTTATTTGTTTTATGCCTGGAAATTTAGACGTTTTATTCCCCTTCACCTTTCCCCCTTTTAATGTTTCAATTACAGTTGACATTCAATATTATTTTATATTAATTTCAGGTGTACAGTATAGTGGTTAAATAGTCAGGGATCACTTCTTAAATTATATAAATGTGATACACATTTTATATCAAATAAAAAAGTAAACCACTCTTTGGCCTCAAATTTATTAAATTCTTTTGGCCTTATTTCATTAATTTCTTTTTTTATTCAATAGAGAATTTCAGACCTGGGAGTTTCTTAGAGATAATCTAGTCCATGCCTCTCCTATTAAAGAAGAGAAAACAGAGGCACCAAGTGATCAAGTGTACAACGTACAACACAAGATCACACAGAGATACCAAGCAGGGACAAGAAGATTCTTTCTTGATTCCTCCATCTCGAATACTCTTCACCACACCCACTACCCTTAGTAGAAAGAAACAGTGCAGCAAGTCATGCCATCATATTTCTATTTTAAAAATTCAACTTATGAAGAAAAAGGCTAACTGTTAGTATTTTCCTTTCATAAATGTTTGGGTGAAGTCATCCTTTCCTTTTGAGCCCGTAGAGATGTGACCAATCACAAGGAATCTGTTGAAAGCTATTTTAAAAATCACTAACATTTAGTCAACTGGAAAAGGTCAGACCAATCAAAACATGCGAAAAAAGTCTTGATTAGGGAGTTAGTCACTTTTTACAGAGAACAGAAAGTTAAGACCTAATTTGCTGTGACAAGACATAAGATTTCTGGCTGGGGTTTCCAAAAAGAATAGAGTCTTTGGAATAGAACCTTGGGAAATTTTCTGCAAAGAACTTGAGCAATCATTTTAATAATGTTTTTCAAGTCAAATAACTATCTCCCTGCTTGGCTGTAAAAGCAAGGTCATTTGATAAATGACTGTTTTACAAGAAAGAGAAATATTTGAAAATAAAATAACTGCATAAGAGAATCCAGCATGCTGGAAGATACATCCATAAGTGTTACCCTGAAATGAGTTATGTAATAGTAATTACCATTAAGGCAGCTATTTCAATGCTGACAGAATCCAAGCCTGAGAATAACAAAGCAAAACGAAAGGAAACCAAACTAGAAGCCAATTCAGAAACAATGAGATGAAAATCAAATTTTAGCATGCAAATGCAAACCCTGGTTGTCTTTGGGAAGAACTGGGTAGCTGGGCTTGGGACTTAACCTCTTAACTGTATATCCTTGCATAACTTTTGAATTATGCTCCAGCAAGACAATTATCTATTCCAAAAGATGAATTAAATTCTAAAAATTCAAATAAAGACAGAAATTCTATACTTAATAAATTTGACCACTGTTATAGGTTCTACATGTACACATAATATTTACTGTAACTCTGTATTTCAAACCTTAAAACTGCTGGCCTTTTTCTGAAAGTTATTTCAGTTATCAAGTTAGGAATGTTGACTGTATATAGGACTGATATCTGCATGGAGAAAGTAATAAAATTAAATAAAGAAATTTAAAGTTTGACTACTAAAGGCAGGAACTTCCCACTCCTAACTTTTTTCCTCCCTCTCTCCCTCCTTCCCTTCCTCTCTTCCTCCCTTCTTTCTTTCCTCCCTCCCTCCCTCCCTCCCTCCCTTCCATCTAACAATCTCTCATGACATACCTACTATATGCTGGGTGCTGTGTTAGCCACTAGTGATGCACTCTGAGCAAAACTAACTTAGACCTTTGCCATCCTGAAGCTTAGAGTCTACTGGGAAAGACAGACATTTAACAAACAATTCCACAGTTACATAAGATTGTTGTTACAACAGAAAGAAAGAAGGTACTAAGGAAGTGAATCTCCAGGATACACTGGGAGAATCATGGAAAGATTCCCAGAGAATGTGAGAATGTGATATTTAAGATTAGACTGAATAATGAGTGAAAAAAAAGGGCAAATGAGGAATGGGAAAAGAACATTCCAGTAATAGGAAACAGCATGTGTGAAAGGCCTTAGTTGGGAGGAGGCTGATGTATGGTAAGGTGCACTTGAAGATTAGTGAGAATGGGGAAAAGTGGCCAAAGGGGAGATTGGGGAGAGCTGGGGTATACCAGACCTTATGTTCTGTTTTAAGAGTTTGGAATTTTATCCCAAGTGCAATGGAAAGCCATGAGAGCAATTTAATAAGGGTGATGCCATGGTCCATACCCTGTTTCCCCGAAAATAAGACCTAGCTGGACCATCAGCTCTAATGCGTCTTTTGGAGCAAACATTAATATAAGAGGTGGTCTTATTTTACTCGAAGACCAGGTATAATATGATATGATATGATATGATATGATATGATATGATATGATATGACATGACATGATATATGATATAATAAATTCCGGGTCTTATATTAATTTTTGCTCCAAAAGACGCATTAGAGCTGATGGTCCGGCTAGGTCTTATTTTCAGGGAAACACAGTATTACATTTTAGAAAGGCCATTCTAGTTGCTTTAGGCTGAATTAATCAGAAGGGGGCAAGAGTAGATGTGGACGAACAATGAAAAAGCAACCACAGTACTAATGAGATGCTGACAGTAGCTAATGCGCTCATGTCAGCTGTGAAGGAGAGAAGTGAGTAGGTTTGGGAATATTTCGGAAATGTTTTTGACAGAGCTTGGCGATTCATTAGGTGTGTGGGGTCAGATGTGTATCCTGGTCCACTGGCTCCAGAATTGATAACTGCAGGGAGGATTTAAAAAATCCCTTTGTTTTGAAATTTCTAGTGTATATACAGAACATTTCTGAATTTATTCCAGATATTTAAAGACACTAATTTCATTTTATTAGAGCAACTTTAATTTTAGGTAATACAACACACACACACACACACATACACACACAAACACACACATTTTGCTCACAGATGGCAGTAAGTTAAAAGCACAGTGGACAGGTTTTGTGCTATCTTAGAGCCATTAACAAAATTAAAACATTACTTTGCAGTATACAAACCTTGCTCTTAATTCTTTCTTTTAATCATTCGCATAGCTTTATGTAAGCCACTACACAAACTAAACAGAATTTACACTTTCAGACTAAGTTTATTTTTAATAGATAAAGAACCCTGTCCTGTGTGCCCAGTAATAGCTGGGAAGCCTGTTCAGACCCGCTTACGCTTCACTTTTCAAAAAGGGTTGAGACTTTCTCATGGTGACCTGCTACATTTTTGACCAATGAGAGACCATCTATCTCAATAATGGCCTCTCTTTTGGCAGCTCAGTGATGAATGGAAAGAGGCAGGTAGTTAAATATTTAGATTTCATATCACTACATGACAAAGACCTATAACAAAACCTGAGACAGCAAAAGCTTTGGAATATGACTTCATTAATACTTCTCTCTAAGTCTTTGGAAATCATCAGTAGTTAGATCTCTGTAGTTGAGGCATCCATAATATAATTTTATTTTCTTTTTCATGTTTTTGAGGTCATTTCTTCTTAATTATTCAGGTATAAGAAAAAATTATAGCTAGACATAAGCTACCGAATAGTAAATATATATACCTTGTGTTATGTATTATGAATCCTTTCTTCCTACAGATTTTAGAAGGCTATTGCTATTAGTCTACCTACAAAAAATACAGAATCAGAACGCTAGTCATGAAAACCATGATGTAGAAATGTTCTCCAAGAATCTTTCTGTTGCTCCTCCCTCAAATCAAACCCATGTTGACCAACTGGAGCAAGCATCAATTTTGGAAAGAGTAAGAGAGTTGTCATCTGAAGTCTTGCGTCCAGGCTCTTTTCTTACTAAGTATGTGACCTTGGCCAAATCCTAACCTTTCTCATTATGCATTTTCACTGATAAAATTGGGTTTATTCCACCCGTGGGATCTATTTACTGAGCTGTTATGGATGGTGTGTGAGCACTTTTTAAACCATATGTTCTGGAAGCATTGCTTTAAATGGAAGACACTGCCTCAGGCAGTGTATAGTATGTGAAATATAGATTTGGGATTAGGAGACCTGAAATCTATCAAAATTCTGCCACTATTTAGCTGTGTGACCTTCAATACAGCACTTCACTTCTTGTGTAAAGTTGAGGGGATAGCACTAGATTTTTCTAAGACAGTGGTTTCTCCACCTGAGTAGTGAAAGTTTTTGCCTTACAGGGGATATCTGGGAATGTCTGGAGACATTTTCAGTTGTCGCAGCTGGGTGAGTGCTACTGGCATCTAGTGAGTAGGTGCCATGAATGCTGCTAAATATCCTACAGTACGCAACCCTCTCCCCCCACACAACAATTATCTAGCCCAAAATATCAATAGTGCCAAGACTGAGAAACCCTGTTCTAAGACCTCTACTCGCTTTACATATTTATCCATAAGGTAAGGCATTTCATAAGTTACCCACTTCACCAATAGGGATTTAAGTTTACCAAAATAGATTTTATTTATTTCTATTATGAAAATAAGCATTGCCACGTGTAGTTAAATTGTCCACTAAAATATAAAGAGTGGTTATTGTTTATCAATAAGAGGAGCAAGAGTTCAAGCATCTTTTCCACCATCACCAACTACAATCCCAGTTGTGATGTTTCATTGGGATATGTAATTGGAGGCCAAAGAACAATTATGGTTGATAGAAGGAAATACGTCTGTTAGTTGTTAGCATAGCAATGAATACCATGAGTCTTAGCATCAGACTGCTTGGGTTCAAGTCTCATCTCACCAGTAACTGTGTGAACTTGGGAAACCTATCTGTACATCAAGCTCCTGTAAAATGTGATTGATAATACAGTTTGTGTTTTCAATGAGATCATTCAGGAAAAGTTCTTAGCACAGTGTCTGACACAAAAGAAATACTCTGTCAGTGTTAGTTATCGTTAGAGTTAGATCTAAAAGGGAATTTTCATTCATTATATTCCGGGGCGTTTTTATATTGTGGCCACTCATATTTATTGCCACTCATAAGCCTTTGCTGATACTACTTTTTGGTCTAGTGTGAGTTTTTTCCACCTGGAGAAATTCTACTCATCCTTTGATTTTCAAAGCCAATACTATCTCCCTGAAAGGGTCTTGTCCAGTCCCTCTGAGCAGACATAGCTTCCCACCTATGGTGTCCTTAAAGATCTCTACCCATAACATATCATAAAGATCTCTATCTATATCTTTACACATTATGATATCATTCATATATACACATACACACAGACATCAGCATCGCTGGCTGCAGTGATATGCTCCCTGATTGACATCTGTATGTACATGGCAGGCACACTGGGTCCTCCATAAATGTGGAAAGTGGATCAATACTGGGAAATCTCTTGCTCCAGTAATAAAGGATACAATTGAATTTGCAAGCTAAAATTAAATCTTTACAGTTTAGAAATTGTAGAGGAGAAAATTCTCGTGTTTGACAGGATAAGATGGTTGAGAAAAAGCAGAACTCAGCAAGATCCATTTATAGCTACTTTCAAGGTACACTTTCTCCAAATGTATAGAAAGTGCCTAAGTTCTAAAGAGATTACACAACAGATTATGTTTTGATTCCACTGTCCATAATATATATTAAAAGGTTTGAAAGAAGAATAGATGCTTCTTATATCTGGTGTATGGGTTTTCCTGAAATGAGGATAAATCGTTCCACATGGTGGATTTTACATATGACTGGTGCTGTTTAACAAATCTTACATGACAGTAATAAGCTTAGTTTCACAGTGGACTGTTAAGCTAAAAAGATATGAAAATGCTAAGCCAAATAAAAGTACCCTATCAATAATTCCAACTCATAAAGCGTAGTTGACCTTCTCCATCACATTAAAAAAAAAAAAAAAGAAAAACGGAAGGAGAGGAAGAGTGGTTTCAGTACTTCCATGTTATGGATGTTAAAAGTGACCACTAATGGGATTTAGGTACATGACTGCAATTATCCACGGACTAATTAAAAATGATCATCCTTCACATTGTTCATAGTACATCAACAATAGCAAAGATGACTGGGTTCATTTTAATTTAGAGTTGTGTCAGATTAGCTAATAGAGAGTATTACAATTATTGCTCAAGCTCATAATTCCTTTATGAAGACTTTTGACAGTTTATTTTTATGTCATCATCTTATAAAATGTCAAGGACCAATTTCCTATAATCACATCAGGTAATGATGGTTGGCTGAACATAGAAATATATATATTTTTTCCCTTCTGTGTACTCACAGAAATATAAATGGAGGGCCTTAGAATTAGGCACAAACACGTAATGGCAAAGGAAATGGGAGGGAACTACAACAGAATTTTAGAAGCTAGTTTAAAAAATCAGTTAGATACAGACTCCCTTGTCTACCTGGCAGACTAGAAGTTTATTCTCTGAAGATGGTGAAAGAGTCTACACAACTGAAGGTATACTTTCATGCTAAGTGTATAATTCTTTCCCACTCATGTCTCAGAAGCAGGCAGGCAGAATATTGGAGGGTTCTTCTCTGTGAATCTGATCACTGCAAAACAAAAGACCCAAAGATACTACCAGCCGGGATTTCCCAACTAGCCAGACAACTGAACCATGAAGCCCTCACTCAGTAGGCTGTGAGGGCATTATTTTATTATTTAGCATTATGTTATTGCCCTACACTTCATGATGAGGGACCACAAAAAAATTGAGGGAAACCCAAACATGCAAATAAATAGACAACAGGAACTTGGGGAGAACAAAAAGTATGTAGAGAGAAAAGCAACCCCCCAAAAAACAAAATAAAAGAAAACAAAACAACTAACTTAAATGCCCTCAGAGAGAAGAGATGCTATTGCCTCCATGTGACAAGAACAGGCTGCTACACAAAATGATATACATAGAAAACAAACAAACAAAAAAAAACACTATTAAAAATATATCAAAAAAGAAAAAAAAATTGTAACAGCGTTGGGAGATAAAGTTTACGAAATCTTCCAGGAAGTAAAGCAAAAAGAGAAAGATATAGAAAATTACTACACTGAATGGCTCAGCTTTCATTAGTGTTTCCATAGTTGTGAGAAACCAGTAGATAGGATGAAGCCAAAATGACTATATAGGAGGATGCTCAGGCAGGAGATGCACAATTGTGTAGTAAGGGTGAGAATTTGAAAGAGAACCATATCTTCGTCTGTAACGGAAAGTCAATAGATTAAATCAATAAATTGATTTTAATAAAATAATATAAAAATGAAGAAGTTGTAGTGTGAGCATGTTATTAAAGATATGGAAGGAAATATCAAAAGTCAGCCATGACAGTTGCAGGCGGTTGCCTCTGGGAAGTAGGGTAGCATTGTGTGTGTGAGAAGAGAGAGGTGCTTAGATTTTATATAAGATGGCTTTCGCAAAATGACTCCCAAGTGTATACACATGTAACTGTGATGACAATAGCTTCCTTTGCATTGTAAATGAAATACACAAATATATATCATTGAGAACATTCCACTTCCACATATACACAGGAAGAATGCAATTGCACACTTTAGTTTTCACCATGAAATATTTTATTTTACTGTGGAAAAAATGAAAGGTATTATGATTATTGTCATTCCTGGAGATATAGCATGATCAGTAACAGTCTTGAGATAATGCTAGATGCAAAATTTGGGGGGAGGGAGAGGACAGTATAGTGTACTTCTAAAATAAATATAAAATTGAATGTGTTCAATTCTAATGACTGGCCTTTTCTCTGAGAAACCTTCAAGTTTGGGATTTTAAATTGCCCTTTTAAGAAATTACAAATTGCATTGATTGCAGATGTTAGCTTCTTTATTTTTTAAATAATATCATTTGGCAAACTAAATAAATTGCCAACTTTATAATGGTTCCCTCCCTCATTCCCTGTCTCCCTCCCTCCCTTCCTCTCTCTATCTCTCCTTTCTTTTCTTCCCTCTTTCCTTCCTTCCATCCTTTCTTCCTACCTACCCTCCTTCATTCAAATAATTCAACTGGTTCCTGAAATCTAAATGTTTCTGAACCACTGTTCTAAATGGCACCCAAAATTCTCATTACTTTTATGGAAAAAAGTCTGATAACTCTTTACTAACTACATTGAACAACCCAGGATAAAATCCCCATGCCTGTAGACCAGTGCAATTCTTCTTTGTTTTAAACCACACTGTATTATATAGACATTTGTGCACCATTTTTGTGACTTGCTGATGACCAACACAGCAGGATGAAATGCACTTATGAGCTGGAAAATGGAAGTCCGTCACTCAGAAGTCAATATAGCATGGGAAAACAGACAAAGGAAGAAGAAAACAATACAAAACCTAAAAGTGGTAAGCAGGTCACAGGAATTCAAATATAAATAGACACAGTTCCAAATCAATACCAATCAAATATATGTCTGTCTACATATTTTAAAGAAATTGTTGGAAAAAAAGAATCAATTAACTTATTTTATTTCCTACCATATTCCCAGTTATTTAAAATTTTGCCTAAATTATTCAGTTACTAAAAATTTTACTAATATGACTGTGTGTGTGTGTGTGTGTGTATTTCATTTTTTTTCAGGCGAAAGAGCAGAAAATGAAGCAGTAGCACAAAGAAACAGCATAATTCATGATGTCTCTATTAGGATATTAGTCTGATAATATATATTTGTGGATGAGTAAATTTGAATGGATGTAACTCAGTTGAGGAAATAATCAGCAGTTTTCTTAATTGCATTTTATAATTATGTTCTTAAATAATTTAACAAGTTTAAAAATACTTGGAAACTTAAAAAATTATACAAAGATGCTATAATATAATTGTAGTATAACTAAAAAATACTTTTCTTAGGACACAATAGTAAATATAAAATAATTTCCATTACACTTGGAGAAACAAGACAATCTCAGAAACACTGCAACTAAATTTCAGTCATTCAACAAGAACTTATTAAACACAATCTACCCTTTGTTTATTCGGAGATAAATTAAACATATCTCCTGTCCTCAAGATCAAAATAAGACATTCAGAAATTCATATACTTAATTATCACAATTATAATTTGAGACAGGGAGAGAAGAATAAGTTTTCTCTCAGACCAACAATAGTCTGACTTCCTCTCTAAGAGGATCTGTCAAACATTTGTCCATCCCAAACATTTCACCCACCCACACTATATTCACATTTCCAATTGGCAGAGCCTTGTCAAAATGTACCATAGTTCTGTAACCACAGTTGGACTTAACATATTTCCCCCAAATATTGCTACTCTTTTTGACATTCTTATTATTACTGGCATCACCTTTCTCCCAGTCAACCATAATTAACACCTATTTTCTTTGACTCTTCTCTCTGTCAACCTTACTTCCTATTAATTGATACATCAATAAGATTTATACCTCTGATTTTCTCTGAAAGCTGATCCCCTCAGGTCTGACCTTTTTCAGATCCTAATCTATCACTTCTCACCTAGACAATTAGTTTCCCAATTGTTTCTCTGGCTTCTGCTTCTTTTTTCTCTTATTCATTCTACAGTCTACTATGAGACTACCTTATGGGTTGTCTTCCTTCCCTCTTTGAAAAAATTAAAACAAAGAAAGAACAAAAACTCATAGCCACAGATAACAGTTTCATGGTTACCAGAGGGTAAGGAGGGAGTGGGGGTGGTAGAAGAGGGAAAAGGGGGTCAAATATATGGTGATGGAAGGAGAATTGACTCTGGGTGGTGAACACATAATGGGATTTATAGATGATGTATTATAGAAATGTACACTTGAAACCTATATAATTTTATTAACCATTGTCACCCCAATAAATTTAATAAAAAACAAAACCTTCAGTGGAGCGAAGGTTTCACTTTGGTGAAAATGTATATTCATTGTTTTTCTGGCACTGCTCTTTTTATCAGGTTAGTTGACTGAATTGCTTCAGTTGGCTGTAATACTTGCCCAGCTCCCAAAGCCAACATGTTTTCTCATCTCTGTACCTGTAAGACTGGTCTTTCGGCAATGCCTTTCTACTTCATCTCTGTCTGCCTAAATCCTACTCCTTAACTAAGTTAGAGCCACATAACATTTTCACAATGAGGCCTTACAGAATCCTGCTTTTGAAATCAGCTCTTCCTTTCTAAATTCACGCAGTACGTTCTTTTTTATTTTCCTTACCGCTTTGCTTAGCACTATGCTGGACACTAGGCAAGCATTCAATAAGTGCTTAATTAAATGAAAATTTTTTTATTAGTACCTTGAAAGCTTTTAATATCATAACTCTGCTCATGAATCATAGGACCCAGAACGCTGCACAATGCAAGTGATTATCTTCATAGTTTTAAAAAGTTATGCTTATAATTATTAAGACTAGATACCAGGATGTCTATAAATGGGGAATGGCATATTATGCCTAGCGTTTTATTTGGGAAGACTTAGTAGATAGAACCACCAATACACTTATGAGCAGACATTCTTTTCTCCAGCAAGTGAATCAACTCTTGCCAAATGTAAAAGAATAACTCCATACTGCCAAATTCACATCTGAAAAGTTAGGATCTAACTTTCTTTGCTCTCAGAACTACCAGGACTATCCTCTTTTTTCTTCTTGAAAAAGGGTTAAAGAGATGCTTCTCTTTATTTCATTAATTAGGCAGTTTAAAACTCTTGTGCTATGAACAACTTCTAATGATGTCTTCCCAAACTGATAATATCAAGGGGTATCTGAAAAAGTATCCTTTGGGTTACAAAATAAAAAAAGACCACAAAACAATACACACACGTACACACATGGGGCAGGCCCTGATCATTATTGAATGAGGGCTCTTGTTGACCCTTCACTGTTCATTAATCCTGTGAACTTTTACTCAATATCATAGTTCATGTGAATATAGCAAAACATGTGACAGATACAGTAGTATGTTGAATGGTAGGCCCCAAAAGATATGCCTATGATCTAATCTCTGGGCTGTGAATGTTACTGTATTTGGAAAAAGGGTTTTTGCAGATGTAATTAGTTTAAGGCTCTTGAGATGAGATCACCCTCAATTTTCCATTTGGGCCCTAAATCCCATGACAAGTGTTTTATGAAAGGAAGGCTGAGGGAGATTTGAGACAGAAGAAAACACACACACACACACACGAGAAGGAGAGCAGGAGAGCAGTGTTGACCACAGAGGCAGAGACTGGAGTGATGCGACCACAAGCCAAGAAATGCTGACAGTCTCCAGATGTTGGATGATGCAAAAATTCTCCCCTGTAGCCCCCAGAGGCACTGCTGTCCTTGATTTCAGACATCTGGCTTCCAGAACTGTGACAGAATAAATTTCTGTTGTTTTAAGTCACCAAGTTTGTGGTAATTTGTTAAAGTAGCCACAGAAACTAAGAAAGACTCCCCAATAAGTTTTGAGTAAGGCAAGTACCTCAAATTGCTGCTCAGTTTCCCCTCTGCTTTGCGAAGTGCCTTCTTTCTCCACTTCACCCCCGTCTTCATCCCCCAGCATAGTACATAGCTTCCACTTTGAATGATATTCAGATCTCATTTGTACCGTCTGTGCCTGAGTTATAGAGTCTCGCTTTCTTGACAATAACAGCCTGACTGATGAGATAACCCAGATGTGTCTGTGTCTGTTAGCTCCCTCACATGCACAGCAAAAGCTCCAGAAAGTATAGAGATCATGAGTATGACTAAGAAAACATCAGACCCACCAGGTCAGAAGAGATACAGATATATGTAGAGAGATACAAATATATGGCTATTTAGCCATGTAGATATAGGACTATAAGACTTTTGTTCAGACCTTAAATTTCCCAACAGGACAGAGAACAGTGATTCTCAGCCTCCATTCTAGATCTAATATATTTTTTTTAAATTAAAGTTTATTGGGGTGACAATGGTTAGTAAAGTTACACAGGTTTCAGGTGTACAATTCTGTAATGTGTTATCTATATATTAGGTTGGTGCAAAAGTAATCGTGGTTTTTGCAATTATTTTTAAAACCTTTTAAACCACAATTACTTTACACCAACCTAATATCACATTGTGTGTTTGCCACCCAGAGTCAGTTCTCCTTCCATCACCATATATTTGACAAAATTAAATTTCAAGTAGGTATGGAGGGAGGGAGGGGAGCTAGGACATTGGGAGCATGTGTTTTATAAAAGTTCTACAGTTATTTACAATGCCCATCCCTAGTGAAAAACCACTGCCACTGAAATTCTCACTTTATTAGTCAGTGGCAAGATTGACCCAATGGCTTGTGTCAGTATACCATGATGCCAAGGACATCTTTATTTTTTTGGAAAAACAAAACCAAGTAAAAGTGAAAATGTCAACATGTAATATTAAAATAATTAAAACACATGTGTTCTGCATTATCAAACTAAATACAAAATGCTCTTCTGCTATTGAGGGTTTACCATTATTTCAATAACCTTTGAGAATGTCAGTCTTTTCTCTTCATTGAGAAACTATGCTCATAAGCTGGAATAAAGTCAATTTCTATCTTGTCAATATTATGCTCTTGTGAAACTAAAATAAATTAATGCTCAGGTGCTTTTAGTCATTGACGTTTAAAATAGAGTGCTCACTTAGGTACTACGCTACTTTCATTCTTAATATCATTTTCACAATTGGTAGAAGTTTTCTGAGACTAGTGTTTATGGGGCTTTGACCTAGTAAATGTTCACCCATAAGAAAAATTACAAATTACTTTAAGTTAATACAGTATACATTTACATTATAAAAGCATTTCTATTTCTATGAAAACCTTAACAAGTTCTTTAAAGTTAACATACATTTAGAAATGATGTGCAAGATGTACTGTAAATGTCATAAAAATACTGTAAGTCCAATTTAAGTTTTGGGTTAACATTAATTTTGATCCATTTATTACCAGTTTTCTAAATGGATAACTTACTAATGTCTACATAGTTTTTAACTTTAATTCTCAAACAATCATTAGCTGGCTTTAAATTACTTACCTATATATAGTCAGATAATTATATTTGGAGAGAAAATGTGAATCCCAAATTAACAAAAGCCAACTTTATGTGCAGGGAATTAATAGTCACAGTAAATTGACAAGTCAATTATTAGTTTCATTTTGTGTGTTTTAAGAAGTGAAATGAGACAACTTGCTTTTGTTTGCTATTTAAGAAAGGACTATAACTTGCTGCTTTTTAAAGAGTAAAAACTCTGATGAGCTAGCTGATTCCTCTATTGGCTTTTCTCACATTAACTTTTGCAGCTCACAGGACACTCTGTTCATGAATGTTCTAAGTACTTCCATTTTCTTAAGTGCCTTGAAAAGAAATGTCATGTTTGAAGATCAGTGAAAGAAGAGAAGCGTCTGCTAAAATGTGCTTGAGAGAAGAAGAACGAAAAAATGGGAATGAGAAAATAGGCAAAGATGAACAGAAGCAGATCCAAAACACATGCAACTGAATAGAAAAAAACAATAACCCTGAGAAACATTTCAAGGACAAGTTCATATTCAATTGTATTATTACTAGATGTTCTATTTGATGAGACACAGGATCTGTTAACAACGGGATAAAACAAAAATGAAGCAGTGTGTAAGGATAAGACCAGTCTGAATATTAAAGAAGGGTCATGGATTTAAGAGAGCATGTCTAGCATGGCTCACAATTAGAATTAAACAAAGGAGTGAAGAAAGAAACAATAAACAAAACACTAGTGTACAGAAATATCCCAAGAAGTACAACACATAAGCTTTGCTCACAATCTGGAGGCACACTACAAACATCACACACTGTTGAGTTGATTAAATGAGACATCATATGAAAATGCCTTGCAAATATAAGACATTCCAAGAGAAAAGAGAGATTATGATCATTAATCAAGGAAACCTGTACCTACAAGGCCTTGAACTTCTGGTTTATTAAAAAGCTCATGGGAATGAGAATTGACATTCACTCATGGCTGAACTATAAACAAGGACAGAAAGTGTTGGCCTCTTCTTGAGGAACAAAAATTATCCCTGAGGCTAACCAAGATTGTAATATAAAACCTTTGTAGACAGGCCTATCTATATCTGTCTATCATCTATCTATCATCTCTCTATCTATCAGCAGACCTTGTACCCAGTAGACACTCCATAATAAAGTAATAAATGGAACTAGTGAACCCACTTTTCATTCTGGGTCCCTAAGCTTGTGGAGTCTACTTGAGTGAACTTGAGAGATCTGCCCTAAACTCAAGATGCCAGTTAACCCTCTACCTCAACCAGTTTCCTGGCTGATCTGTGATACGTAACTGCTCTTTTCACCTCTATTTATTTCTCCAAACTCAACATACTACTCTTTTGACCTCCGAAAGCCATCTAATCTGGACTTGATTTATTGCCAGGCTTCAAGGTTAGATCTTCATAGCTCTTTATCTGTCTCCATCCATGAAGGAGGATCTTCAATCATACCAGGCAATCAAATCAAAACCAACAGTTTTCGTGTGGTTTATTCTGTTACTCTGTAGTATACAGCTACTGGACAGGGTGAGTTATAAATGTTGGGTTTTATTTATGAATATTAAAGCTGAGTGAATGCTACATGATTTGTTCTTTCATATATTTCTGTGCATCAGGTATTGACCTACATATTAGGGATATGAAGATGAAAACATCGTAGTCCATTCTTTAAGAAGTTCCTACGGAAGTAAGGAAAGTTTGGCACACAATGATATGGACACCAAATGATGAGAGAAATGCTCTCATAAAAGTGGGAATGAAAAAGAGACTTGCTAGCACTTGAGAAGTGTTATTTAATTCTGCCTAGCAGGAGTGGAGGTGTGTGTGAAAACTTGAGTAGATAGACACAAGGTGTAGAGGCAAGAGAGGGAATTCCAGATAGGTAGCAGGTATGGCACGTGCAAAGGATAGAGCCGTGGAAGTCCAAGTGCCTGGCCCACGGTGTGAGCTTCGTAGGAGGGTAAATGAAACTATGAAGACAAAATAGTGAGATAGTAAAGGGACTGGCCTTTATCTTAGAGGCAACAGGCAAACATAATAGTTTTAAGCAGTGACTCTAGCATTATTCCAATTTACAACGTTAATTTTCTGACCAAAATAAACTGAAAGTCTGACAAACAGATTCTGTTTTAAATTTTTGTGTTTTGGAGTAAAAATTCTAATGCCCATTATAGGATTTGTATTCTCTGTTACCTCAACTCTTGATTTTGATGATTATATACAGGAATGATGATTACATTCAACTCATGAAAGCCACTACATCTATGCTGTAATTAATAAGGCAAGTATAACCACAGATCCTACAGTCCATCCTTTTCTTGGTATATCTTTGCAAATAAATTAGGTAATGGCCATTCTCAAGTTGGGGCTTTAGGAACAAAGGTATATCCAGGGAAAATTTGTAGAGAGGAGTAAGTAAAAGATATCTGCTGAGAAAGTTAACAGATGTTTATACTTTTGTTAACTTAGCAAATCTGTGATAACAAAATCGGCACGATTACTTCCCTGTGGAAACAGATCGCTAAAGAGAATTTATTTGCTCATTTGAGTCTACCTCCATGATTCATTTTTGTGTCATCTGATGGGCTGATTCTCATTTCATAATTAACTATGTTGCTCTAAAATCCTCGATTCTCTGATGATAGATCTTATTACTTTAATTGTTCCAAACATGTCACAAATCAGTCTGTAGCATGTTCCAACCTACAGCACAATGGAACCAATTCACATTCCATGATATCCATTCTGAATCTATCTCCTGCTGGAAACCTTCATAATTTTTAAGGTGGCTCCACAATGCAACTGTATTTGCTGGTATGAACACTGAATCTGTCAATCAAGGGACCAGCCACCGAGGCCATTAGACTAAAAGTATGCAGCAGACATATTTTAGTTGGCCTATATGGTATTAAAAATTAATCTGAATTCTTTTAAGTAGGACATATGTTCCCCTCTTCACCATAGTCCCTGCCTCTCTTTATCAATGACACCTGGCCTCACTATAGTCATTTAGATTACATGAACTTGACTTTATAACCCGTGCTGTAGCATTTCTATCTTTTCAGGAACCTACATTTACCTGAAAATGTCTTTAACAGCTGAGAATCTGACATTTGATTTGTAGCTGATATCAGGTTCAAGGTTGAGAGATAACACATAGAGACAGTGGTGAGATGAATGCAGGTGGAGCTGAGAAGTGTACA
This sequence comes from Rhinolophus sinicus, assembly GCF_036562045.2. NCBI lineage: Eukaryota > Metazoa > Chordata > Mammalia > Chiroptera > Rhinolophidae > Rhinolophus > Rhinolophus sinicus. The sequence goes on along the minus strand of NC_133768.1, from coordinate 23,421,263 downwards.
CTTCAGATGCAGAGGGGATGTCAATACTGATTGAGAGGACAGGCAAGGAAGAGTTTTTCAGTCTGAGAGAGACTGCACTCAAAGATATCAAGCTGGCTAATTCTGTCCCCACAAGATAATGAAGAGACATTACAAAAATGAGAGCTAAATTAATAAGAGGTCGATTAACCAAGGATTTTAAAGAAAATAAGTACTGAATATGAAAACATAGTCTCTGTAATAATCATTGCTCCTTTTCCACCTCTGTCTGGTACAAGCTCCATCCCCATGTATTCACACAAACATACAGGCTTTCTCACCACAGGAGAGAGAGCATACAATAGCCGCTGAGCCAACACGTCCCACTTCGGATGCCATAGTAATCTGTTAAAAATTTAGAACTGTTTCTAAGCTAGGCTGATCAGAATTCCTCCTCAGGGTATCTCCAACTCCAGCTAGAGTTCCAAATTCCACTTTTCCTCTGGGTTAGAACAACTGAGCAAAACATTGCCCTCCCTTGTGTGCTCCCCCAGCGGCCTGTCATGCTCTACCTCTATAAAAAAGGATAACATGCAGACAGAATCAAAGAAGAACAGAGAACATTCTAGCATTGTTCCAGTCATCCTTGAGGCCAGCACCACTACTCCTGCATTTTAATTTGTTTGTCACTTGTGATTAGAGCCCTGATGAAATATCAGAACCTGTGGTTCTTCAGGTATAAGTTGTCCAGTCATAGGAAGTTGATCCAAAAAAAAATTTTCTTACTCAAATTAACTTTAGCTTGAAATAGCCATTTATTTGAGACAAAAATAAATCCTTTTTTGCAGTGTCTTTCCTCTAAATTGTTTATGTACTTGCCTCAATTCTCTATTTTATTTCATGCACATAAATAGTGACTGAAAGAAAACAAATGCCTGTCTGCTCTGGATTCTGTCAACAGTAGAATTCCCTCTTGGTTTAACATTTCTTTCATATATAGTAACTGATGTTCTCTGTGACACTTAACTTCACCTGAAGCTAATAGCTCATGTATTCATCTAATATAAGATTCACCAATTTTATTTATCTCCCATTATATAAAAATGTTACTTCCTATGTATGTAACTTGACTAACAATTGTCACCCCAATAAACTTTAATTTAAAAAAAGTTACTTCCATTCTCTAATGAGTAGCACATCCTAATAGACAGCATTGGACTGAAAATAAATTATTCGTAGGAAATAGAGAAGGGCTTCATTTTTCAAAAAAATAATCACTACAAATTACATTGATATCTAAGAAAAAATGCTGTATAAATCCTTTCATAAATCTGTGACATATAATTCTGAATCAAATGTTCATGCTACTTATAAACAGGCTGCACATAATAAGCAGAGTGCATAAATAATAGTCTAATTGCATCCCAAGTAATTTTAGTGAAAATTAGGTACATTGCATTTAAAAAATTAGTCAGTGAATAAAAAGTCTTAAAGTAGCCGAGAAAGCTGATATTATCAAATCAGAAATACATGTTCATAGGAAACACTAAAATTTTTATGAGAAAACAAAAACACTTTCATTGAACTTTCCCTAAGCTATTTGAATAATGGCTTCTTACTGAATATTTGTGGTAATCTCAAATTTTCCTAGAACTTATCATATTGTAAGTATGCTATTTCTAGTGATGGCTTGATATGACAGGATGCATTCGACTTAATTTTTCCAGAAAAGCAATGCACTTTCCTTCGCTCTCTTCCAACTCAAAGAGCTGCCAAGTTTCTATAAACACAATTCTTCAACAGGCAAATCTGAAGTGGGTGCCCTGTTTTTATTAAACTATAAACAAAAATGCTCTGAGAGTGAGAAGGCTTTCAGCCTGCATGCTAGTTTGAGAAGACCACTGAGAGGAAGTGGGAGGGGAGATGGAATTACTGAATCTTCTGGAATCCTGAAGAATGGGAAGCTTTTCTCTCATGATCATCGTGGACCAGAAGTGGAAGCGGGAGATATTTTCTGACTAGATCATTGGCCCAAGACTTATTTCAATACAGATAAATATTTTTTGGGGGGTCCTCTTTATCAAGCTTTTTTTTTCATTATTCAGTTGAATTGCATAAGTTATAACTATAGTTTACAAATTTTAACTATAAAAAATTAAAAAATTCTCAGTGCTTGTGAGAAAGTAACTGGCTCACATGTAGTGAATGGAAAACAGGCCTCTTTACAAGAGTTTGCTGTGAGCCTCAGGTTTTAAAACCTTCTGGATACTCTATGCATTGGGTTTATCTAGCATGTTTTGGAGCATAGGTTTAGACACATCTTAAAATGTGAACGTTTAGGCATTGATAAAGTAGCAAATCAAATTTCATTGTATATACTTTTATATTTAAAAAATATTATTAAATGCATATGAATACATGAAGAAAAAAGAAGTGGTCAACAGAATGATGTAATGAAAAGGGTCATATGAATTCCAGAAGAATCAAAATACACAATGCTCCCTTAGAACTTAGAAATACGTAAGAACTCTCATCACAGTTATAGCTATGGAAAAACAAATGACACCATGGGCAGTCATTGTATTAGGATACATTTCAACAAAACAAAGGCAGATTCAACAGTATGACAGCCTTCAAAGTGTATCCTTTATAAAAATAGACTGTTTGGAACATGAGATATTTTGGTTACTCAAATATTTTACCCTACCACATCAATTTTCAAAAAAATTAGATTAAAATGAAATACTGTTGATTCTGAAGCTGGTGAATAAAATTTAATATTTCCTCAGAGGAGGCAAAAAGTCACAATGGGCACATCAGTTTCTACTGATAGACAAGGGGAAGTCATGTGAAGTAATGGATGGATGATCTCTTATCTGGGTTAGTTAGAAATACCATTTGCAGTTTCATATCGATGAAACTCATCTTATGAAAATGTAAAATTCTGCACTACTGCAGAGAAAAGTTGTAAGCGTGATTATTCAATTACAAAAGGATCCTTATATGAAATTATTCACCACAGAGTTTCCTTAAATAGCATATTTCCTTGTGCATAGAAATATTTCATTGATCATTACCTGCTTAAGAGAAACTGAGGGACAGAGCCTCTTAAAACTGACATGTTAAGCCACTAATAACTAAAGATCAATCAAAAATGAAGGGAACACTTCTCTGAAGTTATGATTCAATACACCCACAAATCTGTATGAACACACTACGTTGGTAGAGTAAGGTATGCCTGGAATGCTAAGTGTTTTAACGTTAAACCATAAAATGCTGGTATCCTATTTTCATAATTGTATTCAAGCACAAGTTATTTTTCATGAAGAGTCTGCATATAATTTAGGAATGTTGAATTATTTGGCCAAAATTCAAGAGGAAATTTGTGGATGAATAACTCTCTTTATGTTCAAATTTTAAATGATGCGGGTCTTTTTATAGTTTCTATTTTAATGAACTTAGTCATGTGGTACTTACTCTTATTCTTGAACCTCTTTCCATATTCTACACCATAATGTCTTTTGATAGGTTTATTTCTGATAAATTGGCACTTACTTTGCAAATTCAGGAGTTCTTGTTAACATAGGATATTCACAGCATTTTTGTATGCTAGCAAACTTTAATCATTAAGACAGATTCAGAAAGCTTTGTGATAACAGTGCTTGTCAGAAGAAAAGCAGTATTTTCCTATAAAATGAATATGATTAACCTTCAGGAGGAACTTGACAGCCATAATGGTTTGCTGTTTTGTTTTGTAAAACTATTTTCATGTTCCTTGTCTTAAGAAATATTATATCTGAACTTCTTTAGTTTAGAAACATATTTTTTTTTCACTCTTACTTTCTTCTTGATAGTCATTTATAAATTTGGGTGGGAAAGTGTCCATTACGTGGTCATTTTTTAAAAGGATGGAATCATTTTCTTCTGTTATAACTGCGTACTTACTGTATGCATTTGGATAGACTTGTGGAGGAATGAAGTAACCTAAAATCAATAATTTCTTTAAGATAAAGTCTCATTAAAATGCAAAAAAATTAGTATGTACATTGTATTCTGAGGGGGAGATGTAAATTAATTTACTAAAATACTATCCATTCTGTAATGAAGCCCATGTCTGCCACCATACTAGGATACTCTAGCAAGTACAGAAGCATAATCAAATAATCAATCACTGACATTCAAAATGCATTTTAGGAACCTTCTATATACAGCTTTCTATATATTGCATTAAAATATCTCAACAACTAGCAGCAAGCATGTATTGACTATTGAATATATACCAGGCAATGTACTAATCTTTACATTCATTATCCCTTTGTATAACCACACTAACTCCTCAAAGGGAGGTATTATCATGATGCCTTTTTAACTTTTTAGGAAAATGAGAGCTGTTTGTTCAAGGTTATACAAGTAGTAAGTGGCAGAGCTGAATCGACACCTAGATCTGTCTGATAAAATGACCTGAATTTGGAACCACTGCCATATGCTGTCTCTGTATTGTAACCAAAATAATCAAATAATAATAGTAATAGTAATGAGGATAAAATGATGTTTGTTTTTATAAATTTTGTGATATAAATACATGTAGCCATTTTTTGTTCTGTTTTCTCATCAGTTAAAGAGAAGGATTTGACTTGATAATCACAAAGGCCCCTCCACTTCTTGAAGTTCCTAAATCAAGAATTGGGAAGAATTAGACGTATCTAATTCCTTTGTTGGGCAGCAACAAACAAAATAGTCCTCTTAGTGCTGTGGCTAAAGAGCAATGTGCATGATTCATGTTGGTGCTCAACAAAGTCGGCCAGGAGTTGGAAATGTCAGTGGACTTTCCTCACTGGTTTTGTGACAACACTCTTTCCTGGTCCTTTTCTTTCTTCCCATCTTCTCTCCCTTCTGGCCCTTTTCCAAGGTTAAGGACAAGTAGACTCACTTACATGGTCTCTATTCCAGTTTTAATGCATTTTAACAAGTGCTTCAACTGGCTTCCAAACTTTCAGATATTAATGGCCCAGAAGAGCTGTTCTAACCTCCATCTCCGTTTTGCTCTGGGTTTCAAACCTGTCCTAGTATTAGGCTTTGGGTATTGAACACTTGAAAAGGAAGTTCGATTTCCACTTAGATAGCAATTTTCAAAGCAAATATGAAAAGTTGCATTTTCCCCCAACCTATTACTCCTCTCCAGCACTAAAGAAAGACTTTGATTTTGAGAATCTGTGAAATTCATATAAGTTAGGTCATAAAATGATCTAAGAATACTGATACTAGCTTCCATTTATTGATTTATCATTTAAGGATATGAAACATTAACTAACTGCTAATACGGAAAACATTCCTATTCAGGTTAGAATCCCAATTTTTAAAGTGCTTTTGGCATCAAAAGTAAGACATCAGACTTCAACAGCTGTCAAGAGTTATTACCTTCTTTTATCATGGCACGATAAATTTGGATTGAGCAGAACTGAACACCATCAGTTTAAATAATTATAATAGCAGTCTTTATTTGCCTTACATGCTTTAATTATGGTGTCCATTTGTCCAGAAGCCCTAATTTATGTCTAACAAGGTTTGTTTCAGGCAGTAGAACTACGCTGATCTGCATGTCTTTCTTAAGTGGGCAACAAGTACATCATTTTTCATGTAAAACTTGGACCTTGGATACAAATCTTTGTATCCAGAGTAAAAGGGAAGTTTTATGGTTTTTTAAAAATATGAGTTAATCAGTGAAAGTATGTCTTGTACATTCCCTATGGTGCAGTAAAACCAAAGTCAATAGCAGTACATTTGTTCATGACAACCGGAGGAATAATTGTGGGTGGAAAAACCCAAACAGTCTACGATGACGTCCCCACCTCTGGAAAGGAAGGTCATCTTTGCATCACTTGCACACCTCAGCAACAAAGTATTTTTTTAAACATCAATAGTACTCTTTGGCACTTTCAGAATCAGGTATCAAATTCAACACCTGAATTGTTTTGTTTCTAGGGTATTGATATTAAATACTTCCCTACCTGAGAAAGGAAACAAAGAGGCTTCCTACTTTTAGTACAATAGAGCAGTCACTCTTCAGAAAAGGTGTATTTTGTTTCAAGAAAACAACAGCTGTGAAAATATAGACCTAGATAGCAAATTTTAGAGGGTTATTGGCTATTTTTCACTCCCTAAAATAATTCCCTATAAGGTCTTCTTGGATTAAAAATACAACTAGCATGTTTGTAATAAAACACATTCCATGCACAATATTTATATACAGTTCCAGAACATATAAAGAATTAGAGTGTTTCAGTAACGAATTATTTTAGCAACACAGTAAATTAAACATATAATTTGCAAGACAAGGAGTTTCCCAATAAAAATATCAATCAGGGTCTCTTTATAATGTATGGACATTTTTCCCTCAGTCTACTTGAAATTTAAAATTCTCCAAATGACAATATGGTGTAACAGGGCAAAGTGCGATATTTAAATTCTAGTGTGACATTTTGTTTTAATTAGCCTGTTGTTAAATTGGATAAAGTTACATGTATGTGTGTCCCTTTATCAGAACAAATGTTTAAAAATTTGAGGTTTCAATAATGTCATCAACCACTTTCCTTTATATGTTGACATCTGGTGAATCTTTGTTACTTGCTCAGGTACTCTTTGCTTTTTAATAAAATTATCAAAAGAAAGTAAATATTAAAGGAAAATAAAAGCACTGCCAGGCAGCTTCTTCAGTTCAGGGTCATTAATTGCTCTTGCAGAATTTTTTTTTTTTTTTTTTTTTTTTTTTTTTTTTTTAAGGAGGGTGCAGCTCACAGTGGCCCATGTGGGGATCGAACTGGCAACCTTGGTGTTATTAGCACCACAATCTAACCAACTGAGCTAACCAGCCACCTCTCTTGCAGAAAATTTTGGTGATGTGTGCCCTTTGTTGCAGGTACACCTTGTCATCAATTAGTATTTATTGACATTTCCTGGGCCCAGAGTACATTACAAAATTACTGGGTATTTTATTAAGAAACATAGAATCTAGAAGAAGTTTTCAGTTAAGCATTAAAATAAGCAAGAGAAGAAAACAGATGGACACTATAGACATACAATTGGGTTTCTATATTTCATCAACCATAGACATGTACGTAAATGGGCTAGATTTTGAAACCCTCCAAATACGGATAACCCTAAACAAAAGAGAGACCACTTGTACTCAACAAGTGAAGAGAGAGAGAAAGAGGTAAGGGGGGGGAGGGGAGGAAGAAGTGATTCTGATATTGAAGGAAAGTGACTTTTCCTTCAAGAGTTCTATATTAGAAAGATATTATTTTATTAATTTTTATCAAAGATTAAAAGTTATTATTCTGGTGAGAATTTGTACAATTTTTACTAAGAATTCTATAAATATGTAGCAAGACACTTAAAATTATTATTTGTTACCTAGTATTTTTCCTTCTAGGAATCTGTTAGTTAAAATAATCATAAAGTCAGGGGGACACACATATGTAAAGATCATTGCATCATTATTTACAATAATGAAATTCAGAAAAATCAAAATTTCCAGCAATAAATATGAAATTATAGGACATTCACCTGGATATCTTGCAGCCATTAAAAGGGTATTTTCTGAGAATATTTAATAGGAGCAGAATGTTTTTACAATGTAAAGCGTAAGAAACAAGATTCTTTTCTGTATTTCCCCCCAAATTTCTACCATTAACCTGTATAATTATTTTTCAAAGCAAAACCCCAAATTTATATAAAGTGATACCCAAATCTAGATGAGTAATGATCATTTTCAGTAAACTCTAATTTGTAAAATAATATGTGCCTCACTAGGTCAAGGGTGGGATGGATTTCTACTCTTTGAAATTCTGGTAATGATGAATATAACATCCTCTATTCTGGAAGGTTCTGAAAATGAGCTCCTGGCCATAACAAGGTCACGTTACTGATTGACATTCTCAAGGCGTAAACTCAGCATGACAATGGTGTCTGTCATACGATTCCCTTAACTACAGCTGCCTGAAAGGGTGAAGTCCGGCTCACCTCCTGGGCTGAACTTGAGAATTGCGCAGTGTGACTTCTGGGCCTTTTGCCCAAGAAAGTGCTGTCCATATATATGCTGATGCCTGAAAGTTATTTTAAAAGGACTAAATTCTTTTTTTTTCACATTTAGAAGTAACACATACATGCCACTTAAAATGGAAATGCTATTCTGTGACCACATAGTGACTGAGATTCAAACTCACCAATTTACATATTTCATATGAATTTAGTTACTACTTTATTCTTTTCCTAAGTACTTTGCTTTTTTATGCCTTTTGCTGTCTACACTGGGATAGTTTAAATGATCACTATCAGTTTTGGGAAGATGAAGGGATTGGAAGAAAAGGAGGACATAGAGATATAGAAAGTGAAAGGTAGGCATGGCCAGCAAGTGACAGAGAAAGGAGCATTTGGAGGTGAAGACGAATCCATGCATTTCACGATTTTATCTAAGTCATCATTAATGAGATTTATATGTTGGCCAACAAACTGGAAAAACTGATGGATTTACAGTTCCCAAAGTCAGATGGATGTGTGTGTAACTTAGCCAGGATGTTCAAATTAGGTCATCAGATGTACCAAACTCAGCTTTGTGTAATTATTGATGATTGTTTTATAATGTAACTCATATGGTAGTTTTTTGTTTGTTTTTTTTTAATCCTTGGAGGTCAATCCTCAATTTAGGATAAGATTGAGTCAGACCCCTGAGCTCTTGGCCTATAAAACTCTGTTGGAGGGTCTCATCTTCTTCTAAGAGTAGGCACCACTTAGAGGTTCCCTGTCACTGGTCCTGGCCACCCTCCCTACTCCCACCCATGACTCTTCACTCAGTTCCCCTTCCACAGGATATATCACATTTGAGCCTGCTGAAATTGATACCTTTTTGAAATCTGGAAAAGGCAAAAATTAAGTTACCACGGAGGTGAAAAATAAAAATACATATTGTAGAAAACAAATATATTTTAGGCATGCTGAGTCTTTTTGTTTTGGGCCCTCAATATTATTTCCTATTTTCACTTGTCCTTTGTGATCAGCTATTTACTTACTTCAATACTACTGCAGTAACGACACTAGCAAGGTAGTTATTTCAAATCACTGTTACTCAAAGATTCAAGGATTAAGGTTAAATGATTGATTCTATACACTAAGAACTGGAATCAGAAAATAAAACAAAACAAAAGTTGTTTAAAAGAATCCAAACCCAGGTTGATGTCTCTAGTTTACTTGATGTTTAAAGAGAGTTCACGATCCTTTTGGCAGTGACAATAAAGGAGTTAGAGTATTTCCTGGAGCATTTTGATAATGGACATACCCTTCTTTCTTCAAATGAATATACAGTTAAACCTTATAATCTGCATAGAAATTTTCATATTTTCAAATCGTCTGGAATAGCCTTTATAATTTTTGTGCAAGAAGAAGTAATATTTTAAAAGGAAAGCTTTACAAATTATTTATTTCATTTTGTAAAACATTTTAGTAGGGGGTAGAGAAAAATTTGACTTATTCCAATTTCAGAGACAATACCAGGGGTGCCTAAAAAAATATATACACATGACTTGTATTCATCTTTTGTCATTGGTATATATTGAGTATTACAAATTTAATACAGTTTTTTCCTTTCTTAAAATGTGTATATGTATATATTTTGGTACCCTCTGTATAAGGAAACCCAATGGGCAGCCATCAAACATAAAACTCTTTTGTGTCATCAAGTAAAGAGATAATTTCATTCCATTATGTTCATTACTGATACCTGGTACCATAAACCACTCCTTCTTGGTTCAAGATGTTATAAGTTTGCATAACTCTTAGAACTACATCTTCCAAGAAGCTATTGAAAAGTCTGTATGAGCATGGCCACTTATGAGAATTTATATTGCAAAATGTTTTTAGAAAGTGGCAATCAAATCTCATATACCTCAATATACATGAGCATGAGTAAATATAGCATGATACAATTTTAATAGATCTGTTTGTTTCATATACACCATTGCTTTAATGCTGCTGTAGTCTTCTGTTTGAAAATAACAACAATTATAATACTACCATGTAGATGGCATTAATTCAAAGGCTTGTGTTTACCATCAAAGAAGCGTATTAATACTTTGTGTTGTATAAATCAGTTATACGTTAGGAAATACATGTATTTCCAATGTTAAAAGTCCATTGACTACAATAATTTTACAGGTGCTAAAACCACCATCATATCTTTTTACACTTTAAGTTTGGATATGGTACTAGTAAAGATTATCATATCTGTAATCTTCATTTTGAAGATGATTTACAATTTTAATCCAAATTCTCACTCCAAGAACAATAATAACATTGGAAACTTAAGGGATGGGCTACCAATTATTTTTTAGTTGTATACAGTAAATACATTTCTACTCTCAAATTGTTAATGTAAGAAACAAATTCCTTAACAAATAAACGTATATGGTTAAATTTGTACTTTTGATAATCCTTTATATCAAACCAGTAGAAACAAACAATTTTCTGCTAAAGTTTATGATATACACATGCATACTCTATTTCAAATAAAAATAAAAACTAGAATAAAATTAAATGTGTTATAGATACTTATAATTAAGGGAAAATTTTTTCATAATTTGGTATAACTGAATATAGATAAATCCAACTCAGAAATTCTAGATTTAACTCTGACTTAAATATGTTAGAATTCTGATTTGTGGACAACTGCATATTTTTATCAAATTATATTCTATCTGCGTTCTTATATCCCATACCTATTGGACATTTAATCCAAAGCCACTTGCTCACATTTTATTAATATATTATCCATAACTTCACTAGCATAATGTTCATTATATTTGATTAGATAAAAAGTGATTTTTAACTGTAATGGTAACATTTACTTTTATGAATCTGCACCCTTTCCCCTGATTTTCAAAAATTGTATTTTAGTGTATTAATAGTAATAGATATTATAAGTCAAATAGTTCCATATTGCCTGTTTTAAAGCCAATTTGAGCCTTATAAAACGACAATATAATACCATCAAAAAACCCTTCAGCCCATTTAATTTCCCAGCAACCATCTAAATGACACATGAGTTTTTACATCCCTATGTCCAGCTTAGCCTTAATGCATGCACTGCGGGGGATGGAATAAGCCATGTTTGCTGGTATTTTCTAATTTTGCTCCCTAATACACATGGGCTTAGCTCAGAGTGTTACATCAGGTTACAATCTAGGCTTATTAACTGTCAGAATGTATCACAAAAAGTGTATTAACTAGAGTTAAGGGATTACTTACCCAGCTGGGTCTCCTGAATTGTCAGTTTACTGTCCACAGGATACAAAAGCTTGGGTGGCTTATCAGTCAGCGGGGCTAAAAAACAACAATAATAATAATACAGACTATAGTTATGCTGCATGAACTGAAGGGTAGAACACAGTTTATTTTCCCAAATATTTTTCATTCTCAGAGTAGTGTATCAAAGCACTGTACCAAGTAATGACTTACATATTGCAGGTAGTACCTTCAGGCGAGGTGAAGAGCCGTTAGATTGTACATGAGTCAAATAGAACACTTCCAAATTGACAATCACATGAGACTGCATAAGAACATATGACTGCTTCACCAACTCTTTTCAATTTGCACCTTTATTTCCTTTTGAAAGGGTACCTTACATTTGCTCTGTGTTAATTAAAGCTACTCATGATATATGGATCATGCATTTCAATGATTTTGGGGCATAATGTTGTCTCATTCTTCTTAATCCCATTCCTAGTTTCCAAACCCTGGATCACATTCCCTGAAAACCCCTAACTTAGTAATTAGATTAATTCTTACACACGTAATAAATGGGGAGGCAATATGGTAATAATTTGTACCAGTATAAGCTGCATACTCAAACACGCATTAAGTATTCACCAAGATCATATTTTAAATGATACTTTTAATTAGTCAAAAACCTCTTATTACTATTATATATTACATTTTATAGCATTTATTTCTAATTTGCATGATATGCTCACTTTGATTTTTAAGGTTCCATACATTTCTACTCTGTGCTCTCATTAATTTTACAGATCTAAAGTTTACTACTAAGCGTCTCGAAGATAGGTTTCTCACTGCATACATCATTTCTAGCTAAACTAGACTATGTGGACTTCAGACAAATAGCCAGTTCTCCTTCATTAAGTCTCTCTCCCCACCCTCTCTGATCAAATTTCCCAGGTCCCTTGAAATCTGTCACTGCAACTTCCACTCTGTAGAAGTACAAAAATGATCAATTAAGGGTTGCTGGACTAAATGTTCTGCTTTGAGAGCTTTCTTCCTTCCTTGCCAGGAGTACATGCCAGTTTGGTTGATAACTGAAAGGCTAATCTAGTCAGCAGTGCCAGGAGTTGGCCACATTTCCTCACCACCAGAGGATTCAAGAATTCAATTGGCCTCAGTGGCTCACCCCCATCTCTCTTTAACAGAAAACAGTCAGTGCAAACAGATGAGGCAGCACATCTCAGAAAAACAGAGGTGAGATGTAAGAGTCCTGGTTTGGAAGACCAACCACACACTGGATCAATTGCTTTTGTTCATAACTAATTGAATGCATTATACATTCACCTCTGTTAATATTTAACACAGGGATAGGAATGAAAAGGAAAGAAAAGTTGGAGTAATAGGATATCAATTGCTTTGAAATTCTTCTCAAAGATTTGACATCAATCTGATTAAGCTCAAATACTCTTGTTTCTTGTCTACTGTGATCCTAACAGATTTGTATTCTCCTAACCAGCTAAATAGGTAGAATTATTCATTAAATGTTGGCAAAATAGTTCACCATTAATAGATCAAAAAGCCACATTTGTTAGGCTGTGGTTATCAAATGATTTCAGTAAACTTCAAAAGGAACTATGGTATCAAAATAACAGGTATACTCAGTAAATTACCTCAGTTTATAAAATCTTCTGGTAATGCAGTTACAAGTAGACAACTTTACACTTTGTTATAGAAAGCAGCTGAGAGAAATGTTCCTGTTCAAACACATCTGACACTAATAATTTATCAAAAGAGAAAAGACCTGGAAGGACAACCAAGATGGCACAATAGGTAATTGCTGGGTTTACCTTCTCTCACAACCACATCAAAATTACAACTGATCTACAAAACAACCATTATTGAGAATTGCCTAAAATCAAGCTGAACTTAAGTCTTTCAACTAAGAACTTGCAGAAGAAGCCACCTCCAGACTGGTAGGAAGGTCAGAGATGCAAAACGGGCCGGTCCCACACCCACGTGTGACCATTAAAGACTGGGAGGGCTATTTCAGCTGTGGAGGTCCCACCATCCTTGAAAGGAGTAAGAGATCACAGCCCCACCACAGCCCAGGGTTCCAGAGCTGGGGAGAGAAGTCCCCATATTTTTTTATTGTGAAAAACAGCAGAGATTGTCACTGAGTGAAGCTGAGTACAGGCGCTCCTCTAGAAGGGATTGCACTCAGACTTACTGTAACGCGGGGTGTCATGCAGGGTCTCTGCTCCCACTCCCCACATAAGAACGCAGGATGTGGTGAGGCCAAAAAGGAACACCCACGGAGCCATAGATAGGGGAGTCATACTACTATACTCTCGCTGGCGGCTGGGTTGGAGACAGAGGAAGCAGGAGCCACACTGTTCGCAACCCTCACTGTGCAGCTTGCAGGCTCAGCCACCATCTTCTTGCTAGACCCCATTTTCTGCTAGCGTAGCCACAGCAGTTATATTAGTGGCCAATGGCTCACTGGTTACAGCTGACAGCCAACTAGCCACAGCTGATGGCCATCCAAACACAGTTGATGGCCATTTACTACCTGAGCCAGCACCTTTCTATGTGAGGCCGAGAGCCTGGAAACTGCTTTCTGGGGCTCTGTTCCCACACTTACCCACCAACAGAAATACTTGTTCTGAGCTCCAACACTAGGGCAGGAGCTGAAAAGGTGGCAGAGACATATGGTGGGGAACTGAGTTGTCTGGCTTGGGACAGGGGCTGGAGACAAGGCTTTCTCCTGAACAGAGGAGCTCCCAGAGGCCATTGTTTCTTTGCTGAGCCCTCCCGCTTCATGGCGGGTGAACACTGGTGGCCGCCATTTCTGAGTTTCCACCATTAATTCCCCACGCCCTGGTGATTAGCGACCTGGCCCCACCCAACTTTCAGGCACACCCAGGCTGCTTTCAGTGGCTTTTTCGTGCAGACCGCCTGCTTTGGCTCAAGCTGCAGACTTTCTGAGGGCCTCTCAAAGGTTCGCAGAACCCAGACAAGCAGCATCTGGCTTAAGCTTGTCCCATACCTCTGGCTGAGCAGCCCTAAACTGGCACTAGTGGCAGCCAGCCTTGTTTCATGGCTTGACCTCTCAAGGCACGTTTTAAGCACAGCACAGGTGGCAGACATCTGTGGATTTCTTTCTGGCTCCCACTGGGTGGCCCCAGGTGGGGCACAGACTGGGGGCTGAAAGTAGACCTACAGCGGATCCCCCCCAAGGTGATCCTGGGGCTGGCGCTCCCAGTGGCCAGCTTCAAAACAAGCTGGAGCATCACCGCGCCAACTCCAAGTAGGACACAGCCAAGGGGCGGGTTGGGCAGGCACCAGAGTCCTGCTGAGGCAGATCCTGCTCTGTAGGATCAGCCCCTGCACAATAACTCTTCCACTGTAGTCAAGGCCAGTCCTCACAACCAGTGAGCCCAAGGGTCAGTCCCTCACATTGATGTGCAGTTATCAACCAAGGCTCAACTACAAGAGGAGGGCACACACAACCCACACAAGGGACACACCTGGAGTGCGTGACTCAGGTGACCAGAAAAACTGTGCCACTGAATCTCACAGCACACCTACTAAATAAGGCCACTCTACTAAGACCAGAAGACATAGCAGCCCTACCTAATACATAGAAACAAACACAGGGAGGCAGCCAAAATGGGGAGACAAAGAAACATGTCCCAAATAAAAGAACAGAACAAAGCTCCAGAAAAAGAACTAAGCAACACAGAGACAAGCAATCTATCAGATGAATAGTTCCAAACACTGGTTATAAGAATGATCAGTGATCTCACAGAGAACTTCAGCAGAGAGATAGGAAGCATAAACATGGAGATAGAAACCACAAGAAAGAATGAGTCAGAAATAAAGGATATAATAATGGAAACAAAGAATATATTACAGGGAATCAACAGAGATTAGATGAAGCAGAGGATCCAACCAGTGATGTAGAAAATAAGGTAGCAGAAAACACCCAACCAGAACAACAAAAAGAAAAAAGAATCCAAAAAAAGTGAGGAGAGTTTAAGAGGTCTCTGGGACAGCATCAAGTATACCAACATTTGCATCGTAGGGGTACCAGAAAGAGTCGAGAGAGTGCAAGGAATTGAAACCTATTTGAAGAAAGAATGACTGAAAACTTTCCTAACCTGGTGAAGGAAATAGACACACAAGCCCAGGAAATGCAGATAGTCCCAAACAAGATGACCCCAAAAATGCCCACACCAATACACATCATAATGAAAATGTCAGAGGTTAAATACAAAGAGAATCTTAAAGGCAGCAAGTGAAAAGCAGTTAGTTACCTACAAGGGAGCTCCTTGTAAGACTGTCAGCTGATTTCTCAACAGAAACTTTGCAGGCCAGAAGGGATTGGCACAAAATATTCCATGTGATGAAAAGCAATGACATACAATTAAGATTGCTCTACCCAGCAAGGCTGTCATTTAGAATTGAAGGACAGATACGGAGCTTCACAGACAAGAAAAAGCTGATGAAGTTCATGACCACCAAATCAGTATTATAAGGAATCTTAGAGGGACTTCTTTAAGATGGGATGGGAATTATGGATTGGTGAAAGGGGAAGAAATTAAGAAGTATAAATTGGTTGTTATACAGTAGTCCTGGGGATGTAGGGTATAGCATAAGGAATATAGTCAATAATATTGTAATAACTAGGTATGGTGCCAGATAGGTACTAGATCTATCAGGGTGATAGATGGGAATGGGGTTGGGGGCAGGGTGAAAAAGGTGAAGGCATTAAGAAATACAAATTGATAGTTAATACAGTATGGGGAATATAATCAACAATGTTGTAAAGATCATGTAAAGTATGTGATGGGCACTGGTCTTATCAGGGGGATCATGCCACAGACTGTGTAGATGCCTAACCAATGCACTACACACCTAAAGAGCTGAAGTAGAATAATATTGAATGTCAACTATAACTAAATATATAGGTATATATAGTCACGCGATGTGGAGAACAACATAGGGAAGACACCGTAATCAATGGTATTGTAACAGCCATATAAGATGGCAAAGGGGTAGTAGCTTGGGGGGTGGTTTATCACTTTATGAGGGGTTTAAATGTCTAACTTTTACGTTGCTTTGTACACCTGAAACTAATAAAAATAAATAGTAGAAAAAAGACCTCTAGAGAAAGATAATAAAATCTATATGCAGCACATTCATTCAGAATTATAAAATGGTTGTGTGATTCTCCACCTGAACCCCCCCACCCATGCCCATGGCATAATATTACATCCTTAAGACCTTTCACATTATTCTCATGTGACAACTCCAAGTTAGCAAGAGAATGTTAGAATGTTAGAGCCAGAGAAAATTACATACTTATTGCATTTTTTGATTTTTTAAAAATTTGTTCCCTAAAGCCCTATGATTTCCAGTTCCCTTCTGGGCAGGTGAAGTTAAGAAAGAGATAAGGGGTGGTTCACAGGGCTTGACTCACTCTTTGTTGTGCTGCCTCTCTGACAAAAGTAGCTCTGCTTTTATTTATGTTATACATCAAAATTTCACACAAAATTTTAACTAAAAATAATCAATTCACCTATTGATAGACAATTGGACAAAGAGGAGGTGAAACATATACGTGATCAAATAGTACTCGGCAATCTAAAGACTGAAATCTTTGCGTTTATTTTTAACCTTTTAAACCGCAATTACTCTTGCAACAACCATATATATATATATATATATATATATATATATATATATATATATATATATATATATGCGCTGATAAGAAAAATGACATTGTTTGTAAAATAATGAACTGAAAGTTTAACTAAAGGTTCAAAGGCATTTAGCTCCTGAATTTAAGAATCATTAATATTTCCTACATTAGTTTCCACAGTAGGAAAACTGATCTATTTTCAAGAACACAATTAAACAAAAAACATTTTGAAGACTTTTGACATGCAAGCACTGTACTAGGACTGTAAAGGACTGAAAAATAAGTAAAATTGAGTTTTAATGCCCACAGAGCTTACAACCTACATAAATAACTCCATAATTCAATTTCAAGAGCATTTATAAAGTACTTACAAATAGTAAGTACTATATTAGAAATCAAAAAGATAAATAAGACATGGAATATAAGAAATGTAAGACATAAGAATGTATTAAATGAGAGCATACAAATAACTGTATTGGAACACTGTCCCTACTCACTTGATCTGGCCCCCAATGACTCTTTACCCAAAGACAAAGGGAATATTGACAGGAGGACATTGTGATGACATTCAGGACATCAGGGGTAATACGATGACAGCTCTGATGGCCATCCCAGAAAAAGAGTTCCAAAACTGTTTTGAAGGGTGGTCTAGGCGCGGGCGTCAGTGCAAAGTTTCCCAAGGGGAGTACTTCGAAGGTGGCCATAGTGATGTTCAGCAATGAGGTATGTAGCACTTTTTCTAGGATAAATTCACGAATGCAATTGTTTGACCTCATATATATGATGCATTATGATGAGTGCTGTACTATACTCAGAGGTAATTTCCTTATGACCCCATTGAAATGGACCAACTAAATCTGGTCACAAAACAGTATTCACAGATTTATACAGCTGACATTAAAGCATGCTTTGTGGCAATCCCACCAACATGATCCATTTTACAATGGGTTTTTTTGTTTGTGTTGTTGTCTGTGTGTATGTTTTTTTAACTTAAAAGAGTTGACAATGGCCTATTTTCCCAGCAATTCAAGGGAATGTGGATTACCCATAGAGCTTCAGTGACTCAGAGTGAGGTTTCAGTTCTGCTTTCTTTGGCCTGCAATGTTTTAACATTAGTTTCTAATATTGGAGCATGCACTTATGAGAGCTATAGCAAGTAAACACAATCTCATGGTGCTTGGAGAAAAAAAGTGAATGAACAGGAGAAAATATCAACATATACTAAGTGAAGTCATTTTGGGGAAAAGGGTGCTTTATTTTTCACTTATCTCTAGTACACTGGTATTGGCAATATTTCTCCTTTCTGTTGCAAATAATTATGGTGACTCACAGCACAGTCGTGGAGTCTCAGAAGCCTCAGAGAGGGTGGGGAGGGGCACAGCAACTGACCAGAAAGTACAGGGAGAAGAGCAGTTTATGAACAAACTAGCACCATATACAAGATAACCCTGATCTATGAGCCATGTCAAAGCAACAGAGCAATAAAATAAAATAATAAAATAAAATAAAATAAAATAAAAAAGTAAAATAAAGCAACAGAGCAAATACTCCTAAGGACATAACTGTTATTATGTCTATCAAAAGGCATGTATTCAGGAAAATCAAAATTCATTTGGCTAGCTTTAATACTTACATTTGATTCATTTAGATTGATAAGTACTGCTTATAATGCAAGTAAAACAAATATATTCATTCATTCATTCTACAAATATTTTTAAAGCATCTCCTCTTTGCTAGGCATTTTTTCTAGTTACTAGAGGGTATAACAATAAACCAGACAGACAAAATTCTTGCTCTCATAGAGCCTACATTCCAGAGAGGGTAATGGAAAATATCCATAGAGATGAACACATGCATAATATAACATCAGGTGATTATATGTACTGTCAAAAAATAAAGCAGCTAAAAGAGGAAGAGACCAATGCAGGTGCTCTTTTAGAGAGGAATGTCAGGAAAGTGAGCTGTAAAGATCATTTGAAACAGATCTATGTGAAGGGAGGAAACCAGGCATGTGAATAGCCAATGGAAGATTATGGCAGGCGGAGGGAAGGACAAGTGTAAAGGCCCTGAGATGGGAATCCACTTGGCAGGTTTGAGGGTTAGCAAAGGTCATTATAGCTATGCTGTTGTAGGGAAAGAGTGGCAATGAGTTCAGAGACAGCCATGGGCCAATTCAGGCAAGACCTTGTAGAATATTGAAAAGAATTGGGTTTTAATTCTAAAGATAATGGGAACGCCCTGGAGAGTTTTGGAGAGAGCCTTTGGTAGTGTTTAAATGCCAAAAGTATACCTTTGGCACCCTGGTGTCTAACTCTAGGAGAAGGGATTCCTTTGGAGACAGAAAGGCCAGGAAGGAGGATACTAAAGCAGTCCACTGCAAACTGAGGAGACATTGGTACTGGTGGTGGAAATGGTAGCTTATTTTCCTTTAAGTGTGTATTTGGTAGGTAGAAGTAACAAAATGTACTGATAGACTTGATGTGAAATGTAAATAAAAATCCAGGAGTTAAAGGGGATCCCCAGGTGTGGGCTTGATAAATACGTGAATGGCAGTGCCATTTAATGACATGGGAGGGCAGAGCAAGAGGGGAAACTGTATGGAGTACTAGGAATCAAAGGATAAGTTTTTATAAATCAATTCAACCACCTCCTTTTATCCATAGAGGCTAGAGAATTTTACTATAAATCACTGATTTATATTTTGAAACATTGAGCCACTGAAGGACAACTCATCTTCTCCTGGTCCCCCAAAGGACCGAGAAAATGGTCTAAAAAAGTTTCATATTTCAGGCAAATGCCATATTCATTTATCATGACATAAACTTTGGCTAACCTCTACTATATTTTGCTTTAACATCATTCATAATTTAAAATATGTGTAATACTCCCAAACTTATTTTTGACTAATAGAATCAGGGCCAGGCTTAGCCAAGAGATTAAGAATAATTCTCCAGCACTCCCTTGGTTCAATGATATGTGGAGCATATTCAATTGGAAAATTTAATATCATCATGTTTAATTTAATTTTTCTTATTTAAATAATATTTATGATGAAGTACTGCTCTAACATAGGAGGGATGGAATTTATATTTAATCACATTCCAATAGCTTGATCAACCTTCCAAGTAACATAAACAATGAAAAGATTATACTCATTGAATAACTGGTTTAAAGTAGAATCACTCAAGAATATTATAGGAAAAGTTAACGTGAGGCTCTTGTTAGGGCTCAGGTTCTCTATTCACTTGCCACCTCTCTAGTTGTCTCTTAAGCCCCAGTTTCCATTATCTGCAGCCCTGCTTGCTGTACCCAGACTCATGGCTGATCCCATAACTCATTCAGTCACCCACTGCACACTAATTCTGACCGCATGAGCTGAGAAAAATTTGTAGGGCAAAGAAAAGCGAGTGTAGGTAGACAGAATAAATAAAGGTGGTTGAGTATTTTTAAATTTTTATTTTTAAAGCAATTGCTGCAGTGGATATTGGCTAAATGTTGTGGGGATGAATTCTAACTGGCTGTATGCCAGATTTCAACCATTTAAATAAATTTGTGTGTAGTCAAAGCCAAAAACAAATGGCGAGAAAAATGAAACAATGCATAATTATCTAGATAAATGGTGACGAACCCTAGGAAAAGGATGCTGATTGATATAATAGCTATAATCAAGTAGGTGAGTATGCCAACTACTGTTTTCACTTCTGTTGACAGGCAACGGAAAAAAATTAATGGTCACCAATTAGCTTCTAGGGACAACAGTCAATTCCAAGAAATTATATGTCTTGTGAGGCAAAATATCTCTTTCCTAGCAATCAGAAAGTAAGCAAAATTATCATAGCGCATCATTTTTTCTTTTTCTATTAGTAGATAAAAGGTCTTCAAGAAATGAAAATGATAAATCCCAGGCTATTTGGAAATGCTTATTAAAGGAAAATTGTGGAATAGACAAAAGACCCCATGTTATTGCTGAAAGTTAGAAATTTTTAAATTCCCTACTTGGCTTGAATATCACAGTAAGACATTACATTTCCACAGTATAGTGTAATATAATTTAATAGTCTTCCAGTTTATATTGGGTTGGTTTAGTTATATTGTACTTCGATGTAAAAGGTATATACACTCCTTGACTTTTTCTTCATGATACAGAATCTGGCACAATTACTCCCTGGTATGGGTCTCTGACAGTGGTTTTCAACTGGGGTTGCCACAACTGGTGTGTGTGTGTGGGGGGGTGCTTCTTGACAAGGGATGCTGCTTCACTTCCTACAATGCACAGGAAAGCCCCTCACAAGCATTATCTGGTCCCAGATATCAATAGTGCTGAGGTTGAGAAACACTGCCCTATGATAACCATTTATTAAAAGTAGTTTTATGACCTATAGTTCAAGCCTGATTTGGACTAGAGACTTCAATTTTCTGGTAAACAGAAAGCTTTTGTAACATGGGGATTGATGAAATGGTGGAGGATGTTTCTCCCTGGGCTATCGTAGAATGAATTCCAGCCATGAAGGAAGCTATGATGGTGTATAACAATTAAGTTCGTGAACTCATCATCCTAGACAAAGTGCTACATACCTCATTGCTGAATATCATTATGGTCACCTTCAAAATACTCCCCTTGGGAAGCTATGCACTGATGCCAGCACCTAGTCCACCCTTCAAAGCAATTTTGGAACTCTTTTTCTGGAATGGCCATCAGAGCTGTCATCCTATTACACTTGATGTCCTGAATGTCATGAAAACATCTTCTTTCAATATTTCCTTTATCTTTGGGTAAAGACAGTAGTCATTGGGGGCCAGATCAGGTGAGTAGGGAGGGTGTTCCAATACAGTGATTTGTTTACTAGCTAAAAACTCCCTCACAGACAGTGCCGTGTGAGCTGGTGCATTGTCGTGATGCAGGAGTCAGGAATTGTTGGCGAAAAGTTCAGGTCATCTAACTTTTTCACGCAGCCTTTTCAGCACTTCCAAATAGTAAACTTGGTTAACTGTTTGTTCAGTTGGTACAAATTCATAATAAATAAGCCCTCTGATAGCAAAACAGGTTAGCAAAATTGTTGCAACAAGTTTGTGAACTTAATTGTCACACCTTTGTATGAAACTCTGCATAGGCTTAGTACCCAGAAAGGTCAGGTGTGACAGGGTGCAGGGAAGAGATGGGAGGCCACAATGAGATGAATTATTTGAGCATCCATATAAAGAATGAGTAACTTTCTCTTTCTACTTCCAAACCCCCATAGGAAGAATGACCACCACCAAGGCCTCTTGTCACCACCCGAACTACTAAAAATTAAGAGGTGCTTCTCTAAAGACATAGAATAAACCATGTAATGCAGAACAGCAGAGGCATTCCTCAACTGCAGAACTAATTTTCATGCATTATAAAACATTTAGCTGTTTAAATATCACAGAACTGTATCACAGCAAAAGCTTCCTAATACTATTATATTTCAGTTAATATGGAAGTTGTTTCTAATTACTGGACACATATTTACCAAAAGAAGGTAGCCTAAAAATATATTTGTTTTGTAAGTGGCAGTAACTATTCAAAGGAGCTAGCTAGGAATTAAAAACAAAGTAGCCCACATGACATTTCAACCTATCATTAAAAGTTAACATAGCATACTCTGCTTAATTTCATTCACAAACTATTAACTTGACATGGTGTTAGCTGGAACTCTCAACATAAATTTAAGGTTTTTAAGACACAAGAACATAAATATAAAATTGAAAATAAGCATATGTATAGGAAAAATTAACATCATATTTTGGGGTGTGTAGTTAACATTATTTCATTTGACCATCAGTTTGTTACAATGAAAAGATTTGGAAACTTCTCCCAAAAGAAACAGCTAGTGAACATAGAAGCCAAGATTGGAACCCACCGCATCTAATTTTAATGGTCACATGCTTTCCATTTTTGTAGACTGCTTTTCAAGATTTGCAATTTCTTTTTTTTTTTTTTTTAAATTTATTGGGGTGACAATTGTTAGTAAAATTACATAGATTTCAGGTGTACAATTCTGTATTACATCATCTATAAATCCCACTGTGTGTTCACCACCCAGAGTCAGTTCTCCTTCCATCACCATATATTTGATCCCCCTTACCCTCATCTCCCACCCCCCACCCCCCTTACCAATTTCTAATATACTCATAGTTTCTACTAGACAGTTTGTTTTTTGTGGAGTTTCTGATGATATGGGGCAGACAGGGGGAAATGTTATTTTGATAGAATTTGGAAACAAAGAGATGGCAAGTTCTGTGATTTGAATGGACTTAATTAGGACTAAATTGTATTTGACAATACTGAAGCTTTTACTGTAGAATTTGAATACGTATGACACTGTTTTCTTAAGATTGGAAGGGAGGATTAGCTTTGTCATTGGCTCCCATCACTTAACTAATTACAGGACTTGATGATGCCATATAATT
Organism: Rhinolophus sinicus; assembly: GCF_036562045.2. NCBI lineage: Eukaryota > Metazoa > Chordata > Mammalia > Chiroptera > Rhinolophidae > Rhinolophus > Rhinolophus sinicus. The sequence goes on along the minus strand of NC_133768.1, from coordinate 23,397,898 downwards.
TGAAGCTTTCATGATGACAGTAGACCAAAAACCAAAAAAAATTTAAGCATTCTAGAAATCCCATTAAAATTGTTACTAAAGAGAAAATGAACCTTAATAAGCGTGATATCCATGGAAATTCAAGGTTTATGAATACAGACTAAGTTTTCAAAAACATTTGTAGTAATTTTATAAAATATTCAAGATGTCCTTTAGAATGACCTTTTGTAACAACCCAAATCCTGTAAAAAATATCATTTTACATAAAATGTGGAAACAAACGAAACACACAATTCTACTGCATTGCATTCTTCTGGATGAATTAAACTTCATTTGTGGTCAGCTTCTTATGGGAAAGTAATAGATCTGTCAAATATTGATATAGTCAACTTTTAAACGTGCTTTAACTTCCTGACCCCTGTCAATGACAAGGCTGCACTGAGAGATAACACAGGTTCCATTGATGTTCTACGAATCTAAGAGAATTTCTGTATAATCGGAACCCTGAAAGTCCAATATAATAGTAACATAAACATTGTGCGTTAAATTAAAGGTTGACTGTGATATTTAATGGCACTACTGCTTTAAGAAACATGCCTCCAAATAATTAGCCTCTCTCCCTCTCTCCTTGCCTCCCTCCCTCCCTTTCTTCCTTTTTCCTCCCTTCTTTCTTCCCTTATTTCTGTTTAGTCTCCCTCCCTTCCCATTTTACTTTCCCTCCTTCCTTTCTTTCTTCCTTCTCCTCTCCCTCCCTCCCAGCCTCCACCTATCCCTTCTTTTATTTCATACTTCCTTCCTTCCCAAGAAATATATCTGGAAAGAAAACTGAAGGAAAAACATTTCGTTTTCTCTGTTCTGGGTACAAGAAAGAAAAAAAACAACAGAACCCTACATTTCCATTCACTCATTTATTCAACAAATGGAGCAGCTATAACTTTCTTACCTACATCATCATGAATTCTTCCTGTTTAGATTAATTGTTATCTTGATCCAAGTAACACTGTTGGGAATTATCTTTTCTGCAGAAGTCATTTTACAAAACCAATTATTTAACAAATAATAACCTCCTACCTAAAAGGATTTTAAGCAACTTCCACAGTGTTTAAAAGCTTACTAAAAAGTTTCTATGGTGATTTTCTATTGTTTAATAAAATGAAAGTCTATTATAAGTTATTAAAAATGTGATTATTATAAACAAAGAAACAAACAAACAAACAACTCAAGAAAGAAAAGCATGGCTGTGAGCAATAAGATCAGCACTCTTAAAATAAAACTTGCTATTCAAATCTAATTATGCGGTGAATGCTCTTATATTACTTTTGCTATCAATGCATAGCCAAGAGTTACTTGGCAACAAACGGAGGTTAGACTTTTTAAGAATTTTCTTTCCAGCAATGCAGGAAGAAACTGCAAATTTGTTCTTAGTTGCATTGAACACCACTGATATCCTCAAAAGTAAAGAAAAACATACCAAAGCTGTTACAACCAACAACATACATAAAATGTTTATAATTACTGAAGCTGAGTAATGGGTACATGGAATTTCATTATGCTCTTCTATTTTTGTGTCTATTTTTGACATTGTCCAAAATAAAAAGGTATTGTTTTGATGTCATGGATATGAAAACTTTAGGGTTTGGTAAGCTTTTTGAGTGATACATGTAGCGTGAGTATGTGTATACATCTACATATGTCCACATAGTGAAGTATAAATTATAAATTTTGAGCCAAGTTTATAACAAGAAATGAAAAGAAATTGAATTGCATCTATGCCAGCTCAAAGCCATACCACAGCTCTATTTGCTTAGCAAAATTTTTTTAATTACATGTTCACATTTCTTTGTTTATATTAAATATAGCAAAGGCATTTTACTTTAGGAAAAAAGAATTGAAAAACACTAATGCAATTCGTCAGACAAATATTACTGAGTTACAAATTATCCTAAATCTCAGTAGCTTAAAATAGTGGCCATTTATTATTTGTGAGTCTAAAGACAGCTGGGAGTGTCAGCTGATCTGGTCCAGGCTTAAATTACCTTTGCTCAGCTTACTCATGCATCTGTAGTCAACTATAGGTCAACTATGTGGCTTTGCTCATCTGGGCTGGGCCTGCTTACATTTCTTGCACTTTTTAGCAAGCTAAGACTTTCAATGTTGGATCAATGGAGATTTGTAACAGGAAAGTAAGAGGATCGCACGTGAATTTTGTATGCTCCTTTAAAGCCTGGAACTAACCTCAGGCTGCTCTGTGTCATGCGCACTGAACCTTCCACCATTTCCCAAGTTCACCATTCTTTGGATTCTGCAGGAAAGTGCCTCCTTTGCTCATTCTGGAATGCTGTATCACTCCTTAAATCCTAATTCACCTTCTATAACTACCGCAGATGCTAGTTCTTAAGCTAAACATTCCTGACTCCTAGTGTGGCTCCTAAACACAAACTCCTTACCTCTCTCAAGCGTTTCAGAGGCTGAGTTGTAACTTTTCTTTCTATACATCTGACTTCCCCTTGAGACTATAAACTTACTGAGAATAGGAATTATTGTGTTCTTTTTAAAACTTTAACCTTCATGTCCCTTCAGTGTTTTCCATAACAGGTAGAACATAATGAATGCTTTAAAAGTTTTTGTAGAATGACTAGTCAAGGAAAGATTTAATTGGATTTTTTGCATTCTATTTTAAAAGGCAATAATTGCATGCTCCTTTTTTCTAAAGATTTGCATTAAAAACTGTTCATTAAAAATACATTTTTGAATTAAAGTTTACTGGGGTGAGAACTGTTAGTAAAGTTGCATAGGTTTCAGGTGTACAATTCTGTAATACAGCATCTATGTATCACATTGCGTGTTCAACACCCAGAGTCAGTTCTCCTTCTATCACCATAAAAAAGAAATACATTTTGATGGTTAATGAGATAAGCTTCAGTTAATTTAGGAAACTTACTCATCTAGAAAATACACTACATATATCCAGAAAATAATTATTAATACCCTCTGAAAAATATTAAGTACCAGCTATTTGTACAGTTATATGATAAATATGTCATCCTTCTTTAAGTGATTGATGACCAGGTGTTAGTATATTCACCTATGTTACTCATCTCTGGGGAATAACTTTTAGGTTTTCATCCTCTCTTTTTGTCCATTTATAATGTAAAGATGAAAACAATCAATACTATGTAAGAACTGCCAGTGATGAGCCTAGCATTTGGGCTGGTAGCATAGGGCAGGGCCCTAAGTAAAGAACAAGCTATCCACATACAAGTAATTTACACTCTGGTTGAAGAGACACAAACAAAAATTCAACAACAAATGAAAGACACTGTTTAATAATAACATGAACTATGTAGTCCTGGCTGTGGGTGATTTCACAGTTCTAAGTTAAGGGATGAAAGAGATAGGATATCAATCAGAGAGCGAGTGTTTCATGGATGAGTGCCATGTAATATGTGCAGAAGATAATTGTACCCGAACAAGGTTACCCAAGAAGGACCAAGACTTTCCCTGTCCACCATGGCCTCTCTCATTTGTACACTTGGCAAATATTTGGTTTGTTGTTGGTGTGGGAACACACCATGAGATAGGAAGTAAGATATCACAATGAAAACAAAACTTTGAAATCAAGAAACCAAGCAAGGAAGCCATAAAGCAATAGTGTGTTCCAAGTGAGTGCAAGCTTAATAATTAATAGAGTCCTTTATGAGACTCCCTTAATAGACAGATTCTTTTTCTTTTGTATCTGCAATGGAAAAATCAAAAGCTTTAGAGTCAGGAAGTCCTTGATTCAAACTTTGGTTCTGTTTTATTACAAAATTGTTTTATGCGAATTGCTTCACATGATTAAAACTCAGTTTCCTCATCTGTAGAGAAGATACGAAATGTATTTCTTGAAAAACATTGATCTTTTAAAGACTTGTTGTGAAATTTAAATGAGCTATCTCTTGGGTAGCTGGTGTTACGCCTAGCACAGCAAATGTGCCCCATACATGCAAGTGTGCACTAATACTACTAATACTAAGGATGAGAATGTCTCCAGATGCAAGGTTTAAACATACCTGAGAGGAAAAGAGGGATGGTTCATTCCAAAACGAAGGAGCAGCAGAATGAATGAAGAAACAGAGCTGCCTTGATATATCACATAAACAGAAGTTAATGAGATGGTGGGACACACTTCATCGGAGTCATCTTGAGAAATATGGGTCAATAGGCATCTCCAAAAAAACATTTTATTGAAATAATTAACAAATACAGGAATTGTGAGGTGAAGGCCAGATATTAGTCATTTCCCAGGATTAACTTATGAATAAACAATAGATTGTCTAACCTGTTTTTCCTCATTGTAAATTGGAACTAGGTTGTGAATTTTGATTCACAAGTCGGCTTACTCTAGAATGCTCTTGCTTGGATTAAACAATGCTTCAAAGACAATGGCTGCAAGCAATTGCTAATTCTATACTAATTAACCAAGCATAAAAGAACTGCTAAACACAGAACACTGGCCTCATCAATGACTGTCAGATCTTTTAAGATGGAGAGGTGGGTGGTAAACACCACATGATCTGTAGGGCCTGAAGGCAAATTATTAGATTGCTGCAGGCCCCATTAGAAGAACAATGTAAATGCCATCATTCACCGGAACTCAATAAGGTAAGGCCTGCAGGTGTGACTTTGAAGCCACTTTCAGGCAACAACAATGTTCTTTGCCACCTCATCAAACAAAAAGAAGACAACAAGAGAAAGAAAACATAGCTAGAGTCAGACTGCAAATATCCAACTATGAGGTGTGATCACAAAATATGGTGAATGCTGCTGCCAAGTGCCATTCAATGGAAAGGTAGGGATCTTCAACATGGCAAGCGGCACGTCGAACCTTAGTAACAGTGTGTGACAAGTTTCAACTTGTTCAGTGCAGTTGGATGTGAACTACAGTTGAGAGAAGGTGTGTTTTAAAGTGTGCCGTAAATCCTGGATCATGAACAATGCATTAACATGAAATGGGTAAATGGTTTCATCCTCCATCATGACAACACTCCATGTCACACATAGCATCTGGTACACGGCAATTTCTGTCAAATAAAACCATTATGATGTGTCCTCATCCACTTTATTCACTGGATCTGGCACTGTGTGACTTTGGGCTCTTACCCAAAGTCAAAATGATTCAGGACATCGAGGCAGCCATGACAACGCAACTAAAGACACTCACAAAAGAGGACTTCCAGAACTGCTTCAGAAAGTAGCAAGAACCATGGGATAAGTGTGTTCGAAGTGAGGGGGAGTATTCTGAGGGGAATTAATGGCAATGTGTCTTTTCCTGTAATAAGTTTTTTATTTTTTTTTAATTTAAACATTCACCGTATTTTTTTTCACATCTCATATATTTGTCACATTAAAAGATTAGGTCTGCTCTGATGCCAATATTCTCAAGTTAGTGCTCTATGAATTTAATTGTGCCTACTGGTCCCACTATGGGCTGTTAACACTTCAAATTAATATATGTTGAGCCTGATAAATGCTAAATTGTACTTGTTTTTCATCTTTGATTCCTAACTTAAACACGAGCTGCAGTATTCAATATGGCAGCTACTAGCTTGTTCGCACAAGCCACATTTCAAGAGCTGAATAACCACATATGTCTTATGGTTATTTTGGACAGGGACATCTGGAACATTTCAATTCCTGAAATAGACTAAAGTTAGTCTCAACCTTCCTCACGCCGTGACACATATTAGAAATTATATTTGTAGGGCACTCTGGGGTAAACAATCTTATGGTCAGAAGTGATTGGTCTAGGGGCTCTTGCAGCCCCTGAGAGCTGAGAGGAGTCATTATTTTAGCACACCTGAAATCCATTTGTGGGTACAACCATGTGCCACTGCATATCAGTTGGAAAGCTGTGCTTTAGTTGCTATCCAGTCCAATACATCAGGGAAGTGTAGTGGCTTGTCCTCTTGGAATCCAATTACTAACTGTTTGTATTTCTAATTAAAATAACACATAATCATAAAGTCAAAGATATTTGAAAAGGGCTAAAACCCAAACTAACACATCTCATTGATTATATATAATACCACGGGCAAGGCTTTTGCTGAGTGCTATAGCAAACACTGGTATTGAATTTCATGGTTCCTGCTCCCCAAAGAACTAGAAAACTCACTGGCAATGTAGAACAAAACTATCCCTCTCACTTCTGTAATCGAACTAAATCATATAACATAATCTGGAGATGTTAGGACAGGTTTTTAAGACAAAAAAAACCCCGCTTAATATATTTCACTTGCTTCTCTTTAAAATAAGAAGACAGGAGGAACATGAATGGTGAGGGCACACAAGATGAGTTGCAGACACTGCAGTTATTTGAGAAGTGGATGGAAGCAAAAGGTAAGTCTAGGAAATTGTTAACACTGATGTGTTTGCGAATGTTCAAGTTTCTCCCCGAGATACAGGAATTGTCTTTTCTTTCTAATGATTTTAGATCATTAGAAAAATCTTTGTTACTTGGGCACTAAGTGCTAGGCCATTTAAAGAACGTGAGATATAGCAAGACCTGCAATGCACCTCCCGTTTCAAGAGATGGAGAAATGCGTTCCATCAGGTCTTGGATTTGAACGAGATTTCCTAATGACATTGCAGAGCTATTATGAAAATCATAAGAAAAAGAGAACCTGGAATTCTAAGTACCATTTTATGGCTGGTGCAGACAGAGGTAGAAAGAAGAGTCAGATGGGTGTGCTTTCCACAAATGCTCATGGAAGACCTCTGTGCACCGGCACTGTTCTTAGCGCTGGAGTATTGGCAGTGAACAAAGCAAAGCCTGCATGCAATGGGGAAAGACATAGGCCAATAAGAAAACATAGCAAGGTAAGAGACCATTGAGAACAGTGCTATATTTTATAAAAGCTACTGAGGGAAGATCTTACTGATCAGGAGACATTTGAGTGAAAACCTAAAGGAAGTGAGGCTATGCCACTACCTAGGAGGAGAGCATTCCAGGCACAGTGAAGCGCAAATTCAAAAACGTTTAGGTGGGACCATGCCTGGAATATTTAAGGAGCCATGAAGAGGCCACTATATATGCAGGTTGAGGAATGAGCTAAAGAAGGAGAAGGATATGAAGTTAGAGAACTATCAGACAGCCAGATCACTGATGGTTTGCACGTCTGATTTGGACCTTGACTTTGAAAGTCATTGATAATTCTCTGATCAGAGTCACACAATCTCATTTGTGTTTTTGGATTCACTTTTGCTGCTGTGGGAAAATACACTGTTGGGAAGCAGGTTGACATGTGAGGAGGCAGTTACAACAGTCTCTATGAGCTTTGTTGTCAACTTAGATTAAGGCGGCAGCGGCAGAGAAGTGTTCGTGTACTGAATCTACTTTCAAGGTAGATGCTCGGGAAGTGGAACGCGAAGTAAAGAAAGCGGGGGAATCAGGATGACTGCAAGGCTTTGGCTGGAGCAACTGCAAGAAAGGAAGATGGTGGGAGGAGCGGTTGGGGTGCACACAGATGGGTGGACGGATAAAGACTTTGGTTTTGTTCATTTTAAGTTTGAGATACCTCTTAGACATCAAATCTGAGCTATTTAGTAGGCAGCTGAATATATGAGTCTGGGAGGCAGGGATGACATCAGGGCCAGAGATATAAATTTGGGAGTCATTAGCAACTCAGAGTATTTAAAGCCCTGGGCTGGATGAGATCACTGGGGAGTAGGGCCCCACTCTGAGCTTGAACCTCCCTCCTCTCAGAAGCTGACAAAGACACAAACAAATCCGAGAAATAGCAGCGATTACTGCTCAGCTCAGCTGCCACATAGCAATGCCAGGCAGCTGCAATGCCCCTGGGTAAATACCCAAAGTAGCTGGTACTTAGCATTTTTTCAAAATATTTCAGGAATCAATCTTTCTGACAGTCTTAGAAAAACACAGCAAGGCAGCCTTCCACATGAGTAAAAATAATGCGTGCGTTATCCGCTAGCATAACGCCAACCTCCATAGCACCAGCTGTAGCCACACTGATGCCTCTTCAGCTTCATTTCTTTTCATTGAACAGCTGGACTAGAAATCTAGAAAGGACCCAAAAGGTGCCAGGGGCAGAGCAGGGTTTCTAAAACCCTTCTGATATCTACATGCGTAAGAGTGTGCTCAGAAGAGCCTGCAAAATGCCATAATGCAGCTCCTGTCTTAAAATCCTGGCTACCTCAGATGCATAGCTCAACCTTTGGGTATAAGGTATTAGAATTTTAGCAAGATAAATTGTCTTTAAGAGTCAGCTTTGATAACATGAGCAAGTAATTGACCAGCCAGACCATGTAATATGGTGGGAGTAAAACGAATCAAATCAGCTTGCTTTTCTGCCCACTGTGAGGTGTATGTGACTTGTTTCATGCTGCCAAGTCAGCAAGTGTTCCCCAAGGCTGTTCCTGCCCTTCTTAACTACAGAAGCATCAAAGACATGCGGGGATTGTAGATTTCAACTCAGGGATTTTTTTTAATGCTAATTATGATGAAAAGATCACTCTGAAAGTCAGTGCTACCATCAGCACATCTTTTGTGTGTATGTGTAAAAGAGTACCTGAAAACAGCACTTTCAAAGTATCAAGATAACCAGTCAGATCTGATTACGAGACACATCACACAGTGCATTGAGTCTAGCAATCACAGGAATCGGGCTAAGAAAACACACTCCATGCAAAGTATTGTTTCAAAGGAAAGCTGGAGAATGATCGAGGGGCCAATTGCAGCAGAGTAATGTGTGGTCCTATGTCTGAAACAGCAGAGAAAACTGGAAACAAAAAGAATCTTAAAAAAAAATTTTTTTAAGTATTCTTAAAAAACGTATTTCAGTTTCAAGAATAAAGGCATGCTTTTAATATAAGTAGCAAGCAAAAACGTCATTTTAAAAGCCAACATTCAAACCTAAATCTAGCATTTTATATATGTATGAGCAAGCACACGTGATGTCCTAACAGTTCTTTTGATAAAAGATAACTCGGCATAGCACATTTAATAAATTCACATTGAAGCCAAATGAATTCACATATGTACATATATATAATATCTACCATATGTATTTTGGAAAGTATTCATTTGCAAATTTGGCATTGTTCAACTGTACAAACTGATAACTTTGAAAAAATAAAAGCACATGTTTTATTTATGAGAGTGGAAAAACTGAAACCATGAAACTTGAAATTTAAAAAACTGGAAAGCAAATGCCATATTGTATTCAAGCTTTGCTTAACAACTAGACTCTAAATGAGCAGCAGGTAACTGAAATTCTGCTGTGGACCCAGTAGATGTTTAAAAACTGTTAATTGATGTTGACAGGCAGAAGTTAACGTTAATTACTGAAGTGGCAAATAGAGCCAAAGTGACACAAAGGAGTGACTGAGGAGTATGCTACATTACATTCAACAGTCTAGAGTTCAGCATTTGGACAAAGGATAGGTATTTTTGAGAGGAGAAATTGAAGCAGGTCCTTTTAATCACCATGCTAGCCTAGATTTGCTTTAATTAGAGTCTGGAGCATCTTTAACATGCTATGAAATATATAAACATAAAACACTGTATTTTCATTTTTATTAAAGATTCATTCTGAAAGTATGTCAACAGGAGTTGGCACAAAACATACGTCCATTATGCAAAGAAAAGTATAAAAAAAGTTGAAAAATTAAAAATGTTCTAAAGTCACCTAAAAAGAGGCAAGTGTTTCTATGTAAACCATCCTTTTCTTGTGTATTTCATTTAATAAAGACTTATTGGGTGTCTACTGTGTACCAGATATTTGGCCAGGTGTTGTGGTGGGATACAAAAGGGGACAAGACACCATTTTTTCAATTAGAAATTTTTCAATTTGATGGAAGAGATAAACCCAGTAAGCAGAAGAGCATAACTCTTACGAAAGAGCTACAGAGTGTTATAGGTACAAATAGGAATGACAGAGATAATGTTTGGTTTAAAGAGATAAAGGAAGGCTTCATGTAAGATGTATCATTTTGTTTTTGTTTTCACTTTGAAAAGTAAAAGCCACTAAAAATATAAAGAATAATATTTTAAAAATATATACATACCTCTCCCCAATCCAGACTATCAACTTTAACATCTGCCATATTTGTTTCAGATTATTTTTAAAGAAATAAGACATACTAAGATAGCTTAATTCCCCTTAAACTATAACCAGGACTCTGTTTCCCAAATTCCAGAGGCAACCACTATTATAGTTTTGGCGTGTATTCTTCATTCTATTTTTATAATTGCACTTATACTAATTAACATTATGTAAATATATAAAAGTCTATTACACACACGCGCGCGCTGGAGTTTTCTGTTCATGCCTGAAGTTTATGTTCTGGATAGCTATTGATATTGATACATAGAGAAATCTAGTTCATCTGTTTCCCTTGCTGATCAGTATTCTGTATTATACATTATAGTTATCGAGTTCCCTTTTGACAACATGTTCCTGATTTTTTGCTGTTATAAACTATACAGCAAAGAGTAGCTATACACACAGAGCACACATGAACAACAGGGTATCTAGGGTCTATACACAAAATGGGTCACAGATAGGGTGACATTATAACTAGACTGGCCTGGGATTATTCGAGTTTACACACTGGTTCTGGCATAAATTTTAAACTGTCCCATTTCATGTTCAAAGGTGTTCTTAATTGAACAATAAATTAAGTATTCATCCTAGTAATAAGGCATACAGTTACAGCTTTTCAATTTTATGGGCCATTGACAAATAGTTCCCCGACATGTTTGCACCATTTTATACTTCCACTAGCAGCATCTAAGTATACTTGTTTTCACCTCTTTCCTAACACTTGATAAACAGATTTTATAATTACACTTTTTCATTAATCTGATGGATAAAATGGTAATTCCTTGTTTTAATATTTTTTTTACTGATAAAAGTGAATTATTTGGATTTTCATATTTGGATTTTCTCATCTTGGAATTATATGCTATAACTTGACCATTTTTGTATGAATTTATTTTATTGCATTTCATATCTTATTGACTTGGAATTATTTATGGATTTTATATACTAATTATTTATCATGATATCCACTGGAAATACAATCTCCCACTCTGTCACCTCTTAAACTCGTTTATGATTTTTATGCTTCACAATAGTTTAAAATTATAATGTAGTCACATTTTAGTTTCTATTTTTATGGCTGTATTTTTTATGTTAACAAAGCTTTCTTTAATCAAGGACTTGTAGATATTCTCCTACACTTTGGAAGAGATTATATCTTGAGTTGGGTCTTTTAAGGACTAGTGTATCCACAATGAGGATGAAGAAAGGGCATATCAATTGAAGAGATAGAAAAGGCAGGAACATGGCAAGTGTTCAAAGACCTTGAATGGTTTGTTTTTCTGGGAATGTTCCATTATATGTGTATCATCTAATGGTTTCTTTCACTGAAAAGTATTTTCTTCCATGTTTTCATTTTTCTGTTATATAAGCCATATATTTCTTTCAAGAGGTATTTTTTTGCTTCAAATATTGCTTTTGAGAAGTCCGATGCTATTCTGATTCCTGTGATGTTGCATATGACCTTTCTCTACCCCCTTTTGGAAAGCTTTTAGAACCTTTACCCTTGGCATCCTAATATTTCTGGCTGGTATGACTTCATGTGGACCATTTTGAATTCCTTTTGCCGGTTACCTGTTGAACCCTTTAAATATAGAAAATCAAGTTCACCAATTAAGGAAAACTTTCTTGCATGATTTATTTGATAATTTCCTTTTCTCTATTTTTTTCTCCATTTTTTTCAGGTCTTCAAAATTACACTAGACCTCCTGTATTGAGCTCCTTTAGAAAAAAAAACTTCTCATCTCTTTGATAATTTGTTCTACATTCTGGAATCTTTGTGCTATAATATTTCAGTCTCTCGAGAATTCTTATGAGTTCCCTGAATGTCTATTTTTATAGCACCCTGGATGCTATAAATTGCTTCTTTAATGTAGTTGAGACTATTCATTATAATTTTTTCAAGTTTTCATCTCCCTGAAGTCTTTGTTTCCTCATGGTTCTTTTTTATCTGTATGATTCTTTTTAAAAAATCTCTTTTACATTTTGAGCTTTCCTCAATCATCTTGTAACTCTTGGCTGACCACTGCTATGTAAAAGTGAGGTACTGGAAAGCTGAATGAATGTTCTGTGTATACAGTGGGGTGATTGAAAATTAGACCTTACTATACGTGGTCAAGGAAGTATTGGTCCTTTCATCTAGAGACAACCCTGTCAAAGGCAGTTCCTTTCTCTTGAGCTGCAGAGTTTTCCCCAGAGAACAATCCTTCAAACTCCTGACTAAGGAAGCAGCTCAACTGCCAGAGTCCTGGTAGATGAGCATAGAGGGGTGGTAGGAGGGAGTCTATACCATTCAAAATACAGACTGTTTCTTAATCCCTTGGTTTCAGTACAGAGCCTTATCCCTCCCTTAGTAACTCCTCATGTTCACAAGTCCAGAGGCACTTTGACTCTTCTCTCTTTTATATTTACTGTTACTTTTCTTTCTGCCAAGGTCTGGGATGTTTAGTCACTTGGATGCCCAGGGTGGGGGAGGCTGAAGCTTTAACTTCCTCATATAGACTTGCAACCAAATTTACTCTTTTAAGCTCTACCCATTACGCTTGCATCCAAAAGGACCTGGTATCTCCAAATCCTGACCCTACTTGCTGTTGCTTCTTATTGGCACCCAATTTTAATTTCCTGCATTCTACTGAATCAACAATTACTCACTTTCCATCTTCCAAAATCTTGACAATGTTTCTTGTGTTTTCTACTCCTCTCAGCTTTTCTTGTCTGTCCAATATTTTCATATTTATGTTACTGTGATTTCTGTCGAGTGTTGGGAAGGAACCCTGTAGTAGATTGAATGGTGAACCCCCAAAAGATATGTCCACCAAGAACCTGTGACTATGACCTTATTTTGAAAAAGGGTCTTTGCAGATGTAATTTAGTTTAAAAAGTCTTAATTACCTAGGTGGGCCCTAAATCCAATGGCCAGTGTCCTTATGAGAGACACAGAGAAAAATACAGGGGGGAAAAGTCGTGTGAAGAAAGAGGCAGAGATAGGAATGATGTCTCTACAAGCCAAGGAATGGCAAGGATTGCCAGCAGCCACCAGAAGTTGGGAGAGATGCATGAAACTGATTTTCCCTTAGATCCTCCAAAAGAAAACAACCCTGCCAACACCTTGATTTTGGACTTCTGGATTTCTGCACTGTGAAAGAGAAAATTTCTGTTGTTTCAGGTCACCCAGTTTGTAGTAATTTGTTACAGTAGCCCTAGGAAACTAATACAAGCACAGATAAATACTTGGGCTCACTTTACCATATTTAACTTGAAAATTTTTCAAAAATGTTTTTATCGATTAGAGAGATTACATCATAGAAATGGCGGCATGAGGTGAGCCTCTTGAAATCTCCCCTGGAATTTACAAGTTGGACAGCTATAATTCCACAAAGGACTCCCTGCATGGCAGACAGGCAAGCCTAAGAGACATGCAACTGAAATCATCTAAAGTCCTGCCTGAGGGATCAGCATGTAACACGGCTGAAACCAATGCTCACGGCAGAGACCTCGGAGCAGAGACTGAGGGAAGAAGGCTGAAAACGGTGGTTTAAGCCCTCACTGCTGAGTAGAGGATGGAAGGCTTAGGCAGTGAGACTAGCCACCCCCTCCCTACCTTCCCAGAGGTCGCCCCACCCCCACCTGCCCAGTGCTAGAACTGGAACAGTAGCAGTGTCAGATCAAAAGAACAGAATATTTGCATTCTGAGAACTGTGGTCCATAGACATAGATTCGCAGCCCAATTAGTTCTGGCAAAGGGGAGGGAGCTGTGGAAGCGGGACCGGCTGTGGTGGTGCTAGCCGCCATTGCTCTGGGCCACCTCTCACAACTCACCCTGCTCCTGGCCCCACCTATCTGGGCGGATCCCTGCAGGAGTAAACAGAACTGCTGAAACATATGGGATCTGAATCTGGTGCTGGAAGAGCTCTGGAACTTCAGAAGCTCTCCACATCCCCCCAGGGAAGCAGTGCCCTGTGACCCAGATGATCTGTTCACAGAGGAGAAGCCCACCTTCTAGGGATTCTCCCCATTGTGTGAGAACGTGGAACAGTACAGAGAAAATACAACACTACAGCGTGAGAGAGAATAAAAGGCTGCAGTAGGGGAGAAAATAAAACATTCTACCATCACCTACTGGAAAACAAAAGAAAGACCACTTCCTACCAACCTGTTGCAGAACCCATTCCTGTAGTTGCTTAGGAAGAGAAATAATAATTCATTAATGACCCTGAATAACCAAGGCAACAAGACAGCTCAGAAAGAAAATGAAAAGTCTCCAGAAAATGAACTTAAAGCCATGGAAATATGTAACTTCAATGACAGAGAATTGAAGATTGCAGTTCTGAAAAAACTCAATGAGATGCAAGAAAACAGACAGGCAGTTTAATGAACTCAGAAGCACAATCCAATAACAAAATGAACATTTTACCAAAGAGACTGACATTTTGAAAAAGAACCAAATACAATTTCTGGAGATTAAGAAGTCAATAAAAGAAATGAAGAATGAAATAACCAGCTTAGATACTAGAGCTGACCAGATGGAGGAAAGAAACAGTGACATTGAAGATAGAAATCTGGGGCAGCCTGGTGGCTCAGGCAGTTGAGCGCTGTGCTCTTAATGCTGAAGACCACTGGTCAGATTCACACATGGGCCAGTGAGCTGTGCCCTCTACAGCTAAGACTGTGGACAATGTCTCTCCCTGGAGCTGGGCTGCCATGAACAGCCGTAGGTCAGTGTGAGCTGCTGTGAGCTGCCGTGGGTTGCTGTGAACAGCTGACCAATGACTGGTGACCAACTGCCTCAGCCAGGGGGAGAACAAGGCTCATACTACCACCATGGGCCAGGGAGCTGCGCCCTATAACTAGACTGAGCAACAATGGCTTAAAAACTGGGGGGGCGGGCACAAAAAAAAAAGAAGATAGAAATCTGGAAATGACACAGATGGAAGAAGACAGAGAATTGAGAGTTAAAAGAAATGAAGGAACTCTATAAGAACTTTCTGATTCCATCAGAAAGAGCAATATAATAAGAATAATGGGCATACCAGAAGGAGAAGAAAGGGAGAAGGGAACAGAGAGTATATTCAAACAAACAGTCAAAGAGAACTTCCCAAACTTGTGGGGAAGAACTGGATCCTCGAATCCAAGAAGCAAATAGAACACCTAATTACCTCAATCCCAACAGGCCTTCTCCAAGGCACGTTGTATTGAACCTGTCAAAAATTAATGACAAAGAAAGAATCCTTATCAAGACAGCCAGGGAAAATAAGATGGTAACCTATAAGGGAAAGCCCATTAGATTATCATCAGATTTTTCAGCAGAAACTCTACAAACCAGGAGGGAGTGGAATCAAATATTCGAAGTATTGAAAGAAAGAAATTATGAGCCAAGAATAATATGTCCAGCAAAGATATTCTTTAGATATGAAGGAGGAATAAAAATCTTTCCAGAGAGACAGAAGCTGAGGGAATTTTCTAACACACGACCTGCACTAGAAGAAATACTGAAGGAGGCTATTCGACCTGAAACAAAAGAGCAAAAGAATACAAAACCATGAGTAGTATTATGAAAAGACAGACATAAGCAGGAAATGGCAACCCCGACACCAAATAAGACGCTATACATTTAAACATAACATACAGGGTGAAAAAAAACACTTAAAAAAAAGAGAGGGAAAAGACAACTTGCTACTGCAGCGCAGAAATCAACTCACAGCATAAATGGAGATAATTTGTGACAACAAAAACATTAAAGGGGAGAGAGTAAAGGTCTGAACCAGCACAAGGGAATGGAGAAGGGAAGATGCTGAAGAAAATGGAATACTCTAAATATGAAACTTTCTTTTATATAAATGTAATGGTAACCACTCAAAAAAAAAAAAAATCCAGAACTGAAATATATAACATACAAAAAGAAGAAACAGAGGGAAAAATCATGGAATACCACCACACTGAAATAACAGACAGCAACAAAAAGGCAAAGAAACAATGGAGACACAGACTTACCAGAAAACTAAAGATAGAATGATAGGAAATCTTCATATATCAATAATCTCCCTAAATTTAAATGGATTGGACTCATCAATGAAAAGGCACAGAGTAGCAGATTGGATAAAAAAACTAATCCCGACCATATGCTGCCTCCAAGAGACACATCTCAGCTACAAGGACAAATATAGACTCAAAGTGAAAGGGTGGAAATTGACACTCCAAACAAATGGTATTCAGAGAAAAGCAGGTGTAGTCATATTGATATCAGATGAAACAGACTTCAGGATAAAAAAGGTAACAAGAGGGCAGGCCCGGTGGCTCAGGCAGTTGGAGCTCTGTGCTCCTAACTCCAAAGGCTGCTGGTTCGATTTCCACATGGGCCAGTGGGCTCTCAAACACAAGGTTGCCAGTTCAACTACTCGAGTCCCGCAAGGGATGGTGGGCTCCACCTCCTGCAACTAAGATTGAACACGGCACCTTGAGCTGAGCTGCCTCCCCAATGGCTCAGTTGCTTGGAGTGTGGGCTCTCAAACACAAGGTTGCCAATTCAACTACTCGAGTCCCGCAAGGGATGGTGGGCTCCACCTCCTGCAACTAAGATTGAACACGGCACCTTGAGCTGAGCTGCCTCCCCAATGGCTCAGTTGGTTGGAGTGTGGGCTCTCAACCACAAGGATGCCAGTTCGATTCCTCGAGTCCCACAAGGGATGGTGGGCAGCGCCCCCTGCAACTAGCAATGGCAACTGGACCTGGAGCTGAGCTGCACCCTCCACAACTAAGACTGAAAGGACAAACAACTTGAAGCTGAACAGCACTCTCCACAACTAAGACTGAAGGGACAACAACTTGACTTGGAAAAAAGTCCTGAAGTACACACTGTTCCCCAGTAAAGTCCTGTTGCCTCTCCCCAATTTAAAAAAAAATCTTTAAAACAAAAAAGGTAACAAGAGACAAAGATGGACATTTCATAATGATAAAGGGGACTGTACAACAAGAAGATATAACTGTCATCAATATTTACGCCCCCAATCAGGAAGCAATGAAATATACCAAGCAACTGCTAACAGAACTAAAGGGAGAAATTGACCAAAACACAATTATAGTAGGGAATCTAAATACATCATTGACAGCTATGGATAGATCATCCAAACAGAAAATAAATAACGAAATAGCAGCCCAAAATGACACGTTAGATGAAATGGACATAATTCACATTTATAGAGCACTTCATCCTAAAACATCAGACTATACATTTTTTTCTAGTGTACGTGGAACATTCTCAAGGATAGACCATATATTGGGACATAAAACTAGCTTCAGCAAATTAAAAAAAAATTGAAATCATACCAAGCATATTCTCTGATCACAAGGCTTTGAAATCGGATATCAACTGCAAACAGAAAGCAGGAAGAAACACAAATATGTGGAGATTAAACAACATACTTTTAAAGAATGACTTGGTCAAAGAAGAAATAAGATGAGAGATCAAAAGATACATAGAAGCAAATGACAATGAAAATACATCCTACCAAAATTTTCAGGATGCAGAGAAAGCAGTTTTAAGAGGGAAATTTATATCGCTACTGGCCTAGCTCAAGAAACAAGAAAAATTCCAGATAAATAACTTCATGTTATACCTTAAAGAACTAGAAAAAGAACAAATGAAACCCAAGGTCAGCAGAATACAGAAATAATAAAAATCAGAGCAGAACTAAATGAAACAGAGAATAAAAAGACAACAGGAAAATTAATGCAACAAAGAGCTGGTTCTTTGAAAAGTTTAATAAAATTGACAAACCCTTGGCTCGACTCACTAACATAAGAAGAGAAAAAAAAAGAATGTTCTTATCGAAGTGCAATATCTAGCGAGAAAAGTATACAAATTATAAGTATATATCTTGATGAATCATCACAAACTGGACATACCTAATAACTAGCAACCAGATCAAGAAATAGAACATTATATCAATGTCCCAGAAGTCTCCTTCATGGTCCCTTGCCGTCACTTGTCCCCTCAGCAAAGGTAACCGCTATTCTGATTTCTACACTTGATCTTAGCCAAAAGGCCGAGAAGCGATAGCTATTCTGATTTCTAACACCATTAATTAATTTTACTCTTTTTAAAATTGAGATAAGTGAAATCATACTTTATGTACTCTTTTCATGTGGCATCTTTTGCATAATATGTTTATGAGATTCATTCATATTATTGTACATAAAGTTCATTCATTTTTATTGATGTAAATTATTCCATTAGGTGACCATACCACAATTTATTTATTCCTTCTACTGTTGATGGACCATCAGGTAGTTTTCAATTTGAGATCACTACCAATAGAGCTGCTATGAATATTCTTGAACATGTTTTGTACATTTCTGTTGAATATATACCTAGGAGGGGAAATGACAGATTGTAGATGTTCAGCCTCAGTATATATTAACAAACAATTTTACAAAATGATTGTACTAATTTATAATTTCATTATCAGTATTTGGGGTTATTCAGGAAAGTTTAGGTATCTTGCTAGTGCCATCATTAAGAATGGACATCATGTAGCAGCCAAATAATTGTGGCATGGGATTGAATGACATGAAATCTTTAGTGCCTTGTGTATCCTTGCAATATTACCTCACTATAAGGGTTTGGAAAAGGCTGAGAAATGACATGATTCCTTTCTACATGTAAAGCTCATATTTGTTGAAGAGACCATGAGGCACCTCTTTGTCTGCACAGATGACAAAGCTAAAACACATGACATCATCAGCATAACATAAAGAATGCTATTTCAGACCCATTGAATACCTACCTTCAGGGGAATTGAATTCAATGAAATAAATTAAATAGTTTATTAAAAAGTATAACCAAAACTTATCCTTAAGATTCTGAGGGGCTTCATAAGCTTGAGGCACCATTTTGAAATTGAATGGAAGGAGCTTAAAACTCATATAAATATATAATTAGTCAAAGTCAGGTGAGACAGGACTTGATTTTTCTGTCACATTAACACCTAGAAATTCAGTTGACAATGATGAGAGTTTCTTGGGAAGATCTTGGGCAGTGCTATCTGGCCCTTCACACGATTTTTGCTCCTTTTTGTATGCTTTAGTTTTGTACCAAATACTACTTGAATAGAGTTCTGTGATCATGTGTTGATTTAATTAGCCATAACCACACTAAACTACTTTAACTGAATACCTGTGACATATGCCATGTCTTTTCAAATAAGTATAATATTGTGGTGGAAACAAATGTAATAGTCACATACATTAGTTCCAAGAAAATAATAAGAAGTGCTTTTCAGTTAAAGGTCGTACTCCAATGGTTTCATTTACTTGTATTGTTCCTGTCACTATACACATTCTCACAATAGGAACATATTTTTTAATAGTTGGCCACCTATGACTCCACTCTTTAAAACTAAAATGTATTTAGTTTCAATGCACACTTAACATTTTTAAGGTTGAAAGGGAAATTGAGTAATAAGACAAAACACATAGAAAAGTTAAATATTTAAACCTGGTATCCATTTAAATAATATCTGGAGAAACTACTTTCTGTGGACTGTTAAATGGTTCAATTCAAATAAGATGCCAGTAATGATACAGGTGTATTGGTGATTCTTCAGATTTCTGGGTGAAATAGCATAAGTTTATGTAAGTTTACCATATGATATTATTGTTTGAACTTTTTTATATGATCAAGTCAGAAAATTAATGCTTTATTTGAATCATACAAATAAGAAGGTTATTTATGGTATGTTTTTTCCTATTAATAAATTTAATATGCCTTTTGAGAATATAAACAATATTTCAGAGAATGTTCAACTTTCTAAAGGCAACAAACATTTTCAACCTTATGGCAGGTCTTTTCTTTGCATTCAAATACTATGTTACCTACTAAATAGGAAGGCTCTCTAATAGAAAGCCTTTCCATAACTCTTAACTTTAGATACCATTCCAAGTAAAAATACTTGGGTTGCGTTACAGAATAGTAAAACTACTAAAAGAACAAACTGTTTCCCAATAAATTCAAATTATCTTCTCCCCAACTAACCTAAATTAGTGAAGACTTACTACACAATAATTTAGACATGTTAAGATTTTTTTTTTAAGAGAGAAGATGGAAATCTCCCCCAATGTATTGAGTGTTGATAAATGCAAATAGGATTGAATGGATTCCAGTTGAACATCCCAGGCCACTGGGAAAGGAAGATGCAGAAATGACTTTAGGATGGCCACCAAGCGTTGAAGAAGTCTATAGTCTATCACAGAGAGGGATTTGATCTTTTTCTTTTTAAAAATCAAAATTAGTTGTGGTCACAGAAACTCAAAGAGTGAACATTTGATCACAAAGAATTAGAGAGGATAATATAGCGGTTATCATGGAAGAATAGAAACAATACATTTCATTAGAAAGCCAATCAGTAAACCATGCAACATACTACTACTTACTTTTCTAAACTAAGATAACGCTTGTGTGCTATAATTTTGTATCCGGTTTTATAAATACAACATGCTATTGTATTTATAGCATTACTATCTAGACTAACTTTGAGATTTCAATACCTGTTTCTATATCAATGAAGAAGAATCAATTGTAAAATCTCATGGTGTAAAAAATCTGTAATCTCTACTACATTATCATTCATATTTCACAAAACTTTTGATATAATGTACAATAATTTTCGTGGGGTTGGTTTGGTTTGTGAGTTTTTGTTAATTTAAAAGAAAATACTACTAAAGATAAAAGATGCATACTTTTCAATTTCACTATATTTAGTACCCTTTGTATCATCAGTCATGAGGCTGCAGAATTTTTTTTTTGTCTTGCCATTGTCAAATTAACTTCTTTCTTAGGAATTTTATTGCAAAAGTAAAATTAGTGATTAAAATTTTGTCTCATTTCTGTAAAAGAGTTATCTGATTTAGGGCAGTTTGTTAGGATGGTGGATATTGCACTTGTTTTACTCACAAATATGCCAGGTCCAGAAAATAATTTGTCTTTGTTCCTAAGGACTTCCAAAAATGTAGCTTTTAGAAATTCTTGAAGGCATCAATTATTTAACAAAAAAATGCAAAAGAGCTTTCTCAGTCTTGGACTGTTTTCTCATATGCTCTGGATAAGATAAAATCAGCATTATTACTAGGCCAAGCTCAACCCAGAGCATTTCTATAGAAGAAAATCAATCTTGGACATCCAGTAATCCAGTGATTCTCAGACTTATTTCCTTCTTCTCTTTGTATCTATTGCATAATTTTAAAACATGATGAACATAGTTTTGTCAAAGTAGACTCTTTGAGAATAATACAGCAAGCATGTATTGAGCTCTTCCTTCTCAGGTACTTGGTAATGAATGATGATGATGATGATGATGATGATAATAATAATAACAGTAATGGCAAATTCTATTTCAAAAAGCTGGGAATACACTGGTATACAACAAAAATTAATCATCTAGGGTGTCGTACCTATGAGTCTACGCATGGATTCTCACATGTGTCCTGGAATCACTCATCCTTTCTATCACTAAGGTGCATAATGAGTCGGGAATTCTTAAACTCACACACTCACTGGACTCTCCCCTGACCCTATGCTGAAGAGCACTAACCATTTTTTATCAGGGGCAGACTATGCATCAGATCTTTGACAGTCCCTCATCAGTCATGCCAGGGGTCATTAGTGCCACACAGTCATCAATGCTTAGATGTAACTGAAAAGAACACATGTTAGGAAAACACGATTTCCCTGACATCCCTCTGATTTGCTGTCAATCTATTAGATGTGAATTATTACAATTAGCTTCAGTATATTTTTATCTTTCCTCAAAACTATTAATGATTGAGAGTAGTGGTTAAATATGTTTGTGAACAAGTATGTTTGTGAACAACAATGGAAAAAAAACCTTTGCCAAGTGAAGCATTCTGGTTCAAAGTTAAGAAAGGGAGCTTTATCAATTTTACTTCATGGGATGAGTCACAAGAGTTCATGTATCATTTTGTTCCCTGTAGAGAACAAATCAGCAATACCATGGCAACTAAATGTATACTTCTTTGTGTACATAGTTAAACAGTTCACGCAACACTTAGAAACCTGGAGAAGTCACAAAGTATATTTTTTCTCTCTTACAGTATATCCTTGACACTATCGTTATAATATTACGGAAATGTTACAGTAGCATTGGTTCTGATTTAAGAACAGAGGGATGCTAGCCCAAGAGAGCATTTCATGCTGTTCCCCTAAGTGTATCATGAAAGATAGTGTCTTTTCCTATGAATTCTGGATGGAGGTGAACATTCCCACATCTCTGGCCTCACATACCTTTGTTGGACCTTAGCTGGGTGAGATAGAGCTGAGAATGGCGGAATATGTACTGGGACACTACCAGAATCACTCCGCTGGAAGTAGGACTTCTAGGACTTCACTAACTCAGCCACTCATCCACTATGAAACCATGATTATGCCTGAGGTCAATTTCTTCCCCCGCCCCCCGACTACAAAGGGAGAGTTTGCTGAACAGTTTGCTGGTGCAAATAGCACTGTATACTGCAAGCCTCTCTTGAATAATGTTAAGGAAATAGGGTTTAAATTATTTGAGAAATCATTTTGAAACAAACAAGAAAATGTTCTTCCTACACGAAAACTAAATATGGTAATCAGAAAACAAAAACAATACTTTTTAAGACCCAATTAATAAATGGCGTTGTGAAAGAAATCCTTCTGATCAGCAACATTAGAATTCTATGAATTAGCCACAAGGCTCTCACATACGTTCCCTCCTCTGCCTGGCTCCTTGTCCCTTACCACTCTGCCACAGCATTTTTCTACATTCTTTAATCATTTACTAATTTCTGTGATCATTTGGTCAATATAACGCTCCCCCAATACACCAGACACTCACTTTTTTATTTGTTCATTGTGGCCTACCTACTAACACTGTTGCTTGGTTCACGAGGCACTCAAAACTTACTTTTTGAAAAAAATACACACACACACACACACACACACGCACACATTAAATTTTTTGTGTGGGTCTCTCTTGTATAGTTAATTCTGTTTAATAATTTAGCACCATAAAAGAACATTTTTGGAGGCGCTGTATTTATAGTCTACGTTTTAAAGAACGTATAGAGCATGAAATAAACTTCATAATTACTTCTTTTGGTTTTAAGTTATGGAAATCTCTTTGAACCAGTGTTAGCAAAAGGGAGTTTTTTAAACGCAAGCATGACTATCTCACACACTCCAAGGGCCGGGATTCTGCTGGGTGATGGGGGGAACTGGAATGTGATAAACAACAACAACAACAACAAAACTACAGGGAAACCAGAAGTTGCTCTTCATATTTCAATTCTGCCTCTCTCCATACACTTTTTCATTCTTTTCTTTTTCTCTTTCTCGGTAGAGTGGCTTTTCCTATTTCTAAAACCACATTCAGAAAATAGCGACAGCCACCAGCTTGTGAGTTTGCATCATTTCCATTTAACAGCTCAGAGTTTCATGAGGTGATCATTTCCCAGTTCCAACTCTAAAATCCTGAGAATATACTTGAATTAGCTCAGCCTGGGTCAGGAGACAACCTCTGGCTTCATTTCTACAGATGAGGTGGGATCACCTTGTAAAAAATGTGGTTGCTTCCACTGTAACCATTCAAAAGGAGGAGGCAGAAGGAAAAGCCAGTTACCAGAGATATGGGTGTGCTGAGAAGGCAAAACCCTACAGAGGGGTTTATGAAGAGTAAACCTGGCGCTTTTTGCTTGTCACTTGTATTGACATCCTTTCAATTACCTCTTATTATGGGCTAATAAAATAGCTGGCATTGAAGACATGGTTAGGGAGGAAATAGTTGTATCTCTATATGAGTCATTTCTGTCTTTCAGTGAGGAAAAATAATGGAGGCAATGGAAAGAGAAACTTAACATTTGGGAAGGAGCTGCATGACCCAATTAACTCTTCTCTATACGTTCAAACTATTTTTTTTCCTTATGCACAATAATATCATGAGATGGGATGTGAGAGGATTTTGTAATGATTCACTTAATGACAATACTGAATCTATAATACACTTATGATGGGAGTACGGTTGGTGGTATCCTGGACACTTGGGTATAATATTGACTAATCTCTTTAGAATTCAGCAATAAAGGCAGGCTGACATCTTACAAAGGGGTTATTAAGGGGACATTTCACAAATTAGGAGTGGGATACACAGAAAAATCTGCCCCGCTGTCCTTTCAAATCAGATGTGAGGATAATCACAGAGATAATTATCTTAGCCTTCCAATGATAAGCAAGACATCCTATAATCATTCTATCACTGATGAACTTTCACTGGTATTGACTTTAAAACACATTTTTCATGTAGAAACTAGAAGTGACTTTCAAAGAGCATAACACCTATTGGAGAAATGACACTCTCAATAAAATAATTGTAGAAAAAACTCTATAAACACAGACATTGCTCCTATTGGCAAATGATATGACATTCAGAGAAATATACAATTGCATAGTCTGAAGACATATTAGAGAAATCATGTTTATAGACAAGAAATCTAAGATGAAATGATAAAGAGACATTTGTCCAAGATTTGAGTACATTCTAGGGAAAATGATCTAAAAAATTACTGTCTGAATATCTTTAATAACAGCTAGTCTAGCAGTAAGAGTAGGTAAGTTTAGCTCAAAAAATTTATAATCAAATATAAGAAAAAAATCACGTTTCCATTGAAATAATTAAAATGAAATTTATGTAGGTTATTTTTCAGATCAATTTATTTATGTTTTCTTTAAAAAACAGTGCTCTTACAAATTGTATGAAGAAATATAACACATTTTACATAAAATTGTCTAATTCTTAAAATTAGACTGTGTCAATGGATTTTTAGGGCAAGAACAAGCAATCTGTGGCCCTTTCCTATATTTGTAAATAAAGTTTTATTAGAATACAACCATGCCTGTTATTTTATGCATTGTCTATTGCTGCTTTTGTACTATAAAGTCAGAGTTGAGCAGGTTGTGACTCAGGGTAATATATATACACACGTACTATGTTGCTGCAAAAGTAATTGTGGTTTAAAAGGTTAAAATTAATTGTAAAAACTGCAATTACTTTTGTACCAACCTAGCATGCGTGTGTGTGTGTGTGTGTGTGTGTGTGTGTACACATATAAATATATCACAAGACTAAAATGTGTACTATATGGTCCCTTTAAAACAAGTTTGCACATCCCTGTCTTAGGGCTTGTTTTCAAATGGCCATCTTGTATGGCTATTTCATGAGTAGCAATTAATATACCTTAATTATTCTAAAATTCTTTCATGATCAAATGTTATATTGCATGTCACATGCATATAAGTATCTACTAATAAAATGTTCACGCTTTTCTAGTCATAAACAAGATTCCAATCTCCTACAGACTTTTTAATGTTAATTTACTTATATGTCTCACATAAGAAAAAGCCCTGCAGGCAGCATTTGAAACATATAAACAATGATCATCACTATAAAATATGGATACCACAGGCAGTTACCTATGCCCTGATGATCTTCAGATTTTAATTGCACAACTGAAACATTAACAAAACATATTTTAGAAATGACTTTCCCTAAAAAATGCTTTAGTGTATATCATAGCTCTAAAGCAATGTAAAGCAAAAGTAACAGCCATATAGGATGTCAGAGGGGTAGTAGATTGGGGAGGGTGGTTATCACTTGGTGAGGGGTGTAAATGCATAACTATTACATTGTTTTGTACACCTGAAACTAATAAATAAAATAAAATAAAACAAAAAGTAAAAAAAAAAGAAAATTATGGGCCACACATCTATCTAGTTGAGAAACAACAGAATAAAATCCTTTGTTATTCAAAGGATGCAAGTTTGAAAAATAAGGATTTACACCCCAATCCATGAATGTTCTTATTGATTTCCCACTGTGTTTCCCCGAAAATAAGACCTAGCTGGACATTCAGCTCTAATGCATCTTTTGGAGCAAAATTAATATAAGATCCGGTATTATCCCGGTCTTATATTATAGTAAAATAAGACCAGGTGTTATATTAATTTTTGCTCCAAAAGACGCATTAGAGCTGATTGTCTGGCTAGGTCTTATTTTCGGGGAAACACGGTACTATGAGGCAAGCGCAAACTAACTTTTGGGGCTACAAAAAGGATAAGACATTATTTTTGCTTTTGAAGCATTGCCAATTTTTTGTACTCCACATTTCCTGGTAAAAACTTCTTTTAGTGCACAGAAGCTGCAGGTCAGATGCAATGCAGTGGAATTCCTCTCTAATGAATTCATGTTTGTACGATGCCAGTATTTTCTAGTAAACCAGGTGTTTGTTTTTTCACAATATTATTTCCTGGCACCAAAACATGTAAAATGTTAATTTCCAGAAGAAATAAAAATATTGATAGTCTTATATTGTAGAATTTGGGATAATGTGGGAATCTGCATTCTCTGAAACTTTACTGTCAAGAAACAACAGAGCAGAAGAGCTGATGTATTTTCAAAAAATGTCAAATGGCACATCAAGGTCAAGTAAGACTGTTTTCACCACAGAAATTGATCCGATATGTATAACATCACAAATGACTACAAGAGAATATCTGTAAAACCATGGCTGCTATGGATGGGATCTTACATATCATTTTACAGCTTAAGAGGAATAAGCCAACTGAGGTGAGATAAGAGCCAATTCCGTGGTATTTTGGGAAAGTTGGGGTCAGTATACCCCTCGGCCCATGCCTCAGATTCAAGAATCCAAATGTGAGGGTAAATGGGATCAAATATATGGTAATGGAAGGAGAACTGATTCTGGGTGGTGAACACATGATGTGATATATATACATATACATATACATATACATATACATATACATATACATATACATATATATATGATGTATTACAGAATTGTACACTTGACACCTATGTAACTTTACCAACCATTGTCATCCCAATAAACTTTAATTTAAAAAGAATCCAAATGCATACTTAATGTCATTTACAAATGAATTTATGTTGTCACTCAAAGAGCTATTGACAGAATTGAAAAAAAGGCATTCATATTCTTTATACTTATGTCCAATTACAAGTCCATACTAACCATGTGATGTAATGAATTGATATTTAAAAAATAAATCTCCAGAGGGTAAGGGGGGGTGGGGGGTGGGAGATGAGGGTAAGGGGGATCAAATATATGGTGATGGAAGGAGAACAGTGTGTGGTGAACACACAATGGGATTTATAGATGATGTATTACAGAATTGTACACCTGAAATCTATGTAATTTTACTAACAATTGTCACCCCAATAAATTTAAAAGATAAATTAAAAAAAAAAACACCTCACCATTATATTGTGAATAGTACAATATATGTCATTTTATGGCAAAGGAGTCAGTAAGTTACATAGGAACATGTTAAACATAAATTTGTGCTCATGATTCAGCCTGTCATTATTTTTTTTTTTTGTATTCTAAAAAAAATAGAAATGGTCTTGGATTACCTAACTGTTGAGAAGACATAGGAAATTGACACAGTAAGGTGACATGGCCATGAAGGAATGGGGCTGGAACTGAAGCCCCAGATTCAGATTCAATGTAGCATATAGTTTCCGCATGTATGCAGATTGGTCTTAGGGCTCCAATGAAACCACATTCTGGTTGAAACTATATATCATATATCTATACCCACCCTTTCTTCCATTACAATATACTGATCATAGCAGGTATATATTAAATGTATGTTTTCTTCATTCGCGTTGTAATTGACTTTTCCAAAAATTTGGAATGAGAGAAAATTAAGAATAAATCACTTAAACTCAGAGGAAACAATGAATTGTCAGAGGTAAATTATTCAAATCACAGAGATTTGATCCACCGTTGCAGTTTTGATAAACGACAAATACAAGTACACATTTAGGTTTGGACTATATATTATTAGCCCAAGTGGAGAGCTATTATGAGCTTCACTCAGGTGAACTTAAGCTTCAAACCCCACTTTAAGTGCTGTTCTTATGAAGGAACCAATCAGAAAAGCTACACTTTGATCATAAGCACGAACAGTGAGTCTGAGACCTTTTTTTTTTTTTATTTGGATAATTTTAATTTGCACTATCATATTGATAATATAGACCAGATCTCACTCTCAAAAACAGAAAAATACTTATGGCATATATATATATATATATATATACACACACATATATTATCCCATTATGAAATGAGAAAATTTATAGAAGAGGGAACTCAAATGACCAAAAAAAAAACACATGAAAAACTTCAACCTCACTACTAATCAATAAAATACAAATTAAAATAAGACAAGATTTTATTGACATTATTTTTTATCATACGTAGAATTGGCAAGGATATGGAGAAATAGAAACTCTTATACAGAGCTGTGACATACATAAATCAGAACAACTACTTTGGAGGACACTTTGGAAATATATAAGAAAGTCAAGGATGTGCAAGTTTTATTGTTTCATACTTCCGGTTCTAGTCATAGACGCTAGAGAAACACTTATTCTTGAGCAGAAAGATGCATGTATATGAATGTTCATTACAATAATATTTGTCATAGCCACAGCAACAAGATCTAAATTACCAACCACAGTAGACTGATTAATAAAAAATAAGGACTATTTATTCAAAAGGCTACTATACAACAGTTAAAATGGATAAACTTGAGCTACAGGAATCAAACTTGGTAAATATTGAGACATACTTAGGAACGAAAAAAGACAAGTTGCAGAAGAATAGGTGGGCATAACACATTTTTATAAACTTTGAAATATATAAAATTATGCTGTATCTTTTTTATGGATACATCTATAGGAGTGAAAACTGTTAAACATGTATGAAAATAAACATCAAATTTAAAGTAACAGTTATTTCTGGCATGAAAGTAGGAAAAGGGAAAAGAAAGAGTGCATGGAGGACTTAGAATTTATCTAATGTTTTCTTTTCTTTTTATTTATAGCAAATATGGCAAAATGTTAAGCTCTTATAAAGCTGAATGAATGGTAGATACATGAATGTTTATAGTATATCACTGTTTTTCAAACTGTGGGATGATACCCAAATTGTTGGTCTGGAATAATTTTAAAAGCTTGTGACTAATATTTTTTAAAAGAATAAAGTAGAACAAAATAGAAAACATCAGTGTAAGTAGCAGTACATCTAAACGGTGTTTTGTGGATAGTAAGCTTCAGCTGTTGGCGTATTTATGTGTGTCCATGAATGTGATGTAAAATATTTTTCTTAGTCTGCATTGTGGGCAAAATGTTTTCAAGACACTGCATCATATTATTATGTACCATTTTACCTGGTGGATTCATATTTTTAAAATTAAAAAAGGAGATCATTAATTGAAAGTATTGGAACTCATTACATTATGTATTTTAGACAACTATATCTTTAAAATCACAGAAAGAATTAGGTCTGTGCAATCACTTACATTGCTAAATATATATATTTTTAAATGTGCACTTGAAACCTATATGATTTTACTAACCATTGTCACCCCAATAAATGTAATTTAAAAAAGAATATAATCTAGGAAACTACTACGAGAAAAAAAGCAGGGAAGAAACAAAAAATAAACACATATATATCTCAAAAGGAAAGAGTTGGTGAACATGGACTTGGAACGCAGAGTTTCTGAGTTACAATTTAATGCTTATTTCTCTGAGCCAAATTGCTTTTTATAATATTAAAGTTTTGCTTATTTTCTAAGTAAATCTTAAAATCCTATTCAAGCAAATTCATTTTGCTGTATTTGAATTAAGGCTCAATATATACCATTTTTTTAAAGTTAGTTGTCATTAGGCTTTTTGGAGATGTAACTCTGGAAATGTAATGAGAAATCCCGACATGATAAGTAACTCTTAGAAAGGAGATTAACTTAATAAATTAGAAAACAGACCACTGATTTTTGACCCTTTATTTATTTTTCTTATGGTTGCTACTTGGACAGGGTTTCAAAGTTTCCACAATAGCCAATATGCTTGGCCTCGGATACACACAAATTATTTAGCCCATATATGTATCATTTATATCAGAACGTGATATAAAATAGTTCCAAAATGAAGCCCTTATCCTGTGGAAGCCTTTCAGAAAATACACTTACGATTTGAAAACTGTGTTTATGTCTCTTCAATCCAGGAAGTATTAACAAAAAACTGCTCATACACATTGCCACTTTAATTTTATTAGTGCCATTAATATCATTGTAAATTATTAAAATTGGAAGGTAGTGAATGAAATCAGAAAGCTACAGGCTATAGTAGCATTAATTAGCATATCCTTCACATCTAAAATTATCTATTTTCATAAGCACTATATTGCATAGAAACACAATTTTAAAATGCTTTTATAGTAACAAAATATATTCATAGCTGAATCTATGCCTTTGGCACTCAAAAAAGATGCAGATGGGCCATAATTCACAGGGTCTATATATCTTCCAGGTTTATTTATTTGTTTGCTTTATTTATGTCTGCTGTTTTCAAAAAGGATTTTGAGGTAGACTGTAATAAAAGGTCTGTGTAATAGGCTTGTTAAAATGAAGATAAATTATGAAAAGCATCATAGTGAAGAGTAGAAAAAATGGTTATTGAGGGTGGGTTGAAGAACATATAATTATACAAGAAATACTAGCTAAGAATCATGACTTTAATTATATACTAAATTTACCCTGTACTTCCTGGAAGCCAAGGCAAATTTTTAAAAATCAGTATGAGTTATATAGCTCTAGCTGCATATTAGTTCATCAGCATAGACAAATCCAAGTTCTAAATCTAAGGGGCAAAGATTGTTTTAAAAATCTTTTAATTATTCCATAAGGAATACTCAACAACATAATGAATGACATTTTGACTACTCAGTAGGGTTTTAGAAAATTCATTGAAACATTCTTCTGTTGATCATTTTGTATGCCACACAGTGATAAAAAGCTAAAGGGGATTCTGTTTATTGTAGCTCAACAGGCTGTATATTATAGATCTACAATGATTCCATCTGCACTAATTTTTGATAAGTTTGGCAGCTAATGTACTTGAAAAAAAATGTTGTTTGAAACAACCTTGGTAGACCAAAGGGATTGAATTACATGAAAAGATAAACACTTCAGATTAGAATAATGTCTTAATGACCTAGTGTGGTAAACTGAATAATGGCCCTCAAAGATATCCAGGTCCTAATCACTGGAATTTAGGAATGTCACTTTACATGTCCAAAGGAGCTTTGCAAGTATGATGAAGTTAAGGACTGTGAGATTGGGAGATTATTCTGGATCATCCAGGTCGTCCCTAAATTTAATCACACATCTCCTTTGAAGAGGGAGGCAGAGAGAGATGTGACTACAAAGACTGAAGTCAATGGGAGTACAGAAGAAAGATGCTATGCTGCTGGTTCTGAAGATGGAACAAAGGGCTAAACAATGCAAGGAATGCAGCACTAGAAGCTGGAAAAAGCAAGGAAACTGATTCTCCCCTAGAGCCTCCAGAGGAAGGATAGCCCTACCAACACTTAATTTTTGTCTAGTGAAACATTCTGGACTTCCGACCTCCAGAACTGAAAGAGAATAAATGCATATTGTTTTAAGGCACCAAGTTTGTGGTAGTTTGTTACAACAACAATGAGAAATTAATCTACACAGCGCAACATGAAAAATATTATCTTGACCAAAAGTAAAATATTTTAAAGTATAACGTGCCGCAGGATGCTTACCCAGTGCTATGGTTGGAATGTTTGTGGAATCCTCATGAATGAGATTAATGCCCTTATAAAAAAAGGCCCAGAGAACTCCCTTGTTCCTTTCACCACGTGAGGTCACAGCAAGAGGTCTGTGACATGGAAGGGGGTTCTCACCCAGACATACTGGCACCCTTGATCTAGGACTTTGAGCCTCCAGAACCGTGAAAAATAAATTTCTGTTGTTTATAAGCCACCCATGCTATGGTGTCTTTTTTAATTAAAATTTATTGGGGTGACAATGGTTAGTAAAGTTACATAGATGTCTGTAATACATTATCTATATCTCACATTGTGTGTTCACCACCCAGAGTCAGTTCTCCTTCCATCACCATATATTTGACCCCATTTTCCCTCTTCTTCTTCCCCCATCACCCCTTACCCTCTGGTAACCACTAAACAACTGTCTGTGGTATTTTTGTACCCAGTATGCAAGGGAATTGATTTCTGGTTGCTGGGGTGGGGTGGGAAACTTAAAGGCTAATCAGCATTTTTTTTAAATCTAATATTACAATCTTAAGAGAATACTTTCAGGCCCAGTTATGATTTCTTTTGGCTCTTATTATATTTTAAATAACATTTCCAGCATTCTCGTATTTTTGGTAACACTTTCAGCATTCCCTTAAAGTATTCTTTGGGAAGTTAAGTAAATGGCTGACTCTAGATCATAAGATCGAGTGGAAAGATAGGGCCTCTTGCTCCTCACTTGGTTGAAGAATTAGATTTTATTTGTAATTTACATAATCTGTGATTTGCAATGCAGCTGAACCAACAGCAGGCATCACCATTCTATTTGAAAGCTGACTTCCTTCAGTGAAACCTCAATGTTGGGAGCAGTGAAACAGGCAAGAGAGAACAATTCTTCAACTGAAAATACTGTATTAGTGGGAATCTAGGGGGTGAAATAGACGATCTGGAATATTCTTCCTTAAATTCCTGATGCAAACAACTCTAGGAACTCTAAAGAAACAAACCCATTAGTGCAGAGTCACAGAGCATCTTGGTCTATTTTTCAAGAGGCTGAAGCAGTGTTGTCCAATGCAGACATGTGACCTTTAGTTAAAAAGAAAAAAAAAGAAAAATGATGGCGCCAGCAGGATGAACCCAGAACGTTTGATGTATCAGACCTCTAGTAAAAGTTCTTTTGGTGGCTGGCTTTAAAATGCAGGAATTCAAGATGCCATTCATTTTGTAGCTGGATGTTGGCTGCTTGCTAATGCATAACCAATAGTTCCTGACCTAAATGTACTGCCCACTGACTGCTAGAGAGTGCCATTATTAGGGAGGGACTTTGCGTCGTCTGTGTTCCCAGAGGACTCTGCATCTAGCCCTGCACATTTTTCATATTGCACCGAAGTTGTTCATGTATCTGTCTCCTCCATACGCATCATGGCTTATTTATTTTTGTATCTCTAGCACCCGCAAAGTGCTTCGTATTTAGAATAAGCTGAATAAATGTTTGCTCTATGAAAGAATGGAAGGAAACTCTATGTCTTCTTAAGAAACCATTATCCAGAACCTTTAAATCCTAGGAATCTTTAGGCTGATGGGGGATTTTACCATGCAGGGGTCAGGTTGTCACCACCTGAACCCAATGATCAATTTGGGCGTCAGTAAGACAGTGATCATCCGACACTAGGGGGTCACTACTACATGTGCCTACATATCCTATGGCAGTTCTCCTACTTCATTGGGGTTGCTTGGACCGGAAGCTCTGTGAAGATGAAGACAGGGACTTGTTCCTGCTCGTTTTTGTATTTGGAGAATATAGAACAGTGCCTAATATAAAGGTGATTGGTAAATGGTTATCCAATACATGAGTAAACGTAGAGGACAGAGTTGCAAAGGGAGAGACAGATTGATAGAGAAATCAGAAAAGAAGCCTTTATAACTGTCCAGGTAGAAGGGACAAAAGCCATGAATCTCATCATTTCAAGTGGTTTTCCACCTAATACCTGGTTAGGACATTGTCACCCTCCACGGAGTTCTCAGCATTGCCTGCTGGGGCAAGCGAACCTGTGAGGGGTTCTGGCGTGCATTTTCCTACTGCACATCTGCTCCCTTTGCCACGCCTCCCTGAAGAACTGCTTCTGTGTCCTCCAGTTGTGCCTATTCATTCTGTTGCCCCCAATATTCAGGGCTTTGATGGGCCTCTAGTGACCCTGAATTTGCATACCCTAACACATTGTACCACTAACATTGATAGCTATACTAGAGTAATCAACCAGAAATTGTGAAGACTCTCTGCTCCCCTTGCCCATCTCATAAACTTCTAAAGGAACTATCTCAGAAAATTAATTTCTGACTTGCCTCCATCCCAGAGCAATGATGACACCCAGATCACTCTGGCCTCACTCCCAAAGACATGTTTTCTCACCAGCTCCAGTATCCACAGTGATCGTTTTGTAGGGTCCCTGTTTCCTGTTCCTACTGAAACTGTTTGAATGTGGGGTCTCCAGCATCTAATGACCCCTGCAAACTCCACTGAGCCTCAATCACTGGTGGGATCCCTGAAGAGCCATCCATTCAAGACACATCACTCATGGCTCACAATCTAGCAGTGAGACAAAGTGCAGAGATAGGATGTAGTAACAATACATGTTCTACAAATATAATTCCTAGGTTCCCTCCCCCACCTGTACTTCAAGAACTCTCCCAGAAGCTCCCTCTCTACACTTCTGGTCCCGAGTAGTGCTTTGACTATGAGAGAGAAACAAAAATAGACACATTATTATTTTTATATGATTAAAACACTATGCTACATAACACTGTCTGTATATATTTACTTTCATTCGCTTGTTTTTCTTCAACTTTATTTGGATTGAAAAACTTTCTGGTTCATAAGATTTATAAGTAGTGTGTATTTTGGGTGAAATTAGTGTTCTGTTAAACCATATAGAGTAACTCCTTGGAAAAGTATAGTATCAAGCAAAGCCACACTATACATTTTTTTTTCTCTGGCAGGAGAATTAGATTTATGGTGACATTGCATTTCCTATTTTCTCCCTTGTGCAGATACTCACATTTCAAAGGGTTATATAATATGTGCTTTTATAAACACACTTATATTTTTCACCATTAATTAAAAAAAAAATGACCCATACCATAAAGTCTTAGTTTTTAGATGTCCAGAGGTAATGATTAAGCCTTTTGTGTGTATGTGTCCCTCTGTGCATGCATACTCCAAGAAGTATTTTGGAATTCTGAGAATTTTGAAAATGATATTATTGGGCACAATATTCTTGAGAAAGTACTTCCTTTGTTTCATAAAAAAAAATTCTATCAACTTAAATAATATTCATGATCTAGTCTGTTTTTTTTCTTGCTTAGAATAACCATTTTTGCTGTGCCAACATCATTCTTTGCTCAGAAGAATACAGTATTTTCAGTTGAAGAATTGTTCTCTCTTGCCTGTTTCACTGCTCCCAACATTGAGGTTTCACTGAAGGAAGTCAGCTTTCAAATAGAATGGTGATGCCTGCTGTTGGTTCAGCTGCATTGCAAATCACAGATTATGTAAATTACAAATAAAATCTAATTCTTCAACCAAGTGAGGAGCAAGAGGCCCTATTTTTCCACTCAATTTTATAATCTAGAGTCAGCCATTTACTTAACTTCCCAAAGAGCACTTTAAGGGAATGCTGAAAGTGTTACCAGAAATACGAGAATGCTGGAAATGTTATTTAATTCATTCATGAATTAAATGAATTTGGGTTTTGAAGACTTAGTACAAAAAACACTGTAAAATATCTTGACAATAAATTTTATAATGATTACATGTTGAAATGACATTATTTTAGAAATGTTTGGTTAGGCAAAATATATTATTAAAATTGACTTCACCTTTCTTTTTATTTTTATTTTAATGTGACTACAAGCATATTGAAAATCACATATTGTGGTTGGCACTACATTTTAATTCAATAGTGCTTATTTAGAAGATCCACTTTGGAAGAAATGAGTAAAAGAAATTCTAAGCCAATTAACTAGAGGTTTAAAGTAGTCAAATTAACAGAGGTATGTAGTGAATTCAAAAGCCAGGAAATTAAGATTATACATTCTCTTTGGGCAGGAACCTACTGTATCTTATTAATCTGCACATTTTCAGCACTTAGCACAGTTTCTGTCATATACTAAGTGCTCAGTAAATAATTGTGTGAATAATGAATAATGAATCACTCAAATTAGAATTCCAAAATAAGCAGAAAGTGTTCAGTTGTGTGTCACTAAAAACTTTTTTTTCTGCTTTTTAAAAAAATTATCAGTTTCAGGTGTACAAGACAAAATAGTGATTAGACATTTACACCCCTTACAAAGTGATAACCTCAACAAGTCTACTACCCATGTGACACTGTACATAGCTGTTACAATACCACTGACTATATTCCCTACATTGTACTTTACATCCTGTGACTATATATTGTTTTACTTATAGTTCACATTCAATATTATTTGATATTAGTTTCAGGTGTATAGCATAGTGGTTAGGCATTTATATAATTTAGGAAGTGATTCCCCCCAATAAATCTAGTACTCAGCTGACACTATACATAGTTTTTACAATATTATTGACTATATTTCCCATACTGTACTTCACATCCCTGTGACTATTTTGTAACTACCGTTCTGTACTCCCTAACCCCTTCTCACCTGGACCACCAACATGCTTCCCATCCAGCAACCAACAAGTGTTGGTGAAGATGTGGTGAAAAGGGAACCCTCATGCAATGTTGGTGGGGTTGCAAATTGGTGCAGCCACTATGGAAAACAGTATGGAGGTGCCTCAAAAAATTAAAAATAGAATTTCCTTATGACCCAGCAATTCCACTCCTGGGTGTTTATCCAAAAAAAATTCAAAACACTGATTCAAAAAGATATACAAACCCCTATGTTCACAGCAGCTCTGTTCACAATAGCCAAGATAAGGAAACAACCGAAATGCCCATCAATAGACGATAGGATAAAGAAATTGTAGTGCATTTATACAAGGAGTATTACTCTGCCATAAAAAAGAATGAAATTTCACCAAATATTTTAAAAATTTTAGTAAGCCTCCTAAATATTTCCAATTCAAAAATAAATTCTTAATAATTAATAATCACTATTGGTGAAGTGCACAATCAAATTAGGAACAAGTTTCAGAAACTTACTAGAGACTTTCTTTTTTAACACATACCACAGAAGGGAAATGGATGGAGGAGGGACAGTCTGAGATTTGTGTGCTGGTTCTATTTTAGTGAAATCTGCTGTCATATGACATAGGGATGGAACAAATTTTTGGCTAGAAGATAACTTAGAGAAATCTGACCAAAAGTGAAAAGGGCATAGTCCCATGAAAGACAGGTATACCTGCTCCTGTGTCCTTTCATTGTGGTTTTAATTTGCTTATTTTTAACAAAAAGGTTTTAAATGTGGCATCCATTGATGGGCTTTAGGGACATGTGAATCTTCCAAAATTGTGTGCAAAATTGTGTGCCTTTGTGCAAATGTATGTTTTGGGGAGAGAACACTGTGGCTTTCATCAGTATCTTAAGAGAGTCCCTTGACTGAAGCAGCCACTGCTCTATTGCAACATTAAACAGGATCGGGTGACAGTACAATAATGACATCTTCCTCTTGTTTCAACATTAGGGAAAGTTAGCCTTTGGCTGGAAAGCATTGGATCCTTTTCTCTTTTTCACACATTACCCAAGAGGTTTGACTTTCCCGAACTTTTCTTAGAGATTCAGATAACCCAGTCAGCATTTTAAAACACTGTCAAATAGTCTAATAAACACAAAAATAATTTAGCAGTTATGAAAATGTTTGAAATGTCAATTAATTTCTTTTCTATTGGAAATGCAGTATTTTTGGAAATAATTCTGGCCCTGACGAAAATTTTAAAAGTGGGTCCCAAACATGTTTTACATTGTTCCTCTGCCCCCACTTTCAACTATCCTATTAAATCACTATCAGTTTTCTTACTGGCATTCAGCTTCCTTCCTTTCTAAGTAAAGCTCCACCACTGTTGTCTAGGAATATATTAAATACAGATAAAACATATGATTTGATACAAAGGAGGAATTAGATCCTTGCCCAGAATTTGCTTCCCTCTTTTCTGATAAAATCTCCCCAAGTCTGTTTCAGAGAATTACCTCTTGCTCTCTAGATAGAGCCATGATGTAAAATCAGTCAAGTTCATTTCAAATTCACCCTCCCTCCCCCACACATACATATACACACTTGAAGAAGAGAGATTGTGTGGCCCAAGCTCTACTAATTAGACTCTCTCTTCCACATGAACTTTTATAAACAGAGTATAACAGAAAAATAAAAATTGATGGATTTCATTCATCCTAGTGGTTAGTCCTTGAGGAGACTGGGGTGGTTCTTGGTACCTGGATCCTGAAAGCTGCTGTCTCTGATTGTTTCTTAAACCAGCTTCTTAGGCTTTTCATTTGATTTCCAACAAATTCACCAGTGAAAAGTGGCTCTTTATAAAGTGAATACATAATCTGAGACTGTTATTTACTCCTCAAAAATGAAAAAAAAAGAAATTCTGAACATCTATTCTTGATCAATTACTGAGGGCTCAAAATATTGATATGTCTCAGGAGACTTTATTGTCTAATTTGAGACACATGAAACGTTAAAAAATAGTAAGGTGATTTAGACTAAAGCCCAATTGTCTCTGATTTCAAGAGGAACACTGATGACTGAGAGGATCATTGAGGGCTGGGGTAGTCCGGAAAGATGTAAGGTAGGCCTGGAGCCAAGACTCACAACAAGAGGATAGATTTTGGGAAAACTGTTATGAGTGAAGAACAATTCAGGTGGGGAACAACTGCTTGACAAACTACAAAGAGGAAATCTATGCAGTTGGCCGCTAAGGTAGAGTTAGTGTATGAGAGAGCTAGGAATAAAGTTGGAACAACAATTTGAAGAGGACACTCAATATCACGCTAAGATGTTTGCGATGTATTATACAGGCAATAGAAAATCCATATAATTCATGTGTAAAATAGCTTCACCCAGGACAAGATTGGATCCAGGGTGGATGGTTATGAGATTTCCATAATACCTCAGATTCAAAGGTAGAAAGAAAATGGAGCAGAATGGTGGTGATGAAATGAAAATGGACTATTTGATTGGAGAAATCACACAAAGGGAGACTCCATTAGGCTGGATAAATGACTGAATTGATATAGAGGGAGATGGTTAAACCAACCAAACCATGATTCCAAGGTTATCTGTGTAAACTATGGAAAAGCAATAATACTTTGAATGTGGTAGTCTATGGAAGAAACTATTTTGATAATTAAAATGTGTATGCCATTTCTTTTTTTTTTAAGTACCCTTTTGGTAAGTAGACATGGAATTTCTTAAAGGCAGCTCTTGCTTCAAACACTAATGAAGCTAATACACCATAGAGTATCAATGACTCTTAATGCTGAATATTTATTTGTCCCTCCTATTTTGAGATGTTCACTTAAGATTTCCTTCCTTCCTTCCTTCCTTCATACCTTCCTTCCTTCCTTTCTTCCTTCCTTCCTTCCTTTGATAGTGGCAATGACTGTTCTATCTCTAAAACGTCATAAGAACATTGTCACCTTGTCTATCAGTAATCTACCTCCTAGAAGATATTAAATCAATAAATATATGGCACACAACCTGTCTATTCAAAGTACAGGTTTCACTTTAAGAATGAGAATGTAACTTAAAAAAACAACCTTCACTATAGAGAGAACATTTTGAAAATGGCATGTTTGGAAATGTTTCCATTATTACATGATTTTGTACCCAAAATGACCAGTGTTATTTCTTAAAATTACCATATATGCACATTTTAAAAATTAGAAACAGAATTCAAACTCTAAACTGTTAAAGATGTCTAGGTTTTGTGAAAAATATAAAAATAAAACAACTGATTAGATTGTAAGAACAACTGGTTGACTTTGGGGAAAATGGAAATTCACTAACCAAATTTCAATAAAAAGATTTGCATGTTGGAAAATATGTTTGAAATACCTATCACGGTTTCTCGAGTTCAGTTATCAATTCATTTATCAGCTAAAGACATTTGTCTGGGTTTCTTGACTCCCAAAGTTCTGGGCAAAATAAAATCTCTATAAATAACAAATAAAATCATACTAGTTATATAGAATAGATTTCATAAACATTCTTAAATAGCTATTATTATATCTGAATTTGATTATAACCATTGTACTAAATTATCATAAACCATAACAATCTTTCTCATTCATTCACAAATGATGATAAGTAAATTCAGAGTGGTCCTTAAAAGTATTAATTAGTGTCTCTTTTGATTTGACAATTAAAAAGCTGTCAATAGTAGGGGCAGCCAGATACCTCAGTGGGTTACAAGCTGAGTTCTGAACAACAGGGTTGCCGGTTCGATTCTCACATGGGCCAGTGAGCTACGCCCCCTGCAACTAAAGATTGAAAATGGCGACTGGACTTGGAGCTGAGCTGCGCCCTCCACAACTAGATTGAAGGACGACTCGGAGCTGATGGGCCCTAGAGAAACACACTGTTTCCCAATATTCCCCGATAAAAAATTTAAAAAAAAAGAAGTTAATATGCCTGAAGTCACTTATGAAAAAAAAAAAAAAAAAGCTGTCAATAGTAACCTAACAAATAAACTTAGCTGTTTTCATAACATCTCTTTCCATAAGGCAAAACAGCAAATCTGAAGTACAAAATAGATTGTGAAAGTTTCATATTTTTTATTCCATTTTCAGAGAGGATTTGATTTGAGGACACAAAAATCAAAATTTGCCAGGAGATCTGAACACTGAGACCATGAATGGCTGTGACATGGTTACCTATTAATCAATGTGACAATGCAATATTTATATAAACAAAAATCCTTAATGCTTTCAGAAAGGAGAAACATTTGCTTTTTCTTTTATTTTAAGGAGAATAATCAAGGGCTCAAGAAAGTCAGAAACACAGTGTGGAATGTCATTCTGGTGAGATATGGAATCTCTGGTATTTGGGCAAATTAGCCTCCATGGTGGAAAGCAAACTTTTACTACCTCTTATTAAGAGCAGACTAACACTCCAAGGAAACTTTGTCACTTTCACAGAAAGGAAGCCAAGTCCTAGGTTTGCATCATTAAAGGAATTGATTCTAATGAAGCCACAGCTCTTTTTAAAATGCTGTGAATAAAACAATTAAAACTGGGCCTGGCTTGGCAACATTTTAACACAAATGTGTCCTCCTCTTCAGATTCTCTTTTCACACATTTTTCTACAGATCTATCGATATGCTCAGTGTTGGCCCTCACCATGGTCTTTCTTATTTTGGAACAAAAGTCATTTCACTTCAAGACAAAAGCATTTTCTTTTTTCCCCTTAATCAATAAAACACGCCTTATTATCTTGAGACTCCTTGTAGAGTCTCATTCACATATATTAATTATGATAATATTTAATTAATTAATTAAAGTATAATTAATTATAATACTTAATTGTAGCAATATAATAATTCTATAATTATAATAATTATCATAATATAATTATTATAATAACTTTATTCAAAGTCCCTTATATTTCACAGAGAAAAATAGACAGTGGATAATGGTGAATAGCCATTTTGGTGGACTAGGAGAACTCAGGACACGCACAATCCAACTTTGTAAAGCAGCAAAATTGACTTATACAATTTTTCAACATGGCAGAAATGAACATGTTCAATGACAAACACAAAGATATAGCTTCTCTGTAGCAAAAATAAGTAAGGAGTAAAGTAAATAAATTTAAAATTATGCTTAACAATAAATATTTCAGTATTCTAGCTTACATAGAGAGATCTAGGCATCCAGTGAATGTCCATCAATTAACTCTGTTCAAATGTTATCTAAACATCTTGGAAATTCTCAAGCTGACCTATTTCTAAACTTTAATTACTGTGGAAATAAGATTTGTTAGAATAATGGTTCAATTTAGTCAAACACAAATTTATGTTTCCCATAATGTTAAACAACAACTAGAAGTAACATTAGTTTATGAAATCAGTCACCCTGTATGAATTTAGAAAAAACAAATCCAAGTAAAACAAAAAGTATGTTTGTTTGATACTTGACACTTAACACTGACAAATCAGAGAAGATATGCTGCTTTTATTAAACACTAAAGACAAAACTAGTCCTTTTGCCAACTAGTTACCTAAATTATACGAATTTGAAT
Organism: Rhinolophus sinicus; assembly: GCF_036562045.2. Lineage (NCBI taxonomy): Eukaryota > Metazoa > Chordata > Mammalia > Chiroptera > Rhinolophidae > Rhinolophus > Rhinolophus sinicus. The sequence goes on along the minus strand of NC_133768.1, from coordinate 23,355,887 downwards.
TCTTATCATGGTTATGAGTTGATTTGTTGGAGAATATATAGATTTTTAATCCAGTACATTTAAAGGATTAGTAATTCAATCTCCTTATTTTCAGGGAATTTTAGGAAAATTCATTTATATAAGCAAGTATTCCAATATGCCAATCAGAACAGAGCTCTTCTAATTTAAGAAACTTTATAAGCTAATGTATTAATACCACCTGGAAGTAGGAAAACATTATTTACTCACACACACAGAGGTGAAGGTATTTCTGAATTACAGACACAGACATATAGGCACAGAAACATAGAGCATATAGCGTCAATTCTACAATTTCAGCAGTGGGGCAAGAACCAACACAGAAACAGAAAACCTGCTTGTCCAGATGAAAGAGAGGTTCTCCTCCCAGACTACATGACATTCTTTACTGATGTGAGCTCAAAAATAGAAAAAAAAAAGACTAACAAACCAGATTCTCTGTTGTCTCTCACTCAACAGCGAGTAGATTTCTATATACTATTAATCCATTTAGAAGGATCTCCAAATTGTCAGACCTTAAAATCATGTTCCCAACCACTGCTGCCAACAATGGGTAATAACTTAATGACAGCAAATGAACCAAAATGAAACAGAAACACAAAATTAGTAGAGAGGAAAATTAAAACTTGAAAAAACAGAGTCAACAATGTTCTCTTGGTGCTTCAGACTCATCTAAAGAGAACCAAATAAAGCACATCTGAGCTTCAACCGCGTATGAAGTACATATCTCTGTCACAGAAGTTTACCTGCCTCCATCAGGTGAATCTATTGGACATCTTGTTGCAACTTACAAAGTAGTTAAAAGATATTTTTCAAGCAGGATAAAGTCACCACACTCATACAGATATAAAATGAACACACGTTAAAAGATTCTAATTTAACTCATGAGTGAATGGGCAGGTGTTATAACTGGTTCAAAAAAGCATCCAAAGAATAGACACTGGAGTATTGATCAGGAATATTGAAATGAAAATGTAAACGAAGGCAAAACTGGTTTTATTACATCATAAAAGCGACTTTTATGTTCCTTCTATTGAACTTCTACTTAGCAAGTCATTGAACAGGTCTATTAGTGACTTGCAACTAACAAAGTGATGTACATGAACTCAAAGAAATGCAAGGGTAGAATCAGAGAACCTAGATCGGTGTCCTCCAGACAAGGCGAAGTTTTCCATTGAAAGTCACATTTATTTGTGTGTAATGATAAAGTCAAGTAGAAAGTTAGTTTCCTCAAAAAGAGGGTCCAGTCATTAGGGTGACCATGTTCCTTCATGAAATATTTATACGCTTAGGCCTGACCAAGGCCCAGTGACACCAATGCCAACACGAAGTTAAGGAGTTACAAAGGCAGCTCCCTAAGGGCCTAGAGAATGGGATAAACTAGATAGGAATGAGCACTAGTATCTTGAGATGCCCAGGCCAACAGGAAAATCAAGCAGGGCCCATCAAAGCAAAACCTAACAAATGCCATGACTGATGAAAGGAACCATCAGAGCTCCTACAAGTGTAGGAAGCTGACTTGCTTTCATTCTGACCAACCTGTAAGCTGTGTAGACCACCCTCTGCAGGAGGGACATTATGCCCAGTACCCATGGAGGGACAGAAGGTATGGGCAGTGTAGGGTGTTTGAGTGACCGATTTCAGAGAGGAGCAGTGGCTAATGGTGAAAGTATGAGGGGTGTCCCCGGTGGGAGTAACTAGCCTAGGTAGCAGGGAGAGAAGACTTCCTCATTGGCTCTGAAGAAGTCAAGTCTTTGTGAGGCCAGGATGTTGGCAGGGGGTCCTCTTCACCTGCTGAAGTCTCAGAAGAATGATGGTAGTTGGGGTGAAGCTGAAGACCATGACTGAAGGCCTTATTCATGATAAGGAAAGTCTAAAGGTCAGAGGTGACTGCAGGGAGGGTGGGGGATGAGAGGAAGACATAGCAGTTGACATGAACTTAATGGAGCAGGGGCATTTATGGGAAGATGGAGGAGCGATGAAGGAAATATACAAAACAAGGAAATGGAAAACAAGGAAATATATAAAAACCGGAATTATGGCCAGGTTGATTTCATTTGTTGTTTATTCTCTGTCTCATTCCGAAAAGTACCTGAGGTAAGGATTATTAGCTAGTGTTCTGATTCTTCCTGCAAAACATACTGTTCTGTCTTCTCTGTAAACACTGGTACATTATATAGTAATATTATATATGAGCCATTATCTGTCCTAAGACATACAATTCAAGCAGTTCTTAATTGTTATTAGTTATTAATGAATTATTTATAAATGTACATCATTGCAAACACAGTTATCAGTCTCATTCCCAGATGAAACATCTAATCTATTTAAAAATCACATCTTTGATACAGCACCATAGAATTATCAATGGTCAAATATACGAGGTCAGACAATTAAATTCAAGAACTCATCCTAGAAAAAGTGCTATATTCCTCATTGCTGAGTATCACTACAGTCACCTTCGAAGTACTCCCCTTGGTAAGCAATGCACTGATGCCAGTGTCTAGTCCACCCTTCAAAGCAGTTTTGGAACTCGTTTTCTGGAATGGCCATCAGACTTGTTGTTGTATTACCCTTGATGTGCTGAATGTCATCAAAATGTCTTCCTTTCAATATTTCCTTTATCTTCAGGCAAAGAAAGAAGTAATTGGGGGCCAGATGAGGTGAGTAGGGAGGGTGTTCCAATACAGCTATTTGTTTACTGGCTAAAAACTCCCTCACAGACAGGGCCTGTGAACTGGTGCATTGTCGTGATGCAAGAGCCATGAATTGTTGGTGAAAAGTTCAGGTCGTCTAACTTTTTCGTGCAGCCTTTTCAGCACTTCCAAATAGTAAACTTAGTTAACTGTTTGCCCAGTGGGTGCCAATCCATAATGAATAATCCCTCTGATAGCAAAACAGGCTAGCAACATTGTTGCAATAAGTTCACGAACTTAATTGTCTGACCTTGGACATTTTGAGAGGTACAATATAGTCTATGTAAATTGTATCCCAATTGATGGACTCAAAAGAATAGGTAATTTTTATAAACACTCTTATGCACTATGTTAAGTTAAAAGAAAAGAAAATGTGTCGCCTGAAGAACTGTAGAAAACTAACCCCTCTTCTATGATTGTCAACATTTGACATTTATTTCTCCTGTGGATCATACGCTCGAAGGCCACCCTCCTGCCTCCTGGCCTGTCCTGCAGGGCTGGTCAGAGGCTGCCCGGCTGACTTCAGCAATTGGACCAGATGACCTGGGTTGGCCATCCCCGTTCACCACTTTCTGGCCATGGGATCCTGGACATTCATCGGTTTCCTCTGAGCAGCACTTCCCTCGTGTGTAACACGGGGTAATGAGAGTCCCTCCACCTTTGGGTTTTCCCAGAGATGAAGTCAGTGTGTGTCAGTAACTGCTGCATAACAGTGCCTGGCAGAGAGCAGGCCCTTATAAATAGCTTGTGTGTCTCCCTCCCTGTAGGCCAGATGCTCAGGCGAGCTCCCCAAGGTGCCGCTGGGCCTGATTCTCATGTGGCTGCTGGAGGCTTGGGCCACTGGCTGCAAACCGCGGCCTGCTGGGCCTCGTGGACAGAGAAGAGTGCCACGCAGAGGGAGAAGGCAGCTACATCCGGGAACCAGACAGTCGTCACCTTGGTTTTCTGTCTGCGCCCCTCTGCCTGGGGACTCAGCCGCTCTCTACCTCCGTCCACCATCTATGAAAGCTGCTGGAGCTGGCTTAGCTCTCACCCACTTCACAGGAGTGTCCCAAGAATCAGTGTCGGGGTTGTGCCTGGAGTTCCTTGGAATATGCGCTTGTATAAATCCAAGAAACCTTTCTTGACACATAATGCCCATTAAGCCAGATATTTATAGCCCTTTGTGAAGGTGTCCGCCCACAAGTTTTTTCAGGTTCCATGCACTTTATTTCAGTAATACAGTGATAGTCATGTGAGGGGGGTTCAGGGCGCTGCCTGACACAGGCCTCTTTAGCAGCTTTTCTCTCTGCCAGCATCTTCTGCCTCTGTTTGGCCCATCACTTTCTGGCAGAATAATGTGCCTCCAGGTCATGATATTGGTCCTGGTAGGCCTTGTCCTTCTGGGGAACTGCTCTAGCTCCTTGGTGATTTATTACAGAGAGCCAGGAAACCCTCCTAGCCTTAGCCAGGTTCAACTCTTACTCTTCTCTTCATTTGAGTTGACCAACAGGCCTTTCCCCAACATCTGCAGGTGGAGATTCACCAAGTTCACGTTACCCATGATGTCATTTACTTAGGGTACTTTACCTTCCACGGCTATAAAATGAGATTGGACTAACTTATTCCAAACGTCAACCTGAGGTGTACAATTACTAGTCTATGACCTTTTCCAAAGGAAAGTTCTCTACGGAAAGTGGGTAAGTGGGGCACAGGGGACTGTGATTATTTACAGGGTATCCATTTTACAACCGAGGCCCAGACATGGTATTCAGCTTTCCCAAGTTCACATCGGGAGGAGGGCCAGGCTCTGCTACATGCTATCAAGGCTCTTTCCTATATGCTGAGAAATGGTCCTTGAGATAGAAAGTGTTTCATGTTCTCTTCTTTGAAAGATAACTTGCAGTCTTCAATACAAATCTTAGGGTTCTTGAGAGATGGATCCAAGTGCCAGGAAGTCTATTAAAGTCCAGATTCTTTATTGCTTGTGGGTGGATACAATGTCATCTCAAACCCCTCCTTTCTTGCACTCATGTTCAATCACACCAAGTACTTTGCTACTTTAGAGAGTTGTCCATGCCATCTTTCTAGAATATTCTTTCTCTTAACACTTCTCTACCTCATTCCCTATTCTTGTGCCAGTTCTCAGTTTCAATGTCTCTTGCTCAGAGGATATTCCTTGATTACTTTCTTCAAGTTACATCTCCTTATTGTATCTTAAAATAATTGATTTATAATGTATATTTTTTAATGTAGGTTTGCCCTCTTGGGGACATTTGACAATGTCTGGAGATAATTTTTGGCGGCATAACTGGAAGGTGTTATTATCTAGAGGGTAGAGGCCAAGGATATTGCTACAAATGGTATGATAGCAGGAACAGGCCTCCTGCACAACAGCAAAGAATTATCCAGTCTGAACTGTCAGCAGTGCTGAGGTTGATAAACTCTGCTTTAGACCAGGCCTGACAATTTGGGATTACATATTTATTTGAGTATTTGTTTAACATCTGTCTTTCCCACTAGACTGGAGGCTCCATGAAGATGAGATAATGTCTGTTTTGTTTAACATTGACTATCCAGCATGTAACTCAGGGCTTGATATGAGGTTAGCTGCACAGTAACCACTTGGTAAATGAAGGAGTGGGCAGCAGGTAAGGAGAAAGGAAGGTATATACCTTTAAAAAGAAGGTATATAAACATTTCTGGTTATAGAAGATGCTGTCACTGTCCTTCCTGCCCATATCCCCAACAACCTGTATCAGTTATGTGAATATTGACCTGAGTTTCAAATGTCAGTACCTGAATTTCTTTGTGTAACGGCTTTTACCAGTCTATTGGTGCCTACTCTGCCCAATAACAAGATATTTCAGAATGCTGTGCATTGTCTTCCCCTGGCAGGTGTTTTCTAGTGTCCCCTAAAGTTTTTCAGTGATATTAAGCTGATTAATAATGAACACATTGTTTGCTTCCTACCCTTCCCTGTTTAAATTCCTCACTTCCCTACTAGAGTTTCCTGGGAATACCTCCTGTGGTAGGCTGAATAATGGCCCCCAAAGATAACTAGATCCAAATACCATGTCAAAAGAGAATTTACATATAAGATTAAGGATCTTGTGGTGGGAGATACTTCTGTATTGTCTGATAGAGCCTCAGTGCAAACACACATGTCCGTGGGGAGGCAGAGCTACATGTGACTCAGAAGGAGGAAATCTGACCACTGAAGCAAGCTGCTGCACTGCTGGCTGTGAAGCTGAAGGAACTAGGCACAGGCGAGGAGTGCCACTCTGGGAGCTGGAAAAGGCCAGGAAGCAGAGTCTCATCTAGAGCCTCCAGTGGGAGCGTGGCCCTACTGGCAACTTGTTTTCAGCCCAGTGAAGCAGTTTCGGACTTCTTACCTCCAAGCTGTATGAGACTACATAATGTGTTGTTTTAAGGCACCATATTTGCAGCAGTTCATTATAGCAGCCATAGGAATCTAATACAGATTTTTGTCCCAGGAAGAGGGTTGCTGCTATAACAGATATCTAAAAATGTGGAAGTGGCTTTGGAATTGGTAAAGGCTATAAGCTAGAATAATTTTGAGGAACATGATAAAAAAATTCTAAATTACTCTGGACAGTTATTAGAAATATGGATGTTAAAAGTGCTGCTGGTGAGAGCTCAAAAGTGAGGCGTACAGCAGAGAAAGCCTATGTTAGAGAATGCGTAAATCATCATAAACAGACTGTTGAGAGAAATATGAATGTCAAAGGCATTGCTGGTGAAGGTTTAGAAGGAAATTCGGAACTTGATGATGGAAACTGTAGGAGAGGGGATTCTTGTTATGTAGTGGCAGAAACCTAAGCTGAATTGTAAGCAATGAAAATTGAGCTGAGGGGTGGCCGGTTAGCTCAGTTGGTTAGAGCATGATGCTAATAACACCACGGTTGCCGGTTCAATCCCCACATGGGCCAATCTGAGCTGCGCCCTCCTTAAAAAAAAAAAAAAAAAGAAAGAAAGAAAGAAAGAAAGAAAAAGAAAATTAAGCTGAGCAGATTCCCAAGGAAAGTTTTGAAAGCATGTCCTTGTTTCTTCTTACTATTAATACTAAAATGTTAGAGGAAAGACATAAATTGAGGGAAGAACTATTAAATAAACAAGAACCAGGACATGAAGATATGAGAAATACTCAGCCTATCCAGATTGCAAAAGAAATTAAAATGAGAGGATTCACTGTCAGGAAAGTGGAGATAAAATCAAGGATGTAGCTAGACATCCGTATGCTAGTACCTCTGAGGGATCAAAAGATCAGAGCGTTCAAACAGAGGACTCTTTGAAGCAACGTGGGACGTGAATCATGCATAACCGCAACCATCTTAGCAGAAGCAACAAATAAATAGAGATGCGATTTTCCAGGAAGGATCTGTGAACAAGCCTCTTGTCTAAGGACATGAATCCCCATAACATACCTGGGAGATTACAAGATTTTTGAATATGTTAAATCCGAAACAGTGCCATCTTTAACTGAAACGATAGAGGATGAAATTAAAGAAGGTCCTGGAACTCCCAAATGTTGACAAGCACAAAACAGGCTGATAAAACCATTCAGTTGCAAACATGCCAAATTCAAAATAAAGATGCTTCTGAGGGCAGAGCCTAGAATGTAGAGGGCAGAGATATGGACCCAGGTGAAGTCATGGGACCAGAGGGAGGAGCCTCAAGTCACCACGGCTAATTCCCAGGCCTTGAACCTATCTATGGAGGTTTGCCTGCTTGGATATTGAAATTGCTTGGGTCAGAGACCCCTTTCTTCCTTCTACTCTCTTTTGGAATGGAAATATCTATAACTTATCAGCTATAAATGAACCTAACACAAAACAGAAACACAAAATTAGTGGAGAGGAAAATTAGAGTGATGAAAAACAAGAAGAAACATCTCTTTGTGCTTTGGCTTCACCTAGGACAGCCACAAAATGACACATCTGGGCTGAAACTGAGCACAAGGCACACTTCTCTCCATCAGCAATGCTCACCTGGTTCAGACAGATGAATCCACTGGGGAGTGTCTCATTGTGACTTCCAAAATGATTAAAACATATTTTTCAAACTGTGTTAAATCAAGACACTCAGACAGATATGAAATGAATATGTGTTAAAAGACTTATTTACTCAATGAGGGAATGAGAAGATAAAACTGGTTCAAAAGAGAACCCAAAGGTTAGATACGGGAATATCAAGCAAGAATATTTAAATGACTGTGTAAACAGAGGCAAACTGGTGGCATTGCATCATGGCTGGGGGACAATTTAATCTCTACTAGACAAGTCACTTTACGTGTTTATCACTAACCTACAACTAACAAAAGGTTGTAAAGAACATTGAATACAAAGTAAGGTTAGAATCAGATAATGGAGTTGTGTCCTAAAGATGGGAAAAGTTTTCCATTAAAACACATTTATGTCTACAATGCTAAAGTCAAGCAGAAAATGGCAGAGCTCTCAAAATTACAGTAACCAGGTTCCTGCCATGCACATTTCTAGGCTGAGGCCTGATGAGGGAACAATGGCTGCCAATGACATCCTGAAGTCTAGGATGTCACAAAGGGCTCCCTGACCAATGAGGGGCTAGAGCACAGAGGTCTAAGAGGCAGAGCTGAGTGCTGGTGTCATCAGAGGCCTAGTCCAGCTGGAGAATTAAGATCTAATCAGAGTTAAACCCAGCAACCATCATGTCACAAAAACGAAAGCGTGAGAGCTCCCGTGAGATTCCCGCTGATCTTTTAATACCTGAGAGAGAACTACCTTTGAGCTACGTAGATCGTCTTGTGCAGAACCCCCAGGATCAGCATGTGAATTCATCCACAGCTAGTTTTCTTCTGAGAGTGGTCGACTCCCTGACTGACCACATCTTGCAGATGGTGTGCACGGAGGTCAACAATAATCAAAGTATGCTGTTCAACCGTCAAGACGCAGAGAGAGCAGCAAGCAAGAATGGAGCGCCCCAGAGAGCAACAGGCAGGAATGGAGCACCCCAGAGAGCAGCAGGAAGGAATGGAGCGCCCCAGCGCCACTCTCGGGATTCAGCCTTCACTCTGTCAGATAGGATGCCAGGATCCAGAAGGAAGGGCTGAAGTTTCAGTTCCAGAGCCTGGCAAGAGTCATTGGAGCATCCCAAGCTGAAACATCGCACAGCTGAGGAAGCCTGGCTCTATTACCAACTAATGACAATAAAGGATTGAAATCCATTGCTATACATCTGGCTCCTCTGTTTCATTTTTATTTCAAAGTGTCTGTGAGACATCCAGGAGGAGATAGGGAGAGTGGGAGGATAGCAGGGGGTGGTCAGTGTGGGGTGCTGGAATCAGGGATTTCAGGGAGCAGTTTCTAGTGGTGACAATGCAGGGAATGGCCCTGGTGGCAGGAGCTGGCCAAGCTTGTGGGGGAGAGACTTCCTCGCTTGTTCAGAGCAAGTGAAGGCCTGTGAGGCCAGGAGGTTGGCGGAGGGGGGGGCTCCCCGAATGATGGTGGTAACTGGGGTGGGGCTGAAGACCATGACTGAGGGGCCAGAGGCTTTATTCACGAAGGGGAACGTCTGAAAGTAGGAGGTGATGGCAACGGGGATGGGTGGAGAGGGTGGCATATCAGTTGGCATGAGCTTACTGGGTAGCGGCTTTACATGAAGATTGAGGAGTGACGGGGAAACCATAAAACAACATACTTAAAAGGAATTATGGTCAGATTTTATTTATTCCCTGCCTCATTTCAAAAAAGGACTTGAGACCGGGATTATTAGCTAGTGTTGTAAGTGCCATTTAGAATATGTTCTTTCATCCTCTTTTGTGGACACTGGTAAATTAAGTAGTGAGATATAAAAGCTCCTTTAGTGGTTACCAGAGGGTAAGGGGGGTGGGAGAAGAGGGTAAGGGGGATCAAATATATGGTGATGGAAGGAGAAGTGACTCTGGGTGGTGAACACACAATGGGATTTATAGATGATGTAATACAGAATTGTACACCTGAAATCTATGTAATTTTATTAACAATTGTCACCCCAATAAATTTAAAAAATAAATTAAAAAAAAAAAGATATAAAAGCTCCTATCTGGTCTAAGACATGTAATTCAAGCAGTCTTAGTGATTACTAAATAATACATTATAAACACAACTATAAATCTCATTCTCAAATGAAACAGCTATCTTTTCTTACCATATATTTAATAGAGTAACAGAGAGAGTTGTCTGTGGCTACATATTTAAGATGTGTGTTCGTGCATGGTAGCCTGCGGGGTCTCTGCTCCCGCTCCCCACATAAGAACACAGGACATGGTGAGGCCAAAAAGGAACACCCACGGAGCCATAGGTAGGGGAGTCATACCACTATGGTCTCACTGGCGGCTTGATTCACACGACGTGCAACCTGCTGTCCGCTTTTCTGCCAACTGACCGACTTCCTCTTGCTAGCTGCAATCTGCCGTGCTAACTGCAATCCGCTCTTGCTCATTCAGCCACCATCTTCTTGCTAGCCCCCATTTGCTGCTAGCGTAGCCACAGCAGTTATATTAGTGGCCAATGGCTCACTGGGTACAGCTGACAGCCAACTAGCCACAGCTGATGGCCATCCACTCACAGTTGATGGCCATTTACCACCTGAGCCAGCACCTTTCCACGTGAGGCTGAGAGCCTGGAAAGTAAACTCCTGGCTCTGTCCCCACAATGTGCAAGTACATTTTGTATAAATTCTGTCCCAAGTGATGGACTCAAAAGCACATAAAATTCTTATAAACACTTTCATGTGTTAAGTTAAAAGAAAGAGTCATGTTAAGTGTTGTAGAAAACTAACCCCTCTCCTATGAGTGTCAACATTTGACATTTCTCCTGTGGATCATATGCTCGAAAGCCACCCTCCTGCCTCCTGGCCTGTCCTGCAGGGCTGGTCAGAGGCTGCCCGGCTGACTTCAGCAATGGGACCAGATGACCTGGGTTGGCTGTCCCCGTTCACCACTTTCTGGCCATGGGATCCTGGACATTCATCGGTTTCCTGTGAGCAGCACTTCCCTCGTGTGTAACACGGGGTAATGAGAGCCCCTCCACCTTTGGGTTTTCCCAGAGATGAAGTCAGTGTGTGTCAGTAACTGCCGCATAACAGTGCCCGGCAGAGAGCAGGCCCTTATAAAGAGCTTGTGTGTCTCCCTACCTGAAGGCCAGATGCTCAGGCGAGCTCCCCAAGGTGCCGCTGGGCCTGATTCTCATGTGACTGCTGGAGGCTTGGCCCACTGGCTGCAAACCGCGGCCTGCTGGGCCTCATGGACAGAGAAGAGTGCCACGCAGAGGGAGAAGGTAGGTACATCCGGGAACCAGACAGTCCTCACCTTGGTTTTCTGTCTGTGCCCCTCTGCCTGGGGACTCACTGTCTCTCTACCTCTCCCCACCATCTTTCTAAGTAGAAGGACCTAGTTTGGCTAATTCACAAAAGTGTCCTAATAATGAAGGAAATAGTGTTGAGGTTGTACTTACAGCTCTTTGGAATATTTGCTTGTATAAATCCAAGATACCTTTCTTGCCATGTAATGCCCATTAAATTCCATATTTACAGAAACTTCTTTGTTAAGATTTCCACCCCACAAACTTGTGATTGATTCTAGGGAGCCATGAAGCCCTCTTACCCTTAGCCAAGCTCAACTCTTACTCTTCTGTTCATGTGAGTAGCTAGCAGGCCTCTCCCCAGCAACAGTAGGTAGTGAGTCACCATTAGTTAATCCCCTCGCCCACCCTGAAGTAAAAGTAACTGTTTGTCCAGGCCATTGGTTTCTAATAGTCCAGTGTCCTTCAGCCTACAGTGAATGCTTCTAGGGTGTGGAATGGCAAAGAACTGATCATTATGCCAAGATCTTGACATGTTAGTTAAATAGCTGTCTGATTTTTAACAACTATTTATTTTGGCTAATAGCTATGGATTTTTATAGCACAAAACACAGTCTCCTGGATATTTCACAGGAAAGCACATCAGAGGAATTCATTCAAGTAAGGGGAAGCCACAGTAGGTGTGTAAACCATGTCGGGTAGGTGATTTTGTGTGGTCAGGTCGTCAGACCCTCCAGTTCATGTGGAAGCCAACAGGTAATGGTCACCGTGACACCTGTATGGAGTCAGCTTCCTGAGCTCTTTCAGGCGACCTGAAGTCTTAGTTGGAGTCTGAAGCTTGAGCTTTAATGAACCAGTGTTTGCAAGCCCTCTGCAGAGTGAACAGACAGGTAAGAGTCAGGCAGAGCGATACTGCCATCTCTTTAAGAACCGTGCTTCAGCTATGCTTGTGGATTTCAACAGGAAACATGGGGCCAGCATAGCACCAGTCTAAAAGTAATATGCTGTCCAATCCCCCTTCTACAAGGCATACACTGTGCACAGGAATCATACACTCAGGAGAGGAATGCAGGGAGAGAGTGAGAATCACTGCCCTTGGAAAAGCATCAACCCACTCAAGTTTAGACCTCTTTGGCATTTCTAAAAGGTGTGTAATTTCATCATATGTAATAGAGGCTTCATCAGATTTCATGAACTAGCCTCAAAGAACTTCATGCTGTTTCTCATATAAGCTCTATTAGTATCAGCCAGACTTACTTTTCCTGCAATTTACTGAGAGTCTCTTAGGCCAGATATTCTACTAGACATTTAATACATGTAATTTCATTTCATCCTATGAACTAACACATCATTCTACAGTTTAGGAAACTGAATAAAAGAGATTAAGTAACTTTCCCAAGACCACATACCATGTTTCCCCAAAAATAAGACCTAATAGGAAAATAAGCCCTAGCATGATTTTTCAGGATGACAATCCCTGAACATAAGCCCTAATGTGTCCTTTGGAGCAAAAATTAATATAAGACCCAGTCTTATTTTTGGGGAAACACGGTACCTAGTAAGCCATAGAACATCCAGGACATAACAGAGGTCTGTCTGATGGAAAACATTCTGCTCTTTCAACCTCACTATGATGGACTTTGTATTCTCATGCTTTTATATCAAAATTCAGGACCAGTGGTCTGCAAGCAAAGAGACTATCAGAAAATAAGACCGCTATGGAACATAGACGAAACTAAAAGCTTCATGAAATCAGGGACACAGCTTGTTGGGGTAAATCTCCTATCTCCAGTACCTAGAGCAGCAACTGACACAGAAGATGCTCAGTTACTAATGAGTAGACTGGATGAATGAAAGCATGAATAAATCATCTTAAAGATTTACTTTGAATCAGGGAAACACAATAAATCTAAAGAACTTTATAAATTGAGTTAAGGAGAAAGGCACTGTTTGACAGTACAACAAAAGCTTGGGAAATAAGGAGAGCTAAGAGAGAGTCAGTTTACTAGACCTATGCTTCTTAAACTTGAATATTCGTCCACATCCCCTGGGGATCTTGTTATAATGCAGATTCTGATTCAGTATGGGTAGGGCCTATGATTCTGCACTCTTAGCAAGCCTGCAGAGGATGTCCACGCTGCTGATGGAAGGACCATACTTTGAGTAGTAGAGGTGGACTCTCCTGGGTGGCATACATCTCAGGGATCTCTCACTTAGGATCTGGAACACAGGCACCATGGCTTGCTCTGAACAACACTGAATGCAAGTAGCAGAAAAGATCAGACCTCATGTCATTGATTAACACACTGAAGCATTCTGCTGCACTATTTCTATGTTAACTGTGCTGGTGTCTATTTTTATTTTAACATAACTCATCAGACACCAGCGACTTCTGACCATCTGTCAGAGCTTCACCTAGAAAATCTCCAGGCACATACCGCTAGGAAAAGATGGCAGAGGTGAAGACTATCTTGATTGTTCTCCCAATTCTCTCCTTAGTCTGCTTTTCCACTTCCTGGTACTCTCTCTTTCATCACCGTGTTGCCACCCCTCGAGAAGTGTTCTCTACAGAGAAGTCACACGCTCCAAAATGATAATCCCTCTTTTAACCACACCCTCCGCATTCCAGGTGAATGGTAATGAGGTAATGATGATGCTAACCAACTCCAGCTCTCACGTGCAGACTTTAGACTGTTTCAGTAGTTAAAATACTTCACTCTAAATTGCCTATGACTCACAGTTTCCATCTATCTCAGTACTGCAGCTTTCCATGCTACATACAAGCATGACCATGTTCCTAGCTTTCTGGTTCTTTGAAATTTTGGTTCATTCAAATAAAGCCTTACATATTATACAGTAAATTCATAGGGGCAGAGGCCTTATCTATTGTTGCTTCCCACTGAATCCCCAACGCCAAGCACAGTGGCTGACTCATAATAGGTGCTCAGTTAATATTTACTGAATGACTGAATATCTCATTGTTAAAAGATGAATGCTTATGCTAGCAGAACTCTAGGGAAGCATTTCTCAAGCAGTTTTAAGAATATACAAGAGAAATTTTCAAATACTGTATTTTCATTTTGGAAAGAATCCAAAAATATTAACTGCTATATAACTATGCATTGCCACAAGATTTCAGAGTTAGAGGTATATTCGTTCTGTGGTTGAATCTGAGCCAAACAGTAGCCTTGGGTGGATAAAACAAAACAAAAGGTGCAAGTGAAGTTTCTGAAGTAGTTTGAATAGAGAAAAGCAGAGGGAAAATGGAGCTATAATTTGGCATTCAATGGTGTACACATGCAGAACTCAAGAGCGTTATTGAAGTTGGCAGATGTGGGCAGAAGATGTTCTGGAGCAAAGGCCCATTGGTATCATTTACCCATTTGGAACATCTGGCATCTTATTTTGCCTTTGACATCAGTTTCTCCAGGGAAGAGCAATAGCGAAAGGCGGAGGCCAGTGGCTTTTTCCTTTTGGACCGTGTTTACAAAAATTAAGGTCTTGCCAAATATTTTTCAGGAAGGAAGAAAAGTTGGGCCTAGGTGAAGACACAAATCTCCCACAATCCTTTTCCTCTATTAGTTTTGAGACTGACACTCAAAACATGAGTTTCAATGACACATGAAAGAATAACTGAGTAAATTTTTTTGCTCCTTAAAATTCAAATGGCACCTCTTGCCAGTGCCAGCTCCATACAAGACCTTGTGAAGTACATGGCTCAATATATCTGCAGACTGAATTAGATAGTTTAAAATTTCAGAGTGTTATTCAGAAATGCCCCTTGCATGCAACTTGAGATTGGCCCAGTTTCATTTTTAGGATGATGTAATGATGATTGGTAATAAGTAAATACTGAAAAGTGATACCAACATATATTCCTGTGCTAAGCAATTATGAGAGGATGTATTTTTTCTTGGTTTTGTTCTAAAACGCCTGGAATCAAACAAATGTAACACAATTTATTCCAAGAAATACATGCTCTTGAACAAACCAAATGTTTTATTCAACAAGACTAACACTTTACTTATTAACAATCAGATGAAGATCCTTGTACTGTGTGTCCACTCATCCAAAACTATTATGACATAACCTCAGCCCAGTCCCAACCATCTCCCCACTTCGCAAGACCCACCATAAAATTATCCAGCCTGGGCTCGAAATACGTAAAATATCCCCTTCTGACATACTACCAAGACTCCACCCAAGTGATATTCTCGCTTTACTGCAATAGGTCTAATAAACTTGGCTTTGCTCAATGAACAGGTTATTCTGGTTGTCTTTTGGGGGAGTTGACAGTCAATAGCAGTAAACAGCAAGAACGTCCCTAATTTCTGTGAGAAGGCACAAAGGAGCAAAGAATGTATTTCCTATCCTTCAGAACTTTGTCCCCATGACAAAATATATAAGTACTACAAAAATTCAAAGATCAGAAACGTCAGTGTCAACTACAAGATTCCAGGGAAGATTTCAAAAGGACATGCTCTTACCTTTGATGTGCCTGCAAGAGTAGTTCAGGAATGAAAGCACATTTTAAAAAAGTCTCCACAATATTAGAGTTCAGGACACAACTGTATCTCATTTTTCCCTCTGCAAACTCTGTTGGCATTCTGTCCCACCAGGGACCTAGGAGGTATGACATTAAGATGGAAAAAGCCTATTGGGTAGTCAGGAGAGCTGGATTTCATTTCCAGCTCTTCTAATAACTCACAGCGTAACTTCTGAGAAGCCACTTGACACATCTGAGTTGTATTCCTTAATCTGACACTGTGGAACTTGGAATATATGATATCTAAAACGTATCACTTTTAGTGTTAATGGTTTAGAATTCTAGCTCACATCCCTTCCACAAATGAAAAATATTTGTAGATTGCCTTTTTAATCAGCACAAGCAAAATCCAAAACAATAAAACAGTTTTAAAGGGTGTATTGTGGCAGCGTCTTTGCTCTGTTTGCTTTTATAGACACATATCTGTGTGATATGTACAACTCAAACAAATGCTAAAAGAATACGTGACATACTGTATGTAGAAAGCTATATTACAGACTTGCTTTGTTTGCTCACGGGAAACCATATCATTTAACCTATTTTGGACTACATTGAAATGGAAGATGTTTTATTTCCATAATATAAAGTTATTTCAGACTTAGATTAAGACAAAATGAGTCATATGTGAATTCCATGAATTGATGAAGAAGGCTCAGATTCACAAATAATATAGAGAATTCAATAGTAAAGGAAAATGGGATTGCTTGTCGTCTGTTATAAGTCAATAAGGCATACTTGCATGTTGTTTCTTGTCTTCACATCTTACACATTGAGACATCTAGCCATCTGCATTCAAGTTAGCAAATTGAAAAATTGCTGCTGTAGCCATCTACCTAAAACACACCATGCTCAAAAACCTATAATGGGTCCAAGGAGGATAAGAGACACACAGCACTGACTGAGATCCAACCTACATCTTGGAGTCTAATGCAGCTGAGCTCAGTCTAGATCAGCCAAACCCCAGCAGATCCACAGATGCTTGAGTGAGAATTAGGGATTGTTGTTTGAAGCCACTGAGTTTTCAGATGGTTTATTATGCATCAGTCATGGGGAAGTAGCCAAGTAATAGATCAAGGAAACACTATAAGGGGATAAAAATAAATCCTTTTTCTGCCTGAGCCAGACTATCCCAGTCTGTACAGCTAGCTAGCTCTCCATGTGGAGACATACATACATACAACCAGGGCTGGTAACATGTGCCCAGGATTGAGGGAGGAAAACAAAAGAGGACGAGGTAATTTATTTAATTAATTAAAAAGACATTTTTAAGTAATGATGATAAATAATAATAATAATATATCAATAAAAAGCACTGGTATAAGTGAAATGGGATAGTTCTAAACTAATATTAAAACATTTTAATTCAGGAAAATATGCTATTTTAAAAGTACTTGAAGTAACGTACATCAAAGTGAAAAGAAATACTTTCTGGGGCAAAATACGAAAAAGGAAAAAGGAGAGACCATCTTGCTATAACAAAATCATTGTGAATACTAAATCAGGAAAGGCGAAAAACAAGGTCTACCTTTGTCTGATTTTATTTCACAGTCTAGTGGCCTATATAAAATGGTTATATAAGAGCAAAGCAATTTAAAATTACAATCAGGAGAGCAAATCTATAACAAAAACGTCTATAAACTTTTGGAGAAGAATTCTATAGTCAATATACAAATTAAAAAATAAATGGTTAAGTGCCACTGTATCTTTTTTTATTCTCATAAAGTTCTCTTGAACTCTCGTTACATGGACTTCAATCTAAGTCCAGAGTTAGATATTTTGGTTTTGAAACTGAATAACCTGCTTTGGAGTTGAGATGAGAGGAGCATCCTTTTGAACTATAAACTACATATATTATTTATGCATTTGATTAGCATTCTAAAAGTTCATGAAGAAGTCAACAAAGAAACAGAATATCTTTGGGTCCTTAATTAATGAGTTTAATATATGCCCTACGCTCGGGAGGAAATAGTTATAGAAAAAAGCAATTTCAGAAAGGGAATACATTTCAGGGTCTGCTGTAAGAGAATACATAGATAAGACCCTGTGTTCCTTTGCTGCCTTCTGGCTTTCCTATTTCATTTTATCAAAGTTTGGTTCTCATAATAATTGAAACCTCAGCTTCCATTTAAATTCTTATGTCCCTCGCCATGCACACCAGATCATTTACCATATCTAACATGCCTCTTATATGCCCAATGCCATTACCCTCACTCTGATCTCATTTCTTCCCGTTGGCCCTATTTCCACAGGCTACTGTGAAAGATTACAAAAAATGGCCACAACCCTTTGCAGCAACATACAGCAAAGGTGGAATTCATTGCCCTATCCTTTGGACATGGGCTGGCCATACGATGTCCTTTGACCAAAAGAATATGGCAGAAGTGGTGTGCTGTCAGTTCTGAACCTTGACCTGAAGAACTTCCACTCCTCCACTCCTAGGAACTGACATCTTCATGTAAAACCACCCAGGCTAACTTGCTAGAGAGTGAGAGACACATGGCTCAGTCATCCCTATCACCTATCACCCCAGCCCCAGCCAGCCAACCCCAAAATAAAGAGCTGCCCTATGACCAGTAGTTGACACAGATGGGGGAGTGAGCCCAACAAAACCACCCTCTAGCAGAAAAAAGCCCAATCATCAACTCACAGTATAATGAGGCAACAATGGAACAGTTGTCGTTTTAAGCCCCCAAGTAGTGATTGTTTGTTCTGAGGTAGTGTGCTACACAGAGAACGCTAAACGGATATAGCTACTAATTCAGCCTTTCATGTTAGCATGTCATTTCCCATCTGTTGGGAGTGTCATAAAACTGCAGTTGTAAGAATCTAAAAGAGCACTCAATGGCAGGCTATGAAGACAGCAAGAAATTGTTGGGGTGGAGGGCTGACAGAAAACTTAAAAACATATGTGCTTCTTTGCACTTCATCATCCTCCAATCCCTGGCATTTCTCTGTAAAATTGAGATGATATCAGCAATAGCCCTTTAGGTAGGTCCATGTAAAAATTTCATTTTGAAAATCGTATTTACCATTGTGGGTGTGTTAACAAAACCACATTGCAAGAGAAACTTACTATGGCTAACCACCTACCTTTGCTATCCTAGAAATCAAATAGGATGCCTTGTGTCAACTATTTTACTACCGTGTTTCCTTGAAAATAAGACCTACCTGGACCATCAGCTCTAATGCTTCTTTTGGAGCAACAATTAATATAAGACCCAGTCTTATTTTAATATAATATAAGACCGGGTCTTATATAGTATAATAATTATAATATAATATAATACCGGGTCTTATATTAATGTTTGCTCCAAAAGACACTTTAGAACTGATGATCCAGCTAAGTCTTATTTTCAGGGAAACATGGTAGGTAAAGATGCCTCCTGATGGGTAAAATGCATCTGGACTGGAAGAAGCATAAACACTTGCATGAAAGTCATAGTTTTGAGCTACCCTGGGTTCAGGGACTCTTGATAGTGGTCATGCCCCTTGGGGGACTTTGAAAGCTATGTAGATGGTGTTGTTTTAAGCAACATTTGCATCTGTGAGGAGTGAGACTTCTAATCCAGGGCAGTTACCCAACTGCCTGCTGTGGAACTGTCTCCTTGAACTTGAACTCTCTCACCTGGGGAGAAGCTAGCTCCCAGAGTTCTGTGTGAACTCTCATCTATGTGAACTGCTGCAAAGACTCTCGTGAAGAGAACCTCTAACATCTGACCTGCAGCTTCTGAGTGCACTCATGGCAAGTGTCACTGTCATAGTCTTGAGAGTCTGAATGTTTAATTTACTCTAAGAAGAACCTCTAGAAGGCATTACAATATTTCTCTGCTCTCCAAATATGCAGTTTTATTCTCACCCTCTGTGTCATCATTTATAAAATAGAAAGACTAGAGAAGGGTTTCTGCAAGTGTGGACCTCAGATAACCCTCAACAGAATCACCTGCACTGCAGATTTCTCGGTCCCACCCTAGAACAACTAAATTGGAATCTTTGGGGATGGGGCTCTGCAATCTGCGCAGCTGGATAAGACACACTTTAGATTATTTCCTAATTCCAGCCCTCTGTGACCTTATTTATCATTCTAATGGTTTTATTCCTTAATGCAATTAAAATGTTCATTTCTTCAGAAGACCCTCAAAAGAGTAAGTCACTAGGAGTTTCAGAAATGCAACAGATGGGAAGGGGAAATCTTTTTAGTTAATTCAGATTTTGAGGAATCCCTGGAACAGTTTAATTGTCCACCTTTTTCAAAGTCATTTTGATCTTGTGTGTTCTTCCTTTCCTCTTCCTAGACTGGAAACCAACAGTCTGTTGAATAGAATACAAGTGAACTCTGGTATTTCCATACCCGTTATCACAATAATTAGCAGAAAGGTGTAGAATTTGTTGGTTACATGCCCAACATGAAGCTAAGTGCTTTATGCTTATGACTTCATTTAATCCTCACAACCACCTTAAGAGATAGGTATAATTATCCTCTTCATTTTACTAATAAGAAAACTGAAACATAAAGAAGTCACTCACTCAAGTTCACACAGTAAAGGACATGAAAGTGCTTTTACCCCAGGGGATCTGCCACTGGATCCTGTTCCCTTACTCAACTTACTGCCATCCCTTCAGCACTTGGTTAGAACTCAGGAGAATTTTTTTTTCTCACATGGCTTCTTAATGTAACTATTTGTCCTCTGTAGGCACCTGATACCTAATGTACTCCTCATCCTGTTTAAAGTAGTGGTTCTCGGAGCTTTAAATATACTGATGGCTGTATTCCACCCACAGTGAATCTATTTTTTTATTTCTGTGTTATTTTTTATTAAGTGTATCGGGGTGACATTGGTTAGTAAAATTACGTAGGTTACATGTACAATTCTGTAATACATCATCTATATATCACATTGTGTGTTCATCACCCAGAGTCAGTTCTCCTTCCATCACCACATATTTGATCCCCTTTACGCTCATCTACCACCTCCCTTCTCCCTTACCCTCTGGTAACCACTAAACTATTGTCTCTGTGTATTAGTTTTTGTTTGTTTGTCTTGTTCGTTTGTGCTTTCAGTTTTATATCCTACATATGAGTGAAATCATATGGTTCTTGACTTTTTCCATCTGACTGATTTTGCTTAGCATGATAATTTCAGAATCCATCCATGTTGTCGCAAATGGCAGTATTTCATCTTTTCTTATGCCTGAATAATATTCCATCTAATTTAATTGGTTTGGACTATGGCCTAGACATCAGGAATTTAAAAAGCTCCTCAGGTGGTTCCAATGTACAGCCAAGGTTGAGAATAACCAGTACAAAGGGTAAAAGAGCATTCATTTCCTCTCCATTCGCATACCTCTTCTGCAGAAGGGTACTTATAAAGAGTATCTTACAAATAAAAAAAAAATCAAGCCAGGTTACAGCAGACCCAGGAGTACTTGGAGGTAGAAAAGGAGGCCACCTTCCTGACATCTTTTAGGATCCTGTCCCAAAATCCCTTTGTCATATGCCATACTTCCAGAAATTCTACCATCAGGGAACATTAAAGTTTATATCACCGAATGTTTCCACCATCACCTTCTAAAGTACAAAAAAATACCCCCCATTGAAGGTAAACTTGCTCTTGTCATTCTCACAGCTATGTTTTTTCTTTTCTCAGATCATTCTCGGCAAGCCATGAAGTTCAGATTGGGATACTGTCGGGGTAGGAAGTCTGATTGTTAGAGGAAGGTAAACAGGCTTTGGGTTATGGATCACTACTCCTGAGAGGTCTGGCTAAGCTAAGGAACAGAGGAAAGAAGTCTGAGAACTTCTGACTGTGTGTGTGTGGGAGCGTGGAGCTGAGGAGTGGAGCTAGCAGGCTGGGGTGAGGTCTGGTATGGAGGATGGCTAAGTGCTACTTTTTACTTCTACCTAGAGGCTGATAATAGTGCTTCTTCTCTTCTTTTTTCACAACATCTATTCACTCCTTTATGAAATGTGCAGAAAGGAAGTATATGCAGTGTACAGAACACTATTGGAAATATGAAGATGTCACAGATGACATATGCCCACAAAGAGGATGAAATCTTAAACAACTTTCAATAACAGTGTGATAAAACAGAGAAAATAATATTGACTCTCCTTCAGTTTTCTTAAACTCAAAAGCCTAAAATAAATGCATACCTTTGGTTGGCCTGAATTAGTATCTACTAAACTTTTATAATTCACAGTAATTTTCTCTTTCACTAATAAATTTTAGTCCTAAAATGGAAACTTAATCACTGAGAAACACTTCTCATTTTGAACTAAAACGATGCCCTAGAACTATAAGAATGTACAGAAGGTTTCTCTCTCTCTCTCTCTCTCTCTCTCTCTCTCTCTCTCTCTCTCTCTCTCTCTCTCTCGTAACCAACAAAGTCTTTGTGAAATACAAATCAATATTAGAAACCAAAATTAAATTCAAAACCCCAGAAACTTAACCTAGACTAATGGAAGGCTTGATAACTTCAGCAGAACAACTAAGGGAATTTTTCTTTCATTTCGAATACATACAAAATGAATTCTCCTAAAGAGAGTGCAAGTATTGATTTTCAGTACTTTAGTAAGACCTAATACAATCTCTCACCTTCTAGCAAGTCACATTACCTTACAGTCAAGGCAATGGTGACAATAGTGACGGCATGTTGAAAAAGACACAAATCAACATTTCAAAAAGAATTATCATATGGTACTAAGAAGCTATATGTCTTAAGGAGCATAGAGGACTAAAATGACTTTGAAAAAGGTGGGCAATTAAACTGTTCCAGGGATTCCTCAAAATCTGAATTAACTAAAAAGATTTCCCCTTCCCATCTGTTGCATTTCTGAAACTCCTAGTGACTTACTCTTTTGAGGGTCTTCTGAAGAAATGAACATTTTAATTGCATTAAGGAATAAAACCATTAGAATGATAAATAATGTCACAGAGGGCTGGAATTAGGAAATAATCTAAAGAGTGTCTTATCCAGCTGCGCAGATTGCAGAGCCCCATCCCCAAAGATTCCAATTTAGTTGTTCTAGGGTGGGACCGAGAAATCTGCAGTGCAGGTGATTCTGTTGAGGGTTATCTGAGGTCCACACTTGCAGAAACCCTTCTCTAGTCTTTCCCTTTTATAAATGATGACACAGAGGGTGAGAATAAAACTGCATATTTGGAGAGCAGAGAAATATTGTAATGCCTTCTAGGGGTTCTTCTTAGAGTAAATTAAACATTCAGACTCTCAAGACTATGACAGTGACACTTGCCATGAGTGCACTCAGAAGCTGCAGGTCAGATGTTAGAGGTTCTCTTCACGAGAGTCTTTGCAGCAGTTCACATAGATGAGAGTTCACACAGAACTCTGGGAGCTAGCTTCTCCCCAGGTGAGAGAGTTCAGGTTCAAGGAGACAGTTCCACAGCAGGCAGTTGGGTAACTGCCCTGGATTAGAAGTCTCACTCCTCACAGATGCAAATGTTGCTTAAAACAACACCATCTACATAGCTTTCAAAGTCCCCCAAGGGGCATGACCATTATCAAGAGTCCCTGAACCCAGGGTAGCTCAAAACTATGACTTTCATGCAAGTGTTTATGCTTCTTCCAGTCCAGATGCATTTTACCCATCAGGAGGCATCTTTACCTACCATGTTTCCCTGAAAATAAGACTTAGCTGGACCATCAGTTCTAAAGTGTCTTTTGGAGCAAACATTAATATAAGACCCGGTAATATATTATATATTATATATTATATTATATTATTATATTATATTATATTATAATTATTATACTATATAAGACCCGGTCTTATATTATATTAAAATAAGACCGGGTCTTATATTAATTGTTGCTCCAAAAGAAGCATTAGAGCTGATGGTCCAGATAAGTCTTATTTTCAAGGAAACACGGTAGTAAAATAGTTGACACAAGGCATCCTATTTGATTTCTAGGATAGCAAAGGTAGGTGGTTAGCCATAGTAAGTTTCTCTTGCAATGTGGTTTTGTTAACACACCCACAATGGTAAATATGATTTTCAACATGAAATTTTTACATGGACCTACCTAAAGGGCTATTGCTGATATCATCTCAATTTTACAGAGAAATGCCAGGGATTGGAGGATGATGAAGTACAAAGAAACACATATGTTTTTAATAGGTGACTCTTTCATAAAACTCAAAGTGGGTCCCTGTGTGGTCTATAAGGTGCCTCAGGACATTTGCCTCACCTTTCCCTATCTTACCAAATAGAAGTCTCATTTCATAAGAAAAAACAACTTTTCAAGAAACAGACAAGTGTAACAGATCTAGTAAGAAAGAATTCTTTATCTGTGAATTTATTGGAGTTGGAGAAATACAGGAAAAAAGGTACTTGAATATCGTTCATTCTTTGTCACTGTGAACTAGGGCAACCAATTGCATTTCCTGATTTCCTTTTCAAATTCTCCCCAAATTGAAATTTCCACTACCTTTCTATTTTGTTTGGTTTGCATTTGATTTTTTTTTTTTTGTGTGTGTGTGTGTGTTAATTTCAAGCAACTAAAGAGAATGCATTTATATACGCATGCAACTGGAATGTATCATCATTTGGTACAAACTTAAAGGCCAGTAAAAATATTTAAGTGGTAGCAACATTCTCTCAATACCAGTGAAAAATGTTTCAAATCCTTTTCATTTTCTAAAAGGAGTCAGATAAAGATAAGCAAGATCCTTTATTCTAAGATTCTTCTGATATGGAAATGTGCGTTGTAAATTTCTAAGGGGGGATTAATCAGCATTCTCTAAACTTGTTTGACCATGGAACCCTTTTCTGAACAGAACATTGACTTGGCATATAATGTGGAAAATGCTAGAACAGGTATTTTCATGCAGTGCCTCTAAACATTGAGTAATTTTGGGAAAAGGATTTGTTTCAATTTTATTCTGTGGATGTATCCAGAATTTCTGAATTTAATAAAACGCCAACAAATCTTACACAACACCATTCTCCTACTGTGAACTTAAAGATAAAGAAATTGTGATGGCCAGGACTACTCATTTTACATCAATTATGCATATATTAAGAAAGTGACTTTTGGGGCAGCCGGTTAGCTCAGTTGGTGAGAGCACAGTGCTATTAACAATAACGTTCCAAGTTCGATGCCCACATAGGCCAGTGTGAGCTGTACCCTCCACAACTAGATTGAAACAACTTCTTGACGTGGGGTTGATGGGTCCTGGAAAAGCACACTTAAAAAATGAATAAAAGTTTTTTTTTTTTTAAGTGACTTTGGAGAGTATCTAATACAAACTATGTGAAACACTGCTACTTTCAACTTCCAATAGATAATACTTTACTTCCTAGAATAGGTGTTAGGATGACCAGTTACACATTTGAGTTGAATGATTATATACCTCAATTTTCATTCATGAGTACAGGGACTGTAAGAAATTACAAGCGTCTTCAAATGGAAAGCTACATAGTGTACAAAAAATAAAATCCTTTAGTCTCAAAATGACTTAAGAATAAAAATAAAACAATCAGACACCAAAAAACAAAAAACAAACAAAAAAACCCTTTGTTGTGATTAAATTCTTAACCCTGTGATATCCTGATGTGAACTAAAAACCTTTAAGTTAAAAGAAAATTATCATTGAGAATTTTTTGGTCACATACAAGATAAAAGGCACTGTGAGGGGACTTAAAGGGCCTTGCCAAGTTTTACAATCAAGAACAGTATACCTGGCATATAGTTGCTCAATTCAATTCATTGAATAATCTAATGAGGAAAAAAAAGGCATCATTAAACTCCAAGACCACCACGGGCTCTTAATTCTGAGACAAGCATTGCAGAGGATGGTGGCATCACAGGAAGAAGGGACATCAATGCTGAGCTCATTTGGCACTGAAATACCCATTCTTTCATCCTTTCCCTTTCTCTCAACCTCTCCCAGAAACTCTGCATGCCACAAAACAGCTACTGAAATGCAACTGAGGGAGTTCTACACTGCAGTTATACACCTACGTCTCCCTGTACATTATATACTTTATATATGGGAGGGAAAATATACAAGAGAATAAAATAGCATTGACAATATCTAGAGATACAAAAACAAGATTAGAAAAACATCTATTAGACGAACAGGGAAGACTGCGATCTAACTGGAAATCAACTGCTATATTTTCCTTGGTATCAAATGTTTTTTTAGATGGAGTCAATTGAGAAAATAGTAACTGGTAGAAACTAATCATATTTTGATACATTCTAAGCTTAGTAGAAGGCATTAAGGTTAAGCTTCAATATAATGTGAGGATAGTTGTCTTAAGGTGCAGTCTTTAAATTCTGCTTTTGGAATAGTTAGGGACTTCAAATCAGAATTACAATGTGAAGAGCACATTCAAGAGTAACTGTTTACACAAATGATTTTAAACGTATCTTTTGGACAGAAGACAAACAAGACACACAACCTGTTTTCATATATTTTCTCCTTCTTTCATTTATACAATAAAGCAGTTCAAGGATAAGATGAGCTCTTATCACAACCACGGGGCAAGTGATTCAGTGCAAAATAAATGTCATTTGTCAGGGGAGGCTTAAGTAGCTCAGGAATGGAATCCCCTATTGGTACTCTGTGATACTCATCTATCTGTTTTGTTCAAGGCTGTGATCTTAGCTCGACTTAGTATTAAATTAGCCTACCATTTAGTAAATAAAGCATAAATTTTAGGCGTTTTCTTACTTATTAATGTCCTCTTTGTAACTGAGAGCTAGAATAAAGGAAACCACCTTTGTAAGGCTACAGTAAGTCTTAACAACTATGTCCAAATTCTCAAAGACCCTTTACTTTTAAGTAATAATGTATGGGACCAAAAATACGGTAAACTCACCCATGAAATAAGTAATAGCACAGCTGAGGTAAACCGCTTAGCTTTTTACCTCAGACCTTTTTCTAAGAAGGCAACTAATGTTCACTGACATTAAAACATCAGTGTTTGTGTGCATTGAAATAATTTTTATGTTGTTTGTTGTTTAGATTAGTTACTGTTGTTTTAGAAGCAAACTTGGAATTAAGGAGCATGAACACATATAGATGCACACATAATACTTAACTTTTTAAAATAAAAATCCATTTGATAATGAATTTTCCCATTAGATGTCTATAGAATCTTTCTAAAACGTAAATCTCAAAGTTCTAGATATCAGCTATACTTCTAAGGGTCCAATCTAATTTATCTTTTATTAATAATACATCTGTCTGATGGTACAAATAGCTATCTATTGTTCTATATGATAGTGACACTGCTATGTCTTCACTAAGGACTGGAACTGCCTTCACACACTTCTATGTGATGGATGACATCGAAACATTAGTTAAATGCCCTCACAGATTCATGGCAACACACATGAGTTTATCTGACTAACCAGTTCTAAGTTAGAAACCTGTCTTCGATAGTTTTATTTCTAGCCCAAATTGGTAGTTTGATATTTTCCTGGGACTATGACATTAGGCGAATGTTAATATTCAAATCATCACATATTTTTATGTAGCCTATATCGATAGACATTTTAATAACTACAAGTTGTTGCAAGGTAATTGTGGATTTTCTCTGTAGAAAATCTGCTTTCTAATTATTAAATATAAAACCGAGAAAGATGGCATCTGTCATCATTTTTGTATTGCATTTATGGTCATGACAAAATAAGAAAACTAATCATCCCACATCCTTCACACTGAGCTAACAGTTTAGTCTTGAGGCAATATAATAAAGTGAGGAGAGTTAGGCTTTGAAGTTATATGATCTTTTTTCCCATTTAGAACTTTATAGTAACATGCTCAAAATGTA
This sequence comes from Rhinolophus sinicus, assembly GCF_036562045.2. NCBI lineage: Eukaryota > Metazoa > Chordata > Mammalia > Chiroptera > Rhinolophidae > Rhinolophus > Rhinolophus sinicus. The sequence continues at coordinate 23,328,505 of NC_133768.1, read as the reverse complement.
AGGCATTTCTTGTTTTCAACCTGAAAATGAGTCTTGATGTTAATACACCCCGGGTGGGTCATGTTCTAGCCATGTAGCCTTGGGCAAGTTCCTCAGACTCTGAGATTGAAGTCATGATCATAGTAAGAGGTATGTGAAGAGAATAGGCTACAGATAAGAGAAAATAATCTCTGTTACATTTCTTTTTCTAACTCTGGTCAGAACATTTATAACATTATAAGATATCATGTGTCATTGTCATGGCTCAATCCCAAAGCCTGTAATGAAGAAAGCATCAATGGTTGGGATCACCTAACTAGAAAATGTAACAGGTTTAACTGCTAGAATGTGGAGGAATAGACATATTTCTATATTATCTAGTAAACAATTCTTTTCAGTTTTGATGAAGAAAAGAGGACAGAAATTGCATCAGAAGAGATTTAAAGTGGCTGTCAAGGCTCAGGGACAACAAAATCTATGGTGGATTAGTTTCTCAAAGTCAGTTGCACTTGTCTCCATGGACAGTCCCAAGAACTACAACACATCTGTTTTAACCAAGTGATACAGGGTTGAATAAGTAAGTATTCTGCTTAAGGGCCTCCTGATTCTTTCTTTTTCTTTTTCTGTAAAATTAAATCATTTTGTTTCTGAAGGGCCAGAAAACTTCTGGTCTCTATTATACTGTATTTAGTAAATCTTATTCTTCTCTTTTCAAATGTTTGAAATCTTCCCAATTGAAATTATTAACTATGCCTAGTCCTAAATGTTATTTGTCTTAATACCCCCTTCCATATTATATATAATCCATAGTTCTGATAAATGGGCCCAGTTGAGAGTTCATTTGATCTCTCTAATTTAGTTTGAAACAGTATGGAAGATTTTCCTTCCCACCCTATATCACTATTTTAATGCTATTGAAATAATAAATTATCATACATTTATATAGAACTTTAGAGTTTTCAAAAGAACATAAAACCCATTATTTGTTCTTCATAAAGCTCCTGTGTACACAACTGGTATAATTATAATCCTTGGTTCATGACATTTTAACATCACTGATCCATGCATGGCTGGCTGTTTTTATTCTATTTCATTATATTTATATTCATCTATATCCATTGTTTATTAGATTAATAATCTAATAAATAATCTATTATTCTTGACCTTTAAAATAAGTTGAATTGGTCAGAAGGATAATTAGTATTAGTTCAACACACAGTTGTTGGGTGTTTATTGTGTACCATGCACTACAATATCTTTTCTTTAGTAACTTCAAACAGATCACGTTGGAATTAGTGGCAATTCCATTCCCCTTCTATATGCATTTGTATGAAAATAATAACTCTCAAAGTAGCCAGTTACTGGTTCTGTGCACTACGCTTTCCCCACAAGTCCCTTTGAAATCTCCACAACGCTCCCATCTACAAAACAAGAAAGATGTTTGCCAAACAAAAGTTCAAATGAAAGAAAATATTAGTAGCCTGTGTACAAATAAAGCACCTGTCCACCTACCTAAATATCTAGCTCTTCTTTTTTGGTAATGAAAGAAAACTTACATATCATTGTTACATTGTTTTCTATGTCAGCCTGTGTTAGGCTCAAAGACTGCCCATTACTGTATACTGCCATGAACTACATCAATTTCAGTGGTCAAATATTTGACTTATTCTAAACTTTTCATAAAATTTTATCAAGAATAAACTTTTAGGGGAATATGAAGTTTCCAAAGGAAAAATACTGGAAATTTGATTGACTGTTAAGCAGAAGCTTTATGTTTTTGAAAGAAGAGGAAAGAAAAAATGCATCATTACTGAGTCCATTTCTGGCCCTTCAGCTTCACTTCTTGCTTTAGAAGCCTCCCACCCTTCAGTGAATATATGGGCAGAAAACTGTCTTAGACCTTCAATGTCAGAAAACATCTTTATCATCTTAGTAATAGTTTAGCTAGGCAGAGAATTTGAGGTTGACAGATTTTAACCTTAATGCTTTTATAATATCTCTATTATTGTTTTCTGGCATCTATCCTTGCTGATGGCAAATTTGCTGTTTTTCTAATTGTCTTTCCTTTTGTTTCTGGTAGGTAGTCTGACTTGGGTTTCTGGTAGCTAATAAGATGCTCTCATTAACTTTGAGTGCTTAAGTGTGAATTTATTTGTATTGGTCCTCCTGGATATGCAATGTGTATTTTTAATCAGTGGTCTCATGTACTTTTCATCTCTGGAAAAATCTCTCACATTATTGCTTTAAATACTGCTTCTTTGGCATTTACTTTATTCACTATGAAAGGAATAATGTTGAAACTTCATAAGCTATGTTCCTTGTCTCCTAATTATTCCTTTATATGTCTTTTTTGAATCTCTTTGTCCGCTTATTCTTCTTTTGATATAAATTCCTCTGCTCACTAATTTTCACATTGGCTCTGTGTTTTCTAAAGTCAATCCATTGAGATATTTTTCTTAATGATTTCTTTTCTGATAAAACAATCCTGAAAAAATATTTATGAATTTGGAAAGCACACAAAATAAAAATAACAAGCACCTATATTGCCAACTCCCAGAATTAACCACTTTTTACGATTTAATTTACCCATGAACAACTTTTCCCTCCATATGTGTGCTTTACAAACTCCTGGAAATATGAATATAGGTATATTTTTAACACAAATAATTAGAGACATCGCTCATAAAGCTAAAATTCTCTTCAGTCACTACTTCTGATCTACTCCTCCACTGCACTGAGGTAAATACTATTAAAAATCAGATTTATATCCTTCCATTAATTTTTTAAACTTTTACATATATGGATAAGTAGCTATATAAATTCTTTAGTGTTATTTGATTTTTTGATACACATAAATACATCATGTTATGCCAAGCATTTCATTTACTCATTAATATTTCTGAAATTTCCGCACATCGAAACACATAAATTTACTACATGTGCATTTTATTTAATTTCATTATATGTTTATGTTTTGCTACATTTCATTTATTTATTCCTCTTTTGTTATCTTTTGTCTGTTTTTGGTGTCAATTTTTCTGTAGCATAAACAGCAATGAAAATAAACAATATCCTTGTGCGTGTCTTTTTATACATGTATATGAATATTTCTCAAGGGGCAATACCAAAAGGTTGAATTTGGGGGTGATAAGGGTTTAGATTTAATCAATAAGCATCAGTGTAGCTATTTCATCAACCTTACAAGCCCTAACAGTGTTTCAAAATGTACCAGTCTAATCAGTAGAAAGTAGTACATATATGTTGCATAATTGGCATTTTCCTGATTATTAATGAATCTGAGAAAATCTCTGTGTGTTTATTGGCTTCTTTATCTGTTTAAATATTTTTACTATTTTTAATTAGGTTGTTTCTTCTTAAGTAGGATATATTTGCATAGTCATAATAGTAATCCTTTGTTATATACATACATTGTAAAATTTTCTTTAATAACGAAATTTATTTTATATATCTACTAGTTTTGTTCTATTGGGTACTTTTAGGGCCTATTTCTATTTCCTTAGTAATTGTTCTTTTTTAATAACTGCTATCTCTTTTTCTCTTAGAATTTTATGAATATAATTATTTTAGCATTTTTTCCCCCATTATTTTCATTTCATCTGGAATACTTTTGTATCCTGAGTGTTGACTCAGTGTCTGTTTCTTCTTTTAAATTGTAATTTGTCATTTTGGATAAACTGAAGACACTATTATTTTAAGAGATATGATCAAGTATTTTTAGTCATATTATAGCCATTGCTCTTCCAATAAATGAACAGAGAGATGAAGGAGGCTCAGAGGTAATAGAGGAGACAAGGTGGTGTGACAGAGGTAGCAGAGTCAGTCAAAGAGATTTGATGATGCTACACTACTGCTTTGAAGATGGAAGAAGGGGCCAGGCCATGAGCCAAGAAATGCACATGGTTTCTAGAAGGTGGAAAAGGCAAAGAAACATTGTTCCCTGAAGTCTCCAGAAGAGATGCAGCCCTGATCACACCTTGATTTAGTCCAACGAAACCCATTTTAGATTTCTGACCTATAGATCTATGAGATAATATATTTGTGTTGTTTTAAGCCACTAAGTTTTTGATAATTTATTACATCAACAATAGGAAACAAATATACTAATTTACCCAGTTATAGCCTCCTGAAGGTTAAGTTAGAACCTGCCAATAGATGCTCTCTTCAATCAGTCTCCAACTTACACACCAGTTAGCACAGCAAGACTAGTTCCAATTACATCCTTCATTAAAAGCAGTGTTAATCTTGTAGACCCACAGGATATAAATTCCAGGACACCTCTTCCTACTTCCTGATTTTGATCTCAATACACTGTGCCCTTAGATCTGCCTGCCCACTGTGCACATTTGGTCCAGAGATATTTACATTGTCTTTAATCACTTTTTATATTTTATCTATCAATAGTGTTGCCATTTTATTGAGTTTTTGGTGAACAGAGTTTTGTAAAGCAATGCTTGAAGCTGCCTTACCATTCTATTAGCAATCAGTGCATACATTTACAATTCCAAGTCCTTTCCTTTTACTCAATCTAGTAAGCTTTTGCAATCATTGTGCTTATTTGCTACTTCCACTGCCCCCAGGGTCTTGAAAAGCCCTTTCATTGTCATATATTCTTAAAATCACAAAGTGAAAATCAACACTTTCTAGTCACTGAGTCATCTTTGAAGGTGCCATCGGTAAGTTCTAGGACACTGATTTTCCTGCTATGCCCAAAAGATATAACATTTTTTTCCTCACAGTTCTAATAAATTAGCTCAGATCTGTTTAAAATATACAAACTTCTGATAAGATTAGGATTAATTTTTAAAGGAAAGCCAAATGTTTAAGGATAAACTCGTGAACTTTTTATATATTTAATAAATATAATTTTCCATGACAGTAAAGAAACTCCTCTCCAAGGGAAAAAAAGATAGCACAAAACAAAAAATATATCATGATTGACAGTCACTGAAATACACGAGTGTTCAATTTCAGTCTCCCTCTGAAACTCCCTTTATTGCTCCTAGGACATGAACATTAGACACAGGATTGTCAGTTTCACAGCTTTGAATCCATCAACAATGGCAGCACTATAGGCAAGTAAGTTGATAATGACTCTAAATAAGATAGCCAGATCAGAGCTGTAGCTTGTGTGAAAACTTAATCCAAACAAACAAATAGCCAAAAGCTTGGAGCTGAAGTTCTACTTGTTCCTGCTCAGAGATCTCATAAAAATAAGTTCCAGTTAGGAACTCCCAAAAGTCAGCGTTTAATCATTAATCGCAATTTAAGTTATATTTGAAATATGGTGTTTTGTGAAAAATATACTAACTGCATTGACCAGCACTAGAACTTTACAATCCGAAAAAACAGAAATGAATGTCCTTAATTTTTTTTCAACTTTTATTTATTTAAGTATGTTTTCCCAGGACATCAGTCAAGTAGTTGTTTCAATTTAGTTGTGGAGGACACAGCTCACAGTTGCCCATGTGGGGATCGTGGAGATCGCACTCTAACCAACTGAGCTAACCAGCGACTCCCTTAATTTCTTTTGTTAACATCGGCCGCCTAAAATCTTACTTGTAACAAACAACTGAAGAAACAAAACTCATAGACACAGACAATAGTTAAGTGGTTACCAGAGAGTAGGGGCTTGGGGCTCGGTAGAAGAGGGTTAAAGGGAGCAAATATATGGTGATGGAAGGAGAACTGACTCTGGGTGGTGAACACACAATGGGATTTATAGATGATGTAATACAGAATTGTACACCTGAAATCTATGTAACTTTACTAACAATTGTCACCTCAATAAACTTTAATTAAAAAAAATCTGACTTGTAGAAGCTAAGAAGACAATGTTTCTGGAAAACTAGGTTTGTCATCTCTGAGGCACCCTTTATTAACATGGAATTTTAAAAAACAGCTCTGAATAACAGCTTTCATTTAACTCTCTTATTGAAATTTGAGTGGGGCCTGAATTTACTTATTTAGAATTGAAAGAACTGGAATGACCCAAATATGAAAGTCTATGTAGGTTCTTATTTAGAAAGCACATTTTAATATACGTATAAAAACATACATGAGAATATGAAATAATTGCATAATAATTTATTATCTATCTGAATCTGTTCTACTTCTTCATCTCTATATCTTTATTTTAGATTTATATACATAGTTTTGTATTTCTATAAATGTTTATCATGATGTCATGTTTCTTAAGATTTACAAAAACTCGAATAACAGTAACTTTTAAAAACTAAGTTTGTCTACTTCTGCATTATAATCTATCCCATTCTGACTGATACATTATTTCACTTACCATATGGCACACTGTAATTGATGTGAAGGACATGTCCTCTCTGTCATGTTCTATTTTTCCAATAGTGTCAGCTACTTCATCCATGCTACTCCCAATAATGCATGCCCTTCCATCTGCTTTTTAGATTGCCATTAACTACAAAAGTGAGGTTTGTAGAGCAGTACAAACTTTGGGAGGTCTGGTGATACAAAGAGTGTTATGAAGGAAAGAGAATATCCATAAGGAGGAGTAATTTTAACCCTCTAATTCCCAAATTAGCAATACAAACTGGTACAAATACTCGCTGACAACATGTAAATATTCATACGTGTGTAATAGAGCTACGTTTTTGAAAATCACTTTTTGGTCTTTTATTATCAAAATTTGAATTGCATTAATGTTGATTTGTTAGTAATGACTTAATTCTTGATAATATGTCGTCAACTCACTGTGATCATTTTTTCCCTTGTTTCCAAGTTTAACATTTTCTGCTTCAAATGAGAGACTTGTTAAGCATCCCAAAATGCCCATCTTTTTGTGCCTCTCTTCACTGCCAGAGAGCCCTCTTTCATTTTCTCAGGAGCCTAACATCCCTGAATGACCTATGACTACCTTCTATCAAGCCCTTCCTTCAGAAGGAAGAACTCACAGCTAACTTTGAACCGATACCTTGGGATTTAAGTAAATGGACCTATCTCTCCCAGAAAAAGCTGCATTGTAAACCACGCCATTAAAGAATGTAAAAGTCTTGTTGCTTTCTCAAACTCCTCTCATTGGCTGGCATTCGGTTGGTTTTCTTACACAAGGAACATCTTTCCATATATTCCAAAAATCAGACAGCCAGAAACTTATTTGCTACCAACTTAGTTTATTTCAAGAAGCCGCCCACATATACTAAACATATCTACTTTGGATTTTGATTAAGTATTTGCCACTTATGGAAAAATAACTATCTATGTAGTACTTAAAGGGCTGAAATGATTATAAATTGTTTTCCTGAGGATGATTATGAATTTCTTGGTAACCCTGGGCAAGTGGTATTCGACACTAACTATATCAAGAACACACTTAAAAAAATGCCTAAGATTTCTGCAGACCAAATGAATTAGAATCAGGTTTGCACGTAGTTATCTATCTGTGTTAATTAAAAGCTTCACAAACAATTCTGATGCACGGCCTTAATTGAAAACCACAACTCAAAGCAATACTGAGCATATTTCATTATGAAAAAATATATATAAGGTTTGTGCTGCTCTACAAACCTCACTTTTGTAGTTAATGGCAATCAAAAAAGCAGATGGAGGGATATATATATATATATATATATATATAGCCAAAAAATGTACACATATTTTAAGAGAGGAAACAACTATTAAAACTGTAATACTCAATATATACCAATAAAAGATGAATACAAGTCACGTTTGACTTCTGCAATTACAAGAGGTGCTCAAAGTAGATACCCTCAGCATAATTTTAATACAATTTTCTCCTTTCTTAAAATGTGTATACATTTTTCTGGCACCCTCTGTATATATGATATTTGTCTCATTTTTAAACCTAGTATACCTTTCAACAAGTAGCTCCCAAACCACAGACTCATATCACAACATACATTTGGCTTTGACCTTGACCTATGACTCTTGAGAGTTCATAAGATGTAATTAACCTACTTAAATGTGTAACTCTTTTTTTCTTGCCAACAGATACCATATAGACATAAAGAGAAAATCAGCCTTACTGGAGTTTTCTAACTCGTTTCGATCAACTATTGACTGTTCACCCGAGTGGACGGAAGCCCTGGCAGCAGTGAATGGACACATTAGCTCCATGATCCCCTGACTTGACACAGCAGGGCTCTCTCAGCTTTCCAAATATTCCAAATTTCCATTCTGCCCACATTGCTACTCATCATGGAGGTGGTAGACTGTGTGCTAGGGACTATAAGGAGACGAAAGGCTCTCCATGTATGTGGCTAAGGCAGAAGGTGAACAAATTATGGAAATAAATGCAGAGAGGGGGCTTTGCTATTCCTTTCTAGAAAAGCAAAGTCCTGCCTAGAAGAAAGAAAGGCACTGGACTTATTTACCTTTTTAATATACTGCACATTCCTGAGGTTCTCAGCATCGCCCTCTCCCCCTCCCACCCCCAACACTATTTTCCCTTTACCACATACTTTTCCTTAAGGAAAGCTGAAATGTGACATACATATGGGTCACTCAGTTGTTCAAGTACGCAATGAATAACCCTATCAAATACCAATTATGTGTCAGGGCTCTGAGGGCTACAGAAATAACGCATGATAGAGCCCATCTCAAAATGTTCTCATACCAATGAAGGCACTGAAAAAAGACATACACGTTGGTAGGTTACAGTGTTACACAGGCTCTACTGAAGTTTGAAGAGCATTTGAGATATCACAGAAAAGATGGCTAGACATTACTTCAAGACGCCAGAAGAGTGTGGCAAAAATGGCCTAGGGCATGCAAAGAATGGAGGCAAAACCTGAAAAACTCTCCTGCTCATTTTTTCTAACTTTGAGCTGAAGGAAGGGAATTCTCTGCCTTGAAACAGGTGTACCAGTGGGACATCAGAAGTCTTAAGTTCAGGGTGCTTCAAACGTATTGTATGTAACTAGTTGAAAATTGTTCCTTCACAGCATTTTTCCTTCATTTAGAGATGTACAAAAAGCACGATAGGTCAAATATATACTGTGGTGAAAATCTGTAATGATGTTACAGTGTTGTCTGAAAGTACATTTAAAAATGCAGGCATATGGTTATAACGGCATTATTTCTAATCCAAATGCTTTATAACATGCCTCATTTAGGATTAGATTTACGCCTGGCATGAATTAATGGGAAAAGCTGTTTCTAAATTATCCAAGTGTAGCAGGAGGTATGGCAGTCTCAACTAATGGGGTTTCTTGGTCTCATTGCCAGAGGGATGACCTCTGGGTGGACTCTGAAGCCCACTTGAATACCCCAGTATCTGTAGCAAAAGGTTATTTCAATTGGTGTTTCAGAAGGCATTAAAAACCATTGTTTGAGAGAAGAGAAAAAAACGCTATGGAAAACAATGGACAGAGTCAGTGAATAGGTAAACTAGGAATGTGCATGTGTGCTTGTGTGCTCTCAGCGATCACAGATATATAGTAAATGCAGAATGAGAATTCACATGCTTGATTTTGGAGGCAGCCTATAAAGAAAGACCAAAGCACACCACTATAGATCAACAGTATTCCAGGGATAAAGCTAATGCTGTCTAAGGCTAAACATTGTAGCCTTTAGGAGACTCACACAGATCCCAGGGTAGAACTTACAATTGTAAAACGACTGGGTGAATAAATACCTGAGACAATATATTCTCTCAGGCGGGTTGTTGAAGGACTGGCTTGCTGTGAGCCTGAGGTACTCTTTTTAATGTAGGCCTTGGAAGCCTGAAGAGATTCCCTTGTCTGAAGAAAGAGTCAGCCACTGTGGAAAGTAGCCAAAGAGGTGTTAGAATTGACACCATATGAAAAATGTTGTGGGGCCAGACCATTGATCTCACTCACATTGAAGACCCTTCATTTGTATGAGAATCACATATTATAATTTTGAACCATTTCACCCAAGACTTTACAAGAGTAGGCGATGTATTTGTATTTGGTGACAGAGGGGGTCACTTACATAATTGACACCATCGTCTCTACTCTGAATTGCATGTCCAGAGTAATGGTCCAGGTTCTGTTATTTAATAGTATTTGTTAGTTTTACAGTACCCTACTGTTCTAGTTAATAGTTTAAGAGGCCACCTAAGAGCTCCAATGTGTAAAGAGCTTGCAAGTTTTCACTCCCATCTTTACCAGAAAAAGCTGAACAAACTGAAAATCAATGACTTTTCTTGGACCCACCAGAGATTTGAGGTCGCAAAGCAAAACTCCATGAAATCTGAAGAGAGAGGAAAATCCTGAGATCTGTTTACCTGAAAAAGAAGCCTCTAGAGCCATAACATTTAAATGGTATGCTCAAATGGTAATTTTTATGAATTGCTGAAGGCTGAATGTGCACTATTAGGAGAGTCAAAATTCCTAGGGAGCCTCCAAGAAGAGTTTATGGGGTTTACAGGGTTTTGCCTCCAAGAACTGCAGCCCACTTGTTCTCACAAAGAGCCTTGCGTTTATGGCAGGGGGAAGGGAAGAGTAAAGATCATGAAATCAGCCCAGAGTGTTCTCCATAACAAAGGCTTACTCTCCAAGGAAGAAAGCTTCACATGAGTCTTGTGCCACATGAAAGATGGGCATTTCCCCGCCTATAGCCTTTCTCCTGTTTCTGTCCTCCCCCAGCCTTCCTATCTCTCCTAAACAGGGGAATAAAAAAGCTAAGAATCAGTTGTGAATGTCACAGTCCAGGGATGCAGGCCCGCTAAGAGATAGATTTAATCTAAGATTATAGAATGTTTTCCCTCCACCACACTTTAGCACCAAACCAACAGGGCTCTGGTATAGTAACGGTGCATTAGAGTTGAAAGAACTGGAAGACACAGACTCTATCTGAGGAGTTGTTAGAGAAAACCAAAGAACACTGAGGAGATGAAAACAAGGACATTAGAGGACACCGAAGCCTCTGGCACCTACAGCTACAGCAAACATCAAAGACAGTGCAATGCCTGGCCATATTAACATAAACCCTCACACTAACGGACTATTGACCTCAATTCTCCTGAAGCAATACAAACTTTCTGGCTTTCAGCAAAAATTGCAAGGCATGCCAAAAGGCAAGATAAAACAGAGTGTAAGAGAGAAAGCAAGCTTCAGAATCAAACTCAGATATGACACACATGTTGAAAGTACCAAACAGGTAATTTAAAATGACTGATTAATATGTTAAGGGCTCTAATGGAAAAAGTAGACAACATGCAAGAACAGATGAGTCACATAGTCAGAGAGATGGAAACTCTAAGGAAGAATCAAAAGAAAATGCTAGAAGTCAAAAACACTAACAGAAATGAAGCACGCCTTTGATCGGCTCATTAGTGGACTTGACACAGCCAAGGAAAGTCTACTGACTCTCAGTCAACAGAAACTTCCCACACAGAAATGCAAAGAGAAAAGAAAACGAGGGAAAAAAAAGAACAAACGCAGTACACTATTTTAAGTCTAAAATAGTTTGCTAAAGGAGTTAATTATAAAATAAGTATAGACGTAGAGCATTTTCTAAAAAGACTATTAGAATATGAGTGAAAAGAGATTCATTACAACAAATCAAAAAATCCTGGCCAGTAGACCAAACATTATTCTATTTGATAAATTGAGTGAAACTGTTGCACAATAATGTGAATATACTTAACATCACAGAACTGTACCTTTAGAAATGGTTAAAATGGCAAATTTTATGTTACTTATATTTAATCATAGTGAAAATTAACGTAATTGTAAAAAATGAGTGAAACCTTGATATTCATGGATGTCCTATTTAGTAGAATCAACTCGAGAACATACATACCCACACACAATTAAATGAATGTATTTCTCTGGAAAAATGAATTAAAACTAATTTGAAACTGCAGAAACAAAATAAGGCTGTGAAATTAACATGTCCAGGGATTAACAGACATTTACAGCAGTTCTTTAAGATCCCTTTTATAGATTAATTTATAAAATTATATTTATTGAGTTCCTATTATGTGATAATCACTTTCCTAAGAGATCATCATGTGAAATACAGAAGAAAACACTTTTTAATTGCATTCTGTATTTTTGGAGTTATTATTTTTTAAACAATTACTTCTTCACCCTTCTTATCCAATCCATCAGCACGTAACAAAATATACCTCAAATCTTCCCACTTCTATTTTTCTCCTTTTCTAACATCCAAATCTAAGTGATCATTATCTTTTGCCTGGACCACTGAGATGGATTCCACTCATTACTGACCCATGCTGCTATGAGATAGAACTTTTACTTGGTATTATTTAGTGAAGAGAAAACAAAATATAGAGAAGGAGAAAGTTATAATTTTTTTTAAAGAAAGCTTTGTCCTAATAGGTGAAAAATTGGGAATATGCTTTTCATTTTTAATAAGGTAGAGATCCAGAGTACATATACTTTACTTGGATTGAGGAGAATTTTAAACATTAAATGAGTGATGCCTTTAATACACTAAAATATACTACACTAAACAAAGTTGCAAAATCATAACTTGGTATGTTAAGAACAATTTTATACATCAAATTCATTGTTAATATTGAGAATTTTTAGATACTGAAATACATTACCTAAAAAAGGTTGTAAAATTATAGTTCAAAATGAATGTCTTTAAGTGGGGAGAAATATCTAGAGGCTTTAAGCTTCTCAGAAGGAATTACTATATAACACATGATTCTGGAGAGAATGATATTAAAATGGTGGGCGTGGATGTTTTAAAGACTTGATTACCTGAAAAATGGAGTGGTAACGTTGTTTGCCTTACACAGTTGGCATGGCAAAAATTAAAAGATAAAAACAAAAAATTTAAGCACCTTTTATACTTAAGTTATAGAAGTCAAGTTTTATCCAAATATATTTAAAACTTCCTAAAAATCATTCTTACTACTACCTAGGACACATGCATAACAAAACCAAATTTTCCATCGTTACGGGAAATGATTTATTCTGCTTTTCTATTGTTAGAACTTTTCTAATCAAAAAGGATACTCCCATTTCTCTACACAATATATGCATAGAAACACCTACAGATAAATAAGTTACTGGTTTTACTTTCCTGCCAAGAATTCCAATAGACAGTTTCCAGGGCTACAACAATCTATTCATTGTAAAGAGATTTCATCTATGATGTGATTTATTGAAAAAAAGAACTTTATAATAACATTTGGAAACCTCTTGAAAAATGAAGGCAACCAGTTTACTGCTTTCAATGTCCATACACTTTATTTCTCATTGGACTTCCATTACCACCTTATCTTCATAGTAATAATGTTTTCTATTCCTATGGAAATAAATCATCAGAAAAGTTCAGTTATAGAATTTAACCCAAATAATTTTATTTGATTTGCTTTAAAAATAACAACAAGAGTGGATTTATTTTATATCCAGGGAATTATTATTGAAAACTTTAATGGAGAAAGTGCAATCATTAAAATGAATGCACTTATTAAATGGGTGCTAGATGAGTAAAAATTTCATGCCGATAAATATATTTTCTATAAAAGTTTTCATTTTCTATTTTTAAAATAACTTATATTAGCTATAGATACAGTAACATGTTAGCATAGCATATTGGGACAGTCATATGCATAAACCAAATGTTAACATACGGGTACATTTAATAGATGTATTTCTAATTTATTTCTTGAAGTTATTCAGACATCTGAACTTAAACCTAAACTGGTCCTTATGTGCAAGTGTAAACTTGTGCAACTTACATACGATCTCCATACAAAAAGAAAAAGCATTGAAAACCTTTCCAATAAGATAAAAGCTAAAATCAGATTATCAAAATTAGTTTCACACACATTGTCTCTTGTCAGCATAAAACCGGAAGCATCATATGATAAGTAAAACATGTACCATGCTTTAACTGCTCTCTTCATTTGCATAAACCAAGAACAAGTTAGAGTGAAAGGGCAGTTGTTTCCGTTCAGATCTCATTTGCCAGAGACACAACACTCATGAATTAATGGTGTTCCTTGTCTTAAAATGGAACATGTGTATCACCAGGATAGCCAAAGATTGTACATAATAAAGGTGGGGAAAAAAATCAACATTAGAAAATAAAGAAGGAAATGAGCATGAACATGAATAATGACAACATTCTACCTTTTATCCTCAAATTTTGCAGCATTTATTTTAAAATCTTACTCAGGAGGATGTCACACATAGTAACTGTGTGTATGAAATTAATCGTGATTCTGTGTTTAAGGAGAAATTAATCGTGATTCTGTGTTTAAGGAGAATCTGTCTGTCATACCTTCCTTCTAGACTTCTAAAATATGCTCTCTACCCAAAATATTTACCACAGTTCAAAGCAATGACCATCTGGTTTCACATTATGCTTGCTTTGTCTCATATTCAGACTCTTAATTTAGGACCCTATTCATTTAATGCTCTTTATTGACATGCAAGTTGTCTTTAAGATAGCAATATAATGATGGTCTTAACAAAGAGAAGGTAATGTTGAATCTTTTTGGGGTCATCAGTCAGATAATTAAAACCACAGATTCAAGAGGAAGGTTTACTAGAGAATGTTTTATGGTACTATGATCCATTAAAGTATTTTACTCTGTGCAGAAAAAGAACTGGCTTCTAAATATTACTTTTAAATTTACACTAGAATAATAAATATTACAGGATACGTTGACTTCACACTGTCATTTTCCAAAGTGAATTCCATAGAACACTTAGTTCACAAGATTATTACCAGATGTTAGACGCAAAAAGTATCCTACGGTCCTATACATATAAGAAATAATGCATATTTATTTTTTGAGGAACGTCCACACTGCCTTCCATAGTGGCTGCATAATTTCACATTCCTAATAACAGTACACAAGGGTTCCAATTTCTCCACAGCCTCTCCAACAGTTGTTATTATTTGTCTTGTTGATGATAGCCATCCTAACAGGTGTGAGGTGATATCTCATTGTGGTTTTGATTTGCACTTCACTAATGATTAGTGATGTTTTCATACACTTGTCAGCCATTTGTATGTCTTCTTTAGGGAAATGTCTATTCAGGAATTTTGCTCATTTTTAAATCAGGTTATTTATTTATTTTTGCTATTGAGCTCTATGAGTTCCTAATATATTTTGGATATTAACCCCTTGTCAGATATATGTTTTGCAAATATTTATCCCCTTTGCATGGGTTGCTTTTTCACTCTATTGATTGTTCCCTTTGCTGTGCAGAAGCTTTTTAGTTTGATGTAGTCCCATTTGTCTATTTTTTTTTTTTTTTTTTTTGTAGCTGGTGCTTTTTGGTGTTATATCCAAGAAATCATTGCCAAGACCAATGTCATGAAGGTTTTTCACTATGTTTTCTATTAGGAGTTTTACAGTTTCAGGTCTTACATTAAAGTCTTAAATCTTATTTTCAGTTAATTTGCATGTATGGTGTAAGATAAGGGTCCAATTTCATTCCTTTGCATGTGGATACCCAAATTTCCCAACACATTTGTTGAAGAAATTATCCTTTTCCCATTGTGTATTTTTGACACTACTGTCAAAGATCAGTTGACCAAGTGTGCATGGGTTTATTTTTGGACTCTATTTTGTTCCATTGGTCTATATAGCTGTTGTTATGCCAGTACCATACTGCTTTAATTACTGTAGCTTTGTAATAGATTTTGAAATCAGGAACGTTGATGCTTCTAGCTTTGTTCTTCTTTTTCTTTGCTTTGGCTGTTTGGAATCTTTTGTGGTTCCATATGAATTTTAGTCTGTGTTACATATCCACAAGAATTGAAATCAGGATCTCAAAGTGATATCTGCATGCTTATGTTCATTGCAGTGTTATTCATAATACTTAAGATATGTAAACAACATAAGTGTTCAATGATGGATGAATGGATAAGGAAAATACACATACAATGGAATATTGTTCAGCCTTAAAAAAGAAGGAAATCTGAATGTGTGACAAATGGGTGAATCTATAAGACATAATGTAAATGGAATAAGCCAGTCACAGAAGAAAAAATACTGCACGATTCCATTTATATGAGGTACCTAAAATAGTAAAACTCATAGAAACAGATGGTGGTTGTCAGGGGCTGGCGGGAGAGGAAAATGAGGAGTTGCTATTCAATGGGAATAAAGCTTTGGTTATGCAAGACAGATTCAGTTTTAGAGATCTGTTGTACAACATTGGTCCTTTAATTAACAATATGATATTGTGTACTTAAAAATTTGTTAGGGGGTTAAATCTTATGTTAAGTGTTCTTACCATAATAAAAAAAAAAAAAAAAAAAAAAGAAAGGAAGGAAGAATGAGTTAAACAGATTAAACTGAATTTCTTAAAGCTTTTAATATACTAATCCAAATGGTTAAACTAGGGCATGGTGAGGGTGAGAAATGGTATACAGTATTTAATAAATTTGTTTCACCATTGTATTTGTCAGGGATTTCCAGAACCAGAATCAGAAGAATACATACTCATACATACATAAACAGAGGGTGCCAAAAAATGTATACACATTTTAAGAAAGGAAAACTATTAAAATTGTAATACTCAATATATACCGATAACAAAAGATGAATACAAGTCACGTCTGACTTCTGCAATTACAAGAGGTGCTCAAAGTAGTTACCATCAGCGTCCAGACACTTCTGATTATGGCGAACTACTGCTTGAGCAACGTTTACCAAAGTGTTTACCTGTATACATGGTTTTGGATACACACACACACACACACACACACACACACACACACACACACACTGATTCATTATAAGACTTAGTCTACATGGTTTTAGAAGCTGAGAAATTCTAAGACGAGCTGCTTGCAAGCTGGACAAACAGGAAAACTGGTGGTATGATTCAGTCCAGGTTCAAAGGCCTGAGAACTGGGGGACCAAAGGTATAGATCCAAATTTGAAGAGCTGAGAATTGGGCCTGGATGGTATAAATCCTGATCTGAGTCCAAAAACCCGAGAACCAGGAGCACTAATGTATGAGGGCAGGAGAAGATGGATGTCTCAGCTCAAGCAGAGAGCAAAATAGCCCTTCCTTGCCCTTGTCCTATTTGGCGCTCGATAGATTGGATGACACCCCCCCGCCACATTAGTGAGCACAGTTCTTCTTTACTCTGTCTACTGATTCAAATGTCAATCTCTTCCACAGACACACCCGGAAAGAATGTTTTACCAGATAGCTGGGCATCCCTTAATCTAGTCATGATGACACATAAAATTAACCATCAAATCATGGAACCCTTTTTTTCTAAGGACATATCATAGGTTTAGAGTTTAGTTAATGCTGCTGAAGATAAAAGGAAAAAAACCCACATTTAAAAAAATAGGCCAAAGTAGTCATTTCTCTGTAATAGTGGTTAACAGCTTAATGAAAATATTTCCCAAGAGCTTAAGTATAGAACTAATTTTCCACACAGTTTTTCCATGGAAAACACCCCTTTCATCGAGAATCATTTAAAAAATTATTCTCTCCTTTCATGTCACTGGTTGCCAATGAGGTCATTATTGCAATTTGAAAACAGCTGTCTTTCTTTTCACGCGACTCTTTCAAACATGTAGTAAGACTTTGGGCATCACAGACCCTAGGCACCGAATATCAATGACTATGAGTTTTAAAATTAAGGAACCATAGAGCTAAAACATATTGAAATTTAAGTTAACTAAGAACTCATCCACAAAAGTTTGTTCACATGTTAAAGTTTGCACAGATAGGATTATATGTAATAACTTTTAAATTTAAGAGACATATTAATATTAGTGCTCTAAATTTTCTGTAATTTTTCAATTTTTGAAAGTGAAGAGGGAAAATTATGATTTTTTTTTTTTTTAGTGACAGGCACTACTTAGATGCCAGCCAAAAATATTGCGTATCATGTGTTTAAAGCCCAGAGCCAACAAATACCATTCCTGCATTTCAATGTCACTGAAATAAATGAAAGCAATCATATCCGGTGTAAACTCTATGCCTATTTGGGGAGCTAAATAATCACCTCTGTTGGACCTATAGCTAGATGGATGGTATAAAATCAGCAAAAACTGTAAATTAAGGTATTGCCCTTAAGCTCAGTTTTCAGAAGCAAGGATTGACAGGAATATGGGAGAGACTTCTCTCTCCCAGACTCATGGAAATGGAACTAACATGCCCAGGTTTTTTCTTTCAAGTATTTCTGATAACTAAAGTGAATATAATGAACCTTCAGTTACTTTGAAGGTTAGAAGAGGTTGCCTGAGAAAACAATGAGTGACATGTGGTCATGGGAATGGACAGATCACTGTTTCAGATATAGGGGAAAATGACAGGAGGGATTTCAAGAATATTCTGTACAAATTTTGAAATAGAACAGGTACTCATGGTATGAATGTCTTAGCTGCTTCTGAATAGAGGCAAGGGGTGGCATTTGCATATTTATTTTTTTTCTTGCACAGAATGTAATATCATAAGCTTAAAGGGGAGACATGCTATTTCCCTTTTCTAGAAATATTTATTGATAAAGTCAAGCTGATGCCTGAGTACATTTGAGTCAGGCCACATAGGTGTTGAGAGTTAATACTCCAAATAGGACGTGATGGAAGATGCCCCTGCTATTTCCTTTCCTTTATTAGTCCTAAAAAATTCACGGGAAGGAATTTAAGGGTTGGTCAAGCAATAAAAACTAATGTTGATACCTACAAGGTAAAAATACCAAATTAAATTGATCTAGATACGGGGTTTCTCAACAGTAGCACTATTGACCTTTGGGGCAGGGCAATTCTTTGTTGTTGGGGCCTGTTCTGTGTATTGTACGGTATTGCAGCCATCGTGGTTCTTACCCACTCGATGGAAATAGCACCCCCATCACTTGTGACAGCCAAAAGTATCTCTAGACATTGCCAAATATTCCCTATGGGGAAAAACATCCCCGGTTCAGAGACATTAGGAATTTCTACTGTGTAGAGTAAAAGGCAATATTCAGAAGGTAGAAACATATTGACTTTATAGTACGACTATTATACATGAGTCTACAACATTAAAATGGAGACACTGTATAGAACTGCTATATACTTCTTACCAAAAAGAAATGAGTACTTATGTCCACCTTAATAGTTACAAGGTTGTTCGTAGCAACTTAATTCATAATTATGAAAAAGTAGAGACTATGAAAATGCTCAACACTAAAATAAATAAATTGGAGTATATTCACAAAATGGAATACTACTCAGAAATGGAAAAAAACAACAACAAATGAGCTATTTAACACACAGCAACATGGATGGAGTTCACACACTTGATGTTATGTGAGGGAAACCAGAATCAAGAGTAATGTGTGATCCCATTTATGTGATGTTCAAATGATATACAACACTAGAAGTTACAAGTGGTTACTTTGATGGGAGGACTGGTGGTTGTCTTGAAGGGGCATGAGGGAGATTTCTAGGGAACAGACGATGTTTTAAGTGTTGATCTGGTGATGGATGCATGGAAGTGTACATATGTACAAATTCACTGAGATATATATTTAAGATCTATGCATTTCATATTATGTAAGTTATTAGTCAATAAAAAGTAAATATAATAGTAAGTTACTTAAAGACTGTGTATTTTAGGCGGTAGATGAAAAGGAAAAAAACTCAGGATAACCTAGCATGTTATCACCATTTCTATTTTATTATGACCATTTGTTGACCTGTTTTCAGGTAGGTAGGTAGGTAGACAGACAGACGGACGGACGGACAGACAGACAGACAGACAGACACTTTTAGTTTGCTAGGGCTGCCAAACCAAGTATCACAGACTGAGGTGGCTTAAGCAACGAAAATTATTTCTCACAGTTCTGGAGGCTAGAAATTCAAGATCAAGATGTCAGCAGATTTTTTTTTTTTCCTGAGGCTTTTCTCCTTGGCTTGCTGATGGCTGCCTTCTCTTGTGTCTTCACCTGGTCTTTCCTCTGTTTTAGAGTCCCTGGTATCTATGGGTCCTTATCTGCTTTTCTTGTAAGGATACCAATCAAATTGGATTACAGCCCACCCTAATGGCTTCACTTGAACTTAATTACCATCTTAAAGGCTCTATCTCCAAATACAGTCACATTCTAAGGTGCCGGGGTTTAGAGCTTCAGCATATGAATTTGGTGGGTGGAATGCAATACAGCCTATAATGTATATATACTGTCAACTCTACATTTGAAAACATTAGTAGGCATACGCAAACCTGCTTGGTGTCAGGCATGGTTCTAGGCGATTAAAATATACTGCTCTAATTTCAATAGCTCACCCGAAAAGCAATTATTATTTTTAATACCCACTGCAGATGGGAAAACAGGTCTAGAGCAATAAGTGACTTATTCAAATTAACTAGCTTTTAGCTGGCTAACCTGGGATTAATTCTCAGGTTTCTTTACCTCTAAATACAGCCGTGTTTCCCCAAAAATAAGACCTAGCTGGACAATTAGCTCTAATGCATCTTTTGGAGCAAAAGTTAATATAAGACCCGGTCTTATTTTACTATGATATAAGACGCGGCATAATATAATATAATATAATATAATATAATATAATATAATATAATATAATATAATATAATAGATACTGGGTCTTATCTTATTTTTTGCTCCAAAAGATACATTAGAGCTGATTGTCCAGCTAGGCCTTATTTTCAGGGAAACACAGTATTACATCATGTCATCTCTATTACTACAAACACACACACACACACACACACACTCACACATAAATGAAAAATATAATTACTAGTATGTGAATTTAAATAGGTTAAGTACTTTTTATAGCACTGGGCAACTTTTGACCATTTGCATATTCAATCAATGTAAATAAACCTATATGGAGTGAGTGGGTAAATATACGAGTATACTGCAAATTCAGTTTTATTTAAGTTATGTGTTTTTCCATTAATTGTAAAGTAAGTGCCATAGCAACAGAACTGGTTTAAAATAAATTCCCATGAAAGAGAACTGATTGGCAGGAACAGATTTTAGAAATCTTCTGCATGCCCAGAGAAAGGAAACAAAGGGCTGGATGACAAGCTAAAAAATATAAAATTAGCCAAATCCATGAAGCCTCACTATAGGAGACACTTAGGTAAAAACACCTATGTGACTATAAGATTCAAAATTGTTTTAAATGCCTGTATTGTATAAGTATATATGTGATATATGAACAAAAATTCAGATTTTAAAATCCTTCTGAGTGTGGTTTATGAATCGTTACTTTAATCATTTTGATGCTTCCCTCCCATTTGAGATCTGCACTCATTTCTATAGATTCTCACACCCCAACCACTGGCATGCATTTCTCACACGCTTCCCCTTATTGTCCCACTTCTGTCACCCAACTAGGTTACTATGATTGTCTTTTCCTTGACCTCTTGCTCTACCTTATGTCAGGATCCACAGAAAGGTGTGGAAGGGCTGTGGAATCCCATGGTAGGGATCTAAATTTTAATCCAATTGTAAAATTGGTACAAAGAAACAATTATTATAGTAATTTTAGAGATGAGAAAATTGAGGAAAAGAGAAAGTTAAATGACTATTGAATTTTATTCATAAAGACATCTTTTGCTTAAAGGAGATATTAAATGCCACCCTGAAATGACTAAGGCGGCTACTCACATTACATGCTATCAGGTCACGTGTTCCAATGATTGTGTTTATATAGGGGGAGAGCTTTTATTATGTTTAATTTCTAATACATCCTTTTTGCTTCCTTAACATCTTAGGATATCAGCCAATCCAACAAAGGAGGGACACTTATTTTAATAAGAAGGTATATCTTCCTTTATGACCTAGTAAGTAATTTCATCTCTCATGCATCCATTCATTCTGGCAGCACTTATATTAAATACCTACTCAGTGCTAGGTATTGTGTTCAGCATTGGTAATACTATGATGAAGAGAAGACAGTTGCTGGGCATCATAATGGGCCTACAGGCTTAGAAAGAGAGAAATATATACAAAGATACTTACTACAGGCTTAGAAAGAGAGAAATATATACAAAGATACTTACTACAGGCTTAGAAAGAGAGAAATATATACAAAGATACTTACTGTCATGGGAAAATAACCGAAATGCACAGGTTACTATGGGCAAACACGAAGGATCCACTGACCAACTAGCTGACACAGCTGGATCAAAGATAGATTGGTCAGTATTTCAAAACATGACCTCTGAACCTTGGCTTCCAACTTATCCCGAGATAGGATTTCTTTATTTGCCCTGAGTCATTCCAATCGATACTAATGACTCTGATTTCATTCTAAATATGTTCCTGTTTGAGTCATTCAAATCAAAAGTGCTAAAGTCATTCACAGGAGCCTAGAAAGGAACCTAGAAATGGTACATAAAATATATGAGGTCTTGTTTTATCTGTGTGTTGGTTTATTTTTAACTGAAAGAAGCTCCTCATCCCAAGTCTAAGTCTTAACATCAAATAATCCTAAAGCACTATTGTTAAACAGGTATCAAATATGCTCAGCACTGTTTATGGTTCTGCTGGATAAAGAAGATTAGAGCATGGGACTGCACTGAGGGAATTTACAGTTCAGTTGTAGAGATAAAATTAGCTTGTAGGAAACAATTAGAGAAAGATGAAGTGTTAGACTGCATGCTATTCTCCATAAGGATTTAGAGAACAAGAAAGCTCTTGGTGGCCTATATATCCTGAAGTCTGGCTGGATAGAAAAACATGAGAAGAAAGGGCATCCTGGGACAGAAAGCATGGGAAAAATGGCATGAACTTATCTGAATGTAAAATGAGTGCACAAGATTGATTATAACCCAGCTGGAGCAGAGGTGCCCCTGAGGCACTAGTAGGAAACAAAGCATTATGGGGCATCTCATATTATAGGAAATATGGAAACCTGGTTACAGGAGGATGGATAGCAAGTCCCTGATTCAGATAACTGACATGAATCAGAGGAGAAACTGCATTAGCAAAAAATAAGTTTAGAAACATTTCAAAGGCACATTAGTTTTATCTGAATATGATTTATTCCATTAACCCATCGGGCCAAGTGTAAGGTTTTTTATTATATGCTTTTGGATAATAGACTCAGAAGTGCTTGCTGCAGACAGGATGCCTATTGAAAGTGAAAAACTTATACTCACACCCCAGGTCATAATGGTGGGCAGCATGGTCTGCTAACCAATGGCCTGGTGGGAAAACAAAAAAGTGGAAGGAAATGAAGCAGAGAGAGCTTGGTCAGGCTGATGAAAGCTGATATCCCTGGTTTCATTCTCACACCATTTGGACTAATTTCACCAGTGAGTGAAAGCACGTAGAATACCTGATTTAGGTTAGGCTTTTTCTCTGTAATAAATTCAGATCCTGAGAACATCTAGATGGTTGTAAATTAATGTTTTGTGCCTGGGAGTTTTAGATACTGGTGTTTTTTTAATGCATTTTCTTATCCAAACCAATAAGTATACTGTGCCTCAAAACTTTACCAGAAATGACTGTTTACTTTTGTCCATATCCAGTGAAAGTAAATATATTACATCTCTGGACAGTCTTTGAAGAGCAAAAGGAGTTCCCAGGATCTAAAGCACACTGCAAAATGAAGGCAGTGATCTGGGTTGAATTTCATCCCACAGTGTCCTATATCTTGCCAGTAATGTATCTTGTGCTTTTTCATCCATGTTCTTTTAGAGTTCGATGGGTTAACTAACATGTTTTGACAGCAATTATACCCTTAATGTAATTTTCACCAGTTGAAAATATAGGTGAAGACTACACGTTTTCTAGTAAGACAGTGATAATTTTGGAGGTTACTAAATTGCGTTGAAAAAAACATTTAAGGATATATACTGGACATTTTGTTATACATATTATAAATCAAATTTACTTCAATTGTGCAATTTTTGACGACCTTATATAAAGCTTTATTTATATTTAAGTTACTTTTACTAATTGTCTTTTCTTTGGAATGGTCTGTTATTTCATAAAATAATATATTTTCAATATTAAAAAATCAAGCAACATTAAAAACTACAGACAAGAATTAGTAGGAATAAACATCAAGTAACTATCATCCCAGGTACCTCTCTATACACATATAAATAAAGATAGATAGAATTTCATACAGTGGGATTATATCAAACACGGTCATATATTTTTAATGAATATAATTAATGCAATTTCATTTGCAAATAAGTGAAGAAATAATCAGAAGTGAAATAATTATTAGTTTTTTAATGATTTATCTAGGTGCTTTATAAATTTAAGAAAAATTAACATGAAACAGCATTAAGATGTTGGCTTCAATTGTAATTATGATTTTTTAAAATAAATATTTGAATTTTAAGCCATAGTGATTTTTTTCCTGTGTGAAAGACAGGAAAATAAGCCTGTCATTCCTCTTCCTGTTCCAATTTTATATTAACTCACTTTTTTCAAGTTTATAATATTTATATTCTGTTCTACAAATGGGAGTCTCATAGTCTTTATTTTCATTTCCAATTTTATATTTATTTGTATTCAAAGCTCTTCAGTACTTTTACCAAATAGTCAACATTCCTTAGTTTTCTGGGTTTGATTTGTTTTCTTTTGGTTTGATCTTAATTGCTTGGATTTATCATCAAATTGTCCTCCCACGCCCATGAAAGGGGTGCTAAGATCTTTTATGCTTGATCATCTTTCTATTATCCTTTTATCTTTTCCATTTATTATTTCCTTACAATGTTCCAAATTACAAAGGGTAAAACAAAATCACTTCTCCAGATACTACTCTTCTGAACTCCTCCCTCCTTTTTAAATTGGGATAGATTACTTCCCAGTGGGACCTTCCAAATAGCTATAAGCATGGAACTTTTCTTCCCTGCTCTCTTCTGTTTTGCTTTACTCTCTGGTTCTGATGAACAACATCCTTCAATAACATCCTAAGAAAGCATGAAACATATTCTGTGTTTTTGCACATTAGTCAATATTCACACAGGCAAAGTTTGAAAATAATATACTTGGATTTGTATTTTAGTCTCTGCCCACATTTCTAGTCAATTTTGGAGAACTGAAAATAACTTCATTATTTGTGCAATTGAGGGAAAGTAATAACACAGTTTTAGGAAAAAACATATATGTACTACAAATGTCAACTTTATAATATGTATACAATTACTTATGTAACAAAATTAAATGAAGGGTATGCATTATATATCTCTTCTGCGTTCCCCTAACTCCTACTTATCTACTCAAATCTTTTCCTAAACTCTTAAATCAAATATGTATACACAAGTATATATTTAAAGTTCAGTCATTTTCCATGAATAGATAGTTCTCAAAGGGGACATATACATGGCCAACAGACACATGAAAAGATGCTCAACATCACTAACCAGTAGAGAAATACAAATCAAAACCACAATGAGATATCACCTCACACCTGTCGGAATGGCTATTATAAAGAAGACAACAAATAACAAGTGTTGTCAAGGATGTGGAGAAAAGGGAACCCTCATGCACTGTTTGTGGGATTGCAAATTGGTGCAGCCACTATGGGAAACAGTATGGAGGATCCTCAAAAAACTAAAAAGAGAGCTACCTTATGACCCAGCAAATCCTCTTCTGGGTATTTATCCAAAGAAATCCAAAGCACTAATTTGAAAATATGTATGCAGCCCTATGTTCATTGCAGCTTATTCACAACAGCCAACATATGGAAGCAACCTGAGTGTCCATCGACAGACGATTGGATATGCCATATACAATGGAATATTACTCAGCCATAAAAAAGAATGAAATTTTACCACTTGTGACAACATGGATGGACCTAAAGAGTATTATGCTAAGTGAAATAAGTCACACAGAGAGAGACAAATACCATATTATTTCACATAACAAAATAAATGAACAAACAAAACAGATTCATAGATACAGAGAACAAATTGATGGTTGCCAGATGGGAGGGGTACTGGGGGGATGGGTGAAAAAGGTGAAAGGGATTAAGAAGTACAAATTGCCAGTTATAAAAATAGTTACAGGGATGTAAAGAACAGCATAGGGAATATAGTCAATAATATTGTTATCGTAATAACTATGTATGGTGTCAGATGGGTACTAGACTAACCAGGGTGATCACTTTGTAAGGTATATAAATGTCGAATCACTATGTTATACAGCTGAAACTAATACAATACTGAAAGCCAACTGTAATTTAAAAATAAATTTAGAAAGAAAGGGTTCAGTTCAGCTTTTATGCTCAGCAATTGAAGTATATTTTTTCAATTATCCTTTATTTTTAATAGATTAATAGCAAATGACTTAATTATTGTATAATCTCTTACAAGGCCAAAAAAATGTATTACTGAAAAATAAAAAAAAACAAAGTGATTAAAGTTCAGTTATCATTACATTTGATAACTACTTCCTTTCTTCATCATTCTAAGAAACTCAGAAGAAAATTTGTTTCTTGCTCAGGTCAAAATATGTTTAGAAAGTGTCGTGCGGGGAGTCATGCGGGGTCTCTGCTCCCGCTCCCTGCACAAGAACGCAGGACACGGTGAGGCCAAAAAGGGACCCCCAACAGAGCCATAGGTAGGGGAGTCATACTAGTATATTCTCGCTGGTGGCATTATAGTCTCACTGGAGGCTGGATCCACACTGTCCGCAATCCGCCATCCTAACTGCAATCCGCGCTTGCCAGCCCAGCCGCCACCTTCTTGCTAGCGTAGCCATAGCAGTTATATTAGTGACCAATGGCTCACTGGTTACAGTTGACAGCCAACTAGCCACAGTTGATGGCCATCCAATCACAGTTGATGGCCATTTACTACCTGAGCCAGCACCTTTCTATGTGAGGCTGAGAGCCTGGAAACTGCTTTCTGGGGTTCTGTCCCCACAGAAAGTCAAGAAGAAAAATTATTAATTCTTTAAGAAGTAATTTCTGACATTAGATCCTGGCTTGCAGTCCTCTACAGGGAAGAATTATTTGCTTCCCAATTATATAATGGGAATTTAATTTGCAAAAACGTTTTCTTAATATCCTGACCACAAACTATTTTTTCTTCATTTTATTAAAAATTACTGCACATATATGTATCATATCTTTCTGGCAAACCTACCTCCTAATTTTTTCCCTTATTATTATGTAATGATGAAACTATTTTTTTCCATTTCATTGTGTTACTCCTTTTCTTCATTAGCTTTGTATACTCCCGGTAAAATAGATCAATTTGGAGTAGACACGCCAAGGATATATTTTTCTTGTCCATATTTCATGTGTAAATTCAAAGTGCATATCACTTCTAAATATTCCTTTTTTGAAATACTGGTATTTGCAACCCATTAATGTTTCCTTGAAGTGATCTTCAGTCTCATTTACTTTAATGTTTCTTTGTAGTACACCATAAACAGTAAATTTTTGTTATTTCTCTTTGAAAGTTTCCTTTCTTAAGTTCCTAAAAGGCAGGGACTCAATCTATTGGACCATCATTGTAAAGCCCTTAGCACAATGCATAATCAAAACGGTTTTACTACTTAGGTTAACGATAATGTTGTGCTCTTAATACAATTGTCAGAGACAAAGAGGAACTGGGAAGCCACTAAGTTAATCATTTTGTTCCCGAACTAATGTACTATATTGAAACCAACCCAGAAAAAAATGGTTATATACATTTAAACTTTTCACAGAAAGCAAGTACACAGATTTTTTTTTTTTGGGGGGGTGGTGGTAAATAGCTAATTCTAACATTTTCACATCATGACAACTCATGTATGTATTTATAATGCAAATTTCTGCTGGCTTAAGAGAATTTTCTATTATTCTTGTTTTTAGCTTGAGATGATTAAGTCTTCCTCACACACCAAATTCTACTTAAATATTTCATCAAGATTCTCCATTCTCTACATGTTTTGAGTCCTCCAGAAGCTGACCTTGAGATAAGGATTTGTATGTAAGTGATTCATTAAAAACAAATAAATACTTTCAGGGCAAACCAGTTTGGGAGTGGGGAAAGTAGGACAAAAAAGGGATTTATCAGTAGGAAAATTTCCAAAAATTCAGAAGAAATTTGCAGGCTTTGAGTTCTCCCACCTGCGTAGGGAGAGGGAGATGGTTTCTGGTAGTCTGAGGACAACTCTCCAAAAAGAACTAGTTGATGAGAGTGAAAGCACAGTAACTGGGGAGAGGATAGATGATAATACTCAGTAGGGATCTGAGCTCTGGACAGAGTTAAGCAAAACAATTGTGCTTAACCTTTGTAAATTTTAATGTATTAGCTACTTTTAATATAGTGTCCATCTTTTCCACCCTACTTGTGAAAAGGTAGAGATGAATCTTGTCATTTGGGAATGTTTACTCATCTGAGAACTGAGAATAATAACAACATCTGTTTAGTGGGGTTCTCATAGGAATTAAGGAAGTTAATATATGTAAAATGTACATAGAACAATGACTGGTACAAACCTAGGAAGAGCTCAATATAGGTTATTATTGTTATTATCTTATTATTACTGTTGTGATTATTGCTATAAAGGAAGCCCTTGTCTAAAAGCCCTCATAAGTATCTAAGCATTCAGAATGTACTAAGATTATTTCACATTTACTCAACTCTCAGTCTCATGACATCTACATGATTTATTGTGTATATGATATTATGCTAACCCTGGATAGAGCTGTATTAATGCCTTTTGTTGAAACTGTTGCCATTTTAACTGAATGTTAAACGTCACTGTCCTTGTCATTTTAGAGATTTATCAGAGGCCTCACAAGTGAGAAAAAATGTAGTAAGTATAAACTATATGAACATTCTAAAGAAGAATAACAGAATGTCTATAAAAATAAAGTAAGATAGTATGAAACAATCACTTCACATCTACTAGAATAAAAAGACAGACACAAGCTGGTGGTGGTGAGGATACGGAAAAATGGTGGAAATGTAAAGTGATGCAGTCACTTTAGAAAACAGGCTGGCAGTTCCTCAAAAGTTAAACATAGAGTTTCCACATGACCCAGCAATTCCACTCCAAGGTATATACCTAAAAGGAAATAACATATATCCACACAAAAATTGTACACAAACCTTCATAGCAGCATTATTTATAATAGTCAAAAAGTAGAAACAAAGCAAATGCCTATCAACTGATGAACGAATACATAAAATGTGATATATCCATGCAATGGAAGATTATTTGGAAATTGAAAAAACTGAAATACTCTTCTACTACCCTTCCTTACCTTCTGGTAACCACTAAATTGTTGTCCAGGTCTATGAGTTTTTGTTTGTAGAAGAGGGTAAAGGAGGGGCCAAATATATGGTGATGGAAAGAGAATTGATTCTGGGTGGTGAACACAGAATGCAATACACAGATGATGTATTATAGAAATGTACTCTTGAAACCTATAAAATTTTACTAATGTCACCCCAACAAATTAAAAATAAATTGAAAAATGATACGTGCTACACATCAATGTATGACCATTGAAACCATTATGCCCAGAAGCGAGTCACAAAAAAACCACGTATTACATGATAGTCTTCATATGAAATGTCCAAAATAGGCCTATCTTCAGAGACAGAAAGCATATGACTGCTTGCGCGGGGTTGGGAGAAGGACAAATGGGTAATGACAGTTAGTGACTGTAGGCTTTCCTTTGTGATGATGAGAATATTCTACAACTAGGCTGCAATAATGTTTGTAGAACCTTTTGAATATACTAAAAAAAACAACACATTGAATTGTGTACTTTAAGTGGGTGAATGGTACGGTGTGTGAATGATATTTCAGTAAAGCACTTTAAAAGAATACATTTTAGAAAATATTGAAAGACGGGTTATGGCAAGTTCTGCCAGGTTTGGATTAGGCCACTATTCACCTCTAGGCTCTTTATACAAAGTTGAAAAATCTTCGGGTGGATGAAGGTGCTCAGTAGTGTGGCTTTCTTTGGAGATAGTTGTTAGTACGCTGTGCATCTCCAACACCAATAATCCCTGCCCCGTCTCTGCCCATTGCTTCTTGGGAGTCAATAGGGTAGGGAAGAGGGGTGCTGCATCTCACCACAAGCTTAGTGAGAGAACCTTCGTAAGAGAGAACCGTGAGTTGGAGAGCTTCAAATGTATCCCCTGGAGACTGAGACCGGACAGACTTGTCTAACTCACTCTTGAATATTCAAGAGCAAGTGTCTGAGGGTAGAGTTTTACTAATCAATGTCTGAGGAAATAGACTCAGCTTTGTGGGATGAGGATTCATGCATTTATTCTGGGGCTGCTGACAACCTTGGAGAAGGATGCTGGGTCCATTTCAAGAGAAGCCTCACCTAACATGCCTGCCTGTAGGGTACAGAGATCCCAACTGAAGAGATGAATGAGACACTAAGGGACTTAAGATTTGATTGGTAGTGATGGAGGCAATGTCCACATCAATTTAGCTTTAAGTAAGAGATTTCTTGAGTGTCAGTGGGTTTCTGAAGAAGCAAGAAAAACAACCTAATGAGAATAAGAATCAGAATTTGGAATCTGCTACCTCTGAGGACATCCAAGGCAAAATATTTCTACCAATCCAAAGAAGAACATTCTCCATATTTTCCTCTCTTTTCTTCTCCCAACCCCGACACCTTTACCCAAGTGGCACTCTTATCAGTGGGAGAAGAGGAGAAGCTGAACAAGGTGGGGAAGCATTAAAAGGGGGTCCCACTCACTCCAGTATAGGCTTCCAGGCATAAAGCAGTCCTGAGCAAAACAAGGGAGGGTGTTTACATTAGAGGAAATTTGGGGTTTGATTATCGATGGGCCTAGATTGTTATTATCTATGTGGTATGGGTTGAATTATGCCCACAAAAATATATGTGGGAGTCCTAACCTCTAGAAACTTAGAATATGACCTTATTTGGAAATATGGTTCTTGCAAATGAATTAATAATTAAGTTAGAATGAGGTCATCATGGAATGCAGTGGGTCCCCCATGTGATATGACTGGTGTCCTTATAAGAATGTGGCCATATGAAGACACAGAGACACAGGGAGAATGCTATATAAACATGGAGGCAGAGAATGCCAAGCCAAGGAATGCTAAGGATTGCTGGCAATCACCAGAAGTTAGGAAGACATGATGAAGGATCCTCTCCCTGGAGCCTTCGGAGAGAGCACGGCTCTGCCAATGCCTTGTCCTTGGACTTCACCTTGTAAGTCACCTAGTTTGTAATATACGATAAGAATGATAAACTATGGGATTGGCTGAGGTTTCATTCATAGGTAGGGTAGGATAAACCATGACGGTGGATTTGAAGGGGCAGTGTAGGAACGAACAGGTGGTTTTCCACTTGTACCCAACCAAATGTAGCTAATGCAATTGACCAGTTAAACTGTAACTATTCCATAAATATTTCCAAAGCATCCTGTACATGGCTAATCCAGTCCTCACAATGTTTCTTTTTCTTCCCTTCATGCGCCACTCACAACTTGTGTTTTTGACGGGGTTTTAGCTTCATTATTTGGTTCCAGTATCTCAGACTTTCCTTTGTGTTTTTCATTGTCACTTTCCTAAGTAACGGATTGTCATTTTCAAGAACAGATGGCAAATAAGAGTTCCTATAGTCCTGAGTCTTCAATAGCTGTAAAAAAAATTCAGGTTTGTTATGGCCACGGTACACATGAATCTAGCAGATCAGGGTGCATTTCATAGTTCAAGATAAGAAACGTGGCCTCTGGCTAATTAAAAATGAAAAGTAGTACTACTGAAAAAGGATGCAAACATAAACATTATTGAGCATTTTCTAGTGCCAAGCCTTCAAATGCACTCTTTACCTCTAAAGCATTTCTATGAGGTCATACTATTTTGTCCCTATTTAACAGATGAGGAAACTGAAGTTTTGAATAAGTAGCTCATCCAAGGTTGTTCAGCTAGTAAACTAAAGAATGAATAATTCACTTCAGATCTGTCTGACCCCAGAAATAGAGCTAAGGTGAAGACCTCATCATGATTAGGCTGCAACCACTCTGAGTGCTGGCTGAATCATCACGGAGACTGACTCAGCAGCTTTCTACTTCATTCAGCAAGGCAGCCAATGCTGGAGGCACTCAACAAGGACCCCTAGGCATTCATCATTTTCATGTATGCAGCCTTATTTCCCAAATGACAGCTCTTTGCGAGTAGTTGCTTAAAGGAATCTGGTGGAGCACGGGGCAGTCTGGAGTGCCTAGAATTAATTCACATGCCCCAGAGGCCCTCAATCAATGACCGATGGAAGTCAGTGTACAAATACCCCACCTGCCTCCCTCGTTGGGCAGGATAATTCTAAGGCATGTATTATAGTCTCCCAGAGTTTCCCAAGGGAATAAGGTCCAGTCGTCCTACTGGTAACTTGGTTGATAATGCACCCTCCATTGGATGCTTTCCTCTCCCTGTTTCATTCCCCATACCTAGTATTTCCTGGTCTCTCCTCCCAAATAAACTACTTGCTCTCGAATCTTTGTTTCGGGATCTAGGGTCTACTTCTGGGGGAAGCAAAACCAAAACAATCAATTAATGCACGGACACTAAATTTGCTGGAATTCTCATCACAAGTGAGTCTACACAATTATATCACAATTAAAATTGTTTTAGACTTTAAACAAGAGATATTAAGTATTTTAAGTAGTAGTCTAGTTTTCTCATAAAGTTGCTATGCTATGGTACACTCTGCCTGACTTTAACAGAACACCTAAGGTAGTGGCAACTACCTTAGTAGAAAGGTTCTACCTAAGTAGAAAGGTTCAGTTTACTGGATACAAATTTTAAGCAAGAATTAGGTAATATTAGTAGTAATATAATCAACTGCCATTTATTTAGAATTTACTGTGTGCAGTCAGGCGCTGTGCTAGACGTTTAAATGCAGTTCATTTTTTTAATTTGTTTGGTTTTTGTTGTATTAATTTTTAACTATAAAATATTTCAAAATTACAGAAAAGTTACAAGAATAATTCAAACACCTTCACCAAGACTCATCAATTTTTAACATTTTGCCACATTCGATTTTTTTCATTCTCTCTTCCTTATTTCTCTCCCCCCACCGCCACACACACACACTCACGCACATGAAGTATTTTTCTCTGAACCATTTGAGAGTAGGATATATATACATACATACATATATATGTGTATATATATATATATATATATATATATATATATATTTCCTTTATTCCTTATTACCTGATAAAAAGGATATTCTCTTATATAACCATAATACAGTGATCAAATTCAGGGAATCTAATATCGATACAACACTTTAATCTATAGTTCATACTCTAATTGTGTTAATTTTTCAAATAATGTTCTTTAGAACAGCATCTTTTCCCATATCAGAATCCAACCTAGAATTACATATTGTGTTTACTTGTCATATCTCTTTAGTCTCTCTTAATCTGGAATATCTTCTTTTTTTTTTTTTTGGTCTTTCGTGACTATTTCTTAAAAACCATAAACCAGTTACATTATAAAACGTACTTCAATTTGGGTTTGTCTGATGTTTTCTTATTATGAAACTCAGGTTATGAAGTTTGGATTAATATACTATTAATGTATAAGTGGTGTATATCATATTAATTGGTGTCATATCTTTTTGAGGGTATTGCATCTGGAGGCACAAGATATATGTTTGCCCCCTTTTTTGGTGATATTAATTGTGGTAGGCCTAATTCTAAGAGGACCCCCACTCCTAGTGTGTATATACCTGTACCATCCCCTCCCTATGAGTGGGAGTGAAACAGTGTATATCATTCCTGTGATTAGGTTATGCTATATGACATAGGTGAAGGGATTTTGCAGATGTAAAGAATGTCCTAAATCAGTTGACTGTGAGTTAATCAAAAAGAAGAGTATCCTAAGTGGGCCTGACGTAATCAGGTGAACACTTGGAAGGGCCTAAGCCCTCACAGATGTCAGAAATTCCAGCTGTGAGAGGGTTTATGGAGGAGGTCACGTGGCCAGGACCTGCGAGATAATCCAGTCATGCTGTGCCCAGACCTCTGACCTACAAAAACTGAGTTAATAAATGGGTGTTGTTTTAAGTTGCTAAATTTGTGTTGTTACACAGCAATAGAAAACTAATGTGATAATTTTGAATACTTGCATAAGGTGATATCCAGTTTCTTATTTCCTTTAGCTTTTTACACAAAGGTAGTGTGCTAGAGAGATTTTCTTTCACTTAGAAATTATTCAAATATTAATTCACTGATATATTCTCATTATACTTTATAGTTGATCACTACTTTACTGTGTATATGCACGATATTGATTCAACTAACATCCTATGTTTAGCTATTTAGGTAGATTCCAATATTTTTACAGTTACAAATAATGGTGCAATGAAGAACTTTGCGTATATGTATGTTTGCAGTGTAGAAGGTATATGTCCCAGCTAATTCCTAAAAATGAGACTGCTCGGTCAAAGTATAATTACATATGTACTTTTGTTTTGCTATAGCCAACATTTCCTCCATTTGCTATGGACCATTTTGCAATTCTAACAACAATCTATAAGAGTGACTGTTTATAACTTCCTAAATAGAGTATATTGTCAAGCTTTCGAATTTTAGCCAATCAGATGGGTGAGAACAGTACCTCAATATAGTTTTAATTTGTATTTCTCTTATTGTTAGTGAGCAACATCTTTTCACATTATTAAGGATATTTTTATATGTTTTTTGTAAATTGTCTATGTTTTTGCCCATTTTCTATAGAACTTTTCTCTTACTCAACATTTAAGTTTTTTTTTTAAAATTAGGATTATAAAACATCTCTCTGTGTCAAATGTCACAAAATTTCCCCCCAATTTTCATTTGTCTTTTCATTTTTCCTTGTGAGTTATTTTATGCCGTCAAATTAATTAATTTTTTATTTGTGGCATCTGAATTTTGAGTCATAGTTAGAAAGTCTTTCCGTACACCCAGGTTATAAAGGAATTCACCCTTTTTATTCACCAGTTTTCTTCTATGAGGTTAGTGCAAAAGTAATTGCAGTTTTTGTAATTATTTTTAACCTTTTAAACCACAGTTACTATTGCACCAACCTAATAGTACTTGCAGAGTTTTGTTTTGTACATTTAGTCTTCCGATTCATTTAGGGTTTATTCTTATGTACGGACTGATGAAGAGATCTAATTTCCTCTTTTTGCCAACACAGTTTACTATTAAATTCACCTTTGCCACAGTGATTTAGGATGCCACCTTTATTATAAAATATTACAATTCCATATGTACTTGGGTCTATTTCCAGACTTTTTATTTTATTCCATTGATCTGTCTATTCACATGCTGTTAACACTTAATTACTGAAGCATTGTAGCATGTTTGAATATCTTGTAGGGCTAGTCACCCTCATAGCTTTTCTTTTCCAGTATTTTCCCAGCTATTGTATATATTTATTTCTCCATATAAACTTAGTGTCAATTTGTCTAGCTTCATATGATGATATTTTAGCAGAATCACATTAAATTTATAAATTAATTTAGGGAGAACTGACATGCTAATGATGCTGAGATGTCTTGTCAAAGAAAAAGGGATGCCATTTTGTCAAATCTGCTTTTGAGCATCTTTCAGAAGGCCTTTATTGTTTTTTACAGGTTTTATATATTTTCTGTTTACTTTATTTCTATTTTATCTTTTTTGCTGCTTTTGTAATAAGATTTTATAACTCATCCTAACAAATTTGCAACTGTTGTTATTCGTTATTGTTTATTGCCTATGGTGGCTATCAATTTTTGCTTGTCAGTTTAATACATCGCCAACTTGTTGAATTATTTTATTGATTGAGTTAGATCTCTCAGTTATTCTCTAGGGTTTTGCAGGTATACTATCATGTCATCTGCAAATAGGGGGAGTTTACTGCTTCTTTTCTAAATCTTATGCCTCTGATTTATCTTGTCGAATTTCATTCCTGTCTTATTCCCAACTTTGGTATCCATGGAGTAAGTGTATATTTTTTCTTAGACCTGTAAATATGGTGAATTATATTAATAGGTTTTCCAATATCTAACCATTCTTGAAATCCACTTTGTCATAGTGAATTATTTTCATAATTAGGTGTTGGAGTTTATTCAATTATAGTTTATTTTGATTTATTTTTAGATAGAATATATTTTAAATCCTCAATGATATAATGAAGACATGCTGATGGAAAGTTCAATGAACTCTAAATTATAAACAATGAGGCAAATATATAGAATAACCAATTCAGGTTTACTAATTCCTTGCCCCTGGTCTCACTTTTATCATTTTTTTTCACCTTGCTCTGCAAAGAGTCATTTACTGTTTCCCTTATTCATTAGATTCCTTTACACTCAGCACTTCCATGCATTATACAGTGACACCCTATACTCCATTCCCTGCTCAGATTGTAGATTTCCACACATGTCTGCTGAAGATGATGTTGAGTTACCACATCTAGCACGAGAAGGTGTGGCCTCTTCATCCCCAGTGATAAATGGCTAACCTCAGCCAAGGGGTCAGGCTTTCTGTGTAAGCTAGCTGTGAAACAAGAAACTACCCAAGTGGCTAAACAGACCCTTATTTCAACCATTCCACTTCACCTCCCTTGCCTACATTTTTCCACCAGTCCCAAGCATCACTATGGAGTTTTCTCTTCCACCTTAATGCTCCATGTCATTCATACCATTCCAGCAGTAGGTGACTTCTCATGGGCCAATGGGGAGTTGAGAAGCCTCCTAGGGCTTGGAGCTTAAGAGTACAGTGCTTCTTGAATCCTACAAGGTACAAAGCTTATTGAGTCTGCTCAAGACAGCTACCATATCCTTGCAATATGTTTCAAAGGTTACAGACTTGGTTGACCATGACATGGCACTCTGCCTCTGGTTCCTTGGGCTTTCTGAACAGGATCTGCCTTCCCTAGAATCTCTGGGGATTTCTGATGAAAGCCCCCAACCTGTCACCTGCTTTGAAAATAGAAGGTTATGATGCCATTTGTAACTACTGAATTTTCAAATCCTGTAGGTCAGCCTTGTCAATAGTCTTAATGGTGGAAAGTCTTCATTCTTCTAAGAACTGCTTTGAACTTTAGAAACAATTAAAATTCAATGAGAATCAGATTCAGTAAGAGATTAAGTGGTATATTCGGCAATAGCACTTTTGGCCAAAAATTAGGTTAGAACCATAAATAAAGGAATCTTTATTTTTCTGGTTCATAAACTGGCGTGTGAAAGCAATTCTTCTAACAAGGGGAAACTTGTGGTGTCTTTGGGCCAGGGAATCATTGGAATAAAGAAGTGTGGCTTCTTTGAGATCACCCTACTGATTTGATTGCGTATGTTCTACTTGGTCTGTTTATTTTAAATATCTAAAAGTGGCAATGTCACTTCTCAATTTACAACAGCAGCCAAAGGAAAAGACTGCTAATATTATTTGTCTTGGAACTTTATGCTTCCAGGTTTAGACTGGAAGCTTATAAATGCACACAAAACTAGCTACAATGGCAATGATAGTCATCATAGAAAATTCACAAATTGAAAAAGCAGAAATCAGTTTTTAATTGTCATTTTAAATGCTACATTAATATATTCCCATTTTGCATTAAACCCCTTCTGTACAGTGCTCAAGTGTAATGAATCAAAGCTTAAAGTCATGCTTCTGATGGACTTAAATAGGGTAAAATATCAATATATATTTTTGAAGTTTGAAGACACTGTAATAGGCACTAGTGTGTGAAATTCTGTTTGCTCATGTCCTCTTCTGTTCATTTTTCTTTTACACCCTGTACAAAAATGACGGTTAATTAACAACCTAACCTAAGAGAAGTGTTTCTAGTGATAATAAACAGAAGCTATTGTCAACGAACATAAAATTTACCATGTCCAGAAAAAAGAGTACTTTGGAGACATATTACCTGGAAATTTTGTGATTAAAATATTTAAGCTGACATACAGATGTATGAGTAATTGCATATTATACATAATTTAAATCAATGCATATTACACATAATTTAAATCAAAGATAATAATCCACAGTATATATGTCTCTAGAACTCTAATAAATATGTCTCTCTGTACGTGTGTGTATATATGTGTATATACACATGAATGTTATCTCTTATTATATAATAAAGAGTTCTTGTAAAATAATGGGTTCTCATCTATTGCATGGCTTCATCAGCTTACTTAAATGTAACTTGTAAAATGTTTTAAGAATATTCATAAGAACAGATTTTTGAAGTATGCAAAAACAAAACTTAATTAAATGTGAAAAAAATACATTTAAAGCATTGTCCTATGATACATATTTAGAAACATTCAGAAAACTACACATTTTAATGGCAACCTTATTATCACAGTAGATTATAAAGTATTATAGTTAAGGTGACTACATAACATTAGAAAGAAATTTTTATTTTGGATTTGTAGACTTATCTTTGTTTTCAACTAGGTAAGAGGCAGAAAGGAAAGACAAGATGCCTGGATGAAATATTATGTGAAGATACCATAAGAAATGGAAAAGAGTTAACAGTATTTCCCTCCGATAGGTAGATTTACTTAAATTTACCAAATAAATAAAGAATAACTATTCTTTATAACATGCACAGTTGGAAGAACCAGAGAAGCTGGTAAATTAAACTGTCATAAGAGATCAACTAGAATGTTAGAAATGCATGTATCTTAGTGAATGGCTGAGAAACATATTCAGGGCCAATCTAAAGAAAGTTATTTGTCAGGTCATTTAAAACTTAGACTGAAACATGATTTACTCTGTTGCACTTTAATCTTTCTCAAGTTTCATTTTCCACCCAGCATAAAGAAGATAGTGCCACCTTAGAAGTGAGCATAGTCAGTGACAGGTACACTCAAGGTGTTTTATTTTTTTTAATGACATTATTAAAGATGGCCTAATTTTCTCATTAATAATCAATTTAGTTTTATTTACCTTTTTACTGTTTGGAAATTAATTTTACTTTTAAATTCAGTGTGAAATGACTTGTCCAGTTTTGAAAATAATCACATTTACATGCCTTTGGTTCAAGGTTCTTTACATCTTCTAATACTTTTTTTTTTTTTCAGATAAAATGCAGTACTTGAGGAAGTGAATGGTGTTCTTGGAACCAGAAGAAATATTCATCAAATTTTACACTGAGAATGCAAATTTAATAGTAAAATATGTTGAATTACTGAAAACCTGTCTTATTTAAAAGAGCTAAGTGAGTGAACTTGTGTTTTCAGAAGACTGTGACATATTATCTGTTTACTGTTATTTAAAAAGCTTAAATTATGATGAAATGACAAAATACTATGAAGTCATAAATTCCCTTAAGAGAAAAGAATAAAAATGTAACATGAAACAGCCATTAGAATGTGTATTATAGAATTGACTTAGAAACCCTAAAGTTATGGTAGTATAAACACGAGAAGGAGCTGTTTTTAACAAGCTTTAGTATTACTTAGGTATTTTTAATGACTAGCTAAAGTAACTTCCTATATTAAAAATACATTATTTTTTTGAACTAAAATGATCAGATTCTAAAATTTTGTCAATAAAAAGACCTGCAACATAAGCTAAAATTTTGACAACTACTGTGTGTGTGTGTATACACAGATTGAAAGTTAAAACTTCATTGCTCATTTGGGTGATGGGAATCTTAAGGGAACTTAAAATAGAATTTACATATCTAAAACACTAAAAGCCAGAAATCCAGTACACTAAGTACATGCTCTCATGAAAACGGACAGTAAGAAACACCACAGACACTGATTCCCTTCCAGTATGATTGGCTCCTTTGATGGAATTATAAATAGTGAACAGAGAACCCATATAATTTAAAATGGACTTTTCATGGATATGTATGATTAACTCCACTGGACAATAAAAATGAACATTTAACATTGCCATGTTTTAACAATGCTCTGAAGGTCTCAGGATATAGAGACAATAGCTATGCCAGTGATGGAGCATTCATTTGTCATGGTGGTGGTTTTGGCTTGCCCATGGCATGGACTTGAAACCTAAATGAATGGTCAAATTAGTCTAGAATCCACAAAGGTTGATAAATGCTGTAGAGGCTTCTTAAAGGACATGTAGTTCTGCTGTACATGCATAACAGAGCTGTGGTGATATAGTGATATCAGCAAAATCTTAGCCTGGCCATTTCTTTCTGACAGAAGGAATAAGACACATACAACTCAGGAAACACCACAGAAAATAGAGGCTTTCAGGTAAGTGGAAAGAGAGACATCAAGAAAAACCTGAATAGAATTTAAAAAAAAACAAGGATGACGTCTTGAGAAGTGCATTTCCCCTCCTTTCCTATTATTGGGCTAGGAGGAGCATAGAATAGAATTAAAAGTATTATGGGGAGCCACAAATATGGCTTAGGATTTGATTAACTGGATTGAACTCTTGGGGTTCTGGAAGTCCTAAAGCCATCATCTACCATTCAAACCCCAGAAAGGTAAGAGTCAGGACCACAGCATCACACATAACCGGAAGATCAA
The DNA here is from genome assembly GCF_036562045.2 of Rhinolophus sinicus. Classification (NCBI taxonomy): domain Eukaryota; kingdom Metazoa; phylum Chordata; class Mammalia; order Chiroptera; family Rhinolophidae; genus Rhinolophus; species Rhinolophus sinicus. The sequence continues at coordinate 23,288,169 of NC_133768.1, read as the reverse complement.
AACTAAGTGCAACAGTGCCTGCCTTTTCGGCAACCAGAAGCCATCTGAAAGGAGTGAGAGTGGGATTGCGGCAGTGTGAGGACTTCCAGAGTTCCCTGCCATTCACAGCCTTCATGTTTAATGTATGTTTTTAGTTACTAAAATTTGCTGATAACTTTTTTTTAAGAATGATAACCGGAGGACTGAGATACTAACAAAGAAATACACGTAGTGGTGAGATTACATAAAATTAATAACTAGAGAACTAATTTAGGTGTATGAACACATTGGAGTTAAAGAGAGTGGGGGGAAATTAGGGTTTGTCCTAGCACTTTTGGATCTGCATGTCCTGGGTTCTACCCGCACAGAACCACATCTCTGTGATTTTCTGGAGAGCCACTTCCTAGATGAAGAGGTGAAACTCATCAAGAAGATGGGCGACCACCTGACTGACCTCCACTCGCTGGCTGGCCCCCAGGCTGGTCTGGGCAAGTATCTCTTCCAAAGATTCACCCTCAAGCACAACTAGGAGCCTCTGGAGCTCAGAGGCCTTTGAGGGGGCCCTCTGCACCCTGCTGGCGTTGGGCTTCTGCCTGAGCTGAGCTTCTCCCTGCAACCGCTAGGAGCCTTCTAACCACCTTTCAGCCCTCTCCCATGCCATGGACCAAATTGAAACAATAAAGCTTTTTGCAGCAAAAGAAAGAAAGGAAGGAAGGAAGGGAAAACAAAAGAGGAAAAAAGAATGACTCTGGGAGTAAACAAAATTTCACATGCAAATGACTGTCACAGTGTCTTCAAACTTCAAAAATATATACTGATATTTGTTTCTACAGTCTACAAACATTGAAAATTTCACTCATAATGCCTAGTCACTAAGCAGAAATTATGTTTTCAAATTTAATTTAAAATGATTCATTGCTTTTATTTATGCTGGCATTGGATGAGGCTGTAAAGAAACAAGGGAAAAATTTCCAAACAAATCTTTGTGTATTTTAACATATCACATGTACTGTTTTAGATAACACGTCCTTTTGGGTCCCTTTTTAATGTGATGTTTGTGCATTTTCTCATCAGTTTATTTTTAATATATACACACTGTGTTTCCCAAAAATAAGACCTAGCCGGACAATCAGCTCTAATGCGTCTTTTGGAGCACAAATTAATCTAAGACCGGTCTTATTTTACTACAATATAAGACTGGGTGTAAAATAATATAATATAATATAATATAATATAATATAATATAATGTAATGTAATGTAATGTAATGTAATGTAATGTAATGTAATGTAATGTAATATAATACAATACAATATAATACCGGGTCTTATATTAATTTTTGCTCCAAAAGACGCATTAGAGCTGATTGTCCTACTAGGTCTTATTTTCGGGGAAACACGGTATTTAACATACCATGAATCCCATTACAAACCATTATAGCAATGCAAAGCAGTTTTCAGAGGATAATGCATAGACATTCCAGCCCATGCAAAGGAAGTCCAGACACTGTCGCCTGGCAGAGATCGTCCTTTCTTGCTCTTCATGGCAAAACCCTGCTTGTCAAGATCTAGATTAACTACCACAGTCTATGACTAAAGCAGACACTTCACCACCACCAACAACAAAAAATGCAGGTAAAGAAATAAATGGATTCAAGAAGCAAATGAAAGGAATGAACAAAATTTCATTAAGCAAAATAAGAATGTATGATGATAATAATGAAGAAAAAAGCCTTTTGCAGTTTAAGAACAATTTCAAACTAAAATTCTAGAAAACACTAACGTGGAAGTGAGCAGGATAGCTAGGAGCAAAAGTAAATGATGGCCTATGGTTTTGGCAGAAGAGTAGAGGTTCACTAATTCTAACAGTGGTAAAATAGTAGCTCATTATTTGTAGCCACTCTTAAAAATACAAATTCACATGTTTTTTTCAGGATCTATAGAAAATCACTACAAATAGAAATAGAATTTAATAGTTTCAAATCCTATAGGGGAAAAAATAGGAAAAATTTAATCAACTAGAAAGCAGGAAATATACAATATGAATAGAGCTTAGTCATAAATTTGATTTAAAAAGCAAGTTACATAATCATATGTATGAAATGGTTTGATTTAAGTAAATGTCAAATATCACACACACACACACACACACACACACACCCAGGTTGGAACCACACGCACTAAATTCTTAAGAAGTTTTGCTTCTGGAAAGGTAGGAAAAGGAATAAGATTGGCAGCAGTAGAGACAAAGGAGACTTTACCTTAATCCTATTAAAAATATATTTGCCTAAAATAATATTAACAGCAGCTACGACCATCACTTAATGACCATTAAGGAAAGTTGCAGTCATTCATTTGTCTGGCAAATATTTATTGTGACTATTTGCCAGGCACGGCGGTAGAAATTAGAAAGAACTATTCTGAATAGACCAATTAAACACATTTCACATTGTCACCTCTCTTAGATTAGCCAGAGATATGCTCTTGGGTGCAGAGGGTCTATTTGGGAGGTGATCGCACAGGAAAAAATAAAGAATGAGAAAGGTGAAGCAGAGAGGCAAGGAAAGCCAATACATTCTATTAATGAATGGGTTATTAATATGGACAAGTGGGGCTCAATCCTGCTGGGAACCTCTGAGAAATGATGTAGAACAGTCTTCATAATTGTCCCACCGGAAGAGGAAGGCCACAGTCTGTATCTTCCCAATCTCCTACCCTTCCAACACTGAGAAAGCACTGATTTCTACACTATGAACCCTAGATCACTGACCATACGGCTTTCTCTCCTCTAACAAGCCATAACAGAAGTGAGCTATTCAGGAAAAAAACTGAGTCACGCTCAGATGAGCATGGCACTCTAGAACACATGGCACCCTGCCAAGGAGTGACTTAAAGAAATCTGTCTACAGTGGGCAAACACAGGAGCTAAAACGATGAAGAGCCAACTCAATTTCCCTGCCTAAAAAAATGTCTGCCTTGCTCTGAGTAAATACATAACCAGTTACAGAGACCTGTATTAATTCTTTTACTACTGAAGCAGGAGAGCAGTGTGACCGTTGGAGCTAGACAGATACTGCCTTGAGTTTCTGCTCCACCATTTGCCAGCGGAGTCAGTCAGTTATATTCTCTGATCGTGTTCTCCCAATTATAAAATGAGGATAAAAGATGAATGGTAGAGGATTATTATGAGAATTCCATGAGAGAGCAAATTTGAACCTCCTGTGCTATCCTCTCCCCTGACCTCCCGGCTTCCATATGCAATTGTCTACTTCCCATATCCACTTGGAGATCTAATCCACACACCTAGACTCCACACATATATGTACTAACGTTCTCAGGTGATCCCGGAACTCTAGCCCTTTCCCATTTCACTTACTGGCAGCTCCATCCTTCAAGAAGCTTGGGCCAAAAACCTTGGAGCAATTCTTGCCTCCCTTCTTTCTCTCACAGCCTACATTTTTGACGTCAAAAAGTTCACTTGGCTCTGCTACCAAAATGCCTTCTGAATATGATGACTTCTCATCACCTCTTCTGCTACAACCTTAATCTAAGCCATCATTTATTTTGCAGATTCTTAACTGGTCTCACTGCTTGCACCTTGGCCCTTCAACAGTCTATTGTCTATATAACAGCTAGAGTGATCTTTTCAAGACTTAAATCAGAGCGTGTCATTCCTTTGCTCAGAACCCTGGAGTGGGTCCCTATCTCTGAGTAAAAGCCAAAGCACTTAAAATGGTCTGCAAAGCCCTGCAAGATCTGCTCCCTCCCACTGCCTCTCATATCTTACCTACTCATCCCAATTTTCTTGTTTATTCCACTCTATCCACACTGCCCTCCTTGCCAGGCATGATCCCACATAAGACCTTTGCACTGGCTGGTTTTATTTCCCTAGATCAGTGTATGGCTAAAATCTTTCACCTTACACACAACGTGAGATATAGATGATATAATACAGAACTGTACACCTGAAATCTATGTAACTTTACTAACCATTGTCATCCCAAGAAACTTTAATTAAAAAGTAAAAAATAAAAAAATAAAGTTGAGAAAACTGAAAAAAGAAATCTCTCACCTTCTTCATATCTCTGTTCAATCATCACTTTTGCAATAAGGCTAACCCTAATCATCATATTTAAAATCTCAGCCAAGTCTCCCTCTCATTTTCTACTTTTGAACCAACCTCCACCATGGACGATACAATCTTTGCTACTGAAAGCGTGTTCCCAAACTACCAGCACTGGAATCACTCAGGAACTTCCTAGAAATGCAGAATCTCAGGTCTCCACTCAAGGCCGACTGTAATAATCTGCATTGTAACAAAATCCCTAGGTAATTCACACACACATTAAAATTTTAGAAGCTGGGCCATATGCTATTTTCTTTTCTTTCTTTTTTTTTTTGATGAAAATTTATTGGGTTGACAATTGATAGTAAAATTACATAGGTTTCAAGTGTACGATTCTATAATATGCTATTTTCTATAGCACTTGTCAACTCAGATACACCTTTAAGGCAAGAATCTGTTATATTTTTTGCTTCATTCCACCAGGATGAGGATTTTTGTCTGTTTTGTTCACTGCTTTATCCAAATTCCTAGAATAGAACTTGGCACATGAAAAAAATGTTGAATGAATGAATGAATGAAAGAATGAAGAATATCTGAAGTCATATGGCCAGAACACCGCCTAACCTCTGTTGAGTGCTTAACCCATTGTAGCTCCTCTTCTTCTCCCAGGACAAATTACAGTTTATAGTCATTCCTTTGGCTTTTTAACAACCAAGAATGTACTTTGCCAGAAATCAACCAGCAAAAGTTCATAAATAACAGAATTTCTATTTCATCACTTTGAAAATATAGATGAATAATCTTCTAATCTGTTCCTCCTCACCAACTGCCCAATGATTACTAGATTTATTAAAAAAGAGACAAACACATTAGCACTAATGGAAGGAGCTTTTAGAAAGTAAAATTTGATCTGCACAGTCAAATGATTGCTACACATAATAATTAGTAAAACAAATTGCACTGAATGTGTTATTTTATTTCATGGGACATTTGAGTTGGAATCAATTGTCCCCAAAACAATAAATCATGAGCATGATGATGTCTCATAAAATTAAAAATCCCATAGTTTCTCTCATGTCACTGAATAAAATCGCAGTGTCTATCAAAAAAAAAAAAAATTCACAGGCTAATAGATGACAATTCACAACTATCACCTCTTCTGTAAAGTACAAATGATTTAAGGAGCTGCCCAAAATCATAAAGTAAGGAAAAGGTAGTTTCTGCATGATAAGGCAGATAACTGAAATTTAAAATGAAGTTGAAAACCTTAAAATAAACTTTGTTACATATATACACACATTTTATGTGTGTATACTAATAACTTATATAAGGAATATTTTTATTCTGGTATTTTATTGATGTGAAACTTAAGCCTTAAACCCTAGTAAAAGTAAAATTCAAATAGATTTTCCAAATTTACTTCTGTGCAAACAATTTGTGATAAGTAATAAAACACGTATTTTAAAACTGACATTTTCTACTAAAATTAGACAGTGAGATTTGTAACTGAAACAGAATTAAAACAAGAGGGCACAATCACTCATCGAGAAACACAGACCATTAACACAAATGGAGCATACTACCAGTGGTTTACTGCCATTATTTATTTTATTGTGTAAATTTCTCACTTTTAGGTTACGTGTTCATGAGTCATTAAGTCAGATGAACAATATGGGATTTCTAATGGATGAAAATCATTTGAAGAGTACAGGACTGTTTTTAAAAGAGATAATAAATGTTTGGTTTTACTACAGTTTACAAGACAGTGCTTATCAACAGCCTGACAATTAAATTGTGGTTATTTTTTGTGATTCATGAAATGTGGAATCATTTATTCTTTTGAATATACAATGCTAAACACCTGGTCACAGGGAGAGAATCGGTACCAAATAGCAAGCTCTAGGCCTTATGTGATTATTTAACAACATTAATAGCACATGCTTATATAATTCCCTGGGAATTTACTGGACTAAGCATCGAAATAGTCTTTAAGCTTTTCCAAAACAAATAATAAAACAACCTCAGCAACAGCATACCTCAGCTAAGGCGTTTTAAGGAGTCTTAACATACAAATTATAGACTCTTTAGAGAGCATTGAACATTTTATTTCTTGAGAGTAATGTTCATTAGTAAATTAATTGCTTTGCATTCCTCCTAATATTGTTCAGAATATATTTTACTCTAGAATGAAATTATAATGTTTGCAAATTTTCCTCGGAATCTTTTGCTTGGTTTCAGGAAGTGTAGTCAAATAATTAGCTAGCTAAACATATAGAGAGAATATTCATAATATATAAGACAACCAACAATTTCAATATATATGTGCTATGTACTCCCCAAAGGGATATATGATTATATTAGGGGGTAATAGAATCAAAATCCCAAGTTATCTTGACTAGGGGAATTGTAGGTCTAACACAATAGCATAAAACTAACAAGAATAAAACATATTCTACAGTGGGACTCCCAAACTCAAATGTTACAATAACAGGGTAAGAAAGACACAATTTGGGGTAATAATAAGAATATAAATAAATAGAAGTAGTAACAGCAATAGTAGTAGTAGCAGTAGTAGTAGTAGCAGCAGTAGTAGTAGTAGTAGTAGTAGTAGTAGTAGTAGTAGTATCAGCAGCAGCAGCAGTAATAGTAGTTGAGTTTAGTTTTAATTGAGTAAAAAAAAATTGTCAGCAGGATGATGAAGCTATGAAATATTGGCAAATGTAAACACAGGCTGCCTTTCAAGAAAATACAGTAACTCTATTGTACTAAGTGTAGTCCATTGTGGATTACAAAGGTTAGACTATACCTGTGTACTCCCTCTGAGGCATATATACGATCATGGTTCATATAGAGAAGAATGGGTAGGAGAGTGAAAAAACTCAAACACAGGTTGTATCTAAAAGTTATTTTTTATATCTACAACATGACCAGTATTGTTTTCGGTATTGGAAAAACCTATTCCTACTATGAAGAAGTTTATAGTCTAGTATCAAGGAATGGGAGAGTAAAGAAGAAATAAAAATGGTTATACTGAGGCAGGTCTTAACTCAATACAAGCACTTTCTACCTTTCGAAGCTGTCCAAACACTGGATCTCATTGGAAAGTAGTAGTTCCCCTTTGCCAGAGGTTTTCAAACATAATCTCTACAGGCATAAATCATTTGACTTGACTGCAATAGAAGGAATTCAAGAATCAGATGCCTTATCTTCAAGCCCCTTTCAGATTTCATCTCCTATCTGAGTTCAGGGGAAGGAGATCAGACTAGAAGGAATTTTGTATGATCTGGGCTGGCTGGTGGATAGGATTTAGGTATGTGGTGAGAAAGAGGGAGGTATCAGGCCAACGATGTGAGCAGAAGTATGGGTCTGGGAATGTCTATCATAACTGTGATGACAATGAGTACCCCAGTATGACTAGACGATGTTTGCGTTGGAAAGTAATAGGACATAAGCATGGTATGGTAATTTGGGATCTAGAAAGGACAGAAGTTGCTTGCAGTTTTTGAGGAACATCTCATGCTGAACAAAGATTTAGTGTAAGGAAGAATGAACATTTGTAGGGAAGAGCATCATCTTGTTTATTACACAAGGCTGATTTTACAAAGAAGACGACAAAAGCAGGGATGCTATCCCAGTACATATTTGGTCTAATGGAGGATTTTTCTGGTATTTGAACAAAAGTGAAATAGTGAAAATATGAAACAAGGCATGCACAAATGATTAAAGTTTAGAGGCAAGTTAAAATAATAGTTTGGAGAATATAATCAATAATGTTGTAAAGATTTTGTAGAGTGTCAGATGGGCACATGTCTTATTACGGAGACCACTTCATGGATGGTGTAGATGCCTGACCACTGCACTGTACACCTGAAGCTGAATAATATTGAATGCAAACTGTAATTTTATATATATATATATAGTCACAGGATGTGGAGTACAGCATAGGGAATAGAGTCAATGGAATTGTAACTGCTATATACCATGTCAGAGGGGTAATAGATTGAGGGAGGGGGTTATCACTTTGTGAGGGGCGTAAATGTCTATTATATTGTTTTGTACACCTGAAACTAATAAAATAAATGCACATGATAAAAAAAATAATATGTCATTGGAAAACATGAAACCAGAATGAACACCGCCTTTCACAGTTTTTTTTTTTTTTGAGATTGTATCTCTCTTTTTGCTCTTTTTCTTTCTCCTTACCTCAGAATTCTGTGGGGAGCCAATATCCTCCACTTAGCCTCTCCTATTTTTCCAAGTAGATACTTTTTTCAGCACTAGATGAAATCAGAGTACTACCTCTGAACACAAACAGAAGAATAAAATGTATCACAAATTCAATCAGTAATAATACAATAACACATATTTCCTTAGCTGTTATTGTCTAATCTATGTGCTAAGTGTGTTACAGTGACTGTTTCACAAGTTTCTGCCACTCATCCATTAATCCAATATGCAGAAATCCAATAAATTAAATGTAATACTTTATAGATTCACATTTGTAGTTCACTTACTACCTAATTCTAATAATGGTAGAAATCATATTCTAGTTTTTTTTTCCAGTTTAAAATGACAGAAATTACTGAGTGATTCCACTGTCTTTTATAGTTTATTCTTGACATTTTATTTCTGTTTTATTAAATGATGACTGACTGTTATATTATTTCCAAAATTACTGTAATTTATAATGAACAAAGCATTTCTCATGGCTTCCAAAAGGAAAATTAACCTAACTAAATTAATGAAAGCAGTGACCAATCCCCACAATATCAATAAATGCATTCAAATGTCCTAAATATTCTTTTATCATTTTTTACATGAATAGATACATGGTGGTGGTGGTGGTAGTAGTGGTGGCAGTCGTGGGTGTGCACATGCGTGTGTATGCAGCATTCGTTTGTTACTACATAAATGGTCAAATGCCAATTTTCCTGTTTAGTATCTGGGTATTACAATATGGGCTCTGGGGTTAGACAGACTTGGGTTCAAATCATGTTCCATCACTTACTAGTTGTAACAAATTACTTGGACTTTCTCAAGGTCAGTTTCCTGAATCTGGGAAATTAGAACAATAAAAGTACCTGCCTGTGATGCTTAGTTTTATGTATCAATGTGGCTATGCTATAGTACCCAATTAGTCAGCCAAACACTAACTTTGGTGTTGCAGGAAGGCATTTTGTCGATGTGATTAAAACCTACAGCCAGTTGACTTTAAGTCAGATAACCTGGGTGGGTCTGACTCAGTCAGGTGAATTAAGAGGGTAGCTGAGGCGCCCCTGAAAAAGAAAGTCCCTCAGCTCATGGCCAAGAATTCCAGCCTGTCCTTCCCAACTGCTTGCCCTACAGATTTTAGACTTGTCTAGCCAGGCCTCAAAATTGCATAAGCCAATGCCTTTCCATAAATCTCTTAATATATATCTCCTACTGATCTGTTTCTCAGGTGAAGTCCTGACTGACTAATCATGCTTACCATAGAATTTTTCTGAAGATGGTCAACCAAGTCACTAGCATAAAGTGGTATTGTAAGTACTTAATAAATGTTATTATACCAGAACAAAAATGTTAAAGGATTTAAGGAACTACAGGTTGTTCTCTCAATTCATAGAGTACCACTTTTAACTTCTCTACATTAAAAAAGAGGGTTGGGCTAATGTATTAGTAACTCAATAGTAAATATCATTTAGGAAAAGATCAGAGTGTACCCAGAAACCTGTAGGACACTATCAAAACTATAACATCAAAATCTTTAACTTTCCACTAATTCTATTTTTGTTTTTCTTCCTGCAAAGATGTATTTCATGTTATATTGACTGATTTTAAGGGATTCATGAGAGTTGACTCACCTCTGATGTCCTGACCCTTCAAGTTTATGAGGACTCTATTCTCAGAAGAATTTAAAACCGTGTTGGACTTTTTCAAAATTCAATATTATACAGTGTGATGCACATAGCATTAATTTTTTTTTGCTTCCTTTGACTATCAGGATGCTCAGAACCAAATATGCAACTCAAATTTAACTGCGGCAAGCTTACTGTATATTGTTGTTAGATATAAGCCTACTATATTTTAGAGACTACCTTACAAAGATAATTATTTTCATTTTATGACCATTGAATTTGAGGTAGCCTTTTAGATAGTAAACACCCCTTTTTGGGGGACAGAAAGTTCATACCATGTCTTAGGTTACAACGATTCCTACCTTGCAGTTCATATGAAAATCAAATCTACAAATTTGAAAAAGTATTCACATTCCTGGGGCCTAATGCTGGATACGTGGATTCAGTGCATTAAAGCTGGTGTCAGGAATCCACTTACTTATATGTGTTTGGTTTGCATTCTTGGTAACAACCATAAGTACCCTTGACTTACTTTCTATAGGACAGAAGTATAAACCCGGATAACTAATTTTTAAAATCAAACAGAAGTTAAAAAATAAAACAATGAAGACAGAGAGGTGATTGCAGAGTAAAGAAAAGATTTATGTCATCAAACATTATCTGTGAGAAAACAATTCTGACAGGCCCTGAAACTTTTAGCATTTCTAAGTGAACACGTTCTCTCCAAGCATAAATTGTGGGGTGGACAATGATTTCGTGCAGGCTAATCTCCAAATGTTCCGTGGCCAAAGAAGCTAAGCCTTAAAACAAATCAATGAAACTTCACAAATAAAATTGTTAAAATATTTTTCTATAACATTTTAAAGATTGTAAGTGGTATCAATCTTGGAACAGCCACAGGTGAAGCCTACTTTTATGTAAAATACTATATCTAGAAACTTTGGCTTAAAATTGTCATTAAAGAAATCAATGACAAATTAGCTGGCTTGTTGAACACACTATATGGTTAATACCGTGTTTCCTGAAAAATAAGACCTAGCCGGACCATCAGCTCTAATGCGTCTTTTGTAGCAAAAATTAATATAAGACCTGGTCTGATTTTAATTTAATATCAGACCAGGTCTAAAATAATATCATATAACATAACATAACATAATATAATAATATAATACCGGGTCTTGTATTAAGTTTTGCTCCAAAAGACGCATTAGAGCTGATGGTCCGGCTAGGTCTTTCTTTCGGGGAAACACGGTATAGAGAATGGAAGCTTTTGAGGGTGTCATAGCCTTTGAGTCCTTCCATGTGTATTATGCATGTAGTTTTCTTATGATAAACAGGAAAATATTATAGTCCAATAGGCATAGCACAATGGAATCTTTGTTGGTTTATTTAGTGTAGGTTTTAAAATCAGCTACACTATTTTGAGGCAACAAATAGAGAGCCAGTTCAAGAAAGTTTGGGGGGAGAATTGTACTAAGATTGTAGAATTGATTATACTAAGGCTTCCATTGTTAAATAAGAATGATACATAGACTGACCTTTATCTTTGTATTGTGTATTTGTATTTGACGTATAGCCTAAAGCTGTGTGCCCTGCAATGAAGCCCATCTGATGTTTATGTAATAGCAGAAAAAGTGAACAGTTCTAGGAGAATATCCAAAATTAATAAAATGCAAACATTATCCTCAACAAATTCACAAGGCTGAAATACATGCAGCTACACTAAAACTACCTGAATAATTTTTAAAATGCGTAGAAACAAATCCTTGTTAAAACTAATAGCCAGAGTATGCCATGAACATTTGAATCTGTTAACTGTCAATCTATGACTGGATTCACTTTCACTACTAAGTACATTTTTTTTTATATAAATGGCTATTCATTTTTTTTGTTGTTGTTGTTAAGGGGAACAGGACTTTATTGGGGAACAGTGTGTACTTCCAGGACTGCTTTTTTTCCCAAGTCAAGTTGTTGTCCTTTCAGTCTTAGTTGTGGAGGGCGCAGCTCAGCTCCAGATACAGTTGCCATTTTCTAGTTGCAGGGGGCGCAGCCCACCATCACTTGTGGGAGTCGAACTGGCAACCTTGTGGTTGAGAGGACACGCTCCAACCAACGGAGCCATCTGGGAGCTCAGCGGCAGCTCAGCTCAAGGTGTCGTGTTCAATCTTAGTTGCAGGGGGCGGAGCCCACCATCCCTTGCTGGACTGGAGGAGTTGAACCGGCAACCTTGTGGTTGAGACCCCCACTGGCCCATGTGGGAATCGAACCGGGAGCCTTTGGAGTTAAGAGCATGGAGCTCCAACCACCTGAGCCACCGGGCCGGCCCCTAAATGGCTATTCTCGATTAAACATGTCATCAGACTGGCCAACACACAAACCATATCCAAATCCTCCCAGATTCACAGTTAGAGACTGTTCTATTGATATAGTTATGCATTATATATCAAATTCAATTAGCCGTGACAATTTTTGAAGCATATACTTTTGGGGCCTCAGATATTATCTTTAGTAATTCTTATTTGGAGTAATACTTTACAAAATAATAAAATTAATGCAGATATTTTTGCATTTCAAAGTTGCTTGATGTTTCGGTCAGTAAAGAACCCTTGAAGTTTGATTCTTACTAATTTTTGAATTCTTATTGAATTTCCCATTGCTTCTCAACTGTTTAATTATAATGTTCTTGATGTATATTCAATAAACTTTAGATTTTCCTTCTCAACATTACAGTTTCTCACAAGAGAATATATGGCATTTAATGATATTCTTAATACCAAAAATATACATCCCAGGGATATCCAGAATGAAACTTATAATATGGCTCTATATAAGTAAGTAAATAATATATAATGCTTATTCAAAAATTCATGGGACAGGATCTTATGGTGTTATCAGTACAAAGTGTATAAAACAATGAATTCTTTAATGAAGTATTAATATTTGTGCACCTAACCTGAGGAATATTCCACCTGGACTACTTTTTAAAATGACAGAAACTAAAGGTAAAAAGAAAAAGGAGAACAACAAAACCACAATTAGCAAAAAGAGAAATGGACAAAATAGAAAATGAATGAATTCATTAAGAATGACAAAATAAGGGCACAAGGCTTAAATAATGGAATAAAGAAATAAATCAATAATGGTTAAGAGAAGAAAACAAGAAAGGAAAATAAGAGACAAATGAGAGGCAACAAAATGAAATGGGGTGGAAATGAAGCAAGTGCTATTGACTGTAATAGACAAAGTACACTGCTGGGCCTTCACAGGAATTGCACCCCCACCACTATTTGCAGCCACCCAGAGTGTGGGAGGATTGAACTTGGTTGGGCATGCCACAGAGAGGAAGTGAAGGAGCTTCATCTCTTGAAGCAAAGGAGATACAGACTGACAGAAAAATCATGGTTGTCAAGGGAGAAATAATAAAGGAACTCAGTCTTTATTGATATAAATGACCGTTCCTTGATTGAACATGTCAGCATGGTCACTGGCAAGGGCAACCTTATTGCTTGCCAAGTAGCGCAGAAGACATTTTCTAGTGACTTCCCACTAAACTGTTTTAGTCTTGAGAAAAGGCCCACGTCAGAAGATTTGCTTGGTTGTTAGTTGTATCCTTGATTACTCAAACACTTTGTTCCAGCAACTATTAATCTATGGAGGGTCCAAATTTAAGATGAACTGATTAGCAGTTAAGATAGCATAAAAATAAAACTGATTTTAAAATACACTGCAATCAATGGCATAATGTACCTCCTTAAATTATTACATTTTCCACAGTCAGTAAAGAGTGATGCACAGTTTTTATTTGGAAGGAAATTAATCAAAGAGACAGTGGTCTATTTTTCATATGGAAAATAATATAAGCAATTTGAAGAAAAACAAAAGGCTGCATAAACAGACACTGAAAATGAATTCAGTTTATGAATAAATTAATAGCTATATCAATGTTAGAAAACTGACAATATTTAAAAATAATACAGTGAAATATTTTAAAGAAAATTGTGAAAAGAATTCCTTGAAAAGTAGTTAATTGCTATGCAGTGGCTACATGGAAGAATATTAATTTCTGTCAATATCTATTCTTCCCTCAATCTTCCCATTAGGTTTAGGAAGTAGTATATCTTAATGAGCAAAATAAAATTAGATGATGTTTTAAAGGCACTGGAAATTGTTGAATGGATATGACATAGGATAAGCTAGAAATGTCTATAAACCTAGGAGTTAAAAAACTAAACAGGACAGGGGTGGCTGAATGGCTCAGTTGGTTAGAATGCAAGCTCTGAACAATAGGGTTGCCAGTTCAATTCCCACATGGGCCAGTGAGCTGCGCCCTCCACAACTAGACTGAAGACAACGAGCTGCTGCTGAGCTTCTGGAGGAGTGGCTGGTTGGCTCAGTTGGTTAGAGCGCAGGCTCTCAACAACAAAGTTGCTGGTTTAATTCCTGCATAGAATGGTGGGCTGCGCCTCCCTGCAACTAAAGATTGAACACGGCGACTGGACTTGGAGTTGATGGGCCCTGGAGAAATACAGTGTCCCCCAATATTTCCCAATAAAATTTTTTTTAAAAATACATTAAAATTAAAAAAAAAATTAAACAGGACAACAATAGACAAACAGGAAAAGTAAACATGAAACCCAAAAGAAAAGAAGATTTGTCAAAAGTTAGTGTCATTCTATATTTGATGATGCATACCTAACCTACTATTCAGTATATTTAGTATATTCTTCATGCTTTTTTTCTATGCACTTAAGTGTTATTGCAAAAATTGTAAAATATGCTACAGCCCCCAAAGAAAGACAGCAAAATGTATGTGAAATAATTGATGATGAGGTACAAGATTACATGTAAGGTAACATGTGTTGGTGAGGATGTGGAGAAAAGGGAACCCTTGTGTACTGTTTATGGGTCTGCAAATTGGTGTAGCCACTATGAAAAACAGTATGGAGATTCCTCAAAAAACTGAAAATAGAGATACCACATGACCCAGAAATTTCACTTCTGGGTATTTATCCAAAGAAATCCTAAACACTAATTCAAAAAGATATATGCACCCCTATGTTCACCGCAGCACTATTTACAATAGTGAAGATATGGAAGCAACCTAAGTGCCCATCAATAGATAATTGGATAAAGAAGAGGTGGTACATTTATACAATGGATTATTACTCGGTCATAAAAATGAATGAAATCTTACCTTTTGTGAAAACATGGATGGAATCAGAGGGTATCATTCTAAGTGAAATAAGTCAAAGAAAGACAAATACCATATGATCTCACTTATATGTACAATCTAAAGGACAAAATAAATGAACAAACAAAACAGAAACAGACTCATAGATACAGAGAACAAACTGATAGTTGCCACAAGGGGAGGGGGCAATGGATGAAAAGGTGAAGGGAAATATAATCGATTAATACTGTGATAAGTTTGCATGGTGACAGATGATTACTAGAATTAGTGGAGTGATCACATTGTAAGGAATAAAACTGTTGAATCACTATATTGTACACATTAAACTAATATAGCTAATATAATATTATAGGCCAACTATGCTTAAATAAAAAAAGATTACATTTAAGAGTGATTTATGAAAGGCAAATTTAAAAATCTAACGTGATCAATGAACATTGGAAATTAAAACTACAACAAAATAAAGATATAGTAAAAAATTAAAGGTAGAGTTATTTTTAAAACACAAAGAGTTTGGAAATTACTTTAGCACTTCATTAGAATCTGTATCCAAATAAAGATCAGGTCACAAAGGGAAAACAGATAAAGACTAAGTAGAAAATGAAAGATTTTATATTTGAGGAAAAGTATTATTCAACATACGCAGAGCTCATAAAAATGAAGAGAAAAATATACCAATGTGGCAGATAAGGGTCATAAGGGACTCCAAGTATGAGTGAGAATCACATAATTATGAAAGAGTAAGTGGCACAGTTTCTACCATTAATAAGAAATGTTAAGGCAACATACATTTTAAATGGCATTTTAATGCAAACATAAAATCCTACATTAAACACTGATCCAAGTATAGGAAATTCTACGTCTAACTGACAAATTGGTTGTAAATAAGTCAAAGGCCTCCAAGATTTTTTCCAAAACATATGAAGAAGCACAATAATGAAATTTAATTTATGATTAAGATACATTATTTTTAAATGTGGAGAGCTCATCAAAATGGCTCACATTGTCAGGATTACATTGTCTCAGGTCCTATGAGCCTGGCATTGCATACCTAGAATATTGAAAGGTCTGCTGTTTAAAAATATAAATATTTCCCAAGTCTTAGGAAAACCAGATTTTAGTTTTTAAATGGAGTATTATTTGCATTTCCAATGACTGAGAAGTTAGGAGAGTTGTTCATGTCTAGTCTGTTTCACCCATTAGATTGTGAGCTTCTGGAGGATGAGGACTTTGTACTAGTGTATCCTCCTTCCATGGTCATGTTAGTGAAAATGTCATTTGACATTTTCTCAGTAAAATTTTCATGAACGAATTAATAAAAATAGAGAGATTTACACTGAAATGAATAAGAGAGTTAAGTGTTAAACTATGTGATTTCATCTTATCAAATTATAGAGATTTTAGTGAGAAAAATATACTTTTAGTTCAGCAAATCTTAATATTCTTCATGTAGGAAGCTACCTTACATACAGGTAAAAGGAAAATTAAGAAGAAATCTGAATGGATTTTATTTATATAAACAACAAATATATGAAAATTATTATCCACAATAAATATAGTACATTAAAATAGAGTTTCAAATAAAAGTCAAATGAAGGTTATGCATGGTCATAGCTGGGGTAGGATCAACTGCAAAGCTTGCTGGAAATTCAACAATAGGAGGTCATCAGATCTGCCTATTTAGGGACTGTAAGAAACAATCTGAACTTACAGAGAACGGACCTGGACTCAAGGGCCAGGTTGTTCAGGCAGAAAGAGACAGACAAAGATAAAGATAGATAGAATGGAGAAAGGAGAAAAAAGATGGGGGATTGAGTACAATAGTGTATCTTTCAATTAAGATGATTAAATCAGCCAAGTTGGGCACAAGAGCTAGAATCCAGGCTACGGCAAGAGCTAGAATCCAGGCTATGGTTGAATCCAGGCAATGACTGGTGATTCTGAACCTGGTCCAGGGCTCTAAATCAAAACTAAGAACTCAAGTCCGTAAACAGGGCAAAAGTGGGGGGAAATAGAGGATGGTGACCACTGCGCCACTGGCCTGCCATTCCTTATCTTTAATGCACTACAATCCCTGTTTTGTGGTCAGTAAAAGAGACCTGGGCATAGACAGTGGAGACAGTGACTTCAGCTTGGACTGGAGTCCTGCTCTGGAAAGGCGATTCAATGAAACATCCCACTAACCTAGATATAGGAATAGGAGATAGATGTATGAGACTGACAAAATCTGTCTTCTGTGTCCCCATTTCTACTATCTTTGCCCAAAACTATGCCATGGCCTGAATCAATATACATTTTGAAATAACGCCTCTTGTTTTATCTAAATGTATGCATAACACCATTTAATATTCACCTTCAATAATAATAGTAGACTTTAGTTATATTTTCAAACTGAATTTGGAAACGTCAAGAGCAGGTCACAAGGAACAACCACTGACACAGGATACAAAGAAATAATAAGGCACTTGTAACTGATGTCATTACCAGATTGGTAGAATTCACATATGGGAAATGGGAATCGAAGAGCTCAAGGACTCTAGTTTGGAATAAGAACAGTGTTTACCTTTTGCAGTGTATCATATCCCCAGAAGACCTGAATTTTTCTTTTAGAAACCTGGAATGTATTTGTATATGGGTCTTCGAGCTCTCCTGAATTTTCACAGGTTAGGAAACATTTCATTAGTGAACTGAAACACAGGAACTCGAGCAATAAGACACAAGCAAAATTAAATGGAAATTGAGGCTTAATGAAGCATAGTCCAAATAAAGACAGTATAAAATAAGCATTTAAATGAAAGTTAATCAACGAAATGAAGATTGTTTTCCTCAGGATGAAAGAAGTAAAGCGAAGTTAAACTTTCTACATTTAGTAAATGTAAAACCATATGGCTATCTAAGCCAGTCTAAAGGGATTTCACCGAAGAGACACAATACACTCAGATACTCTCCTTAAGGCACTACTTAGATTAGATATTGAGAGGAGCAGATTTAGGAAACTCATTCAGTCTACCGTGTATGGGAATCATCACACATAAGAGCATTAGAAAATCCAGGTAAATCTACATGCTTAATTTTAACAGTACATCAGCCAACCTGGAACTGTCTTTTTAAACAAGAGGCAACTATATGAGAAGGACTGATTAAACCTAATGACACCCATTTTAAAATAGACCATCTAAAACCTGAGGGAATGTCCAACATACTGCTATATTTAAAAAAATTGTTGTTTTAACCTGTAAGTACACACACATACTCTGTTTTCTAAAGTGATTCAACAAGCATTGACAGATATTTTCCCTCTGTGTGGATTATTATATTTAAAAAATAAACTACATAATTTGCATCCTGATTTATGTAACCAAACACACAAAGCATTTAAGAGAGAGGGGGGAAAAGTTAAATATTGCAAACCAGGTAGAAGTATTCCTTAAAGATATAACTATAAGGATTTCATTTGTTAAAGAATACCAGACTAGATCAATCATATTTACATTTTAATTATCTATCCAAGCAAACATGGATATTAAACATGAATTAGCTAGTTAATATTCATAGTTACTATGAATATTAAATAAATCAAGCTTGATAGAAATTTCTAAAAGCTCCCTAATCTATACCAGTGGTACCTCCAACATTAGTTAACAAGAGTTGCCTAGAGATCTGGGCTCCTTTCTGATGAGATAAAACTGATCCTCCCACAACTCTTGGGTGTACCTGGGTAACCTGGCTCAAAATGGAGACTCCCCCAGTGAGAAAAAGCAGTTATTTTGTTCCTGAATGGATACTAATTTAACTGGACTCTCAGTTTTTTTCTACAAAATCAACAGCGCTGGCTACTTATTCAATGTTGCATTGCAACACTGCCAATGCAAAAAGAAAAAAAATATCATCTCTATCATCCATTCTTATTGAAAACAATGCAGTAAGAAGAACAAGAGAAAGCTTGGGCTTGAAATGAAGTTTGGCTGTGTTCAGGCTTTATCCAACATTAATACGTAATGACCACGATGCTTGATTTCATAAGCCAGATGCCACGTTTTACAAAGTCGGCATGGCGGCCACAGGAAGCACTCAACTGCATTAGAGATACTGAATAGTAAAAGACCATGTAGAGTGAGCAGAATCATGGTCCCCTAAGGATGTCCACACACTCATCCCTGGAATCTGTGAATACATTATCTTACAAGGCCAAATGGACTTTGCATATGTGATTAAGGTTTATAGACTTTAAGATGGGGAGGTTATCCTGGGTAATCCAGGCAGGCTAAACCTAATCACATGAGTCCTTATGCAATATACGGATGATGTATTATAGAACTGTACACCTGAAACCTACAACATTTTATTAACCAATGTCACCCCAATACATTTAATAAAATTAACAAAAAAAAGAATCTTTCTCACTGCAGTCAGAGAGAAATGTGACAATGGAAGAAGGGTCAAGTGATGTGATATGAGGACTTGAATGACCATTGCTGGCTTTCAAGATGGAAGAAAGGGCCATGAGCCAAGGAATGTGGGCAGCTTCTCAAAGCTGGAAAAGGCAAGGAAACACTCTCCCTTAAGAAACTCCAGAAAGAAATGAAGCACTATAGATACCTTGATTTTAGTGCACTGAGACTTGTATCTGAATTTCAAACCACAGAATTGTAAGATAATAAATTCGTGCTGTTTAAGCCACTGAGTTTGTGGTAATTTGTTATGGCAGCAATAAAAATCAGTATGCTGTGCAAAATGCTAGGAGCAGGTCAATCATTTATAAAACACATTTGGAATAAAAGATACATGTAAATACTAGTGGTGAATAAGACTTCATCTACTGTTAAAAGAGAACTCAGAAGCTATGTGATCATTTTGTCTGATATTCCTGCCTCTTGGTAGAGTTTATGTTAAATTAAGGTCTGAATGAGAACAAGATAAGAAACTATGAACCAGACTCATAGTAACTGCACATTTGTCACTCTCCATGTACCTGACATTCACCAAAGCAGACATGTAAGGTTAGAAATAGAAACAAAAAGACTATTATAGGGGTTTGGGATGTGAGGTTAAATACTATAGTTTTAGAACGACATTTTCAGAAAGTAGTAAAGTCATTAGCCAACTAGACTTAAGATTTTAAAAAATAAATGCTTTAATACTGCTTAGAAAGGTGTAATTTACCAAATCACTGTCACAGGTAGTTTAAGGGGGAAAAAAATCCTTATATCTGGAAAACAAATTATTTTAAAAATCAGCAATATTTCAAATAAAAAGTGATAATATTGTTTTTAAAAAAATGATTATGACCACAACTGAAGGAGAAGATGATAGACAGGATACAGACTTATCTAGAATGCTCCCATTTGGCCATTATTAGTAGGAAATCAGATTTTTTTCACTGCAACTGAAACTCTTGAGTGGTTTTGCTTAGCAAAGGAATGATAAGTGATTATAATCTAAATTTATTTGTCATCCAACATCTTAAAAAAGGAATGTGTTATTATTTTAGCAATAGAAACAATGCAATTAAACAAGATGAGATGCAATTGCTTTATAATGAGAAATTAAAAAACTAAATACAAATATCACCTGTATAATTGTAGGCAGATGAGCACTATATGTATAATATTTACTTGCGCTATACAATTAGCCTCTTTTGTTGAATTATTTGCATTCATCAATGAGGCATCTCTTGAGCTCATCAAATGCAAGGGCTTTCCTCTTTTTCTAAAAAAAAAAAATTAGTGGCATATACTGAAGTAGAAGTTTATTATTAAATGCAAAGCTTTTAACATAGCTGCTGTAGAAATGAATCAGCTACTCCATGTTTCAGTTAAGTGAGGAATAAATTTTATCAAAATAGCTTTATCACAATTAATTCACCTTTGGCAGAGAGCAGTGCTCTATTTATAGTTTGTCATAGCACATTTGAATAGTGAACAATTCTGATATGCTTCCATTGAATATGGGATAAGTTAGAATACTCAGTAAGTCATTTCAAACTGCTAAAGGCATTCAGATAAGCAGATATGTGTACCAAAATTAGAATTTAATTAGAACACTGAGGTGAACATTCAAAAGTGTATTTGAAAGTGTCATGTTTTTAATGTAATGGTTTTGACTTCTCTAAATTCTTCATTATAAGATGCTTGTTGCCCACAAGGAATTTACAACCTAATGGTGGAGACATAACTACCGTATTTTTATTTATAAACAATGACAATAATGATGAACACGTTAAAATGACTGCAAGTGGTGAGAAACACATTTATAAACAGCTATAGCTGTAAAATATATATATATATATATATATATATATATATATATATATAAATGTATGTAGGCATGTGTGAGTATGTGTGTGGGTGTGTAAATAATTGCTAATTGTCGGAAGGATGCAAGGTAAAAATAAACTCCCTTTACTACGGGGATTTTGGTAGGTTGTAAATAAAAGGAAAATGTTAGGAAAGAAAAAAATAAAGAACAATGTATTACTTATTTTGCATTTTGAAATACAAAATCATACTAGTTATATGATTCAAAGTGTGTATTGGCTACTTCCAATTTTTCTCAAATTATCCATTTTAAAACTTGGTTTTTAAATATTTAATTTTTATTTTAATATGTCCACCATGTATTCACTCCCTTTCGTACAACTCGCAACAATTCTTATTGAGGCACTATGAAACATGCGTGGAATGATTCTAGGCATTTGGAATGCACCAATTAACAAATCATAGAAGTCTCCTGCCCTCCTGAAGTTGGAAAAGCCAGAAAAACAAACACGAGTGACTCAATAAAAACCAAAAAACAAAAAACAAAAAAAAAGACAAGAGTGACTCCACAATATGGTATCAGAGTTTATAAGTGCTACACAGAGAATTAAATGAGGTGATCTTTGAATTTCTTTAACTTTAAGGATCAGGGAAGGTGTCCGTAAATGAAGTGACAATTAAGCTGATAACTGAATGACAGTGACATTGAAGAGAATAGTATTAACCTGTGAAATGCCCACCTGTTTGCTGTATAAATCTTTAAAGAAGTAACTTTTATATGAGAAAACTAAAGGCCTAGTGAAATCATCTATTTCTACTGCATAGTTTTGAGCCTATTCTGGTAAGTGCCTATATAACCACTATTTCATATGCTATTTGATTTAATGAAATGTTAGTAGTAGACAGAAGAATCCAAAATTTATCAGAGGATTTTTTAAATACTAGAATATAAAGCCCCTTATAAGTGCAATTATCATGATGTAATTAGGTGAAATAGAAATTAAAATAAAACTTATTCTTTGCAATAAATTAAAGAAAATAAAATGAATGTACATTGGGTCAAAATAACAAAGAAAACACCAAAGTTGTAATTTTGTAAAATCACTAAAAGATGGGTTAATGGAAAACTACTATAATTTTTGGTTAAGTTTAGACATTTCAAGTCCTTTTTCTCCCCTAGCTAGCATGTTAGAGTTATCCAAGCAAACATTACATGAGGTAAGTGTTTCATCCCTCCTTATCTTGGATTTTGTTGTTCCCATGTGTACATGTATTAGTAAGGCCTATGCTCTGATATATGAATTGGGCTATGTGACTCCGTAATGTGTTTCTCTGCTGAACTGTGCAATACAGACGCAGGCCTATGAAAGGATTGGCTTCTATCTGCACATCCTTGTGAATAAACAGAGAAGTCCTTGAGAATACTAAAGGTGAAGGAAAAAAAATATATATATATATATAGTTTCAAAATTAGAAGCCAAAGAACTATGAGTAAAGCAGCCTAACAGATAGAAGATGCCAGATAGGCAAAAAGGCTTACACAACATTCAGTATCAGGTGTGATGTCCATGCTCCACACAAAGGGTCTGTCTAGTCAAAGGGGACGGCCATGGGAATCCAGCCCGTATCTTGCTCAATGAGCTCCATCTACCCAGATGAAGGAGTTTCATTTTTCAATTAGCACAAGGATATCCTTTGCTCTTCTTCCCCCCCGCCCAGCTTTATTGAGCGATAATTGGTATATAACATTGTGTAAGCTTAAGGTGTACAACATGTTGATTTGATATATGTACATATTGCAAAATGATTACCACAATAAGGTTAGTTAACACCTCCATCACCTCACATAACTGATATTTTGTGTGTGGTGAGAACATTTAAGATCTACCCTCTTAGAAACTTCCAAGCATATAATATTGTTCACTATAATCACCATGCTGTACATTAGATCTCCAGAACTTATTCATTTTATAACTGGAAGCTTGTAGCCTGTGACCAACATCTCCTCATTTCCTTCACCCTCCAGCCCCTGGCAGCCACCATTCTTCTCTCTGTTTCTATGAGTTCAGCTTTTCAAGATTCCACATAAAAGTGATACTATACAGTACTTGTCTGACTTATTTTACTTAGAATAATGTACTTGAGATCCATCCATGTCATTCATCACAAATGGCACGATTTTCTTATTTCTCGTAGCTGAATAATATTCCATTACATATATATATATATATATATATATATATATATATATATATATATATGATATATGTTACACATATATCATATATATGCATATACATCTATATAATATATATATAAAACATATGTATCTCACATCTTATTTATCCTTTGAATCACAGATGGAATATTAGGTTGTTTCCATATCTTCGCTATTATGAATAGTGCTGCAAGGAACATGGGCGGGCAGGTATTTCTTCAATTTATGATTGAGTCAAGATATTTTCTATAATCATTTTTAATTTCTTCTTTGACCCATTGGTTGTTCAGGAATGTGTTGTTTAATTTTGACATATCTGTGAATTTTCTATCTTTCCTTCTGTTATTGATTTCTACTTTCACACCACTCTGGTTAGAAAATATAACTGGTATGATTTCAATCTTCTTAAATTTATTAAAACCTGTTTTATGTCCTATGATATGACCTATCCTACAGATGGTTCTGTGTGTGTTTGAGACGAATGTGTTCTCTGATGTGGTTGAATGAGATATTCTGTATATGTCTGTTGGGTGCATTTGGTCTGAAATATAGTTCCCGCCCAATGTTTCCTTATTGATTTTCTGCCTCGATCATCTATCCATTGTCAAAAGTGGGGTATTAAAGTCACCAACAATTATTGCATTGCTCTCTATTTTTCTTTTCAGATCTGTTCAAATTGTTGAACACATTTAGGTGCTCCAATGTTGGATCCGTATATTTATGATTAGTGTATCTTCTTGATAAATTGAACCCTTTATCATAATATAATGACCATCTTTGTTTCTTGTTACCATTTTTGGCTTAAAGTCTATTTTGTCTGATATAAGGTAAACCCTGCTTGTTTTTGATTTCCATTTACATGGAATATCTATTTCCCTCATTTCACTTTGAGCCTATGTGTGCCTTAAAGCTGAAGCTAATATCATCCAGGCAACATATACTTGGGTTTTGTTTCTTTTTGTCCAGCCACTCTAAGTCTCTTGATTGGAGAATTTCTTTCATTTACATTTATGGTAATTATTGATATACAAGGACTTACTAATACCATCTTAGTTGTTTTCTGGCTGTTTTGTAGTTTCCTTGTTCCTTTCTTTCTCTCATACTGCCTTCCTTTGTAAATTGGTGATTATCTGTAGTAGTATGCTTTGATTCCCTTCTCTTTATCTTCTTTGAATTTACTGTAGTTTTGTGGTTACAACGAGGCTTACATAAAATATCTTAAAACTATAGCAGTATATTTTATGCTGTTAATAACTTAACCTCAATTACATACAAAAACTACCCTGTTACCCTCTGCCCTTTTTGTGTTTTTAATGTCTCAATTTACCTCTTTTTATAGTGTGTATTCATGAACAAATTATTGTAGCTATAGTTAATACTGTTGTCCTTTAACTGTTATACCAGAGTTAAGTGGTTAACATACAGCTATATTACGGCATTAGAGTATTCTGAATTTATATACTTATGTTTACCAGTGGTGCATATTTTCATATGGCTTCATGTTACTAATTAGCATCCTCTCTTTTCATTTTGAAGAACTCATTTCAGCATTTCTTGTAAGGTGGGTGAGGTGGTGATGAACTCTCTTAGCTTTTCTTGTTTGTTTTGGAGGGGGGGCCTGGGAAAGTCTTCATTTCTGAAGGATAACTTTGTGGGATAGAGCATTCTTGGTTGACAGGGTTTTTTTTGTTTTTGTTTTTGTTTTCTTTCAGCACTTCAAAAATATCATCCTACTCTCTCCTGGTCTGTTAGGATTCTGCTGAGAAATCCACTGATAGCCTTACGAGCGTTCCCATGTAAACTATAAGCTCTTTTCTCTCACTGCATTTAAGATTCTCTGTATTTGATTTTTGACAGTTTTATTAACAATGTGTGTTGGAGAGGATCTCTTGAAGTTGAGTCTGTTTGGTGACTTATGAATTTCTTTTCAGATTTGGGGAAATTCTCAGCCATTATTTCTTTATATTAGCTTGCTGCCCCCCTTCTTCCTCTATTTTCCTTCTGGAACTCCAACGATTAGCCAATTGTTTGTTTTGATGGCATCCTATAGATCACATAGGCTTTCTTCACTCTTTTGCATTTTTTTTATTTGTTTTCCTCTGACTGGATAATTTCAATGTTCCTGTCTAACTCACAGATTACTTTTTCTGCTTGATCCATTCTGCTGTTGATCTGCATTATGGCACCTTTCATTTCATTCATTGCATTCTTCAGCTACAGAATTTCTGTTTGGTTCCTTAGTTTTTTTAAATGATTTTTGTATCTTTGTTTAACTTCTCATTTTATTTTTGTATTGTTTTCCCAATTTTGTTGAATTGTGTTTCTGTGTGTTCTTGTAGCTTATTGAGTTTCCTTAAAATACCTACTTTGAATTCTTTATCAGGTAAATTGTAGATCTCTATGTCTTTGTGATTAAGTACTGGAAGACTATTGTGATTCTCTGGTGGTGTCATGTCCCCTTGATTTTTCATGTTCTTTAAAGTCTTACATTGCTATCTTCCCATTTGAAGTACCAGTCACCTCCTCCAGTCTTTACTAACTACCTTTGGGAGAGAAACACCTTCCATCAGCCCTGCTAGTGATTTTGAGGCTTTCTTAGACCTTCTATGGATACACCTGATCCATGTTTCTTGGTCCCTCTTGTGGCAGAATTTTTTTTTTTTAATTTTATTAAATTTATTGGGGTGACAATTGTTAGTAAAATTACATAGATTTCAGGTGTACAATTCTGTATTACATCATCTATAAATCCCATTGTGTGTTCATCACCCAGAGTCAGTTCTCCTTCCATCACCATATATTCGATCCCCCTTACCCTCATATCCCACCCCCCACCCCCACCCCCCTTACCCTCTGGCAACCACCAAACCATTGTCTGTGTCTATGAGTTTCTGTTTCTCATTTGTTTGTCTTGTTCTTTTGTTGCTTTTGGTTTATATACCGCGTATCAGTGAAATCACATGGTTCTCTGCGTTTTCTGTCTGACTTATTTTGCTCAGCATTACACTCTCAAGATCCATCCATGCTTAAGCTTATGTCTTCTCTTGATCCTGCAATAGTCTCCTTTCTGTTTTCCCAAAGAGGGTGCTAAAGCTCAAGTCTGAACCTACAGGTTCAGGCCCCCTTTCTGTAAGTGTTCACTAGCTGTCTGCCAAACCTTTTTCTTGCCGATGCCACATACGAGTGCAAACAGGGAGCTGGCCACAGGGTCGGGTGTGTGTTGGGTGATGCATGTACAGTTCTGGGGGTGCCTGTGGGCCAGTTGGGGTGATTTGCAGGTGAGGCCTTACCAGTGGCTCATGGCGAATCTTCTTAATGGAGTCTTCAACACGGTAGGAATCTCATATCCTTAATGCCCTCCAAGAATCTTATCCACTGCTTTCCCAGCCTCTTCCTACCCCCCACCCCACCCCAACCCAATTCAATACTCTGGATGGGGCAAGAGAGAAATGAGACTCTTTGACAGTGTCCTGCACAGATAGGGAAGACAAGCATTCACTCATCTGCTCTCACTTTTTCCACAGTAGCAATCACATACTGAAAAGATCTTTCTTGGCCCTCACCTGTGTCACCTTGGAGGAGGAATGATGTTCCTTTTTCATTTTCCAGTGTGTCTAAACTTATAATTGTTCTGCTCCAATGGTATGCTGGAACTTCTCCTCTGGAAACCTGGACTACCACTACTCTCCTTTCTGTAGGTGATTTTCTAAGATAGTGTTTTTAGGGGATCCCAGACTGTGGCTGATAGGAGCTGGTGGCAGTTTATGGGTCACTGCAGGGTCCACAGCTGTGACTGGGGTCTGTCTGCCTATTACTTAACACACAGGTGGGTGAGCTTTCTCTCAGGTCTGTTGGCATATTGTGCTGGACCCCACAGCTCCCACAAAGACTCTTTTGTCTGTGGACAGATGCCAAATTGTTGTTGTTGAAGGCAGGGCATGAACAAAGGACATCTTATTCAGCCATGATGCTGATTTCACTCCATCCTTTGCCCTGCTTAATGACTTTAGTGCCACAGACTGCAGCAAACCACTAGTCTGGATAGATTAGACTTTATCCTAACATCATGTTGGGGGGTTCTTTAATAGTCTGTTGCTAAACCACAACACATTGTATTGTTTTATCTTGAGAGAATATAAAAACAGGCAGAAAACTGTTTTAGTGGTACCCAGCTCAGGCCTTCATAGTCCTCAGCACAGGACTCGGGCAGCTGCAAATGGCTTGCATCATACCGATCAGTGTATTTCTGTGAGTACATGCATCAATAGTATGTAATTTCATCTTCTTTTCTATTCTCTTTTTCTCATCAACAAAACTTGTATACATCTAATTCAATACATTTAAGAATCCCTTCTGATTGAATCATTTTATCTGGCAAGATGGAACGTTCAAAGGCCAATTCAAAAAGAAAAGAGTGAAAAGAAATATAGGGAAAGAATGTTGGGAGAGGCAATTTATAGTTGTTCATGATATGAATACTGACGTCAAAACTCTAAAAACCATGTGCCCATCTGACACCCTATAAAATCTTTACAACACTATTGATTATATTCCCCAAACTGTTTTTCATATCCCCGTGGCAATATTGTAGTTACCAATGTATGTTGTCTAATCCCCTCCCCTTCTCCCTCATCCCCACCCCTTCCCATTGAGCAACCATCAGTTTTTCCTGTATATCTCTGAGACTGTTTCTGTTTACTTTGCTCATTTTTTCAGTTCTTTACATTGCGCATATGAGATCATGTGGTATTTGTCTTTCTCCGACAGACTTATTTCACTTAGCATAATGTTCTCTTGGTCCATCCATATTGTTGCAAGTGGTAAGATTTCATTCTTCTTTATGGCTGAGTAATATTCCACATGTCTTATTGGGGAGACCACTTCATGGACAGTGTAGATGCTTGACTACTGCACTGTACACCTGAAGCTGAAGCTGAATAATATTGTATGTCAACTATAATTATATATATATATATATATATACCATCACAGGATATGGAGTACAGCATAGGGAATAGAGTCAATGGAATTGTAATAGGTAGATACGAAGTCAGAGGGGCAATAGATTGGTGAAATGTCTATTCCATTGTTTTGTATTCCTGAAACTAATAATAAAAAATAAAAACTCTAAAAAACAATTGCTTAAAGTTAGAGAGGTAAAGCTGGACATGTGTACATAAAAATGTGCTCTGTTATATGTAAGCAAAAAAGCACAGGCACAAGTCGCATGTGAGCTACAGGGAAAAGGCACTAAGGGTTATAAAAGTAGAAAATGTTCAGAACAGGTACATGAATATCAAGACAGGTAGGATTCATTAATGATACTGACATGTACAAAATAACAGGACTATTTACTGTGTATGTTCTAGCCCCTCACTACTCAAAATGTGGTCAATAGATCAGCATTGTCACCATCACGTAGGAGCTTGTTGGAAATGCAGAATTTCAGCCCCCATTTCAGACTTACTGAATTGAAATTTGTAATTTAACAAGATCCCCAAGGGTTCATATGTACATTAAAGTTTGAAGAGCACAGCTTTGGAGATCTTGAACTGTCATAATACATACCCTCTTTTTGTACAATGTCAAGGAATGTTTCTTTTTCATTGGCTGCCACCCGTATGTCTCTTGAGAATTTTTTCAACTGACCTCTTGAACAAATGAAAAGTTAAAGTCTCCACAATATCTGAGACCTTTTGTACACATATTTATTATTAAAGAAGAGCTTCATCCCACCTCTAGATATACAACTGTTCAAGAAACTGCAATACCCAGCATAATAAAACTGGAACCCCATATTTTTGTAGCATTTGAAAATTCTCAAAGTATTTACTTGCACAATCACTTGTTCATCCCAATGATGGTCCAAGGAGTATAAAGAGGTTATTATTTTCCCTTTTATGTATTTTTAGATGAGGCAATAGAATCAAAGAGATGCTGTGTCATGCTGGATGTCTTTAGTGTCAGTTGACAAGAGCAGATGCTGACCATAAGAATCACAGGGAATGAAACTGCAAGGGTTAATTTTTCAAAGGCTTTAGGGTAGAAAGCAGATTTACTTATATGTTTGCTTGCTGGTTTTGTGTCTTTCTCCATTGAAAGTAAAATGCAGGAAGAAAGATGTAAGTCTCCTTTCTCTTCAGCTAGAATGGTGCCTGTGACAAGGAAGGTGCTCGCTAAATATTTTAAATAAATGGATTAATGTACATTCTCTGTTACAACCCACAACAATATTAAATGCCTATAATCTGCATCATAAGAACAAACACAAATTTATTTCTATTTTAATATACATTAGTTATAGCTCCACAGATGTTATACGATTAGGGGAGCTTATTTCTCTCCTGTAAGTTTAACTTCTTTCTGTGTGGTACTGAACATACCACTATAACTCCAAAGAAACACATTTGCCTGGAAAATAGCATTCTCAGAATTTATGGCTTCAGCCCTAAAGTGGTAGCACATGAAAGTCACTGACATGATTTTTCACGGTGGCTACCTGCACACCTTACTTTCTAGGATAGATTGTGAAATTAATCCACGTGGAAGAATGTACATACTTCCCTAAGTTCAATGAAGCTTTTGCCCATCATAATTCAGTTCAGTAACTTTCCACTGAGTTCAAGAGGCTTTCTATCATTTTTGGAATGAAATTTCACACTCTAAACATATGAGCTTCCAAAATATGTCAGTGGAGAACAAGAGGATTTCAATTATACTGGCTAAAATAGCTCTGAAACTGTCACTATATTTAGGAATATAGTGTTTTATCCCACTGGCATATCCTAAATTATTCCATTTTCTTCTCCGATATATCATAGGAAACAAGATATAATGAAGAATGTTCACTGGAGTTGAATAAGGGGAAATGACCATTTTAAGTTTGGCATCAGATCAAGGCTAGTATGCTGAGGATACTAAGTCTGTATTTCTAATGTAAACACAAATAACTCATATTATTTGCTTAAGACATGGAGTCTCCTATACTTGAAGACATAGCCATTATTTTAGTTATATCAGAATCGAGGGATCACGGTACTATTTAATCTACCTTTGCATTTTTTAAATTTTCCATACTAAAAGTTAAAATGCATTATCAACAAAAAGTAAAATGACATGTCTGAAAATAGGGAACTATATATATCCAGAAGATAAAATTCTACGCAGCTTTTAAAAATTAATGCCACAAATATGTATTTATCGATGAGTAATTCTTATTCTACATTCTTGAGTGAAGGAAGCATGTTTCAAAATGCCATATGTCCTATGATTTGGTTTTTCTTTATGAATGTAATTAGTGCACTTAATAAATACTAATTTCATGCATACTATGCGGCAAGCACATTTTAAGTTCTTTAGAAAGTTTAAGTCTGAGTAATTGAATATCCTCATAACACCCCTATGACTGGTAGATAACAGTATCATACCCATATGTTTAATAAGGCACAGAGAGGTTAAGAAATTTGGTCTAGGTCACACCGGAAGTAAGGGGTGGGGGGAGGGGATGTAGGGACTTGAACAGTTTGGTTCCAGAGCCTTGGTCTTCAATTATTATGTGATGCTGCCTCTGCTAACCACATAAGTGTAATCAGACATAGGTAACTGTATTGAAAAGAAAAATGCCATAAAGGTTAAATTCCATGTTTAACAGTGGTTAATGATGAGTAGAAGAAGAAGAATTTTAAACTATTTTTTGTTCTAATTTTCATTGATGTCTATATGTAATTTTCCATATCAATCATATATTACTAACAGGGGAAATTAAAATGTTTTAAATGTGTAAAATGAATGTTACACAAGTTCTTGGTTAAATTCTTTGAAACGCAAAGTGTATACATATGAACATATTTTCCCCTTCCTCCTCCTTTGCTTGGTAATCCCTGTGTCCCAGGAGCCCGTGGCTTTCTTGAGTCATGGGAAACAAGGTATAATGAAAGATGTTCACTGGAGTTGAATAAAGGGAAATAAATTCCATTCCTTCCCCCAGAAAGAATAAGCAGTTCTGAAAATATTGAACATTTAATGATACATATTATTATGGTTAAAATGATATCAAAAGCAAAAGTCCTGACACAAAAAGATTATTTTTATATATATACATTGATGTATCCATACATAGGCATACATGCACACGTATAGTCACGTCTCAATGAACTATTCGGTGAACTGTCTAGTTTATTACCCCCTTAAAGTAAATATTGGGACCAACGGTACTAAATGGAGTTTCACGGTCAGAAAGAAATGGGACAGAAATGAACCTACTGAATTTGGACAAGAAGAGGTCACTGGACATGTGTTAGTAATCAAGGGAGACTGGGAAGGAAAAGATTGATTTCTGCAAAGTGGTTGGCTTGAGGCCAAACTACAGGGAGGTAAGAGGTGAGTCAGACAGAACCTATAGAACAAATACTAAAACTGCTTTAAGAACTTAGAGAACTGTGGCTGTCATTAGTGTAGACTTGGGATGAACAGACAGCAGTGGGAACCTATGAGTGCCTGAAACTAGATGTGAGGAAAACAACGTGGCAAAAGTAGAAGTGTTCATAGGGAAGAGAGCAAAATACGAGCCTGTGGGTGTGTGTGGGGAAATGATTCTACACACATTATTTTTGCAGCTTACTTTTTTACCGCCCCCCCAAAAAAATACATCCTAGAGATCTTTTTAACAATACACAAAGATCTGCCCCATTCTTTCAAATACTGATGCATAATATTATGTAGAATAAATGACCATTTACTCCTTAACCATTCTTTTAGATTGTTGACAGTTTTACCTATTGAAAACAATGCTGAAATTGCTAACTTTGTTCATTCATCTTTCACCCTCTGTGTATTTTGTTCTCTTAGGAATTTAGAAGTGAAATAAATGGGTCAAAGGTTATATGCATTTTAAATTATCAGAGTGTCAAATCATCCTCTGAGAAGGTTGCAAAATTTTACTCTCTTGAACATTTTGCAACTTTTGTGACACTGAGTATTCTTTTGTTCACTTAAAAGACACTACATGCTAAGGGCTGACACTGGGAATGCTTTAAATGAGGGGGGAAAAAATCTCCTGCCCTCAGATCTTAGCCTATAGGAGGTGGGTGAGGAAGCAGAGAATAAACAAATTAACAATTTAAATATACAAAATGACAGGTAGGATGAAGCAAAATAATGCAGGGAAAGGCAGACAAAGAGTGAAGGTGTGGGCACAAGATACTCTCTTAGGCAGAGAGAGGGACTAAAGAGAAGTGTTTAGCTGTTACTGTTTTTGTTGTTTTCAGTCTAGTCAAATCTGCAGCGAATACATATACCAATGGCTAGTGAGGTGCCATCTGACAAAGGCATACTTGGAAAATGGATTTTATTCATTAGGATGTAGAGATGAGGGGCAGAAAGTAAACATACTACACAGCTAATGATGCAAACAGCATTAGCTTTCCCTGTTCTAGATGGTAATAGTAGCAATAATAGTTGCAAGAGCAAAAATATCTTGAGCGCCTCTGCTATGCTAGGCACTAGGCCAAGCATGCTTTAAGCATTGCTTCATCTAATCTTCACAAAACAACCTAGGAGACTAGTCCTATTTTCCCCATTTTACAGATGAAGTCATAGGTTCAGTGGAGCTGATCTACACCACATAGAGTCCATATTATGTATTAGTTAAAAGCCCAGATAAAAAGTAAATGAGTCAATATATTTAAAGGGCCTAGAATAATGTGTGGCGTATAGTGGGTGCTATATAAATGAAAGCTGTTATTGCAATTATTAGTTTGTTTCTTTTTTCTATGCATGCCCCTTTATTTTTACATATGCCAAAATCCAAAATAATACTATCAGAGCAATAAACCTGAACAGCTATTAAAAAAAATAATACTATCCATGAACCCACCACAGGTTCTCTCAACTTCATCATTGCCAATAGCTTACTTCTAGGACTACTGTGTGGCAACATTGGATTCTACGGGAATGGCACCACTTGGGGTATGTGTAACCCACTGGCCCTACTTACAATGACCAATGTGTTTCCCAAATTGAGCAAAGAGGATCCTAAGAATTTTTTGCCATTTATTTTAGTTTTAAGACTTGTATAGGTATGTGTGAATGATTGCATAGTTTTGTTTCTTAAAAAATTTATAGCAATAACATTATTCTGTGTTGTCTTCTCATATTCACTTTTTCCTCCTCAATATTATGCTAAAACAAGTGTGTTTGAAGGCCTGCTATGTGGCAGGTACAGTGATATGTTCAGGGATGCGGTTTAATACAGCCCTTGACTTACAGAACTTACAATGGAATGTCAAAAAAAAATCAGTTAAAGTGAAGACATCAAATGCTTTGAATAAAATGAGCATTCGGGGCTTGTTTCTTATTGATGTGGTATGATACTTTTAATTTATTAGTTTATCAATCTAATGGACTTTGGTACATATGGTATCAGATACTCTGCTAGGCCCTACAGAGAACAGATGAACAAGACATGCCTACAATAAACTCACGTGAACACATGACAATAATGTAACATGGTAAGTGTGTTAATACATGCATGTGTTTACAATAGTAATGCAGACAGAAAAATGCACAGTTACCTTATGAAAGATGGGTGATGCTATTCACAAAATATCCTCGGCTATCACCACTAACTACTGAAATTTCTTTTTTCCGAGTTATCTAAAATTCTTCATTTAGAAAAGCACTGATTATGTATTTTCACCCAACCCACTGGTAAAATATAGTGATTCTTTTTTCTTAATTACTCAGTGAAATTTCTGACCCACATATCGTTTTTGCCTTTGTTGTCAGCTAAACTTTACTTCGGTGTGAATTTCAACAACACGACTCCCTTATATCCTACTTTTATGTTTTACTCTATGTTGGCTGCTACATCATGCAAGACACAGATGCCCTTATGAGTCCTAAAGTGTTTCAATATTTTAGTATAGTAACTCTAAAACATTCCTCAACTCCATCCTTTATTTCTCTTTTACTCTAATTAAGCTAAAATATAGTCATGCTTAGTTTCCCAAAGAAAAATCTATGCTATGTAGGCATCCATCATCAGATGTATACTGAAGGAAATACTTAAAAGAAACTATTTATGTAAAACAACACTTCAGAATGTGTGATGAAATATTACAAGAAACATGTAACTAGTGATAGGGACATAACACCTCCGTGGCAGAAACAAACATTTTGTCTTTATCATCATGTCAATTGAAAGATCAAATGAAGACTATATCCATATGTTGTAAGAATGCATATAAAACTGCCTCTAAAACACACATTTCAAAATAATGTCAACATTTTCATAAAAAATACATTATGTGATATTTTATGATTTAAAGAGTTTCAGTTCAGAGAGAATATTAATGATATCAAATTTACTGGTACTGTCCTATCATATTTAGGCAGAAGGATTGTAGTACAAGAAATCATTTTCTTCCATGCCTTATCTACAGGCTCACAGAGAGAAGGCTATGGCAAACCTAATTGCATTTCACAGTGAAGTGAGAGTAGAGTGGTGCAGAGGTGAAATTTTCATTAAAACAATTACTCATATCTTTATATGCTAATTCACACATAGATGCTAAAAAGCAGAAGTACCTCAAATTATAAAACATATGTCAACTGTATTGGAGTACTAATGAACATCCAGCATACTGCTCTCAAGTAGGCAAATATTCAAAGGATTTGTCTTGACAAATTGACACTCAAATTAAATTGAAAGTGTCATGTTTTTCCAAACCTGCACGGCAGTACAAATAACCACTAGTACAATAAACATAAACAACTAAGCTAAAATGACAGAAGCAGCTCTTTATTGAGCAACTACTCTGTGCCAAGTCCTAAGGATGCAAAGGTGACCAAAAAACCCTCTTTCTCGTCAAGCATATAGAAAGGTAAAAGATGCCATTCTAGCTGGTGAGGTACTTCTTTACAAATATCACTACTACTACTCCAGTGAATCCCCCTCCTCCTCCTCCTCCTTCTACTTCTCCTAGGTAGCAATGATCTGGTATTAACTCATTTAACTTTAAAATAACCCTACCCTACAATGTCAATATTATTAGTTTGTTCAGCAATTTACTCCAGCTCACACAGTTGGAATAGTGGAGGCGTGGAGGAACAGGAATCCCAACTTTGGCATTCCTGGCTCTAGTTACAAATTTCACATTCAATTCCATTTTTGGTGACTGAATTGTATATGTCTCTGAGAAAGTAAAAATGCACACACACATATGCACATATTAGCCATTAACCATGTGTTCGAAATTCCAGAAGATAGAAACAATGGGTTTGTTATTCTTGGCAATCACCTATAACATAATAATCAATTCACATTATGAATATCTCATAAAGAAGAACCTGTCAATCAACTTCTCTGTATTGGGAATAGAGCACCTGATGAAAAATATGTCCTTTCTCAAACTTCCCTCAAGCAAAGGATGCAGTCTAATGAGAGGATTTCAAGGTGCATGCAATATTGCAAAAGGGAATGAATTGTTAAAAAAAATCAGGAAAAAAGTAACTGTGTATAATGAATAGTAAGAATCTTGATTTGTCAAAATAACAATACTTTAGTAATGTTTGTATTTAGGAAATTATGATTCAGTTCCTATTATATGTTGAAAAGGATCTGTAGTACAGAGGGTAAGGCAAACCATTCGGGAGGAAATAGGCATCACTGGAAAAAAAGATATGCAATGAATGTACAATAACAAACCAATGTAAATGCTTTAGAGGTTGTATTCTTTGATAGATTCGTAATCCAACTGACCCAGCATAGGGGATGAGAGAAATTTTCACGAAGTGATCTTGACTTGAACTCTGAATAATGTACAGAAATAAACCAAGCAAAATGGCTTGGGGTGGGGAAGATGGGATGAGCAGTGTTTCAGATGAAGGAAATATTTTCCAGACAGAGTTCCAGAAATGTGGGAATATCAGGGCCCCTTAAAAGAGGCCAATATATGGATGTCAAGGAGAGAGACTGAGAAAGCATGGAGTCTACATGTTGCTGGAAAGGTAGGCAGGGGACTGACCAGATGTTATGGGTTGAATTGTATGCCCCCCCCCCCAATTCATATGATGAAGTCTTAACCACCAGACCTCCAAATATGACCTTATTTGGAAATAAGGTTATTGTAGATGTGAATAGTTAAGATGAGGTCATGCTGGAGTGAGGTGGGCCCCTACTCCAACAGGGACCAATGTCTTTATTGAAAGGGGATATTTGGACACGGAGATAGAGGGAAGATGATGTGAAGACATACAGCAAGAAATTGGCCCTCTACAAGCCAAGGAAAGAGGCCTGTAACAGATCCTCCCCTTGCAGCCCTAAGAACCAGTCCTACAAACACTTTGATCTCAGACTTCTGGCCTTCAGAACTATGAGTAAATACATTTCTGTTGTTTAAGCCCCCCAATTTATGCTACTTTGTTCCAGCAAGCAGCCCTAGGGACATAATAAGCCAGGCTAGGGTATAGATTTTGTGCTTTATATTTAAAGCAGTGGGAAGCCGTGTGTTTGTGTGTGTGTGTGTGTGTGTGTGTGTGTGTGTGTGTGTGTGTGTGTGTATGTTTCTCCATCTCTTGGAGAATTTTTAATATAGTCAGAGCTATGTTTTGAAAAGATGATTTTAGCCAAAGTGTGGTAAGCAGTTTGGACATCAAGGAATCTAAGTGAGTCAAGATAGGAGTTTGTTCCAGGGTGGTGATAATGGAGGACTGTTGAGGAATTGGAGAACTGCTTGGGAAGAAAAGTATTCAAAATGGGAGATGAGGCAGAGGGAAAATAGTGAACATTTAAAGTTTTTATTTTGTGTCAGGCATACTTCCAAAATTTTTATTATATTGAAACTCATGCAATCATTCAACAACATCTTACTGAGGAGGTCATAGGCATAGGAAGATTGTGTCTTTTCCAAGATCATACACGTAGTATGTGTAGACCTTGAATTTAAAGCCAGATAGCCAGTCTCCAGAGCTGTTAACTACTGCACTATGATCCATCAAGAAGACTTTATGTTGTGCCTTGCCAAACTGGGTGAGTAATGGAAGTCATTCACAACGAAAATAAAGAACAAAGATGACTCCATATGCAGGGAAGATAGAGTCTGGCCTTGGCCAAACAGAGTTACCTTTAAAATAGTCAAGTACACCAGTGGACATATCGATGTATAGCCCAGAAAACTAACTTATAAACAAATTTGTAGTCAAAAGTTCCTAGATGATTTTTGAAGGCATAGATGGAGATCACATTGCCTAGGAAGAGAATTTTGTATGACAAGAAAAGGTAGCCAAGGACTGAGTCTTGAGTAAATCCCACATTTAATGGCCAAGGAGAGAAGGTGAGTTTGCAAAAGAAGAAACAACCATGTTAATAGGAGGGAAACCATGAAGAGTGCGGTGTCATATGTGTCAAGGAAAGAGGAAACATCGTCTACAGTGTCAATTGCAGCTATGAGATGGGACAAGCTGTATTGAAAAATGATTTTGATTTGCTGGTATAGACTTCACTGGTGACTGAGAGAGCCCTTTCAGGTGAGTGATTGGAGCATAAATCAAATTAAAGTGGGATGAGGAGTGAATAGGAAATGAGGAGATGAAAACAATGCATAGAGACAACTCTTATCAAGATGGTTGGCTATGCAGCAGTATTCATAATAGCCCCCAAATGGAAAAACGTAAGTTTCTATCAATTGATGAATGCATAAAATGCGGCATAGCTATACAATGGAATATATTATTTAGCCATAAATGGAGTGAAGTTCTGATACATACTACAACATAGATGAATCATGAGAACTTTATGCTAAGTGAAAGAAGCCTGACACAAAGAGCCACATACTGTATGATTCCATTCATAGGAAATGTGCAGATTAGGCAAATCCATAGAAACAGAAAGATTAGTGGTTGCTAGGGGCTGTGTGGGGCAGAGAAAGGGAAATGACTCCTAACGGGTACCAGATTTCTTTTTTGGTTGATAAAAAATATTCTGGAATTATATAGGGGAGATATTTAAACAACTTTCTGAATACACTATAAATCACTGAATTGTACCCTTTTAAGTGGTGGATTTTATGGTATGTGAATTATATCTCAATTTAAGAATTTTTATAAGAAAAATGATGCTTGGTTCTAAAGGAGATAACAGATATTAGGGGGTGGTTGGAGAGGTATGTGGTATTGAGGTATCATTTATAGTTCAATAACTGTGGAAAATGATAGGTTTTATGAGTCAGAATTGTTATTTACATTTTTCCTTTTTTATATCAGCATATGATTTACCACCAAGAGGGGGCTCTAGTAAGCCAGGAATGAAAAGCCTTTACTAGGCCACAAAAGCAGAACTCAAAGCAGCCTATGGAGTCTGACCAATAAAAGCCTTGGGGACTTATGAGGTGAGACACTTCTTTAGCCAGATACTGATGAGCTATCTTGGAACAACACCCAGAGGTGTTCTCTCTCACATGACTAAACCAGCAATGAGAGATTACTATGAGGGCGTGACTTTCGGCACAGAGGGACTGCAGGATTGACCTGTAATTGGGAAGGCTGCACCTCATCAAACTGGTATGTTCTAGACACTTCAGTAAAACTCAAATAGTACCATCTTTGCAAAGGTAAAATAGGTATTAATTCCAATACACTGAACAAGATTTGCCCCCAGAGAGCTAATGAGTCAACAATTCTCTTGCAGTGAAAATTAGTTTAATATTCTTCATTCTGTGGTCTCCATATCATTAACTGTATTACTGTTATAGAATGGAGCCACCCCATGTTTTTACTAGATTTGAAAAGTGACATCCTTGAGACAGTTGAGAGATGACATATATCTTCCAATTCATATCAAATAAATTAACCCTCTTCAATAAGGCAAGGATACCAGGCAGGAGTTCTGCTAAGATCTCAAGACAGTAGAGAGCAGAACATAGCTGGCCCATGACAACTTCTGGTACTTCAATTATGTTACGTCAGGATTAGCACTGTATATTCCAGGTGGAGTGTAGAAATTGTCATCCACTCGGAGATATATTGGTACTTCAGAGGCAATTGTGTTTAGGGTGGAAATGCTAGGAAAATGTACACTTGGGGAATAGAAATGCAGCAATAAAATCAAACTTAAAAATTGATTTCTGTGGTAGCTATATGAAGCTTCATATTTTTTTCTTATAACAGAAAATGAAATATTGTATGAAATGTATTCAGCCCCTAGCTACAATATGCATGTACATAGTTCTCCCGGATTTCCTTCGTATGCATGGTGCACTGACCTGTAAAACTCAGCTTCATCAGTGCCGACTGATTCTCTTAGAGTTTACCCAGCAAAATTAAACTGATGATGCAGCACATGATATGGCTTATTAAACAAACAGATTTGCCATTTTGCTAACCTGCTAAGGTGTACCCTTATATTCTTAAGCAGAATATGAGTTTGAAATGCTTTGGGTCTACCAATAAACCAAGATCCTCCCACCAAGGAGTTTAGTGGATTCAGGCAGACAGGAAGAGCAAATTTGACACAAGAAGAGAGAGAAAAGAAAACCGTTTCTCTCCCACCACAAGGGCATGGCTGAGACGTGCACAATGTTGAT
The DNA here is from genome assembly GCF_036562045.2 of Rhinolophus sinicus. NCBI lineage: Eukaryota > Metazoa > Chordata > Mammalia > Chiroptera > Rhinolophidae > Rhinolophus > Rhinolophus sinicus. The sequence continues at coordinate 23,248,043 of NC_133768.1, read as the reverse complement.
GACAGATGCTGTTATCTTTTCAGACAGAATTTCTCTTATTTTTTCACTTCCTCCCCCCATCTTTTTGGGGAGGTGCCAATGCTACATGGTTTACAAAGATGCTGCCATCTAGAGGTACCCAGTAGCCAAGAACAGTGATTTTGTGAAACACTTCTGGGAACTGAACATTTAAACTGAGCAGTTCATGCTAGAAAGATTATAGGAGAGAAAACATTGTCTGAGATATTGGAACATGGCTAAATTATTTCTGGACATGAGGGGAACCACAAATGTGCTCATCTTAATCAAGTATTCTGGCTATGAAATAGCCTATTATTAATCTTGATTTTAAAAGTCACCCTGTGATTAATTGACTTCAGCTCAATAGACACCATATACTGGTTTCATAGTATCTGCAAAGCAGACCAGACAAGAGAAAATGAATTAAAGGTCACTGTGATGAGCCAAGACAGCAGAGGAAAACATGGAAGAATTATGGCCCTTATGTCCACAAGGACTGGTTTCCCTAAAATATACTGTAATCAGTGTTATATCACTGTTAGTACAATAAAGGAGGATGTATTAATATTTGAGAATTGCAGAAGTATCTCACCCACCTAACAACATTAATGCAGACACTCGGATAAGAGATTAGTTTGGATTTTTCCTTTACTCGCATGTTTGCACACTACATTTTTCTCCTTTAAAGGAAAAAGTAATCAACAATTTCCATTAGTTGCAAATCAGCTTCCGGAATAAAAAATTAATTCTTTCATAAATACAAAATTTCATGTTTGCAATAGGTGTTCAACAGAAGTTGAAATTTTCCAACACAATAACAAGAAATTAAAATTAATGGATAAGTGAAAATAAAGATAGCGGAATCAAACTGATTAACAGTCTCCATGATGAAATTTTAAACATTCTTCATAGGACACTGTGCTCAAAATTACTCTTTGCATATGAAAGGCTGAGAGCATAAAGACATTAGAGTTCTAGTCGGAGGTAATCAAGTACTTTGCTTTATGGGTACAGATTTCACCTTTTGCAAATTTAGCTTCTTCGTGTGAACAATGAGAGGACTGAACTAAATAAACTCTAAGGTATCTTCCAGGTGATAGATGGTTCCTTGGGATATTTTCTTCCTACAGCATCCTTACGAAAATAAAAATCAGAGGTGATAATTAACCACATTCTCAAAGAAAGATTTAGTAGAAACGTGGCTATTAAGCCAGCCAAATAGGCACACAGGAAAGGAGGTAGACAAGGGCAACCCCAGGAGTTTGGAAAAGTGAGGAAGCAGAAAACTAGTCAAAATGGTCTACTTCAAAATCTTTCATAGGGTTAGGCATTTATTTGAATCAAGTAGTTATCCTTTATAAGAGATTTGTATCTGACAACAAAAACAACACATATTTTTTGAAAAAGTTCCATAATTTAGGAAAAAAACAATCAGTCAAAAGATTGCCTGTAATTTCTCCATCCAGATGGGATAATGATGTTAATTACTACACTAATTATGAGTATATCTGACTGTGTCAGGAGTTGTCTATAGCTTTTATTACTTTTTATTCTTTAATTATTTATTATTTTCAGTTACAGTTGACATTCAGTATTATTTTATATTAGTTTCCAGTGTATAGCACAGTGGTTAGACATTTATGTAATTTATGCAGTGATCCCCCCAATTAGTCTAGTACCCACCCGGCACTATGCAAAGTTGTCGCAACATTATTGACTATATTCTCTAGGCTGTGCTTTACAACCCTGTGGTATTTTGTAACTACCAATTTGTACTTCTTAATCCCTTCACGTTTTTCACTCAGCTCCCCACCCCCCTCCCCTTGGGTAACCATCAGTTTGTTCTCTGTGTCCACGAGTCTGTCCACTTAATCTTCATAACAACTCTATGAGATATGCAGAATTGTTACTGCTCCATTTCATAGGTGAGGAAACAACTCTTAATGTCTTTAAGCAGATCCTATTTTCACTTACTATGTTATAAAAATTTTAACCATGTTATAAAGGCGTTCAAAAGCTTATTTCCAGCTTCTCTCTATTATAAACAATGCACGAATTCCCTTTTAAGTACTTATAGAGTACTAATGTACTAACACATATGCGTTTGGGTAAACTCATGCAGTCAACAATTTTTCTTCCCATGGGCTGAAATCCTGCCAAAGAGAGATTGAGCATTTTAATGGTGACAAAGCAGGAGACTTTTCTAAGCATAGGACACTTCTGGTAAGGCAAGACTTGCCAACGGAAGACTCTCACATGTGGGATTCATTCTTTCATTCTAGTCTTTTATTAATTCATTTTGAAATACTGACTGCATTCTTATGATGTGGGCGGGTAGTGTGACACAATTCCTGACCTCATAGAGTTTAAAACCCAGTGGGTAAAGAGAAACCAGAAATTGAACAAGTAAAAAGAAACTAGAAATTTAACAAGCAAACATTGTAACAGCAATGTTTAAGTTAGGATCCTGACCAGGGTGGGAAGGGCAGGCAGAGATTAGATCTTGAAGGATCTTTTATTCAGGTGAAATTTGAACTTTATCCTGAAGTAAATGAGAAGTTATTATGAATTTTTCTATAAATTAATTAATGAATTTGGACATAACTACATAAATAAAATAAACATACTAATGAAAATATGTGCTTGTAAACTTTTAGACTTAGATCCAGCCCTCCTTAAATTCATACACTCCTTTTAACATTTAAAATTTAGTTTTGTTTCTGGAGACCATGTGAGGTAATGCAAATCCCGCTATCAATGCCATCAGAAGAGCTGGATTGAAATTCTTCTGTTTTTTACTAGCCCACTTAGCAACCGCATACTCTATGTAGGGCAGGGGTTCCCAAGCTTGAATGTGTGACAGCATTACCTGGAAGTCTTGGTAAACACAAATCACTAGACCCACCCCGGAGTGTCTGAGTCAGTAAGCCTGGAGTATGACCTGAGAATTTGCATCTCTAACACGTTCTCAGATGATGCTGAGGCTGCTGGTCCAGGGACCACACTTTAACTAATACTGCTCTAGGACAAGGCAATCTGAGTCTTATTCCCTTATTTATAGAATGGCTCTCATAATAACTTCCCCACCTACTTCACAGCATTGTTGAGAAGAACAAATGAGAAAGTGAGCTAGGGAAATGCAAGCCCTTGCCAGCAACTGCTGTGTAACTGAGGAAACTGCTGTCATTATAAATGGGACAAATGTATACAAATTTCCCAATGTAACACAAAAGTGAAATCATTATGTTGTACACCTGAAACTCATAATATTGTATGTCAATATTAATAAACATACAAATAATTAAATCAGAGAAGCTCTAAGTTTAGCGATGGCTGTTAAGGCGATAAGGTTCTGCCAGTGACCTGAACTTCAGCACTAATCTTTTTTTCTCTTCCATAATTAAATGAAAATATTTGCGAAATTATCTAAGTAATAACAATGGAAATCCACAAGGTTCTTTTTGTTCATTTCTCTGTTTGTTCTTAAGTCATACAGTTCGGTTCCATCATCTCGCCTTACCCATTTTCTGCTGGCAATGGATTTAACACTCACGGGGAAGCAGGTTTCCGTTCTTCCCTCTCTCTCTCTTACATCTGTCCATTGCTATTGCTCAATAAATAGCAGTAAGGCTACTGAGGGGCCAACTAGAAATAGCATTATGGAACAGAATGGTTACTCTGCGGCAGTTAGGGGACAATGAGAGTATCTTAACACTGTCTTTAAAAATTAATTAAACTCCAATGTGGTCACAGTTAACCTAATGCATTGTTTGGGTCTGGTTCTGTCTCTTGCCTAAAATCTACTGTGTCTAGGGTTGAAAGATAAAACACAGATGCCCCAATAAATTTGAATTATAGATTAAAAAAGAGATTCCAAGTATGCCCCAGATACTGCATAGACATATGTACAGAAAAAAAAAGTATTTGTCATTTATCTGCAATCTAAATTTATTCTGGCATAATATCCAGATATCACTGAATCTGGCAATCTTACCTGTGAACCATTAGTAATGATGTGGTAACTGTGGCTGAGAAACATGTGCATACTACAGAAAAAAACAACATTAATCTACAAGCCCAGAATGAGGATATTGGTGGATGTACAATCACAATCACCTACGGAACATTTTAATAAGTACCAAAAAGAAGGCCCCAACCCAGAGCAATTAAACCAGAATCTCTGGAAACGGAACCAAGTTACTGAAACTTTTAGAAGCTCCACAGATACTTCTAGTAAGCAGTCAAGACTGAGAACTACTGAATTTAATAAAGAAACTTCTATCAGTGGTTCTTAGTTGTGGCTGCCCATTAAAATAGCCTGGCAACTATGAACAATCTCAATGTCTACTCTGTACCCCAGGCCCATTACATCAAATTCCCTGGGGGTGGGATCCAGACACCAATTGGTTTTTTTTTTTTTTTTTTTTTTTAAAATGTTTAGCACTTTTTACTTTACAAAGTATTTCACATTGGTTTTTAAAACTTCCTAGGAGATTCCAATGTACAGCCAAGAATGGATCCATTTGTTTATAGTCAGTCAACTTGGCATATTCTCATAAGATACATTGAAGTGTCCCAAAGTGTCAGAAGAGTACCTTTATAAATTATTATATACAGAGCTATATGAAATTTTGATTTTCTAAATTTCAAAACAATATATTCCTGGTTACTTTTACATTCTAACTAGATATTTTCCCTTTTGTCAAAAACAGAGTAATGTAAAGTGGGTTGAACAAGTATAAAATTTAGTAGTATTGCTTACCATTCTTGTACAGCTTATTGTAAACTGAGTTGTACAGTTTACTGAGAAACTACCAGTAAAATAATGCATACTGCTAAAATCATTCTTTATGTCTTATCTTTTCAGTGACATCCACTGCACAACTCAAGGGGGCACCATGACACAGAATATCATGTGAATGATGTTGGATGTGTCCATAATAGAAATTCAATCATTATTTGTATACAGGCATGAAGAACTGAATATCCAAAACAAAGATATAACTAATATCAAAATTAGAGTGATAGCAGTTTTACCATTACAAATATATTAAAGAAATGATAAAAAATGTGTGGGGCAAGGATTTGGGACAGAACTGGCTGGGCTGTTCTCTCTTGGCAGCTCTCGTGGAATTGTGGTCAAGTATCAGGTAGGGTTGAAGTTATTCAAAAGCTAGACTGGGCTGGATGTCCAAGATGACTCACTCACAGGGCTGCCATTCCAGTCGATGCTGGTAGTTGGCTGATGATGTCAACTGGAACACCTACATGTGGCCTCCCTGACACGGTTGTTTCAGGGTAGTTTTATACATGGTGTAGTTTCTCCAAGAGAAAGCATCCCAAGTGAGCCAGGTAGAAACTAAGTGGTCTTTTCTAACCTTGCCTTAGATGTTACGTAGCATAATTTCAGCCTTTTTCTATTGATGGGAGCAACCACAAGCCTGCGCAGACCCCACATCTTGATGAAAAGCATATTAAACAGTTTTGGGGCCATGACTGTAATGAACTTTAAGCTTTAATTTTAGCCTTTCATTAAATTTAGTTAAAATTTCATCCAGAATGGATAATTCAGTTATTCTCAAGTAAATCCATTTTTAAAGCCCCAAGTAAACCCGGAAACAAAGGACCAAAAAGAACAAAGATAAACAAATAACAAACCCTGACCTGTTTGAAACCTAAAGGTACCAGACTGGCATTTGGACAGCCATAGGGTTTGCTTCTGCTAGTACTTTCATGCGTACTCAAATGAGCGAAGCATAAAGGGAGATGTTAGAAAGTTAAAATATCATATCACTTTTCAAAGGCATTTCTTTTTCTGGAATTCACCAATATTTCACATGAAAGTTTCTCTTCTTTTTCCTAAATCTACATCATCCAATGCTGTATGCATTCTGAAGGCTATTTGCTTATCCCTCTTTGTATTGATATGTTTCTTTTGGTAAAGCATGCAACATTCCTTTAGTATTTCTTGAGCGAATCTCTTTATGCATTTGTCAAGAAATAAATTAGAAAATGTTTCATTATTTGATTTACTTCTGAAATAAGTATTTTTCTAAGCACAGGCTAAAGCTGTATTTAAAATTTTTACATTACCAAAATGAAGCATATTTATTTCCAAAACACCACCTTAATCCATATGGTTGACTATTTCACATAGTTTGTCTACAGCAGAGTGAGATGCCAAACTTAATATTAAATATCGAACTCCAATACAACCTTCTCTTTAGCGTCAAGGGGAAGACCTTCAATTTACCTCAGGGCTGTTAGATCAATTGTCCCCCAAATACCAACATACACATATACTCATGGCTATAGAGAAACTATCCATTTTCTCTGTTCTGGGGAATATCCTGTGAGATCATTCAAGTCCATTTATCACATTACGAAGGAAGAGTTTTGAGGCCAAACTAGGAGGAGAGAAACTGAAGGGAAGGCAGTCAATACCCATCCTGGCTGGGCTTCACCAGCTGGATGTGCTTCAGCTGGCCTGGAACTGTCAACCAAAACTGCAATTACTGACCTTGCTAGAGGCTGTGTCTCCCTAGAGGCAGCAGGGCAGAGAGGGAATGATGGATGCTCACGGTGTTTTCTACAAACAGGAGGAATAATTATGAAGTATTCATGCTGTCACAGACCACAGTGCCTGGTCTCAGGAGGATGATAAGATTAAAATCGTAAGATTTTGGAATGAAAATAGGTTCAGTGAGGGTTCACTTCAAGTTCTCATTAAAATTTTATAAGAGAGAAGGAAAAGCACATGCCTTTATCACAGAGCAATTATAACTTATAAGCTAGTGAGAATGCTGGTGACAAGCAGTATAAAAGAACTCCCCAAGCAATATTTTATTTCATGGAGCTGTTTTTCCCTTCAAAACTGACTATGAATATAGTTTCACTATAAAATTTTGTTGCTCGTAAACAGAACCATACAATTTTGCAATATGCATGTCTGCAAAAAAGATGCTTTACTTATACGTACTAATTCTCTCATGTGCCTGTTTTATATCTTAGACATTCTAAAAATCTTTGTGATGAAATTTTATCAATAATTTCTTTTTGTACAAAAATCATCTATTAAATTAAAATACATCCTCTTTTAACAATATTCTATAGTTTAACAACAGCTTTTCTGAGGTATGATTTATGGGCAATACAATTCACCCATTTTAAGTGTTCAGTTCAATGAGTTTTAGTAAACTTATACATGTGTGCAGCCATCATGTATTAGAGCCCTTCCGTCACCTCACAAAGTTTCCTCAGGCCCATTTGTAGCCAATCCTTGCTCCTAACCCTGGCCCAGGTACCCAATGATCTGATTTCCGTCGCTAGTTTTGCCTTTTCTGAAAATTTCATATAAATGAAATTATACAATATGTAGTCCTTTGTGACTAGAGTCTTTCACTCAGTATAATGCCTTGGAGATTCATCTATGTTATTGCATATATCAGCAGTTTATTCTTTTTTTTTTTTTTTTATGGAGCAGCATTCCATTGCATACATATGCTATATTTTATTTATCCATTCACTAGTTGATGGACACATTTGGAGAGTTTCCAGTTTAGAGCTGCTCTGAATAATTTTAGCCTGAACATTTATGTACAAGTGTTTACATGGACATATGTTTCCGTTTCTCTTCAGTAGATATCTAGGTGTGGAGTTGCTGGGTTTTATAATAAATGTATGTTTGATTATAAAATAAAAACTGTAAAAGTCATTTCCAAAGTGGCTATACCAATTTACATTCACACCAGTAATGTGTGAGGGCTTTAGTTTCTCTAACTCTTTGCCAATATTTAGTATTGTCATTCTTTTGGATTTAGCCATTCTAGTGTGCACGATGTGGTATTTCAATACGGTTTTAATTTACATTTCCCTAACTGCGAATGATGTTGAACATCTTTTCATGTGCTTATTGGCCATTTGTGTATTTTCTTTGGTGAAGTGTCTATTTGAATACTTGACCTAGTTTTAAAATGAGATTTTCTAATTATTTTTGAGCTGTATACCTTTTCTATGTTCTATATGAAAGCCCTTTATCTGATATATAATTTGAACATGCTGTTTCCAAATCTGTGTCTTAGTTTTTCATCATCTTAATGACATCTTTTGAAGAACAAGTGTTTAATTTTGATGAAATTTCAGTTATTAATATTTTATTATATTGTTCATGCTTTTGATATCACATTTAAGCATAGAGGCAACTAATTCAAGATAGCAAGGCCTGAAGCATGAGGCCTCAGGAATCTAGGCAGAGTTTTTGTCCCCAGGAAAGGATTTAGCAAGAAGTTAGGATCCATAGAAGACAGATGTTTTACTGAATGGTTTTCTAGAAATACAAACCAGGCAGACCCAGTTAAAGGGACTGTTGCATATGATGGTACAAAGGCTTAAGACTAATTTAGGTTCCCAATTGTTAATGATTCAAATGTTACAATTCACTTTAATAGCCCCATATTTCCAAATCATCTTGCCCTACTAAGTGGAGCCCTCATTAGTTCCTTTTTCAGCTATTACGACAGTCTTGTAATCTATCCCTTTGTTCAGTCTTTCACTTTTCTCCTGTATTCTGCACATCATTCCTAGGTTGACTGTCTTCAAGCGTGGTTTATATAAAATCCCCCTGCAATATAAAATATGTAATGACTTACCAATGCTTATCAAATGAGGTACACATTTCTCACTCATCCTGGTACAGAAAACACTTAAAAATGAGTAAACCATATTCAGGCTTCATCTCGAGTTACTCCTCTAACCAGTCTACGTTTCTGCCAGAACAGGATGCTTGGTTTTCATAACAATTATGCTTCTTAAACTTGGCACATTCCCTCTACCAGAAATCACAATCTCGGCTCACGAAATCCTCTCAACCTTCAAGCATGCCCCAAATGCTACCTCTTCAATGAAACACTTTTCCATCTCCCTAAGTAGATACCATGTCTTACTTCTTTCAACTTTTATGTCATCTAAATCAGTGGTGGACAAATTGTGGCCCACAGGCCAATATGTCCCATCATGTTTTATTGGAATACAGCCATGCTCATTCATGTACTTATTATCCAAGGGTGCTTTCACACTACCATGGCTTGAAGTTTAGTTATGGCAGAGACCACATGGTCCACAAAGCCGAAAACATTCATTATCTAGCCCTTTAAATAAAAAGTTTTCTGACCCCTACTATACACCATGCTGATCAGGCAACACAAATTGTTATAAACAATTGTCCTAATGAAAGAAAATATTCAAAATATGGAGTTTCATAATATAATTTCACTCTCATATAATCACCAATTATTGTTCATTTCAATGCTATTTGATGTGATCTGAGGATCCATTTCAACATTTTGTGTGTGTGTGTGTGTGTGTGTGTGTGTGTGTGTGTAATTTGACTACGAACTCTTTTTACACACATTCTTGTATCAATTTGGCAGTGATCCATACTTTAGGATGTTGAATTAATTATTCAGATGTATCACCTAACTTACTGCAATAAAATATTTATGGTGTATGGCTGAGCTTTGCAGAACAGAGACACATAAAAGCTGGTATAAATTGCATAATAAAATTGCATTTGAATGGAATAGTTTTGGCTCAAGATTCTTCCACAAAACAGTTTTTTAATACAATTGAAGTGTTATTAGAAAATTACTTTATCCTATGTAACTAATGATAAAAATGTGCATTATGCAAATATTCTTCCATTTCCACTTGTTAACCCAAGCAGGTCAGTAAAAGGTCAAAAGTGGGTGGTGTCAAAGCTTTGGAAGCATTTGAGGCCATCTCTGTAAGAGATAAGGCCCTTTCCTATCTCTGCTGGCCATGACTGGCAGGTCTTTGGTTTTCATTGCTATTGTATCCTCTGCATTTATCATAGTTCACAGCATTTCGTAGTGGTTCAATGCACACATTTTTAAAATACAAATGACTGATCCATTTCTCCATTTTTCCATTCTGTGACTTTGGCAAGTTCTTGGTGGAGTACTTCCAAGTAAACAACTTTCCTTTAATCAAAGTCTTAGCCCATATCCAGTCACATGCCACCCCACTGAGTAGCATCAAGGTAAGTTGACTAGCAGTTAGCTAGTCGCCCCCATCTCCCTGAACTCCCACTCCAGCCAACTTGCCCTAACTTGGACAAGGATTATAATTCAAATACCGTTTACATATTTCATTTCCTAAAGCTTAGATTTCTGAAAAGCAAGATGTTGGGCCACTTGAAAAATGTTCAATGAAACATTTTAATAAAATTCAACTTAGAGTAGAAGATACTGCAATGTGTTTTAACTCCAGAATGACAAGGAAACTTTTTTTTCTCTTTTGGGGGGGGGATGTGGGCTTCTTTGCACAGGAAATTTTATTTTCACAAATTTTAAAAATGTTGTCAAAAAGGAAAGTAATACTTTGTTTTCTATTAATTTCTTCAAAGTGAGTGAACTCCAACTTTCAGTGTTTCACTGCCTCTAAAGGGGATAAATACAGTTCATTTTATATCAGATCTATAATTTTACTAAGACTCATTATCGCCTAGTGAGTGGTACCAGTGTTTTGTTCTGGACATTCACCAATGATATGAATAATTAGAGGAGGATAGAGCGATGACTCAGGATTTTCTTTAATTTTCACATTTTTCTCATAATTTTTCTCATAATTTTCTCATAATTTTCACATTTTTAATTAAATTAAACGCAGAAATGAAATCACTTTTAAATAGGAAATTAAGTGAAGAACCCCATGGCAATGCAGTAGAAAAACACGTTGTTGTTTTTTTCTTAATTAAAAAGACAAATCCCAAGCAATATGAAAATTTAAGAGCCTCAAGTGTGAACTCACAATATGTATTTATGATAACACTTTGGATAACTACTTAATTAAATTAATATTTTGTTATATTTTATTTGTATTAACCTTATCCAGATTTCCAGTGCACGTTGATTTTAAATATGCTCCCCAAAATACCATAGTACTTTTACATTTATTTTATTTTTGTATTTTTAAATTAAAAAAATTTACATTTATTTTTATACTCAAGAGTAAAGCCTTTCAAGGTAAAAGTTCCTTTGCTTCAACACTTTCATATAATTAAAAATTAACACTCTGATTCTTTGCATTTTGAAAAAGTTATTGAAGTGTATATTATAGTAAGTTTGAAAAAAAAATGTTCTCTTTTAAAACTTCAAGTAGCACTTAAATCTTAAGCAATGTTTTTAGTCATTCAGGAAATACCTGTTGGGTTTCTATTAGGGTTAAAACAAGAACCAAGAAGATATATGAAAAAGTCTGTAAAACATTTTATTTAAAAATATTTTAGAGAAAAGAGATCTGTAAAAATTTCATGAGTGGTGATCAGATATCTCTGGCCAGTATCATCTATAGTTGGTTCTATGATCTTTTCATTGAAAAGGTGTATATTATCTGTGCATTCATTGTACTTCAGATGTCACAATTTCCCTCTTTCCTGCCTTCCACTTCCACACCAAAAAGATGGAACTCCCAATTGCCTGCTTTTGCCTGCAGGTGTCCATCTGCTATGCATGATGACTTACTCTTGCTTTAAAGGGGAAACATGAAAGATTTTTGAATGGGAAAGAAGGAAGCCTCACATATTGTCACCTACTTGGTAATAGCATCTTTCATTGATTTTTCTAGCCATGTTTATTATAATCTTTCATTCTCTATGATTTTGTTGATTACTGAACAATTTACTACTTGTTTCTCCCATCTCCTACCATTCAGATTTTTTTCCTATTGATTTCTGTTTACTTTCCTGGTTTCTTACCCACTCTTGCCCATTTGCTCTATAAATGTACACCTAGATTGCTGCCTGTCTGATTAGTTTTAAAGTTCTCCTATTTAACACTTACCTGTGGTACATTTATGGCCCTAATTAAGAAACCTCACTTCATCCCCAACCAACAAATCTATTTGTTGGCCAGTTTTGAGATTCATCCAGGGATTGGCCAAATCTCATGCCTGTCTCATAGTCTCTTCCCCATATCACCAGCTCTAAGTCTCATCCAGCTATCTCCCAGCTGGGGTAGACATACTACAAAACATTGGCTTTTCAGGGAGTATACAGACATGGATGTATTTAAGGGAATACATTTCCAGATCTTCAGCTGTCATACATTATATCTAAAATTGATCTGATAATGTGCCTGTGATTAGTCTCTCCTCTTTCCTAATCATCTTTCTCTGAATTGAAAAAAAAGTCCCTAGAAATAAATCCATGCCTATACAGTCAACTAATATTTTACAAGGGAGCCAAGAATAGTCAATGGAGAGAAGACAGTGTTTTCAATAAATTGTGCTCGGAAAACTGGATATTTACATGCAAAAGAATGAAATTAGACCCCTATCTTACTCACCACTCACAAAAATTAACTCAATATGGATAAAAGACTTAACTATACGACCTGAAACCATACAATTTTTAGAAGAAAACACAGGGAAAAAGCTCCTTGACATTGGTCTTGGCAATGATTTTTTAAATATGACATCAAAAACACAAGCAAAAATAAACAAATGAGACTACATGAAACTAAAAAGTTTCTCCACAGTAAAAGAATCAACAGAATGAAGAGGCAACTTACAGAATTGGAAAAAATATTTGCAAACTATATATCAGATACAGGAGGGTTAATATCCAAAATATATAAAGGACTCATACAACAGAATAACAAAACAAAATAAAATCCTGACTAAACATGGACAGAGGATCTGGATATACATTTTTCCAAAGAAGATATCTGAATGGCCAACATGTACATGAAAAGATGCTGAAAATCACTAATCATCAGCGTAATGCAAATCAAAACCACAATGAGATACCACCTCACACCTGTCAGAATGGCTGTCATCAAAAAGACAGGTAACAAGTGTTGGCAATGATGTGAAGAAAAGGGAACCCTCATGCACTGTTGGTGGCAATGTAAACTGGTGCAGCCACGATGGAAAACAGTACGAAGCTTCCCCCCAGAATTAAAATTAGAATTGCCATACAATCAGCAATCCCACATCTGGGCATATATTAAAAGGAAATGAAATCATATCTTGAAGAGAGATCTGCACTCCCGTATTTATGGAAGCACTTTTCACAAGAGCAAAGAGGTGGAAACAACCTAAATGTCCATCCAAGGATGAATGGATAAAGAATATCTGGTATATACATATAATGGAATATAATTTAGCAATAAGAAGGAAATCATGCCAGTTGCAACGGCATGGACAGTCCTTGAGGGCATTATGCTACATGAAATAAGTCAAACAAAGAAAGACAAAAATACTGTATGATATCAATTATATGTGGAATCTTTTAAAAAAATAAGCCAAACTCATAAAAACAGAGAGCAAAATAGTGGGTACCAGGGGCTGAGATACAGGGAAAATGGGGAGATGTTAATCAAAGGGTACAAACTTCCAGTTATAGCATAAATAAGTTCTGGAAATATAATGTCCAGGATAATGACTATAGTTAGCAATACTGTATATATTCTTTTCTAAATTTTTATTAAATTAATTGGGGTGACATTTGTTAGTAAAATTATACAGATTTCAAATGTACAATTGTGTAATACATCATCTGTAAATTGCATTGTGTGTTAACCACCCAGAGTCAATTCTCCTTCCATCACCAAATATTTGACCCCCTTCACCTTCTACTAACCCCCTTACTCTTTGGTAACCACTAAACTATTGTCTGTGTCTATGAGTTTTTGTTTGTCTTGTTCAATTTCAGTTTCATATTCCACATATGAATGAAATCATATGGTTCTTGACATTTTCTGTCTGATTTATTTCGCTTAGCATGATAACCTCAAGATCCATCCATGTTGTCACAAATGGTAGTATTTCATCTTTTCTTCTGTCCATGTGATATTCCATTGTATTATTTTCTTGAGGGTTGCTAAGAGAACATATTTTAAATGTTCTCACCACACACATATAAAATCAATTATGTGAGGTGATGACTCTGTTAACTAACCTTATTGTGGGTAATTATTTTGTGAAATGTATGTGTATCGAATCATCATGTTATACATCTTAACCTTAAACAATGTTATATATTAATTATATCTCAATTAGGCTGGAAGTTTTGTGTGTTTTTTAAGTCATACCTCCCTAAGGCAAATTTTATTAAAACATTTTGCTCCAAGGAGTAAAACCCTCCAAGGCATCAAATAAAGGAATTATTAGAGATTGCAATGGTCTTTTGGGAGAGTCCACTGATAGTATCTCCTAAAGAAATATTAAGAAGGATAGACCCTTCTATTATCTGAGGAACAAACTCTGGGAACGGCTCTGTCTCTATCTCAGATTATCTTACTTTAGGACATTTCCATAAACCAAATGAGTTAAATACCCAGCTTCAAAGTTTCAACAAGAATGTATTTACAGCACATATAGGATACAAAGGAGCTTATGTATTTTGCAATTGCTTAAATACATGACGAAATATTTAATATTGAAAATGTAAGAGCGATTACATCATTTCCCCAAATTTCTTTAGAGTTACCTGAGGAAAACAATTTGAAGACCTCTAGACCCTCTCAACCATAATTGCACTATAGAATCACTTGAGTTGCCTTAAAAATAATACAGCTATCCAGGTATCACTGGGGAATCTCTAATGGTAAATCTGGGTCTGATAATAAAACTGTCTAAAAGCTCCTCCAGGTGATACTCACTTGCAGCCAGGATGCAGAGCCCCTGCATTGCAATCTGCTACTGATGATGATCTTACAATCATTTCAAAATCAACAGTCCTAATATTTCTCCCTGTATAAGGCTGTGCCTATAGGAATTGGTAATGAATGACTGCACTCTTGATACTTCTTACTAATTGAAACTAAACTACAAAACATGATAGCCAAAAAAAAAAAATCCTGCTATTTATGTTTCTTGGGTTTTGGTTTCCTGTTTAATGACTTCTTGGAGTATCATCATATAGTCATATATACCTGTAAACCAAAAGTACATTTTATTTCACATATGTGAAATAAAAGTATCTTTTATTCTCCCTTTAAAGTAATAGTCATAAAGATAATATTAAGTAAAGGCAAACTATTCTTACAGCATTTATACTGCACCCAGCTTCTCATTATGTGGGGTAGAAACAAATCTGTATAAACTCTCAAAGGGACACACTCCATGGCTTTATGAAGGTGAATTCTCAGGCCTATTGTGGAGAGTGGCACAGTAGCTCTTTATTTATACTTGCTCCTTCCACTTAACTCAAAGGCACCTGTTGAGTACCTGCCATGGCTTTGTCCTGAGTTTATGCTGGCAACTGAAAGCTTAATTCTTCCATTCAAAAATATTTATTGAGCATCTACCCTGGGCTTGACACTGTTATAGGAGCTTATGCTATAGCTGTAAATGAAACAGGCAAAATTCCCAACCTCACTGAGCTGGAGATGGTGGCCCCTACCCTCAGGTATCTTCAAACCAAATGTTAACAAAGTTAGACTATCCATGAGGGGAAAGTATGTCATGATTCATATTGCTAGGTAGAATTTCCGGAATTGATTGATAAGTCACAAAAATCTCCCCAACCCCCACCTGTCTTCTAAATAATTAAATAAAAATATAGGTGAATTCCCTGGCATTAGATTCAAGGGGATTGTCATCCCAAAGAGACATATTTCCCAACGTCCTGTTGCAGTATATTTTCCACATGTATAATGAGTAACCTCACTGGAGTGGACACACTTTCCATATCATCAATTTACTAGCTAGACCTGAGTGAGAATCAGCTCTGAAAAATTATGGTGAAATCTACAGAGAAATAATTGGATAAGTGAGGCAGCCTCTTAAGAGAAGTAAATGATACACATATTCTACCATTTAGTACTTAGAATAGTAAATATAATGCTGTTTTATTTTTAATGATAGATTTACCCATTTTAGAGATGAAGGATTTTAGACACTTCATTAGATCAATTTGTTATCTTGTTTTGAAAAGTCCCAGGTTATGTTTAATTACTTGTATTTCTTGTCACCCTGATTTCGACTAATTTTGTAACGTTTTCCATGACAAGTGTTTCTCTTCTTTTTCTAACAAACATTAATCCATTTTCTGGTATGTATAAAAAGCCTTAGAACAATGCTGCATTGGAACTTGTACTCCTTCCTTATTAAAATAATTATAGAACTAGTAAAAATATATTTATTAAGCTTATTTTCCTCTCTAATTTTAAATTAAATTTTTCAGCACCAAATACCCTTTTGTTCTGCGTAATAAAAAGCAAAAATGGAAACCAATGTTAATGTAGGCCACTGCTTTCACAGCAATGTGTTCCAGAGTTGATGAAACAATGGAGATAACCCTTTATCTATATCTATATCTGTATCTATATCTATTTAGGGAACCAGTTCCAGTTGCTAAATAAGAATAATGATTCCTTAGAAATTAATTAATAAAACAATTCAATTCTATATCCCAGATCACTGTAAAATTATGATTATTTTTTAATCTACTAGTTCTTTTTTCTTAACAGGCATAGGTAGACACAACCATTTTCCATCTTGTATCTGAACAAATTTTCTCTATCTTTTTGCACTAGTTTCCTTTGACCTTGACAGTTTCTTATCAATTATTAATTTCATTCTGACTCATTAAAGTAAATACCAAGCCCCTGACACCCAATTTTCTATCATACACATATACTGCCATCTTAATCATGTACAGGAAGTGGTAAATCGATATTCTGCAATTATTTTCCAAGTTGATTTCACATAATTCAGGAGCTATTTTATGAAAATTGTTCACAGAGTCTAAGGCACTGCTAAGCATGGATCTATTTAAGGTGGCTTTGACTATGAGGATGCTACTTATTTTAATGAGTTTCACTTGAATTAAACATTATTATAAGATGACATGATACTATATAGAGAGTATCCTAAAGAGTTCACCAAAAAACTATTAGAATTGATAAATGAATTTAGTAAAGTAGGATACAAAATTAATATTCAGGAATCAGTTGCATTTTTATACACTCATAACAAATTATCAGAAAAAGAAATTAAGAAAACAATCTCATTTACTATTGCATCATAAAAATAAAACATCTGGGAATAAATTTAACCAAGGATGTAAAAGACCTGTACTCAGAAAATTATAAGACATTGAAGGAAGAAACTGAAGAAGATAGAAATAAATAGAAGCATTTACCATTATCGTGAATAGGAAAAATTAACATTGTTAAAATGTTAATGCTACCCAAAGCAGTCTATAGATTCAATGCAATCCCCATCAAAATACTAATGGCATTTTTCACAGAACTAGAATAATCTTAAAATTTATATGGAACGACTAAAGGCTCCAAATAGCCACAGCAATCTTGAGAAAGAAGAACAAAGTTGGAGGTATCGCAATACCTGACATCAAACAATACTACAAGTCTACAGTAATCAAAACAATATGGTACTGGCATAAAAACAGACACATAGATCAATGGAACAGAAATAAACCCACACCTATATGGTCAATCTATGACAAAGAATGCAAGAATATATAATAGGGTAAAGACAGTCTATTCAATAAATGGTATTGAAAAAACTGGACAGATACATGCAAAAACTGAAAGTAGACCATCTTCTTACACCATATATAAGAATAAGCTCAAAATGGATTAAACACTTAAATGTAAGACCTGGAACCATAAAACTCCTAGAAGAAAACACAGGCAGGAAACTCTTGGACATTGTTCTTAACAATACTTTTTCTGATGTATCTCCTCAGGCAAGCAAAACAAAAGGAAAAATAAACACATAGGATTACATCAAACTAAAAGTTTGTTCACAGCAAAGGAAATCTTCAAAAAAGCGAAAACACAACCTACTGCAAAGGAGAAGATATATGCCAATGATATATCTGACAGAGATTAACATCCAAAATTTATAAAGAACTCATGCAACTCAACACCAAGAAAACTAACAATCCAATTAAAGGGTGGACAGGGGACCTGAATAGACATTTCTCCAAAGAGGACATACAGATGACCAAGAGACATATGAAAAGATGCTCAACATCATTAATCATCAGGGAAAAGTAAACTAAAACCACAAAGAGATACCACCTCACCCCAGTCAGAATGGCTATCATCAATAAATCAACAAACAACAAGTGATGGCGAGGATGTAGAGAAAAGGGAACCCTTGTGCACTGTTGGTGGGATTGCAAATTGGTGCAGCCACTGTGGAAAACAGTATGGAGGCTCCTCAAAACATTAAAAATAGCACTACCTTATGACCCAGTGATTCCACTTCTGGGTATTTATCTAAAAAAGCCTGAAACACTAATTTGAAAAGATATATGCACCCCTATGTTTACTGCAGCACTATTTACAATAGCCAAGATATGGAAACAACCTAAGCGCCCACCAAGAGATGATTTGATAAAGAAATTGTGCTCTATACATACTTTGGAATATTACTCAGCCATAAAAAAGAACGAAACCTTACCATTTGTGACAACATGGACAGGCCTGGAAGGTATTATGCTAAGTGAAATAAGTCAGCCAGAAAAAGACAAATAGCATTCAATCTCACTTATATATGGAATCTAAAGAATAAAATAAATGAACAAACAAAAGAGAAACAGATTCATAGATACAGAGAACAAACTAATGATTGCCAGATGAGTGGGAGGTTCAGGGGATGGATAAAGTAGTATAAACTGGTAGTTACAAAATAGTCAATGGGAATGTAAAGTAAAGCATAGGGAATATAGTCAGTAAGATGGTATTGATTATGTATAGTGCCAGGTGGGTACCAGAATAATCGGGGGATCACTTTGTAAATTATATAAATGTCTAACCACTATACTGTACACCTGAAACTAATATAAAATAATATTGAATGTAACTGTAATTGAAAATAGAAAAGCTCAAAGAAAAAACAATATAAAATAGCTGCTCCAGAAAAGTATAAAATATAGAAATGTTCATTGTATTTTAAAAGTTTGAATTATTTTTATGTTTGTTTAGCTATTTGAGGTTTATAATTCTACACATATACATTACTAATGATTGTTAGTTGAAGCTATCCTTCTATATCTAATATATGACTATGTATTAGATCAGTGGTCAGCAAACTATGGCCTGTGGGGAAAATCTAGCTCCTTCTTTACTTTTGTAAATGAAGCTTTTTTGGAACAGAGCCATCCTCATTTGACTATGTATTCTTGTGGCTGCTTTCATACTACAACGGCAGAGATGAGTAGTTGTGACACAGACCAGAGCTGTCTTGCAAAGCCTAAAATATGTACTCTCTTTGCCCATCCCTCTATTAGATATTTGAAAATGTATATGAGTGCATAAGTGTATATTTCCCCTCCTGGTAATTTTTAAAACTTATCGAATCCTGTCAGCACACTGCAGCCATCTCAGCATTTATTAGATTGTAAATTATTGAAATGTTTTACTCCAACATTAGCTAAATGTTCCTAATTAATAACATCATCCCATTATGCTAAAATGGATTTAGATTTGTCAACTTAAGCCCTCACTAGAAAGAAAAAAAAGATTGGAAAATTTTCCTTTCTACCTTGACACTTTCTAACCAGTTTGCATTTCCCAAGTCATTAGGCTTATGATTGTAAAATTGCTAATATTGTCAAAGAAGTAGAACTAGGAAAGCTGAAAAGAATACCAACTGTCAAGAGAATTCCCTTAACATAGCTTTCTTCCCTATTTTCTCCTTTCATTTTTACTATTTCTTTCCTCTTTTTTTAATTTAACCAATTAAATATTTCCTTGTTTTCAATAGAACTCTGTAATATACCTCAAGTATTTTATAAACTAAGAATACTTTATTCCTCCTTCTATTCTGCGTGTGTTTGTGTGCATATGTCATCGTAAGTTACTATTGTTTAAAACTATCTTTCTTTATTGGTCAACATTACCAAATGTTTCTTTAACATTAAGGAAAGATTCCTGGAAGAAAAGGAATGCGTTACTACCATGTTTCCCCGAAAATAAGACCTAGCTGGACCATCAGCTCTAATGCATCTTTTGGAGCAAAAATTAATACAAATCCCGGTATTATATTATATTATATTATATTTTATTAGACCCAGTCTTATGTTATATAAGACTGGGTCTTATATTATACTATATAAGACCTGGTCTTATGTTATATTATTATATTATATTATATTATATTATATTATATTATATTATATTATACCTGGTCTTATATTAAAATAAGACCAGCTCTTATATTAATTTTTGCTCCAAAAGATGCATTAGAGCTGATGGTCTGGCTAGGTCTTATTTTCGGGGAAACACGGTAGTAGCACTTCACCCACGGAGCCCAATTTAGATTTAGTGAGATTTTTTTACTGCACAAATATATTGTTGTAAGAGTTGTGGTAGTTTATAAAATGACCACCTAGTGAGCATGCTTAAAAGAATCGGATTAGAATACTCCTTTTTGTTGTATCTCTGGAACAAGACTCCCATACCTCAGTGAAAATGGTAAATTATTATTGTATATGTTATTCTTCATGTTCTCTCCCTCTTTTACTCTCTCATTGTCTCAGATACACAGACGAACTCCTACTTACCCATTACTACTATCCCATTAACATTAAACTGCCAATACTCTAATTTGATCCAGAAAATTGGTTAAAACCATCATTCTTAGGAATCTCTCTGGGAATCTCTCTGGATCCAAATCCTGGCTGCTTCTCAACCCCCCAACTACACAGCCATTCATCTATGGCAAGTGATTTACCCATCTCTTTCTTGGTTTCCTTATCTATAAAATGAGAATAATACTTCTCATTGGATTGCTGTAAATATTAAACAATACCCATTGTTATAAACTGAATGTTTGAGAATGCTAAAACTTTATATGTTGAAGCCTTAATCCCCAAAGTGGTGGTATCTGGAAGGGGGGTCTTTGGGAGATAATTCGGTTTAGATGAAATGATGAGGACTGAGCCCTCGTGATGGAATTAGCTCCCATATAAGACGAGAGACAGACACCAGAGCTCTCCCTGTCTGTCACGTGAGAACACATAAAGAAGGTGTCAGTCTGCATGCTAGGAAGCAGATCCTCTCCAGGAGCCAAATCTGCCAGAGCCTTGGTCTTGGACTGCCCAGCCTTCAGAACTGTGAGAAATAAATGTCTGTTGTTTAAGCCACCCAGTCTCTGGAATTTTTTTTTTTAATTTGCATTTTTATTATTTTTAACGAGATATAATTTACACATAACATTGTGTAAGTTTAAGGTATACAATGTGTTGATTTGATTCATTTATGTATTGCAATATGACTATCACCTTAGCGTTAGCTAACACTTCTATTATATCACATTATTATTTCTTTTTTGTGATAAGAACATTTAAGATCTAGTCTCTCAGCAACTTTGAAGTTTATAATACGAGGTTGGAAAATTAAGTTCACGAACTCATCGTAGAAAAAGTGCTACATACTTCATTGCTGAATATCACTATGGTCACCTTCGAAGTACTCCCCTTGGGAAGCTATGCACTGATGACAGGGCCTAGTCCACCCTTCAAAGCAATTTTGGAGCTCTTTTTCTGGAATGGCCATCAGAGCTGGCATCGTATTACCCTTGATGTCCTGAATGTCATCAAAATGTCTTCCTTTCAATATTTCCTTTATCTTCAGGTAAAGAAAGAAGTCATTGGAGGCCAGAGCAGGTGAGCAGGGAGGGTGTTCCAATACAGTTATTTGTTTACTGGCTAAAAACTCCTTCACAGACGGTGCCCTGTGAGCTGGTGCATTGTCGTGATGCAAGAGCCATGAATTATTGGCGAAAAATTCAGGTCATCTAACTTTTTCACGCAGTCTTTTCAGCACTTTCAAATAGCAAACTTGGTTCACTGTTTGTCCAGTTGGTACAAATTTATAATGAATAACCCCTCTGATATTAAAAAAAAATGTCAGCAACATCATTGTAACAAGTTCACAACTTGTCAGACCTCGTACAGTATTGTTGACTATTATCACTATGCTGTGCATTAGAATTCCAGGACTTATTCATCTTCTAGTTGCAATTTTGTTCTCTTTAACATCTCCCAAATCCCCCACCACCTAACCCCTGGTAACCACCATTCTACTTTGTTTCTACAAGTTCAGCGTTTTTAGATTCCACATACAAGTGATATTATACAATATTTGTCTTTTTCTGGCTTTTTTTCACTAAGCATAATGCCCTCAAAGTCCATCCATGTTGTTGCAAATGGCAGGATTTCTTTCTCGTGGCTGATAATATTCCATTATACATATTTCACATAATATTCATATATACTGTAAGAATGGCTATCATCGAGAATTACCATATGATCCAGCAATTCTACTTCTGTTTACATATCCAAAGGCAATGACAACAGGATATCTATCAAAAAGATACCTATACTCCCATGTTTATTACAGCATTATTCACAATAGTCAAGATATGGAAACAACCTGTCTGCCAACAGATAAATGGATAAAGAAGATGTGGTGTACACATAATATAGTATTTTGTTATAGCAGCCTGAGCTAAGACACCTGCAAATGACAAATTCCATATCTAATATATAGTACTGCTTGACAAATGTTAGCTATTACTAATTTCCTCTGACAACTGAAATACCTGAAAACAAATTTTAAATTCTTTTTATTTTTCAACCACCCGCAGTATATTTTCATTCTCTTTTGCATTTACTTTCATGACTCTGATTCTATTTTATTTGTCAAGGAGTCTTAGCTAATATTAATATATGTGCATGTTTAAAATTATTTTGAATCTAATTCTTTCCTTTTTTGACTGGTTCCAATCAATAGATTTGTATTTGTTGGTGATAAAATTGAGAATCTTTGCTATACTCAATCTCTGTATATGGACATGAGGCAAGGTATGTAGCCTAGGAAACTGACAACTCCCTCCAGGGTACAATATGAGGTGCGTCATTGGTTACACCAGTAACAAAGTGAATGTATACAGTACCTGCAGCTGGAGAAAAACAAGAGCCAGTTTCATCCAGCTTGGCTGATTTCTATGACTGGGACCTAACTTTTAGCTAATTATAATGTCATTATAATCTCATTTGCATTGCAATTACGACTCCCATCATGCATCTGACACCATGACAGTTCTGGAGGAACCAAATAAGAAAGAAAAAGTGGGAAAAGGAGAGTCCACCCAGGGGAGGAGATAAATGAACTACATCAATGGAATGTCATCAATTCCTGCCCTGGGAGGAATAAATATCCCTGACCTTGACTTCCTCAACACGTGACTCTTCCCTGAGTTCGCACAAACTTTCCTCTCAAGTGTGTACTTTCATTTTCAATAAATCACTATCACTTTTCTGTATCTGTCTCACTCTTGAATTCTTTCTTGCCCGGAGACAAGAACCCAGTCACCACTGCTCCGGGTTGAGTCATCTCTTGGACATCCCCGTGAGCCTCCAGTAACAGATATAGAATTTAGAAATACTATATTTTCCCAGAAATAAAGTCTAAATCAATTGAGTACTTGAGAATAATTTTGCATTAAGATTATTTATAGATTTGGGCAGAGAGAATGAGGACACATTTAAATAACATTGAATTTCATGACACTAATATTATAGTCTAACAGTCCAGACTTTCTTACTTTTCTCCAACTCTAATTTCACCACGTCACAATCTATTTTAAAAAATCTTTCTGAATTAAGTGTTTAGGCAAAATCTCAATGGTTACCCATAATGAACACGATAAACTTTAAACCATTTCCATGACAAGGTGTTACTTCAAATCTCTATTCAACATCCAGAATTAACTTCTGTGAATCTCAGCTCCAACCAAGCTGGCCCATTACTGAATTTCAAATGCATTAGTTACACCTCAGCAACCTTGCTCAAGCAGTTTCCCCTGCCCAGACCACTTGCTGTTATATATATAAAAATATATATAACCTTAGTGTTCATGGAAGTCCCACTAATGCAATGATCTTCTCTGACTATTCAAGTATATGCTGCATATTCCTTTTTATTAATAAGTGAATTTCTTATTTATACCACCAATCTTTGCTCTGTTTTCATTCATTTATTCTTCAAATGGCATACAGAAGTCCCTCAATATTCCTGTATGCCAGACACCAAATCTCTTACAGTGATATATAATATATACTATGTTTTCTATCATCAAGGAGTTGAAAGATGAGTAAGTCAACAGTTGTTTTGCATGGCAATACCTCCTATAACAGAATTGTGCTATTGGAACTCAAAGGAGGAGTTTCTTTAAGTTAAACTATTCTAAATTTGGACATTTTAAGTGAAATGATGTTATGAGAGCTCTTGCTAATAATTGCTATAATAAACCCTGTAAGATGAGACACCTGCCTTTCATTGCATCCTGCATTAAAATAAGTAATGCTACAACAAAGCTCTGTGACCTACAACATTGCTTACTCTTTAGTATCAGTGCTTCAGATACCAAATTATTCTAGCTGGATAATTACAAAGATATCTTGTGAAAAGTGCTTCTAGGACAATTGTAATACATATGTAAACTGTAAAGTTCATGGATAAACACTGAAAACCATGTGCTGTTTTGAGAAAACAAATTATTATTTTGCTTCCTTTTAGAAGTCAATTAATGAAATGTTCCTTCTTTCCTTCCTTCCTTCTTTCCTTCCTTCCTTCCTTTCTTTCTTTTTACATGATGCTTGTATAATTATCTCAATATGAAACAGTGTAAAGCATCTTTACAATGAAAACTAATCAACTGGAAATTCTGTTTTTATAGGCAAGATGAAACATCACTCTTTGGAGGAGTGAGGGTTTCCACATGCACTAGATAGTCAAACCATATGTACCTAAATGAGGACTCTAACTAGGCAGTGCAGTTTGACACAATAGAAAATATATACAAGTACAGATGGATCATGGTTCTCAAAATAAATGGCTTTTTTAAACGCTTAGTTGATTTGGCTAACCTAAACTGAGAGTCCACAGTAAGAACAATAAAAAGATAAAATTCTTTCCAAAGTAGATCATATAGAATCTAATTGTTTTAAAACTATGTACAGTTTAAAATTCAGTGGTGTGGTGGTGATGTTTAACAATAGTTTCAAGGTCAGGGGAGGACAGTGATTTGTAGCATTTGTCAGGCTCTTGTGAGTTGGTACAAGTTGGTTCCGGTATCAGTGGTTTAAATGTTCTGAGACCTTTCCAAATGAGACTTAATATTCTCTCTTGTGAAAATGGCTATATTGTGAAGGTATAACTGTTTTTTCCCACAACATACTACATGTACAACAATTTGTATCTTGCTAAATGATGATTAATATGTTCACTGCTATGGATTGCAAGGTGCATCGTGAACTCTAAAGAGGCAGTCCTTCTAAGTATCATCTTACAGAAAGAAAACAGCTACCTGAAACCAGGATATGTGTTGTCCCTTAGTCACCAGACTATATTGGCTATATATGGCTTAATCAAGTCTTAGGAAATATCAGAACTAAAACTGGTTCTTACTTTTAGATGATTAATTAATATAGCACTTATTAGTCCCCTTTCCCTTAAATATGGTTTTACTAGTTTTTAAGCAAAATAATCTAAGCATTCTCCAATACATCCTAATTTCTCAGTCAGAATTATAACATGATCTATTAAAAATAAATTATAAAATAATCCCCATCAGATGTTTTATTTTTTTAAATCACACAAGTAATAAACTGACGTTGACACTTTCCAGGGAGGTTTTTAATATTTCGTAATTTTTCAATGTCACTTTTTTTTTGTTTTTTCAAGATATGCTTTTGTTTTGAGGGGTCAAAAATTTCAAAGTGAGTTTTCTAATTTAAAATATATACAAGCTATAGGGCAGGTCAAGATGACAGAGTAGGTAAAACCTGTGCTTGCCTCTTCTCACAACCACATCAAAATTACACTGAAGTACAGAACAATCACTATTGACAATCGCCCAATGTCTAGTTGAACAGAAGTCCTACATCTAAAGACATACAGAAGACGCTACATCTAGACTTGTAGGAGGAGTGGAGACTTGGAATAAACTGGTCCCACAGCCGTGTGTGGTGTTCCTCTTAAAGGGCCTGCACATGGACTTACTCACTGATGGACTCGCTTGCTGAGATCCAGTGATGGGGTAGCAGCTCTAAAGGCATCAGGAACATATGGAGAGGGAATGAGTTGTCTGGCATCAGAGCAAGGTCTGGAGGGGCAGCTTCCTCCCAGACAGAAGTACTCGCAGAAACCATTGTTCCTTTGTTGAGCTCTCCCCACTTCCAGCATCCAGACTTAGATAGCCACCATATTGGA
Organism: Rhinolophus sinicus; assembly: GCF_036562045.2. NCBI lineage: Eukaryota > Metazoa > Chordata > Mammalia > Chiroptera > Rhinolophidae > Rhinolophus > Rhinolophus sinicus. The sequence continues at coordinate 23,221,764 of NC_133768.1, read as the reverse complement.
GTCTCCATCAGCCTGACTAACACCATTTGTCTGCCTCTCCCTCTCTCCCCACAAATGCCCTGGTGATTCCCTGAGACCCTGCCCACACCCAAGTTGCAGACACAGCCAAGCTGCATCCAGTGGCTTTTCCATACAAATGGCCTATCTTGGCTCATGCTATAGACTTTCCTAAAATGTCCTAAAGGTTCACAAACCCCCAAATAAGCAGCATCTGGCCTCAGCATTCCCTATACCTCTGGCTGAGCAACCTCAAGCCTAGCATTAGCAGAAACCGGCCTTGGATCAAGGTTTGACCTTTCCCAAACACCTCCATGCCCAGCACAGGAGGCAGCCATCAGTAGACTGCTTTGTGGCTCATAACAAGTGGTGCTGGACAGGGCACAGGAGGTGGCTGAACTTAGCCTGCAGTGGGGTCACTCTAAGGAGGACCCTGAGGCCAGTGAGTTGGAGTGCCACCTGGCTTCCCCCAAGGACAGCACACCAAAAGGGCAAACTGGGCAGGCACCAGAGCCCTGCTAAAGTGAATTCTGCTCTATAGGGTCAGCCACACACAACAGTTCCTCCACTGCAGTCATGGCCAGTCCTCACAACCAATCAACCCAAGGTTCAATCCTTCCTGTTGATGTGCAAAAAGAAACCAAGGCTCAACTGCAACAGAAGGGCACACACAACCTACACAAGGGACATAACTGGAGCACCTGGCTCTGGTGACCAGGGAGACTAAACTACTGGGTCCCTCAGGACACCTACTACATAAGGCCACTCTACTAAGACGAGGAGACATAGCAGCTCTACTTAATACATACAATGAAACACAGGGAAGCAGCTAAAATGGCAATACAAAGAAACATGCCCAAAATGAAAGAACAGAACAAAACACCAGAAAAAGAACTAAACAAAACAGAGACAAGAAATATACCAGATGACGAATTCAAAAAACCAGGATGTTCAATGATCTCAGTGAGAGCTTCAACAAAGAGACAGGAAACATAAAAATAGAGATAGGAAACATAAAAAAGAACCAGTCAGAAATGAAGAATATAATAAAAATAACAAATACATTAGAAGGAATCAACATTAGATTAGAGGAAGCAGAGGATCAAATCAGCAATTTGATAAAGTAGCAAAAAACACCCAATCAGAACAGCAAAAAGAAAAAAAAATTCCAAAAAAAGAGGATAGTCTAAGGGGCCTCTGGGACAACTTCAAACATACCAATATTCACATCATAGGGGTACCAGTAGGAGAAGAGAGAGAGCAAGGAATTGAAACCTATTTTAAAAAATAATGATGGAAAACTTCCCTAACCTTGCATAGGAAATAGACATACAAGCCCAGGAAGTGCAGAGAGTCCCAAACAAGATGGACCCAAAGAGACCCACACCAAGACACATCATAATTAAAATGCCAAAGGTTAAAGACAAAGAGAGAATCTTACAAGCAGCAATAGAAAAGCAGTTAGTTACCTACAAGGGAGCTTCCATAAGACTGGCAGCAGATTTCACAACAGAAACTTTTCAGGCCAGAAGAGATAGGCACAAAATATTCAAAGTGATCAAAGGCAAGGACCCACAATTAAGATTACTCTACCCAACAAAGCTGTCATTTAGAATCAAAGAATAGATAAAGAGCTTTCTAGACAAGAAAAAGCTAAAGGAGTTCATCACCACTAAACCGGCAATACAAGGGATGTTAGAGGGACTTCTTTAAGAAGAAAAAAAAAAAGATTTAAAAATACGAAAATAAAATGGCAATAAGCACATATCTATAATTACTTTAAATGTAAATGGATTAAATGTTCCAATCAAATAAGGTGGCTGAATGGATAAGAAAACAAGACTTACATATGCCGCCTACAAGAGACTCACTTCAGATCAGAGGGCACACACATAGACTGAAAGTAAAAGTTGGAAAAACAGTTCATGAAAATGGAAAAGGGAAGAAAAAAAACCTGGCATAGCAATATTTATACTAGACAAGATAGATTTTAAAATAAAAGCTATATCAAGAGACAAAGAAGGACCCAGTAATCCCACTTCTGGGTATTTATCCAAAGAAACCCAAAACACTACTTCCAAGGGACAAGTGCATCCATATGTTCATTGCAGCGTTGTTTACAATGGCCAAGATATGGTGGCCACCTGGGTGTCCATCAAGGGATGAATGGATAAAGAAGAGCTGAGAAAACATATATATATATATATATATATATATATATATATATATATATATATATATATATATATATATATGTTCCATAACATATATATGGAATATTGATTGCTCGGACATAAAAGGAATGAACAAAATCTTGCCACCTGTGGCAGCATGGATGGACCTGGAGTGTGCTGTGTTGAGTGGAGTAAGTCAGACAAATAAAGAAAAATGCCATCTGATTTCACTTATATGTGGAATCTTAAGAACAAAATAAATGAAGAAAGAAACTCATAGATACAGAGAACATTTTGATGTTTACCAGATGGGAGGGATTTTGGGGATTGGGTGTAAAAGAGGAAGGAATTAAGTACTTGGTAGTTACAAAATAGTTATGGGGATATAAACTGCAGCTTGGGGAATACAGTCAATAATACTGTAATAACTATGTTTGGTGTCAGATGGGTACTAGACTTATTGGGGTAATCACTGCATAAGCGATACAAATGTCTAATCACTATGTTGTATGCCTGAAACTAATATAATATTGTATGTCAACTATAATTGAAAAATAAAACAACTGTTTTTTTAAAATCAGGAAAAACCAAAAACAAAATAAAACACCTAAATACAGTCTCCGACCTTCAACTATGTATGATAATCTTAGAGAATATTCATATATTGGTCATTTTCTTGGTAACATGTGCCAGTATATGCTAAGAAAAAATTAACAGCCATAAGAATAATAAGAAATTCCAAACCAAAGTACAAACAGCTTCCAACTTTCAATTTAATGTGTGTTTTTTTAACTTTACGATGATACACACGCAATAGAAACCATACTTCAAATTTTCATCTTTTCTTGGGTTAGAGAAACGCAGTACAATACTTTCTTGTGAGGCAGGGCAGCAGCAGTGAGATGATTTTGCCCAACTGTGGGTAACATAAATGTTCTGAGTATGTTTAATGTAGACTAGTCTAAGCTATGATGTTTGGTAGGGTAGGTGTGTTAAATGCAATTTTAACATAAGCTATTTCAACTTTTGATGGGTTTATGAGGATAGAACCCCATCGTAAGTCAAAGAGCATCTGTATTCAACAATTGCAAAATGCACAATAAAGCAATATATAATCACTCAAAATTTTTTTCAAAAGACACTTACTATAAAACATGCTCACAGCATAATATAAAATGAAAAATCCAAGGTGCAAAATTTATTATTTCATTTTTGTTCAATGCATATAAATATGGTTATACAAAAACAAAGATAAAATATAGATGATTCTAGAATTCACAGTTTCATCTATTTATGCCAATAATATATTTTGTTCATTTTCAGGCCTAAGAAAAAGATATACAAGACAAAATGTCTTGAGAACCATTTGGTACTATATTATAAATTTTGGACAACTGTACTGTTCTCAACTACTGTCTCAAACTAAAGTAGTACTTATTCAAGTGATAGTTATTTCCAGTTTAATCTCCACTCATTTGAAATAATTTTCTAAAGTGTTAGTGTACTAGAATTATTAAAAGATATTTAAGTGGTGCTGAAATTGATTTTGGAATTAATAAATGATACTTGAAAAACAGCAACTTCATTACAGGAATTATATCATGGTAAAGGATGATTTTCCCTTTTTAAATCAAAGAATCATTGTCCCTTTTTAACTCATAAATCTAAGACTTTAGGACACATGCTTTGGAGGGCCCATATGTCTGAACTAAGGGAAAGAATAACTACAGTATCTCACTCAAATGAACTTACATAGCTATTTTAAACACTCAAAACCATTGCAATAATTTTACAGACCAGAAGCTACATACAGCCACATAATGGGTCAGATAGAATTCAATTATAGTCTACTTCATTGTAGGTTTCATTTGATGACAGCTATCTCTAAGGAATACCAACACATGCGTAGATGCAATTCCATTTAAAAAAACAAATGCAGCATTTATGTATAATGTATGAAACTCTTAACTCAAAAGCAACAAAGGTGAAAACCTGTGGGTGAAAAGGTAGCTAATGGCTAGGTCAGCGTGATTCGAAAAAAGGTAATGGTATCCTACTGGTAAATAAAAGTTAATGCAGCTTCAGAAAGTCAGCAATTGATTTTCCGCTCACTAGTGGGATCCCTTCTATCCCCAAGAGTAAATCTAAGCAGAGTGGAGGCTGGAGTGTTCCCTTTTTGAATGTCTATTAAGCCTTTCAGAACCAAAGTACACAGAAAGAAATATGACATCATATTGACCTCACAGTGAAATCTGGTGCATGGATGTGTCCAACTCTAATATTTCTATCTTAGGAATATTCCAGAACACAGACATTCACATGACTAGGTACAAATGGGTTGTCTAATTTTACATGGCAAAACATTAGTTATTGGGAATTGACTGCGTCCTTCGAATCACTATAAAAGCTCAGTGTGGGCAGTACCAGTGCAATCTTCAAGCAAAGTTAGAACATGTACTGCAGTTTTAATCTAAACCTAAAATAAATCCCTTTTTTTACCAGTACCAACTCCAATGAGGCAGTCTTGATTGAGATGGGATTTTCATCTTTTGCTTTTTTTTTCTCCCAGTGTGGGTTCTTTCACACCAGGAAGTATACCACATCTTTAATTTGCCTGGACTACAGAGCAACCATCAGGGGAAATGATTTTCAGTCATTGCTATTAGTCTTAATTAGATTAAAATCAAAGGACTGACTGTAGATAGGTTGTATACTTTTACTTGTATACTTCTCTCAAACTATTTCAAGACCCTACTTGAGATCATTACATTAATATAATAAACTGAATCAATATAAATGAAGTATGGCACCCTGTTGACCTCATTGTATTCACCATATTCTGGAAATGCGCATTCACAATTCTGACAGGGGAAATGTTTGCTCACATCCCGTTTTGTCTTTAGTAGTTATGTTCTACACCATATCACCCCTAGATTACTGTGAGAGATTTAAAAAAGGTCACAAATTATTCCATTTCTGCACAATACCCTCTTTTAAGGTGATGTTCCACCTTCTTACATGAGGCAAAATCTATTTCTCCATCCCTTGAATCTGGGTTTGGCCATGTTGTCTTGGTCAATGAGACATCAGCAAAAGTGACACGAGGACAGACATGAAAAGTAGTTTTGTACTGGGGTTTGCACTCCCTTGCTACTTCTGGGACCTCTTCTGTCAACATATGAATTAGCCTAGGCTAGCCCCTTTGAAGGTGAGGAAGCACATAAGGAAAGAAGCTCAGCCGCTCCAGCTGAGGTCTCAGAAAACAGTAACACCCAGCTGACCTCATGCAAAGCAAGGGATAAATCATCCTAGCTGAGCCCAGGTCAAATTGCTGACCTCACAGAACCGTGAGCAAGTGAATGATTATTGTATTTTAGGGGTTGGCTGTTATGTAGCATAGACCAGACGATACAGTTAGCCTGGTTTAGTAAGGATTAAGAACCTGGCATAAGGTGGTACAAAACATCTATATACAAGCCAGTGATGCAACGTATGTGGCTTAGGCCCCCAAAATAAGTTGGAGGCAGCAAGTTCCTCTTTTAGATTTAAATAGTTACAAAGGGGAGATTCCAAACTATGGTTAATAATAATGCTGAAATATGATTTACTTTGAATATGGTGGCTATTATGTGGCTATTTGTAAGGCAAGAAAAAGGTTTGAACAAGAGAAGAACAGAACATACAGAGATAGAGATGAAACAATCCTATTGAATATTGAATGAGACAACTTGTGACCACTGAGAGAGAGAGAGAGAGAGAGAGAGAGAGAGAGAGAGAGAGAGAGACCTTCAGTTCCTAAGAAATTTCTAGTCCTCAGTTCCACTTTGAATGAGACACATTATACTTTGGTTCCTGTACATGTATTTCTACAAGATTCTACTAAGGGTTCTAAGTCTTCAGGTTGCAATGAACAAAGTCCCATGAATGTTTGATGATACAGGGGTAAATGTTACTCTTTCTAATCCAAATAGTCAACTATGATAAAATTAGTCATATGAGTAAACAATAACATGCAATAAAAATTTTGGAAATGGGAATTGAATTAAAAATGATTTTAGTGTCTTATTATTTACTTATTAATTTTAAGATCAATCATTATTCTAAGTACAATACTGTTTTAAATTAATTATAAAAAAACATTGGATAAATATAATCAATATACTAATAGTTGAACATTACACTTCATACAGCAGGACTAATCTGTAGATTAGATAATGGTATTGAATCAATATTAATTTTCTGCTTTCGAGAACTGTATTATGATTACATAAGTTGTTAAAATTGGGAGAAGGTACACAAAGGGTACACATGAACTCTATGTCCTATTTTCAGAATTTTTTTCTCAGTTTAAAATTATTTTAAAACAAAAAGGTCAAAAATATACAAAATACTGGACTAAGGATATTTATTTATCTTTCCTTCCCCATGAAATCCCACTGAAATGACAAAAACTGCATGAGGGAAAGTTTTCCCATTCTCACACTAAAATAAAATGATGTGTGTCATCAGCTAACTAGAATGTTTGAGAATTTTGTGGATACAAGTAAGCAGGCTAGATCATTTGTTTGAGAAACCAGAGCTGAGAAAATTTCCACCCCGAAAGAGGATTCTGCTCTCTAGGCAAGAGCTATTCTTCACAACAGATCTCTGGAGGCCCTCCACAACTAGCATCGATGAGTTCAGAGATGCAAGCTGTGGAACAGTAATCATGTTAATTCATTAGTCAGGGCTCCCCCATCATTTCCACATATGTAGACAGTGATTACATTCATGTGGAATGGTAAACTGATGCAATGTGAGGTGTACTTCAGGTAGGTTTATCTGATGAAAGTTCGTGTAATGCATTCAAATTGGAAGCACCTGCAGACAAAAGGAGTGTTTTGCATGCTATTACAACAATGTAGGCGGAAACTGCAGACATATTTCATACTGTACCAATGATACTGTACTGATTTTGACTACTTTCTGAAACACTAATGAATTTTAAAGCCATGTCTAGGAACATCAGGAGAGAATGTCAAGGTCAAATGAAATGTCTGCCATGGACCATGTGTCATATGCTTACCATTATTGGCTGAGGCATTGGATAGTATGGATTTGAAAAAGGGAGCGGTGGAACTATGAAGTAGATGAGAACTAACACTATTAACATAATTAATAATAAAATGTTAGCACTCTGTAAACCAGTCACTTATGTAAACCTCTCTTTCCCAGTTTGGTCTGGTAACAAATGAGATTTTGAGTTAAAGAACCAAAGATAACAGAGATTCTGACGTAGGTGGCAGAATTAACTCATTGGTAAATCTAGAGATGATGAGTTGATTCTCATTGTTAGATTTGAAGGAAGGAGAGAGCAGACAGAGGATGGGAAATAAGGGAGGAGAGATATTGAGGAAACATGATATATCACCGTGAACACTTCCAGTAGGGAGCTGGGCATATGGGATGGGTTCTTAGGGAGTGAGGCCAGTGAGGGACATGCAGGGTCATTATTAAAGTTGTAAAAGTACATAATCATGGAAGGAGAAAGGAAAGAGGAGGAACATCAACAATGAGGGAAGAGGTGAAAGGAGAAGAGCCACGACACACACATCACTAGAGAAGAATTTATCAAACCGCAGCAACTGCAGATACTCACATCCAATGCTGAACTCCTGACATTTTGTTTATTCCTATATTACAAGGAATCAGAAGTCATTATGGAAATGAAAATTCGAAGAAAAAATAGCAAATTTTAGGTTTTATTTACTGCCAGTATTTCAACTATGTCCCTTTTCTGCAACTGACAAAATTTAAATAGCAATAAACATATTCTAAATTGTTTCCTTCGTTGATTTTTTTTAGTGAAATTTTCTCCTTTGTATTTGACAAATATTGGCTCTAATTGAGTTCTAATTCGGCTGCTTTTACTTTGTTCTGATAATTGTTTTGCAAATGTCATTCACATGAATGCCTATAAACACAAATGCTTTTTTAATATGGCTCTTAATTTTCCTTGACCTTGACCTAAGAAAACTGATAATGAGATGGCTCTGTCTTCTGGGTCACTGGTTTTATTTCAAATCAATCTGATGAGGAGTGACTGCAAGTCATCACTGGCTCCTTCTGTGCTCAATGTGTTGTCCGTCCTTGATCAATTCTTGGGGAACAAGTGTCTATATCATTTAAACTATTACCTGAGCTGCAACCAGTTAGTATCCCGAATAGACTGAGTAACCATTTCCTTTATTCTCTGCAGGTAAGGAAAGTTCTCTGTCACTCTGTGAGTACATGAAATGTCAGGTACTACATGCCTGTTCTGGATTTAAATTAAGAATTCTGTCCCCAGGGCTCTCTTGTTGTATTTTTAATGACTATTGTGTCTTTTCAAATAAAATTCAATTGTGACCTAAAAAATCCTGGATATTTATCATCCTATAGGATTCTGTGATGACTATCTGAGAGGTACCAAATAGTCTATAAATTTCTGATTCATAAAAAAAGGGAAGATTTCCAAAAATAAATGGCAAGTGTAAATATTCCATTGTGTGCACGTGTCAAATGGATACAATTGAACTCTATTTTAAATCTTTGTATTTCGTTTATTCATGGGTGTTTACAAAGGATCCCCCCAAAAATCCTCCAAACCAAATGCTTATTTATTGTTCAAAACCAACAGAATCAGAGAATATAAGCTGGATTTTAAAATGCCGTGTTTCCCCGAAAATAAAACCTAGTCGGACCATCAGCTCTAATGCGTCTTTTGGAGCAAAAATTAATATAAGACCCAGTCTTATATTAGACCCGGTATAATATAATATAATATAATATAATATAATATAATATAATATAATATAATATAATATAATATAATATAATACCGGGCCTTATATTAATTTTTGCTCCAAAAGACGCATTAGAGCTGATGGTCCGGCTAGGTCTTATTTTCAGGGAAACACAGTACACTATCTTTGATGTAGTATGAAGTATATTCTGAAGCATTTTTTCTCATCAGTTTACAAAAGCTATTTCTTCAAATTATCCAGAACACAATGTATGAGACTTAAGTGAATGCTAAGGGGAACATGTCCTTATTGTCTGTAAATCATATAAGAATCCCCACGTTTTCAAGTGAAGGATTAATTTTTATTTTCCTGATTCCTGTGCAGAGTAGAAAGTAGAACAGATTCAGAAAGTAAGTCAGAGGTAAATTGGATCATTGCTTCTAGTTACTCACTCCCTCACTCTCATAGAACTATTCATCCAAGCCTTCTGCCATGTGATTATGAGGCACCTCCTACTGGAGTAGGCAGAGTGTATACCTTCAACACATTTGCTATAGGCATTCCTATGACTTCTTTTGGACAATGGAACATGAATGGAAGTGACACTGCCTATTACAAACTTAGCCTTTAAGAGATATTCCACATTTCCGCCAACATTCCTGGAGCTTCCACACTAGGCTATGTTGCTATTTCTCTTTCAGCATGGATCCCCAAATTAACACATATGGAATAGATTTGAATCTATCCCCAAACCTGGAATCCAGCAAAGCTAAGGAGAGCTCAGTTAAAACACAGCCAAACGTTTAGACCCTTGACAGTGAAATAAATTATTGGTATTGCAAATTTTGAGCTTTCAGGTTGTTTGTTATGCAGCATTATTACTGTAGCCTGCCTACTCAAATCCCATGGTAAAGTGCCATTGTCAGATGCTTACCTTTCTCCTGGAAATGTTAGCAGAAGACAGGAGCGAGGGTACGGATACAGCAGGTCTATGCAATCCAACAACCCTTACTAAGCAACAAGTGTATACAGAGTTAGATTCTTCAGGAACTAGAGATCCAAATATACTGACTGGGTAGAACACCATCAAGCAACAGTATTTAATCATCAGTTATAAAATAATCCACCCAAAGACATCAGAAAACCCATTCCTTTTAAGTTCCAAAGGACTGTAAAGTTCCATGGAAACACATACCAAAATTGACAATATCTTGGACCATAAAGCAAACTCAACAAATTTAAAATAATTGAAATCATACAAAGTGTGCTCTCTGGCCATAACAGAATCAAACTAGCAATTAAAAACAGAAAAAATAACAGGAAAATCTCCTAACATTTGGAAACTATACAGCACACTACTAAATAATCCATGGGTCAAATAAGAAGTCTCAATGAACATGAAAAAAACATTAAAGTAAGTAAAAATGAAAACACAACATGTCAAAAGTTATGGGCCAAACCAGAGCTAAGAGGAAATCTGAAAAATTAAATGTGTATGTTAGAAAGTAACATAAATCTCAAAACAATAATATAAGCTCCCACCACAAGAATCTAGAAAAAAAGAGATAAAAATGAACCCAAATCAAGCTAAATGAAGGGGAAAAAATAAAGAAAAGGACAGAAATCAATGAAACTGAAACATAAAAGCAATAGAGAAAATCAATGAAACAATGAGCTTGTTCAGTGAAAAGCTCAATGAAATTGTCAAACCTCTAGCAAGACTGACCAAAAAAGAGAAACACAAATATTTAATATCAAGAATGGAACAATCACCATCATTACAGACCCTGAAAAAATCAAAAGGATAATAAGGCAATACTATGAACAATTGTACATATATTAATTTGTCAACTTAGATGAAATGAACTAATTCCTCAAAAACAAAGTGCTACAACTCACCCAATAGGAAATTGATAATTTGAATAGCCCTAAAACTATTAAGGAAACTATATTCATAATTCAAACACTCTCAAAAAAGAAATATTCAGGTCCAGATGACTTCACTGGAGAATTCTACCATGCATTTAAAGAAGCATTAACACCACATCTATAAAACCTCTTTCAAAAAAATAGAAAATGAAATGCTTTCCATTCATTTTATAAAGCTGGTATTAATGTAATACCGAATATCACTTATGAACATAAACACAACAATCTTTAACAACACATTAGCAATATATTTCAGAAATATATAAAAGTAATTATAAACCATGGCAACATGGAGTTTATTTTCAAGGCTGGTTCAATATTCAAAAACTAATCAATGCAATCCACCATATTAACAAACTAAAGAAAAAAAATCACATGATGGTTTTTCTGCAATTGATGCAGAAAACCAGATTAACAAAATTCAACACCCATTCATGATAAGAACTCTTAGAAAAATCAGACTAGAGAGAGAGGAATATCTCAACTTGGTAAAGAGCATAAAAAAAAGAACATCTACAACTTGATAAAGATCATCTACTAATAGCAGGCATTATATTTTATACTTAACAGTGAAAGACTGAAAGCTTTCCCCCTAAAACCAGGAATACGGCAAGAGTGTCCACTTATCAGCACTGTTATTCAACACAGTGCTGGGAGATCTAGTCAGTCCAAAAAGACAAGAAAAGGAAGTGAAGGGCATATAGATGAGAAAGGAAGAAATAAAACTGTTCCTATCTGCAGATAACATGATTGTACCATGCTAATGGAAACTCATGCATATTGGAAGTATGTCCTCACTTTGAACTATTTCGATATAAATCCATCTCAGTGATAATGATTAATAACATGTATTGTTAAACGTGACTAATTATCTGAATCTAGAATTTTGAAATTTAGAAAACTATGCTCTGGGGGTAGGGAAGCATCCCAGCATTTATGAAAAGGTCCACAGATAAAATAATGCCTGCTCATATAGGAAAGAAAAATGAGAAAACACTTCTGGTATTTGCTATTATTTTAAAAATATGTATTTGCAGATAAAATTTTTAATACATGTATGCATGTATGAAAATGTCATTGTGAAATGTTCTGCTCACTGCTGGGAGCAATTTCTGCCCAAGTGGCATAGTGCAAATTGTTACCATGTAAGATATCAAGATTTGAGAGCAAGAATCACGAACAAATTGCAAAGCACACATGCACATTTTATGAAAACAGTCAAACATAAAGTCAATTTTAAGTACCACAGTATGTTAAAATAATATTTAACATCTAAGTTCTCACTGTGGAGTAATGTGTATATTTCCCTTTGTTGACTCTGTTTTGTTAATGATTTTGCCCTCAGTTACTCCAGGAAATTTTAATTTCACTTTAAAGCGCTTAAATCTTCATCCATCCCAACTGAAAAGTTTTACACATCCCTGGAGGATGGCTCTCCTCAGTTAATCAAGGATAAGGGGGGGTTCCTGCCTGCTCTTCTCCATCAGTTCCTGGGTTTTGTCCCCCACACAAGTGAAGAAAAAGGGGGGGCATGGGAATTATTGTAAGAGATTTGTATTCTTGTACATTTTTTTCTTCGAAAGTCCTCAGAACTTTGTTAATTACTAGTTTAGCCATAACTGCTTCCTAGGTACTTGAAAATGCATGTAAAATCATTGTACCTAGTAAAATAAAACCTTGTGCAAATGCCCCAGTAGGAGAATCCCTAAGAAAAGGGTAGTAAGAGACTCATTTTTGTTATTGAAATGAAATTATTTTGAACAAGACTTTTGAAGAGATTAAAATCATTATAATACAATCCAAATCATAGAGATGATTTTTATTTTCAATAAGAAAAATCTGAAACCTACATACTGTTAGTGTGATTTTTTTCCTTCTCCCTCCTTCTCTATATTGTTTTAATTAGTTTTATCTTTTTTATTCTCTTGCCTCCAGGGAAGCAAAACTTTTCATGAAGATATGTTTATTTTAATGACTATCAGTCCAATGAGTTAATGAAATTTCCAAAGGTGTTAAACTTAACCTGAAAGGATGATTTACATATTGGTATTATGTAAATATATTTTTCAACGAGAAACTCCTATTTTTAACCCCGAATGGTATCTCAGGTCAAGAAAGGTTATAAATAAGCATGACTTTTTTTCCTCTTTCCTGGGCACTATGGATACTGGGCTTGGAAAGCCAGAGGAGCCATTCCATTAACATAGAAATTTATTAGTACAATTATTTTAAAGCTACTTTTGCAAATTCAGTAAAGACAGATCTTCAGGGATTGAAATACTTAGCTGTAAAAAGTGATTTGGGGTAAAGCTTAGTACATAGAGTCAGATCCTTAACTTTATCAGAACGTTTTCTTTCTTTCATGAATGAAATATGGAACCATCACCAACTCATAATATGCCATATGACACACAGCATGCTTCAAAATTGTTTAAATAATTTCGATATTAGCAATTCCATTTGTAGAACCACAGATGCACTTATAACTTGAGCAATTTAAAAACAAAAGGGAGGGTAGGGAATTGGGAGGTATGGGGTTTATTTTTGTAATAATGGAAATGTTCCAGAATTAGACAGTGGTGATGAATATATTGAAATCCACTGAATTGAACACTTTAAAATGGCTAAAATGGTGAATTTTATGTTATGTGATTTTAACTCAGTAAAAGACCAAAGGCATTTGTGGACCCAATATATAAATTAAAGCAATAATTAATAAGTACCTCCACCACATTTCCTGGCAACCACTAATCAGCTTTCTGTCTCTATGGATTTAATTGTGGACATTTCATATGAATAGTATCATACAATAGGTGGTTTTTTGTGATTTCTTTCTTTCACTTATCATAATGTTTTTAAGTTTCATCCATGTTGTAACATGCAAGAGTATTCCATTCCTGTAAGGTTTAATGAAATAATATCAAAGTATGTAAATGATTCTCAATAACAAATCATCAAATCCAAAGCATAATTATTAGCATCCAATTTTCTTTCCAAATATGGATTATTATATATAAAATATTAAGGAAACATTGGAATTTATATGCACAAAGTATTGAACTGTATCAATAACAACTCTCATGAATAAGTTTGGAGGAATGGGAAATAGGTGGCATAAAACAATGTGGCAACTGTGAAAACAGATATTGCTTCACATGACCAGTGCCTAAAAATAAACAGAAGGAGCCTACCTGGAACTAGAGCAATGTACATATTAATCTGATATGTTCAGACTCTCATTGTTATCTCCCAAATATTTATATTTCCATAAAATTTCTGTTTTAAAAGAAGTACATCTTCATAGTAAAATGCTACATTTTTCTCAGTTTAACGATTTTTAAAAAGGCAATAAAGATGAAAAGAAATCAAGTATATCAGTTCAAAGTAAAAAGAAAACCAGTTATTAAGGAGTAAAGGGAATTGAGAAGTTTATAAATTTCAGTATAAAAAATATATTACAATGCTAGAGTTCGCCTGAAACATAAGAGAATTATCTTACCTGTGATAATAAAGAATCTGCAATTATTTTAAACGCTATTTTTTCTAAACACTTCTACATAAAATTATTATGAAATATATTTTAAGAATCATAACACATATGAATAATAATCTCACATGCATAATGTATCTATATTTATCATAAACTTCATTTACACATAGAGTAAATGTAGAAGGAAGCAAAATAATTTGTAAAATGAAAAGGCACAGAGACCTATAGAATTCCCACAGGCACCATTGTACAATACAGCAGATTATTGTACATGATGATAATATTCTGGGCAATGTGTTTAGTAAGGAATGCAAAAGGAAAAAAATGGCTAGAAGTTAAATGATCAGGAAAATATATATTTTTAAATACAAATAGTTAATACTCTTGTTAAAAACAATTCACTTAATTATTAAATAATTTTAAAATTAAAGCAATATTGAGGATTCATTTTGCGTATATAAGTTTGACAAAAATTGATAATTCCTAGTGCTATACATAGGCTTTCTCATGCAGAAAATAATATATATATATATATATATATATATATATATATATATATATATATATATATATGAAATCTTTTTGGGAGACAGTTGGAAATTTTATAAAAATAAATCAAATGGATATGGTTTTTTATCCAGAAATTGAACTTTAAGAAATTATTTCTAAAAATATCACATCAAATGCACAAACATGATATGGCATGATATTCATCAACATTATTTAAAATACAACATGGAAGAAGAAAGAATGGATGTCACAGGGATTTGATTAAATAAATTATATTATATACGTAAAAAGGATGTTGTCTATATTAATATGGAACTATTTCTATATTATGTTATTAAAGTTCAAGAATGGATAAAAAAAGCATATAAAATATTGTTAGCAAGATGTATGAAAGGATATTTGTCTAAATGCAAATAGTAGTCACCTCTTTGGTGTGGGATTTTAAGCAATTTTTACTTTGAGCTTTAATCTGTGCATTTTCACTGTGCAATATCACCTTGTGGGTGCAAAAATTGATTCTTGAGGGGCAAACAAGCCCCTCTATTATGACGATTTATGGTACTCCAAAGGGCCAGAGTACATAAACAGATATATAGATATATGGATATATGGTGTTAAAATCTCATGGGGTTGAGTAGGAAAAAAATATTTAAAAGGCTCCTTAGGGGCAAAATAATTATTTTTAAAAGGCTGAGAAACTGCTTTAATATATGGTTTTCAGTGTTTGAATTTTCCACATGTGCATTTTTGTTTAACCACACACACAAAGATACAACTATTGTCATTTTGAAAAACAGCTTTCTTTATTTTGAGAAAAAATAGAAGGCTCATTACTATATTTTAGGAATATTTCCATTACGAATGATAAAAATAGGTGAAAAATGTGCTATGACTTAAAAGGGTAAGACATAGTGATTGCAGGTAGATAAGGTATTGCTATGTCTTAGAATATTCATTAAAACCCTTTAAAAATCTTTTCTCATGGCAGAATAGTATTCCACTGTGTATATATACCACATCTTCTTTTTCCAATCATCTATCCAAGGACACTTTGGTTGTTTCCATGTCTTGGCCACCATAAATAAAGCTGCAATGAAATAGTGCCATTTGCGACAACATGGATGGATCTTGAGATTATTATGCTAAGCGAAATAAGTCACACAGAAAAAGTCAAGAACAATATAATTTCACTGATATGTGGGATATAAAACTGAAAGCAACAAAGGAACAAGACAAATAAAGAAACAAAAACTCATAGACATAGACAATAGTTTAGTGGTTACCAGAGGGTAAGGGGGGGAGGGAGGTGGTAGAGGAGGGTAAAGGGGGCAAATATATGGTGATGGAAGGAGAACTGACTCTGGGTGGTGAACACACAATTCGATTTATAGATGATATAATACAGAATTGTACATCTGAAATCTATGTAACTTTACTAACCATTGTCACCCCAATAAACTTTAATTAATAAGAAAACCTTTAAAAATCTATTTATATTGGCCCAGATTCCTTTACCCTACAGTAAACTTTAGGGCTAAATGTCATTGGAAAATTACACCAGACAGAATTAAACAGGCAAGGTAGACTTTGTGAAAGACTATTGCAACAGGGTAGATAGACAGACTGCAACTCCACCAAAACAAAAGTGAAGAAAGGTTCTAAGCATTGGGATAAGTAGAAAAGTACTGAGGGACATTCGGAGAGAGGGTTTATCAATGTGATTAGGCCATCTGCATTTGCTAATTTGTGACTTATCAATGAAAGTTAGGCACCTACTTTCCCACAGAGACGGGAGATGGGGGTCATATCTCCCTTGATGGTTACATTTCAAAGGGAAAACTCCCAGGTCTTTAGCAAGAGCCTGGGAGATAATATACATCTCAAAGGGGCAGGAAAGAATTTCCTATTTCAAGTTTTCCAAAGTGAATGCTCTAAGAAAATGGAGGTCATTGGCCTATAGTCATGAAGAAATGTGTCTAAAGGTTAGTCCAGCTGAGGGAGCATTACCGCAGTTTTAGTCAATAGGCACTCCTTAAACGGCTGTCATGTATGAGACCCCGAAGTTAGCTTGTGGTTTACTAAAATTATTTTTTATTGTTACCCTACAGCTAACAATTAATGCAATACCCCAGAGTGACTCCAAAAAAAGAGCAGTTAAGCTCTCATTTGATACAAAACGAAACTGAGTTGTAAAAATAAATTCTAGAATTTTTAAAGAGCGACACAGGATACCAGTGAATTAAAAATTGAAGTAAAATATTTTAAACCTTTAAAAAAATAGCACTATATGCACATTGAGGGTACTTCTTATAATTCCCACTAATGATAATTTACTGTGGTAGTATTAAACATAATATTCTTTATTAGGAAAATTTAATTTTTCATTTTTTTCTTTATCTACCAAACCTTCTGCTACCCCTTGGAATTAAGATATAAGGAGTAACAAAGGGGGACTTCTATTGGGAAAGGGAAGAAAATCACAGAGAATTTGAGTGTTTAAGAAATTTTCTATTTAATCATCAAATGTGTGAATTATAATTTTATTAATGCTTTAGATGTATACTTAGATGATGTGAACCAAAATATCAAGAGAAAAGGAATGATATATTTTCTAGATTGCAAGTAGATACCTGAATAAATGTGTGCTGATAATTATAGGCTAATGTGTTCACCACTGTTAACCTTGAGGGAGTCTGAAGTACTTTGCAACATGTGCGTTGCAGCAAAATTAAATCTATTGGGCAAAATATTCATTAGTGTATCTTAAAGAATCTTGGGGTTCTAGCTAGTTCTTAGCTTACTATAGCTACTTATTTCCAATATTCTATATGATTTTTTATTAACATGATCTTCAACTGAAAAAAGAAAATATGAATATTTTGAAGAATTACTATGGTAAAACAAATTCATGTCAGACTTCACACATTGTAAAATCAACTACTCCAATGCAAAATTGCTGACAACAGCATTTTGAAGCTTGAGGACAGTTCATTACGGTAGGCTCTGCTGCCAATGTGAGCTAGAAGGCAGCAGAAAAACTGCATTGCGTTCTACTTGTAAGACTGCATCATAATTAAGTGCTACTGCTGTGTTTGTGGCTTCCAGAAAAGTTATTAACAGCACTCTGTCAGATAATTAAAAACATGGGTCATGCAGATATTTCTTTCAATTCGAAAGAATTCACACCCTAGTGTGATTGTTCTGTTCCCCTTGTATTTGGGAGATGGTATTTTTAGTATGAAATTTATGTATGTCTAATATCTTTTTAATGGGCAAATCTACACATTTGCCAATAATTTCTCTTCTGATCTCTTTCACACTTTAGCTGTCAAGAAATTAAAATAAATTATACACACACACATACATATATACATGAAACGCATATATATGGATAAAAATATACATTATATATATAGATGATAGATAGATAGATAGATAGATAGATAGATAGATAGATAGATAGAGAATTCTATCAGTTATACCATATATTTTATACAGAAATCCGGACTAATTAATCCTCTTCCTTGTGTTGTGCCTTTTGATAATAAGAAAACTCAAAGCCTAAACAACCATTTGTATGTGCTAATAAAAAAGCCACACTGAGTTTTCTGAGGACACATTTTTCTCCCAGAAACAATGTTCTACTTCATGGTTTTTTGTCTGCTCAGAAACACATTTAACCCTAATGGAGAAGAAGAGCAGTGCCTGTACTACTGAAAGACCTGTCCACTGAGTAGGAAAATTACTATTTGATTAAATGTTTTCACCAATTTCCACCGTGAATGCAGTGACTGTTCCACAGCACTTGCTCTCGAAGGTTCTGTTTACTTGTAGTCTTTGAGACAACGGCTGCAGGTATGGGTGGTCAGGGGACCACAGGGAGTTTGTGTTATTTTCATTTTTCCATTTTCACAATCCACGCAACTAGAAACATTTAGAACAAAACAGCTACATGTCTTCTCTGCCCCCAAGCCATAAGGTGTATGCATGTAAAAATATATATTTATAGGCTTAAAACAAGACCTAGTTTCTACTTAGATGTTGAAAGACACGTTTTTGTGTAAACAAATGACTGATATAAGGTTCATTTCCATTTCTGAGGAACATGCAGACAATAGGTTCTAAGCATTAAACACTTAAGTACAGTCCAGGGATGTTTTTGAATTCTTTGATAAACAGTCTATGGTCTCTAAGGAAGTGAAATTTGGAGAAAGAAGAAAGTAACTGAACTGATGTCTGAGAAAGAACAGAGCACAGGGGTTCATTTTTCTTCATCTCTCTACCCTGGCTTCCTTTGCTTTTAATTTTCAGAAGTGCTACTGTTGAAAATGACTCCAGGGTGAAGCAGCTGAGGTCTGGCAGTCACCATTACTGGGAGGAGAACAAGCCACAAACACATCAGCTGTCTCTCCCACCCCACACTATACCCACCCTTCCCAGCTGATCTCAGCTGAGGTACCTCAGGCACCTGAGGCAGCATGGCACTGCATCAGGCTGCAGGGGCAGGATTGGGATTCCAGGGGCTCAGAACTCTATAGCCCATCACAGTCTCCCATGGGGATGGTGCCCTGAGATTGAGGTAACCTGGTCACAGCAGAGTCACCCATCTTCCCTGGGAATACAAGAGATCTCCCACTGCCCAGCAGAGATCTGAAAAGCCAGTTAAAGCAATGCA
Organism: Rhinolophus sinicus; assembly: GCF_036562045.2. NCBI lineage: Eukaryota > Metazoa > Chordata > Mammalia > Chiroptera > Rhinolophidae > Rhinolophus > Rhinolophus sinicus. The sequence continues at coordinate 23,202,225 of NC_133768.1, read as the reverse complement.
AGAGAAAATAAAATGCTCTAGTGCTACCTACTGAAAAACAAAAGATAGACTTAAGCTGTTGCAGAATTCATTCCCATAGATGCCTAGGACAAATAATCAATTGATTACCATGAACAACCAAGGCAACAAGGCAGCCCATTAAGAAAATGAAAAATCTCCAGAAAAGAAACTTAAAGATATGGAAATATGTGACTTAAATTACAAAGAATTCAAGATTGCAGTTCTGAAAAAGCTCAACGAGATGCAAGAAACCTCAGATAGGTAGTTTAATGAACTCAGAAATAAAATCAATGAACAAAATGAGTATTTTAACAGAGATCAAAATTTTAAAAAAAGAACCAAATAGAAATTCTGTAGCTGAAGAACTCAATGAAAGAGATAACGAATAAAAGAGCAAGCTTAGACCAGATGGAGGAAAGAATTAGTGATATCGAAGATAGAAATCTGGAAATGACACAGATGGAAGAAGAGAGAGACTTGAGAGGTAAAAGAAATGAAAGAACTATACAAGAACTATCTAACTACATCAGAAATAAGAATAATGGCAATATAAGAATAATGGGCATACCAGAAGGAGACAAGAGGGACAAGTTAACACAGAGTCTACTTAAACAAATAGTCAACAATAACTTCCGAAGTCTATGGAAAAAAACTGGATCTTTAAATGCAAGAAGCAAACAGAACACCTAATTACCTCAATCCCAACAGGCCTTCTCCAAGGCACATTATATTAAAACTGTCAAAAAATAATGACAAAGAAAGAATTCTCAAGGCAGCCAGGGAAAAGAAGATGATAACCTATAAAGGAAAGTTTATCAGATTTCTCAGCAGAAACTCTATAAGCAGGGTGGAAAGGAGTCAAATATTCAAACTATTAAAAGAAATTACCAGCCAAGAATAATGTATCCAGCAAAGGTATCCCTTATATATAGGAGTGATAGAGACCTTTCCAGATATGCAGAAGCTGAAGGAATTTTCCACCATAAGGCCTGCATTATAGGAAATACTGAAGGGGGTTAATCTATCTGAAAAAAAAAAAAAAAGACAAAAAGACACAAAACTATGAGTAAGATGACCAAAAGACAGACAGAAGCAGGAAATGGCAAACCCTATTCAGAATATGGCACTATACACTTAAATATAACATAAAGGTTAAAGGAGGTAAAAACATAAAAAAAGAAAAAGAGGAGAAGAAGGTGACAAGTTGCTTCTGCAACTCTGAAATGAACTCACAACATAAGTAGGGATAATTTGTGACAACGGAAACATAAAAGGGGAGGGGTGTAAAGGTCTGAATTTGCAAAGGGGAATGGAAATAAGAAGCACTCTGAAGAAAAAGGACTATCGTACATATGAAACTTTGTTTTACATAAACTTAATGGTAACTACTCACAAAATTCCAGAACTGAGACACATAACAAAAAAAAGATGAAACAGAAGCCAAAAAATCATAGAATAACACCAAATTAAAATAACAAACAGAAACACAAGGCAAAGAAACAATGAAGACACCAAGATACCAGAATACGAAACATAAAATGGCTACAGAAAATTCTCATGTCAACTATCACCCTGAATGTAAATGGACTGAACTCACCAATAAAAAGACACAGAGTAGCAGATTGGATCAAAAAAACAAAACCCAACCATATTCTGCCTCTAAGAGACACATCTCAAAGGGTGGAAAACAATACTCCAAACAAATGTCATCCAGAGAAAAGCGGGTGTAGTCATATTTATAGCTGATGAAACAGACTTCAAAATAAATTAAAAAAAGGTAACAAGAGACAAACATAAACATTTCATAATGATAAAGGAGACAATACAACAAGAAGACATAATACTTATTAATACATATGCTCCCAAACAGGGAGCACAAAAATATATAAAGCAACTACTAATGGAACTAAAGGGAGAAACTGACAAAAACACAATTATAGAGGGGGACCTAAGTACTCCATTGACAGCTATGAATAGATCATCTAAACAGGAAATCAATAAGGAAATATCAGCCTTAAATGATGCATTAGACCAAATGGACATAATCAACATTTACAGAGCCTTTCATCACAGAATACCAGATTATACATTCTTTCCTAGTACACATGGAACTTTCTTAAGGATAAACCATACGTTGGGACACAAAATTCGCCTCAACAAATTTATGAAGATTGAAATCCTACCAAGCATATTTTCCAACCACAATGCTTTGAAATTGGAGATCAATTGGAAAAAGAAAGAGGGAAAAACACAAATATGTGGAGACTAAACAACATGCTACCAAAGAATGGCTGTGTCAAGGAAGAAATAAAAGGAGAGATCAAAAGATATCTAGAAACAAATGAAAATGAAAATGCAACATACCGAAATTACTGGGATGCTGTAAAAGCTATAATAAGAGGGAAATTTACATCATTACAAGCCTATGACAATAAATAGAAAAAATCCCAAATGGACAGCTTAACATTACATCTTAAAGAACTAGAAAAAGAAGAACAAATGAAACCCAAAGTCAGCAGAAGGAAGGAAATAATAAAGATTAGAGCAGAATTAAATGAACTAGAGAACAAAAAGACAATATAAAAAACTAATGCAACAAAGAGCTGGTTCTTTGAAAAGATTAATAAAATTGACAAACCTCTGGTTAGACTCACTAAGGAAAAAAAGAGAAAAGACACAAATAAACAGAATCAGAAATAAAGAGACCGTTACGATGGATACCACAGAAATACAGAGGATCACATAAGAATACCGTGAAAGAGTATATGCCACCAAATTCAATAACCTGAAAGAAATGGACAAGTTCTTAGAAACATATGATCTTCCTAGATTGAATTATCAAGAACTGGAAAATCTAAACAGACAAATCAAAAATAAGGAAATTGAAACCATCATCTAAAACCGCCCCAAAAGCAAAAGGCCAGCACCACATGGCTTCAACAGTGAATTCTACCAAACATTCAAAGATAAATTCTACCGTTCTTTCTCAAAAATTTCCACAAATTTGAAGAGGCAATACTTCCTAAGTCATATTATGAGGCCAAGATTACCCGGATACCAAAACCTGGTAAGGATAACACAAAAAAGAAAACTACAGACCAATATCTCTGATGAATACAGATGCAAAAATCCTAAACAAAATTCTAGCAAATCGAATACAACAATGCATTAAAAAGATTATTCATCACGACCAAGTGGAGTTCATCCCCGGGGCACAAAGATGGTTCAACATACACAAATTCATCAATGTGATACACCACATAAACAAAACAAAGGATAAAAATCACATGATCATATCAATAGATGCAGAAAAAGAATTTGACCAGATACAGCATCCATTTATGACTAAACACTTAATAAAATAGGTATAGAAGAAAAATACCTCAACATAATAAAGGCCATATATGACAAACCCTCAGCTAATGTCATAGTGAATGGTGAAAAACTGAAAACTTTTCCTCTATGATCAGGAACAAGACAGGGATGTTCCCTGTTACCACCATTATTCAACATAATATTAGAAGTCCTAGCCAGAACAATCAGGCAAGAAAATGGAATGAGAGGCATCCAAATTGGGAATGAAGAAGTTAAATTGTCACTTTTTGCAGATGACATGATTCTTTATATAGAAAATGCTAAAGATTCTACCACCACCAAAAAACAAAACAAAACAAAAAGAAACAAACAAAAAAAAACACACACAACTATTAGAAATAATAAATGAATACAGAAAAGTCGCAGGATACAAAATCAATGTACAAAAATCCATTGTATCCCTATATACTAACAATAAAATTTAAGGAAAAGAAAAAGAAAAAACAATTCCTTTTGCAACTGCAGCTAAAAGAATAAAATACCTAGGAATAAACTTAAGAAAGGATGCGAAGGACCTATAAACTACAGGACATTATTAAAAGAAATTGAACAAGACACAAAGAAATGGAAAGATATTCTATGTTCATGGATTTGGCAAATCAACATAGTTAAAATGGCCATATTACCCAAAGCCATATACAGATTTAATGCAATCCCTATCAAAATGTCAATGGCATTTTTTAAGAAAATGGAACAAAAACTCAGATTTGTATGGAATCACAGAAGATCCCGAATAGCCAAAGCAATCCTAAGGGAAAATAAAAAACAAGGCTGAAGGTATCACACTCCGTGACTTTAGCTTGTACTACAGAGCAACAATAATAATAAAAAAAAAAAAGTATGGTATTGGCAAAAAAACAGACACACAGACCAATGGAATAGAATTGAGAACCCAGAAATAAACCCTCATATATATGGGCAGATGATTTTTGACAAAGGAGCCAAAAACATACAATGGAAAAAAGAAAGCCTCTCTAATAAATGGTGCTGGAAAATTGGAAAGCCACGTGCAAAAGAATGAAACTAGACTACTACTATCTGTTACCATGTACCAAAATTAGCTCAAAATGTATCAAAGACCTAAACATAACACATGAAACAATAAACTGTATAGAAGAAAACATAGCTACTAAACTCATGGACCTTGGGTTTAAAGAGGGTTTTATGAATTTGACCTCAAAGGCAGGGGAAAGTAAAAGAAAACATAAATGAATGGGACTACATCAAATTAAACCAAAAGCAACAAAAAGAACAAGACAAACAAATGAGAAACAGAAACTCATAGACACAGACAACGGTTTGGTGGTTGCCAGAGGGTAAGGGGGGTGGGGGGTGGGGGGTGGGAGATGAGGGTAAGGGGATCGAATATATGGTGATGGAAGGAGAACTGACTCTGGGTGATGAACACACAATGGGATTTATAGATGATGTAATACAGAATTGTACACCTGAAATCTATGTAATTTTACTAACAATTGTCACCTCAATAAATTTAATAAAATAAAATTAAAAAAAAATCAAAAACCTTTTCACAGCAAACAAAACCATCAACAAAACAAAGGTACAACCAACCAAATGGGAGAAGGTATTTGCAAAGAACACCTCTGATAAGGGGCTAAAATTCAGCCTGATTTATCTGTAAATCATATACTTAACCTGAGGATAAAGTTGTCACAAACTCTAAGGGCTGTCTAAAGCCTTTGCTGAGGCAAATGGGCACTACTGCCATCAACCAGACACACCCCAACTTTGCAGGCTTTCACATAACTTTGACTTCAATCTAGGTTTGAATTCCTGGCTCCTCACTTCTGCCCTCATTCCTTGCCTCTGGGCTCTCCATACTTAATGGTGATGGAAAGAACCTTGTTTTGTACCTCAGTCTTTCCCCTGTTACTTCTTTGTTGACCAGTTTGACCTCTGATCACAGTTAACACTTATGAACACATATATTTCAGGCAGGAAAACTGAAGCTCCATGGAGACCAATCACCATAAGGAGCAAGTAAGTCAAGACAATTTTACATCGCCAGTGTTCTATACAAATGAGAAATATGACTAAACATTTCTTAACATTTTAGCTCTCCTGAGTCTTCATACGAAGGCAAGGATATGTAAATTCTTTATTATTACTTTTTTAAAAAAAATTAAAACTTTATTTTTAAAGAGCAGTTTTAGTTTAGGTTCTCAGCAAAATTTAAAGGAAGGTACAGATATTTCCCATATACCTCCTGCTCCCCCACAAAAAACATACAAGCCTCCCCCATTATCAACATCCCTACCCAGAGTGGGGCATGTGTTACCAGGGATGAACCTACATGAACACGTAATATTCAGCCAAAGTCCATAGTTTATATTAGAGTTCCCTCTTGGTGTTGCACATTCTATGGGTTTGGACAAATGTATAAAATAGTATTGTATGGAGTATATTCATTGCCCTAAAAGTCCTGTGTTTTATTCATTTCTACCCCCAACCCCCACTCCCAGCAGCCACTGATCTTTTTACTGTCTCCATAGAATTTCATATAGTTGGAATCATACAGTCTGTAGACTGGCTTCTTTCACTTTAATATGCATTTAAGTTTTCTCCATATCTTTTTATGGCCATTCTGATAAGTATATAGTTGTATCTCACTGTGGTTTTAATTTGTATTTCCCTGATGACATATGATGTGGAGTATCTTTTTATGCTCATTTGCCATCTGTTTATCTTCTCTGGTGAGCTGTCAGGTCTTTGGCCCATTTTTTAATGAGGTTGTTGTATTCTTATTGTTGAGTTTTAAGAGTTCTTTGTATATATTTTGGATAACTTTCCTTTATCAGATATGCCTTTTGCAAATATTTTCTCCCAGTCTGTGCCTTGTCTTCATATTCTCTTGACATTATCTTTCTCAGAGGATACATTTTTAATTACAATGAAGTTCAGCTTATCAATTCTTTCTTTCGTGGATCATGCCTTTGGTGTTGTATCTAAAAAGTTATCACCGAATCCAAGGTCATCTAGATTTTCTCTTATGTTATTACAGGGGTTCAGGACAAATTACCCCAAGATGTGACTCTGTGGTATGTGGATTATTTTGAGCTAAAGGCAATTGAGACCCTATGAGCAAAAGAAAAACTTTTAACTACCTAGAAGAATTTGAATTAGGGGCCTTGCCCATAGTAAGAGATTATAAGAGGTAACATTTTTGACTTACCTAAATGGCAGGACAAACTACTCATTACTGAACACCTGCTGTTCTTACCATGCTGCAAAGACCCATCAAAGCCCGAAGGCACCTTACCTCATATTGAGCTCAGAATGCCACACATACTTCATTTTGCCTTTCTATCTCTGAACCTCTCAATGCATGTGGGGATCTCTGACTCCCACATGTATGTGAGTATCCCATGCGTATATATGGAATTAAATTTGGTTATTTTCTTTTGATAATCTGCTTCATGTTAATTATTAGATCAGCTGAAAGAACCTAGGAGGGTAAAGGGAAGTTTCTTCCTCCCCCACATTATATTATAGGAGTTTTATAGTTTTCCAATTTGCATTTATGTTTGTGATACATTTTGAGTTAATTTTTTGTGAAGAGTATAAGGTCTATGTCTAGATTCAATTTTGTGTATGTGGATGTTCAGTGGTTCCAGCACCATTTGTTGAAAAGACAATCTGTAATCCATTTTATTGCTTTTGTTCCTTTGACAAAGATCAGTTGACTATATACTTGTCTGGGTCTATTTCTGTCTATTTCTATTTCTTGTAGTCAAAGAGTAGTTAAACAATTTTCCCAAGGTTACACAGCTATTAGGTAGAGTGGAGCTGTTATTGATAGCCTTGAGAATATCAGTAATTGATTCAGAGTAAAATGGTTTAGAAGGCTTTGAACGTCAGGGAGGTCTGGGTTCAAAACTTGGCTCTAAGGATTAAAGTACACATTCTTGGACAAAGTGGTTAAATTCTGTTAACTTCAATTTGTTCCTCTATAAAGTAGAAACTATATCCCTTACTAATAGGTTCCCGGGAAGATGAAAAAAATGTAAACATGTGAAAGCACCAACCATTGGTTCAGAGGCAGAAAATGGGCTCAATCAAGGTTAGTTGCTTTAATATTACATTATTTTTCCAGTAAAATCTCTATTGGTTTGAACAATCAGCATTTGTAATAAACTATACTTCATAGATGAACTCAGTCAAATTTTTACATGTCAAATCATTAACAATATTTTCAATAAAAATTTCAGCCATATACCATGCACTCCCTGGATCATTAGACTGAGTGTACTGAACCACAAGATAATCCTACGGAAAAACAACGGCAGTTGTGAAAGGTAAAAGCAGATGCACGTGTAGCTGGCAAAGGGAAGGAGAGTTGAATGCCTGTTGGATTCAGTGATTGTCCTCTACCCTGGAAGGCTAAACTGTACTAGTGGAGATGCCTTCAGTGTAGCTCAGGGATGCTTTTAAGGACTGAAATGGCAGGCATTTTCCACTTACCTCCCATATTTCAAGGCCTGCCACAATCTCATTCATAGTTAAATGAAGCCCAGAAACTTGGGCCTATGAACATGACAGTGTTAAGGCTGACCTTGATCTTCACCTTTTTCTCCATTCTCACACAAACAGAAGGCAAACCAAGCAGTGAGTCCTTCTGTTCTGACTCCATTTTTTTTTTATTCTCTGCATCCAGAACCTTTCCTGTTAACTGTTATTCTCTTTTGTTGAGTTCTATTGTCTGTTGCTATTACCAGTGTACCACTTCCAAACTTGGACTATCTGGGGTTATTTTATGTTCTTCTGTCTTCTGCAACTTTCCACACTTCTTTCTTTCCACAACTTCTCTCATATGTATTTGTTGGAGTCAATTTTGGGGGAAGGTGAAAAAATTGATGCATGCCCCCTCTCTTTTAATCAAGCTGTTTTATCCCATCTCTCTTTAAGTTAAAAGTATAGTTTGAAGTAATGAAAATATGTTAGATTAGTTGTTGGGAGACATGGGATTCCTGAATTATAAGTCTTACTAGCAGTGTAACCAAGTTACTGTTTTTTGCCATGTATAATGTGTACTTTTTTGCCCAAATTTGTGAAGGAAAAATAAAGAAGCGCATTATACATGGGTAGTACTAATTCTATATCTACATAAATATTTTTAATTACGTTATTTACACTTATGAGTTAAAAGTGTAACTCTAGAAATCAATAACGATATCCGTATGCAAAATAATACCCTGGAATATGATAATTGGTTTTGTTGAACTTACAATGAACTTGCAATGACGAAGAGTTCTTGGCCTTCTATGATGCAGAAATATCGTACATTTGTTACCAGTACATAAAATTTCTTGTACCTTGTATCTGTTCTTGTATCTTGTAATTATTTGTCACATAAAATTTCTTGTACCATAATGTTTAAAAAATGAATGATAAAATTCCTCTATAATATAAGAAACAAGTATCTAAATGTAAACAAATAAAATAAAATATTTTTTCCCTGAAAGTTTAGGCCAAAAATGTAGGTGGACATCATACATGGCAAAATGCAGTACTTATCCTCCAAGGGATTTAAATTTCTTGTCCATAAAGTGGGAGAATAATCGTACCTGCATCATTGGATGGTTGTGAGGATTAAATGAGTTAATAGATAGAAGGTGCTTAGAACGGAGCCTGTACTCACAGAACTACATCGTTATTGATTAGTGAACTCCATCATAAATCTCCATATCCTAGCTAAATAAAACTTTTTTCATGTGCATTTCATTCATTAGACAGCCTGATTTTTTTCTTCCCACACCCCTGACAATGTTGAACTTTACCTAACCAAGCCTTATAATCCTGGAAAACAGCAAAGGTTAAACAGGCCTCATCCTTTTGTGTTCCAAGAAATAGCTTACTGCAAAAAAAAACAGACAATAGTTTAGTGGTTGCCAGAGGGTAACGGGGGCGGGGGGTGGGGGGTGGGAAATGAGGGTAAGGGGGATCGAATATATGGTGATGGAAGGAGAACTGACTCTGGGTGGTGAACACACAATGGGATTTATAGATGATGTAATACAGAATTGTACACCTGAAATCTATGTAATTTTACTAACAATTGTCACCCCAATAAATTTAATTAAAAAAAAAAACTCACACTTCTCCATACGCGTATGACTTAGATAAGATCATGGATGCTCGTTTACCTTTGACAAGGCCAGACACAGAACCTCAGAATTCCAATCTTTGCCTCATAAATGATTAGCTGAACTGTTACCCCCACTGAGCAACCAGAACAAAATGCTTGTTAACTAGTCTTTGGTTCTGATTCTCTCCTTCCCCAGTTCCCTGCACTATAACCTACCCTCAGCTTGAGCCAGCGTGCAGCCCTTTCTGAACAGTCCTTCCACAGACTAGGCTGGCCTCAGGATAATACATTCTCTCATCTCCTTTCTCATCATGCCAGTCTTGCTCATGCCACTTCCCCACATTCAGTTATTTCTAGTCTTCCTTTCTCCTCCCTATGAAAGTAAAACTCTTTTTGCCTAACCCTTGAGAGGTTTGCAGATCTTACAGTCAGAGTGGTCTCCCTATTGCAAGAGCCCCCCTTCTCCTATTGCAACAGTTCCCCTCCTTGCAATAATCCATTTGACAAAGTCCTTATCAAGTCCAGATTTTAAAAAAAATGTGACACACCCATGTCCAAAGTCTTGCCTTCCTTGAAGGAAGACTTCAAATTCCATTTGTGTATGAAACTTTCCATGACCATCCTAGAATTTCCACCACTTTTTATGACCATCTCTCTTCTACCACATCTCATATTGCATCCTATTGTGAGCCTAATTTATCTCTTCTGCTGCATGATAACTGCCCCAGGAGGTCTCTACCTAATTCATTCCTTGATTTCTCACAGTGTCCAACACAGTACACGAATAAGAGCTTAGTCAGTTTTTGTAAAGTGAATGAAGAATGGATTTAGTACATCTACAGAGTCTATCAAATGTCAGTAGACAGGAAAATACAGGCAACAAACTGGACACTTTAAGTTGTTATATTATCTACAACCCAGATTAAATTACCTAAATTATAAAAAGGGCTTACAATGGAGCAGTCAGTAAATGTTCATCTTCATCTTCATCATCATCATCATCATCATCATCATCAACAGAACTCTCTTTTCTTCTTACTTGCATTAAAGTGATACTCACTTAACAGAGAGCACCTAATTTATGTAATCATTATGGTTAAAATTAACCTGGGACTACTAAATTATTTTGTTCTCTCATATAATTTTTTAAATATAATTTTACCATTGTTTGCATCACAGTAATTGATATTGACTATGACAAATTCTCGTGTCAAGCAACCCCTTGACACCAGAATAGATGTGTAGCTAACTTACTTTTGCTTTCAGTTTTTTTATTTCATTGTTCTTTTATGTACCAGCGAGAGGAAACAAGCTTTCATCGAGAGTCTATTACTTACTATGTGCTGTAGGGGGTGCCAAAATAAAATTTAACTCTTATCACAATTTTATGTAGATCAAAACAATTTACTCTGAAAAGTTAACTTGCCGATGGAATCATTTTAGGAAAAAACAATCCTGGTTTGGATCAGCACCCAGGCATTCAGTAAGCATTTCTTGAAAGAATGAATGAGGTTTATTGGCTTTTGGAGATTTTGCTCTATCCAGAAGAGCTTGCTACCCTCCCCCATACCATGAAAAGATAAGCTACTCAGCAAACTTGCTAAAATCAGAAGAGTGTGAACTTTTAAATAATTTATTGCATTAAAAAGTTTTGGCCCTGGAAGGAAGCATGGAGTTCTATAGTATACAAGTAAGGGTTAAGACATTTGCCTAAATCTAGTTGACAAAAGACTGTAACTGAAGTTACCTCAGGCTAATCCTGCCTCTTTCCACTGCCTTACATAATTTATAAACTCCTTTCCTTATCATTTTTTTTGGGATATTTGAGTTGTTTCTAGTGTTTTGCTATACAGGTAATACTGCAAAGGGAAAGCTGAATGATGATCGCTTTTCGCTCTCAGATTCATTCTTAGAAAACATTTCCTTTTCAAGAAGACTAGGGATTTTTTTCCTTCCTTTTCACTCATCTCCCTACCTTCTACCCCCTTTCCCTTGTTTACTTATTTATTTTTTCTGTAGGTCTCTTCTTTTTCCTGTGTGTATCTTCTGTTAGCATTAGTCTTCCAAACTGTCTTGGTATTTTTTTCACATTGTAGTACTTTTCAAAGATTCCAACTTTAAAATATTTTCCTATTGTTTTATGAATGAATTGCTGGAACTATGCAAGCTTTTAAAAACACTTCATTTGGGCCGGCCCGGTGGCTCAGGTGGTTAGAGCTCCATGCTCCTAACTCCGAAGGCTGCTGGTTCGATTCCCACATGGGCCAGTGGGCTCTCAACCACAAGGTTGCTGGTTCAATTCCTCGAGTCCCGCAAGGGATGGTGGGCTCTGACCCCTGCAACTAGCAACGGCAACTGGACCTGGAGCTGAGCTGTGCCCTCCACAACTAAGACTGAAAGGACAACAACGTGAAGCTGAACGGCACCCTCCACAACTAAGATTGAAAGGACAACAACTTGACTTGGAAAAACGTCCTGGAAGTACACACTGTTCCCCAATAAAGTCCTGTTCCCCTTCCCCAATAAAATCTTAAAAAAAAAAAAAAAGAACTTTCTGGCTCCTCCAGAAAAAGCAATATGAGAATAATAGGCATACCAGAAGGAGAAGAAAGAGAGAAGGGAACAGAGAATATATTAAAAAAAAAACTTCAGTTGACCTTGTATGAGGAAAATATTTAGTGCTGACTTAAAAAAATTATATTACTAGAACTATTGTGAAAAAATAACAGCTGTTATAGCTTATTAGGATTGTCACATATTAATTCAAGAATAGCGAATAAAGACTTTCAAACAAAATAGTTATGTTTTAAATTATTTTATGAATAAATGAAGGCCCTGGAAAAATTACTTATACTAGGTTTATGATCAAGATGAAAAGAACATTTAGCTGAGTTATTTACAATAGAATACATTCCTAAAATACATACCAAATTCAGCTTTTGTTTATTCAACATTTTATAAAGTGCTTATTAATCATCTTCCACTATATGCTAAATAATGAAGAATTACTGATAAAACAAAAATAAACAAGGCAGTCTAACCTCAAGTAACTTAGAGGCCACTGTGAAAAAGTGGCAGTGTATCCAAATAGTCAAATAACAAAATAGGAAACAAAGTGACAAGAAGCAATGTGACTTCTGTGGAAGAAGGGATTGTCCTTATCTAGGAAGAAAACACTGAAGGCTGAGTGGAGGAGACAGAGCTTTTAGCTGGCCCTTGAAAGACAGGTAGACTTTGAACGTGCTGAGATCTGGTGGGTGTGCAAAACAGATGGAGAAACATTATAGAGAGGGGCATTTGAAGGGACGGGAAAGTGGGAGGTATATAGCTTAGCAGTTTCAGTTTGAGGTCTGTGGTGAATATCGCTGTTATTCAGATGACTTCCCATTAGCAAAATTTGCCTAACTGTGCTACTTAGGGTAAGGCTAGCTGTCATACAAGTCAACTCCTTGATGTCAGTGGTTGAACTTCACTGATGATCATTTCTCACTCACAAAAGTATGAAATGAGAGTCTTTCCGGTCAATGATCGGCTTTCCCCCGTGATGCAATTCAGAGATCTGATCTCCTTCCCTCTACTGGGGCCTTGGCATACTCCACATCCACTAATTGATGGGAGAAGAAAGACAAGAGGAAGGATTACTCTTTTCTTTACCCCATTGACTCAAAAGTGACCCGTCCTCCTTTCCCTTCACTGATTGGCGAGAACTAGTCATATGGCTCTCCCTAGCAGCAAGAGGGGAATTCCTAGCTCAGCACCTGCCTTTCAGCAACAGCTCTACACCACGGAAAGAGGAGTCTGTTCTGCCACACACACCCACTAAGGAACAAATTAGCAAAATATAGGAACATACATGAAAACCTACCCTAGACTACAATGGAGGCTACTCTTGGTGTGTTTACATCACAGAGCTTCACCTGTATTGATGACTGACTCCAATAGCAGGGAAGTGGAAGACTGAACCGCTACTAGAGGAGCACTACTGAAATACTCTGTCGTTATGCTCTAAATGGTATAACCAGAAAAAAAAGTAGCACAAATGAAAAACAAATCCTCGGGGTAAATTTGATTAGAATCAATGGCTGGAAATGATTTGAATGATAAGAAAAATAGGTCATTACAGACATTTTCCAATTACAAAGAAGGAAGGAAGGGAGGGAGGAAGGGAGGGAGGGAGCAAGGAAGAAAAGAAAGAAAGAAAAAACCTTGCAAATGTTAAAAAGATTCCTATCAATTACAAATGTAGGGTCCAAGATGAATTTCTGTGATTCAGGAAAATTATGTTTTGGGTTTTAATGTATTTCACAATCATAAAAAATAGTCTCTCTGGTTCTTATTCTATCTCTGTGGAAAATCACCTTTTCTTAACATCCTTGTTGTCCTTACAGCGCTTTGTCCTTTGTACACTTCACATTCTACTCAATACACTGTCCTTGGTTAATCTCAATCATTAGTATATGTTCAAGCACCATCTGCATGCAGATTAATCCCAAATTCCTAACATCTTCCAAGCCCATGTTTCTAATCAACCCCTGGAACTCTCCAACAGATATTCCATAGACATCCCAAACCCCCAACATTACGAATTCTTAACTGACAATTCCTGGGCACAAAATTTGTTACCTATCCAAAATCCATCCCCAACTCCTCCTTCCTTACTATCCTGATGTTGTTCACTCTACTCCAAGTTTTCATGTGCTTCTTAGGTGGGTCTGGGGATGGGGGTTGAGACCCTTCTAAGTCCCAGGGTTCAATCTTCAATGGTTTAAGCCAGTCATATTGACAGGTGTCTTGTATCCTTTTCTAGTAATTGGTTTATCATGAGCAATTTTGGACAATGGGATGGAGGTCTGATCTGGGAACTTCTGAGAAAGCTCTCCTTGCTCTTACTTAGGGAATGCAATATGGGACAATCCTTTTTCTGTGTGTAGACATTGGCATCTTTAATGACGCCATCTTGGGATGCCAGCCTAATAGGTCAAATCACTTGCTGAGAATGGTAGAGTGAAAAGACACACACACAAAGTGTCTTGGATAATGTCATTTTAGCTTTTGAATTACCAACCCTGGGCCTGTCCTACATCTGAAATTCTTGTTAGAAAATATATGTCTTTGTTATTTAAGCTATTAGTTACTTGCAGTCAGAAAAAAAAAAAAACTTAACTAATACACTCCTCTTCAAGAAGGCTTATCTTGAAATCCCTCAAAGTTCAAAATTTTCTAAACAAAAGCTCAGCCCCCACTCCATCAGCATTCACATGTAATTAATCATCTAATTATTTTGTCCTACTTCCTACATGTATCACAAATTATTGCCTCTTCTTAAAACTCACTGTCTTAACCTTTGTTTCATCGCCTTGCTATCTGCCATCAGTAACAGTGCTTGTCTAACTCTTTGGGGGATAAAGAACCACTTTACTATGTCATTTGAATATCACCAGTGCAGAAAGTATCTACGATTTCTTAGCATGTCTGAAATAATAAACATAGATCTTATAACCACAGAGCACATTCATTTATACAATTATATATTGTAAGTAGCTTATATGAGTATACAATTGTTGTTCTGAATTTAATTCTATTTCTTACAAAATATTTATCAAATGAAGTTGTTGAATAATAAAAACTCATGAAAAAGCAGGTCAACACTATTGAGTTTATTTACCTCAAAGAAAAATCGGATTAACATAAAATGATCTGATTATAGACACCAAATGTAAACCATCATTAAAACTATTACATTATATGTGTACTCAGCTTTTTGCTTTAATCTAATTTTAGCAATGTCACAACCAACCATTGAATGGTAAATAGCTTACTACTTCTTTGGTAGGCCCGTAACATATTGCTTTAATATTAATAGATATTTTTCACATTTCTGTGATTTCACTCCCTTCCTTCAAGTTTCCTGGTGACAACTGCTATCAACTTCATTATAATGAAAGAGTTATATCATTAACTAGCTCAACAGTACCACAGCAACAATATCTAATTAGAAACATTCTGTTTTCAACTTATATTTTTAATCAGGGACTCGTAAAATCTGATGCATAGAAGAAACATGACTTGTTCATGACATCCAGAAGCCATAATTTCCCTGAAAAAGTTTAAATTGTACTTTTCTTTTTTTTTAAAGGACATATGTTTCAGTGTCTTTCTTTCATCCTTAATTTGACAGACCAAACCTCAATTTTATTTTTTTATAAATTTGTATTAAATTTATTCAGGTGACAATGGTTAGTAAAATTATACTGTTTTCAAGGGTACAGTTTCATAAAACACCCTGTATATATTATATTGTCGAACCACCAGAGTCGAACCTCAATTTTAAAAGAAGCTCAGCATATGCTTTGTGATCATAGCTTATGTATTGAAAATCAAAATTTTAAAACAAATATTAGAAAATACAAGACTTAGAAGGCAGAGGACAGAAAGAGCAGCAGGTATATTCATATTTAGAATATGTTTCAAGGTTTAGTGAGTAAAGCAGATACATTCTTCAAAAGATAGCATTATCACCTCATCCTGATTAGAATGGCTATCATCAACAAGACAAATAGTAACAAGT
Organism: Rhinolophus sinicus; assembly: GCF_036562045.2. NCBI lineage: Eukaryota > Metazoa > Chordata > Mammalia > Chiroptera > Rhinolophidae > Rhinolophus > Rhinolophus sinicus. Next base: position 23,186,176 of record NC_133768.1, on the reverse strand, counting down.
GTTGGAGAGGCTGTGGAGAAAAAGTAACCCTCATACACTGTTGGTGGGAATGCAGATTGGTGCAGCCGCTATGGAAGGCAGTGTGGAGGTTCCTCAAAAAATTACGAATAGAATTACCATATGACCCAGCAATCCCTCTCCTGGGTATCTACCCCAAAAAATCTGAAAACATTTATCCATAAAGACACATGTGCTCCAATGTTCATTGCAGCTTTATTTACAGTGGCCAAGACATGGAAACAACCAAAATGACCTTTGATAGATGAATGGATAAAGAAATTGTGCTATATGTACACAATGAAATGCTATTCGGCAGTAAGAAAAGACAAAATATGACCACTTGTGACAACATGGATGTATCTTGAGATTATAATGCTAAGCGAAATAAGTCAGACACAAAAAGTAGAGAACCATATGATTTCACTGACATGTGGTGTATAAACCAAAAGCAACAAAAGAACAAGACAAGCAAATGAGAAACAAAAACTCATAGACACAGACAATAGTTTAGTGGTTGCCAGAGGGTAAGTAGGGAGGGAGGTGGTAGAGGAGGGTAAAGGAGGCAAATATATGGTGATGGAAGGAGAACTGACTCTGGGTGGTGAACACACATGGAGGATGTAACACAGAATTGTACACCTGAAATCTATGTAACATCACTAACAATTGTCACCCCAATAAACTTTAATTTAAAAAAAAAGTAACATTATGGAAAGAGCACAATTATCTAATGGAACATTAAAAATAAGTGCTTATTAAAAGTTCCGAAATTTCTTTTTTTGACACCAGAACACAGCAGTGACTACAGACAGTACTTCTGTATTTAAAATAATACCTCTCAGATATTAATTCGTACTTTTTTATTTCCCTGGTAAACACATTGGACTGTATTATCTGAGACAAACGCTATGATATTTACAACAAATCATTGATGCTGTTTATATTTCAGGAAGTCCTGGCTGACATACTGGAATGGAACCCAATGTGAAACCCAACAAATGATTAAGAAATATTCTGTAAGATCTTTTAGTTATGGAATAGACCAGGGGTGTCCAAACTGCGGCCCACAATCAATTTTTAATTGGCCTGCAGCAAATTCCAAAAATATATTTAGTTTACTTAAATAAACTAGGTGAGGCAATATGTACTTCACCTCGAGTGAGTGGCCCGGTTGTTTGCGTATTTTACCACATATGGCCCTTGGTGAAAAAACATTGAAAAAAGTTTGGACACCCCTGGAATAGAGTAAGCGACTTCTTTACATCTTACATAGAATTCATAAAATGTCTTTAATTTCAATATTCACATTGAACTATGCATTTACAATTCATTGAATTTTTCAGGTCCTCCAGATGAAACAATAGAAGCTAACATAATGACTACAAACTTTGGTCAAGCATTTTAAGAAATGAAAACACTAAATCCTCTTATGATGCAAAAGCCACATATTTTGACATGAATAAAATAAAATTTATTTTTGTGTACTGTTTGTCTTCATATTTTAAAGAGTTTGCATGAAGCAAAGTACTAAATGCAGTTTAGCATTGAGGTTACAGCCAACTTTGTTCATGGTGCTCAGAGACTTGATTGCAATAATGTTAGTTGGAATCTTTCTTGAAGATTCTAGGTCCTATCATGTTATATCTAATGCTTAAAAGTTTTACTTTTAGATGTGCAGTCATCTTTCCTCACCAGGAATGGCATGATCATTTTTAATCTCTGATTTGATGAGACTGACAGGATGAAGAATGTTGGGCAATAGAGGTTTCTTTTGTTTGTCCTAGTAAAACTTCCATACCAGAGCTTCTGTACTGAAATAGGTGCAATGTTGAGTTCTCAGTCAATTTTGCTGATGTCAACACTAAAAGCAGTTAATATAAAATGCCAACATAATGGCTTGAGTTTCATTAGTTTTCTGGAAAGAAATCAATGCCTGTCAAACTGGAAAGCCAATATGAAATAGGGAAATGATGTTTTAAAAATCTTTGATGTGATAATTTTTTAAAAAATGTACTCTAAACTGTTAAGAACAGCTGTTTATTTTAAAATGGACTTTTTTGGTGGTAAACTATCATGACCTAAAATCTTCTATTTTAACCATTTTTAAGTGTAAAATTTGGTGACATTTAGTACATTCACAATGTTATGTAACCATCACTACTATCCATTTTCATGATTTTTCATCATCCTAAGATGAAACTTTGCACTCATTAAATAATAACTCCCCATTTTACCTCCCTGCCCTCTGTAAACTCTACCCACTTTCAGTATCTATGAATTTGTATATTCTACTTAACCTCATAAAAGGGGAATCATAGTTAAATGGGTTTTTGAAATGTGACCCACAAATAAGGAAGTAGGTTTGTAAAAAAAAAAAAGTGATGTTGATAAGTTTTAAACACACACACACGCGCACAAATGCAAAATCAAACCAAAAGCAGAAATGCATGTATTCATAATTTACACTGCTTATAAACACTGGAATTCGCTGGCTAATAGACTGCATAGAAATAAGATTTTCTTGAGATTTCTCCACATGTATAAACTATTACTTAGTGATCAATGAATCAATGAGTATTAATCAATTATTTCTATCAGTGGTAATCAGTGTCATTTGAAAGACTGGGTTAAGATTATAAATATTAACATTACTGGAGCTTTCTTTCCTTTTCATTTCTCAAGACTGAGATCTCACTCACTTTCTAGATTAGTGCTGTTAGATAGAAATATATGATGGCATAGGGAATATAGTCAAAAGTATTGTAATAACTATATATGGTGTCACATGAGTACTAGTCTTATGGGGGAATCACTTCATAAGCTATATAAATATCTGATCACTATGCTGTACACCTGAAATTAATCTAAAATAGTATTGAATGTCAACTGTAATTGAAACTTAAAAATTACATTTATATTATAGTTACTAATTAAAAATCAATAAACATGAAAAGGGAAATATATGTCTAATGATGACATTGCTTTGTACACCTTAAACTAATAAAGAAAAATTTAAATAAAATACATTATCTGTCTTGAAAAAAAAGGAAATATATGGTGAGTCACATATCACATTTAAAGTTTTCTAATAGCCACATTTTAAAAAGTGAAAAGATACAGGTAAAATTAATTTAATAATATATTTTATTTAACTAAGTATTATCACTTCAATATGTAATCAATAGAGACATCATCAAAATGGCCGTGTGAGGTGAGCCTCTGGAAATCTCCCGTGGAATTTACAACAAATTGAAAAACTATAACTCCACAAAGGAGTCCCTGCACAGCAGACAGGCAAGACAAAGAGTCTCACTACTAAATTCACCTAAAGGTGGGCGAATCACGCAAGCAGGGGAGAAGGGAAGGAAGAAGTGCAGAGACAGACGCCGGGGCGCAGGACGCAGTCCTAACTCATTGCTCTGAGCTCATTGCATCCTGGAACTACTGCAGCTGTGGGAGAGGGAATAACTCAGATTGCTGGGGATCTGCTTATGGCCCATAGGGCTGAGGGGACAGCATATAACACGGCTGAACCCAACACTCACAGCAGAGACGTGGGAGAAAAGACTGAGGGAAGAAGGCTGAAAACGGTGGTTTAAGCCCTCACTGCCAAGCAGAGAATGGAGCCTTAGGCACTGAGACTAGCCGCCCCTCCCTACCCTCCCAGAGCTCACCCCGCCCCCACCTGCCCAGTGCTAGAAGCGGAACAGTAGCAATGTCAGATCAAAAGAACAGAATATTTGCAGTTCTGAGAACTGTGGTCCGCAGACACAGATTCACAGCCCAACTAGTTCCGGCAAAGGGGAGGCAGTGGTGGAAGGAAGACTGGCTGTGGTGGTGGTCGCCGCCATTGCTCTGGGCCACTTCTCACAACTCACCCCGCCCCTGTCCCCACCTATCTGGGCAGATCCCTGCAGGAGTAAACAGAACTGCTGAAACACACAGGCTCTGAATCTGGTGCACGAGGAGCTTTGGAACTTCAAAAGCTCTCCACATCCCCACAGGGGCTCGGTGCCCTATGACCCAGGCGAACTGTTAACAGAGGAGAAGCCCGCCTTCCAGAGAATCTCCCCATTGTGTGAGAAGCTGGAATAGTGCAGAGAAAACATAACACTACAGTGTGAGAGAGAAAAAAAGGTTTCAGTCAGAGAGAAAATAAAACATTCTATAAACATATACTGGAAAACAAAAGAAAGATATTTTCCTATAAACCTGTTGCAGAACTCACTCTTGTAGATGTATAGGAAGAGAAATAATAAATCATTAATTGCCATGAATAACCAAGGGAACAAGACAGCTCAGAAAGAAAGTGAAAAGTCTCCAGAAAAGGAACTTAAAGATATAGAAATATGTGACTTTAAATGACAGAGAATTCAAGATTGCAGTTCTGAAAAAACTCAACGAGATGCAAGAAAACACAGAAAGGCAGTTCAATGAACCCAGAAACACAATCAAAGAACAACATGAGCATTTTACCAAAGAGATAGAAATTTTAAAAAAAGAACCAAATAGAATTTCTGGAGATTAAGAACTCAATAGAAGAAATTAATAATGAAATAACAAGCTTAGGTAGTAGAGTTGACCAGATGGAGGAAAGAATCAGTGACATCAAAGATAGAAACCTGGAAATGACACAGATGGAAGAAGAAAGAGACTTGAGACTTAAAAGAAATGAAGAACTCTACAAGAACTTTCTGACTCCATCAGAAAGAGCAATATAAGAATAACGGGCATACCAGAAGGAGAAGAAAGAGAGAAGGGAACAGAGAATATATTCAAACAAATTGCTGATGAGAACTTCCCAAACTTGTGGACAGAACTGGATCCTCGAATCCAAGAAGGAAATAGAACACCTAATTACCTCAATCCCAACAGGCCTTCTCCAGGGCACATTGTATTGAAGTTGTCTAAAATCAATGACAAAGAAAGAATCCTCAAGGCAGCCAGGGAAAAGAAGACAGTAACTTACAAAGGAAAGCCCATTAGATTATCATCAGATTTTTCAGCAGAAACTCTACAAGCCAGGAGTGAGTGAAACTAAATTTTCAAATTATTGACAGAGAGAAATTATGAGCCAAGAATAATATATACAGCAAATATATCCTTTAGTAATGAAGAGGGAATAAAGACCTTTCCAGACATACAGAAACTGAGGGAATTTTCTAATACAATCATGACCTGCACTACAAGAAATACTAAAGGAGGCTATTCGACCACCATCAACAGGGACAATTTGTGGCAACCAAAACATAAAAAAGGGGAGAGTAAAGGTCTGAACCGGAATATGGGAATGGAGAAAGTAGGCATGCTGAAGAAAATGGAATACTCTAAATATCAAACTTTCTTTTATATAAACTTAAGGGTAACCACTCAAAAAAAAAAATCCAGAACTGAAATATATACTGTAATAAAAGAAGAAACAGAGGGAAACATCATAGAATACCACCACACAGAAATAATAGACAACAACGAAAAGGCAAAGAAACAATGGAATGTACACAGCCTTACCAGAAAACTAAAGATAGAATGACAAGAAATCCTCACATATCAATAATCACCCAAATGTAAATGGACTGAACTCACCAATAAAAAGGCACAGAGTAGCAGATTGGATCAAATAACTAAACACAACTGCATGCTGTCTCCAAGAGACAAATCTCAGCTACAAGGACAAGCATAGACTCAAAGTGAAAGTGTGGAAACTGACACTCCAAGCAAATGGTACCCAGAGAAAATCAGGTGTAGCCATAATGATATCAGATGAAACAGACTTCAGGGTGAAAAAGATAACAAGAGACAAAGATGGACATTTCATAATGGTAAAGGGGACTATACAACAAGAAGACATAACAGTCATCAATATTTATGCCGCCAATCAGGGAGCACTGAAATATACCAAGCATCTACTAACAGAACTAAAGGGAGAAATTGACCAAAACACAATTATACTAGGGGACTTAAACACATCATTGACAGCTATGGATAGATCATCCAAACAGAAAATAAATAATGAAAAAGCAGCCCTAAATGACACATTAGATGAAATTGACATAATTGACATTTATAGAGCACTTCATCCTAAAACATCAGACTATACATTCTTTTCTAGTGTACATGGAACATTCTCAAGGATAGACCATATATTGGGACATAAAACTAACCTCAGCAAATTTAAGAAGATTGAAATCATACCAAGCATATTCTCTGATCACAGGGCTTTGAAATTGGATATCAACTGAAAAATAAAGCAGGAAATAACACAAATACATGGACATTAAATAATATACTTTTAAAGAATGACTGGGTCAAAGAAGAAATTACAGGAGAGATCAAAAGATACATAGAAGCAAATGACAATGAAAATACATCCTACCAAAATTTTTTGGATGCAGCGAAAGCAGTTTTAAGAGGGAAATTTATATCACTACAGGCTTATCTCAAGAAACAAGAAAAATCCCAAATAAATAACCTCATGTTACACCTTAAAGAACTAGAAAAAGAACAAATGAAACCCAAGGTCAGCAGAAGAAAGGAAATAACAATAATCAGAGCAGAACTAAATGAAATGGAGAACAAAAAGACAATAGAAAAAAATTAATGTGACAAAGATCTGGTTCTTTGAAAAGATTAACAAAATTGACAAAACCTTGCCTAGACTCACTAAGATAAAGAGAAGACACTAATTAACAAAATCAGAAATGAAAAAGGGGAAGTTATCACGGATGCCACAGAAATACAAAGGATCATCCAAGAATACTATGAAGGACTATATGCCACCAAATTCAATAACCTAGAAGAAATGGACAAGTTCTTAGAAACATATAGCCTTCTAAGGCTGAACCATGAAGAACTGGAAAATCTAAACAGACCGATCACCAGTAACAAAATTGAATCAGTCATCCAAAACCTTCCCAAAAGCAAAAGTCCGGGACCAGATGGCTTCACTAGTGAATTCTACCAAACCTTCAAAGAGGATCTAATACCAATCCTGCTCAAACTCTTCCAAAAAATTGAAGAAGAGACAGTATTCCCTAACTTATTTTATGAGGCCAACATTACCATGATACCAAAACCTGGTAAGGACAACTCAAAAAAAGAGAACTACAGACCAATATCTCTGATGAATACAGATGCAAAAATCCTAAACAAAATTCTAGCCAATCGAATACAGCAATGAATTAACAAGATTATTCATCACGACCAAGTGGGGTTCATCCCAGGGGCACAAGGATGGTTCAACATATGCAAGTCCATCAATGTGATACATCACATAAACAAAATAAAGGACAAAAATCATATGATTATATAAATTGATGCAGAAAAAGCATTTGACGACACAACATCCATTTATGATTAAAACACTTAATAAAATAGGTATAGAAGGAAAATACCTTAAGATAATAAGGGCCATATTTGACAAACCCTCAGCTAATCTCATAATTAATGGTGAAAAACTGAAGCCCTTTGCTCTACGTTCAGGAACATGACAGGGCTGTCCCCTAACACCTCTGCTTTTCAACAGAGTGTTGGAAGTCCTTGCCAAGCAATCAGGCAAGAGAAAGAAATAAAGGGCATCCAAATTGGGAATGAAGAAGTTAAATTGTCACTCTTTGCAGATGACATGATGCTATATATAGAAAACCCTAAAGACTCCACCAAAAAGCTATTAGAAACAATCAATGAATACAGTAAAGTGGCGGGTTGCAAAATCAATGTACATAAGTCCATTGCATTCCTATATATTAACAATGAAATCTCAGAAAGAGAAATTAAAAAAAAACACACAATTCCTTTTGCAATTGCAGCAAAAAGAGTAAAATACCTAGGAATAAACTTAACCCAGGATGTGAGAGATCTATATGCTGAAAACTATAAGACATTTTTAAAAGAACTTGAAGAAGACACAAAATAATGGAAAGACATTCCATGCTCATGGATTGAAAGAATCAACATAATTAAAATGGCCATATTACCCAAAGCAATATATAGATTTAATGCAATCCCCATCAAAATCCCAATGGCATTTTTTTAAAAGAAATAGAACAAAAAATCTTCAGATTTGTTTGGAACCACAAAAGACCCCGAATAGCCAAAGCAATCTTAAGAAAAAGAACAATGCTGGAGGTATCACACTCCCTGACTTTAGCTTGTACTACAGGGCTACAATAATCAAAACAGCATGGTATTGGCAGAAAAACAGACACATAGACCAATGGAATAGAATTGAGAACCCAGAAATAAAACCACATAAATATGGACAGATAATTTTTGACAAAGAAGCTAAAAACATACAATGGAGCAAAGACAGCCTCTTCAATAAATGGTGCTGGGAGAATTGGAAAGCCACGTGCAAAAGAATGAAACTGGACTGCTATCTGTCACTATGTACCAAAATTAATTCAAAATGGATCAAAGACTTAAGCATAAGACCTGACACAATAAACTGCATAGAAGAAAACATAGGTACTAAACTTGTGGACCTTGGGTTCAAAGAAAATTCTATGAATTTGACTCCAAAGGCAATGGAAGTAAAAGCTAAAATAAATGAATTGGACTATATCAAAGTTAAAAGCTTCTGCACAGCAAAAGAAACCATCGACAAAATAACGAGGCAGCCAACTGAATGGGAGAAGACTTTTGCAAACAGTGCCTCCGATAAGGGGCTAATATCCAAAATATAAAAGGAACTCATGCAACTCAACAACAAAAAAACAAACAACCCAATTGAAAAACGGGCAGAGGACCTGCAGAGACATTTCTCCAAAGAGGACATACAAATGGCAAAGAGACATATGAAAAAATGGTCAACATCACTAATCATCAGAGAAATGCAAATAAAAACCACAATGAGATACCACCTCACCCCAGTCAGAATGGCTATCATCAACAAGACAAATAGTAACAAGTGTTGGAGAGGCTGTGGAGAAAAAGGAACCCTCATACACTGCTGGTGGGAATGCAGACTGGTGCAGCTGCTATTGAAGGCAGTGTGGAGATGCCTCAAAAAATTACGAATTGAATTACTGTATGATCCAGCAATCCCTCTCCTGGGTATCTACCCAAAAAATCTGAAAACTTTTATCCTTAAAGACATGTGTGCTCCAATGTTCATTGCAGCTTTATTTACAGTGGCCAAGACATGGAAACAAGCAAAATGTCCTTCCATAGATGAATGGATAAAGAAGTTGTGATATATATACACAATGGAATACTATTCGGCAGTAAGAAAAGATGATATAGGAACATTTGTGACAACATGGATGGATCTTGAGAGTATGATGCTAAGCGAAATAAGTCAGACAGAAAAAGCAGAGAACCATATGATTTCACTGATATGTGGTATATAAACCAAACACAACAAAAGAACAAGACAAACAAATGAGAAACAAAAACTCATAGACACAGACAATAGTTTAATGTTTACCGGAGGATAAGGGGTGGGGGGTGGGAGATGAGGGTAAGGGGGATCAAATATATGGTGATGGCAGGAGAACTGACTCTGGGTGGTGAACACACAATGGGACTTATAGATGATGTAATACAGAATTGTACATCTGAAATGTATGTATCTTTACTAATAACTGTCACCCCAAGAAAGTTTAATTTAAAAAATGTAATAAATATAAAAATTACAAATGCGATACTGTGCATTATGTTGTCATACTAAGTCTTTGAAATCGAGTGAGTATTTTACACTTACAGCACATTTCACGCTATTCTAGTCATGTTTCAAGTACTCACTAGGTACACACTGCTACTGCATTGGACATCACAGTTCCAGATGTTTGTCCATTTTTCTAATTAAACTAATCATTCTGTCAAATAGTATTTATTCGACAATTCCCCCATTCTCACCATTTAGTTTGTTGACATGAGCATAAAAACATCGGAAGTGAATTGCACACTGGAAACCTATGTAATTTTACTAACCATTGTCAACCTAATACATTTTAATTAAAAAGAAGAAAACAGTGGAAGCAGTCAAGTGTAAATAAAAGAATGGAACTTCATTAGAAATGATGATTATGATTTGTATTTAAAATTACAAATTCAGGTCCACGATGTACTTGGAGTTTCCTCCTTGGTAAAATGTAGATAATAATACCTATAAATCATTTTGCACACTGCTTGCCATATAGCTAGCAGTCCAAGAAAAAGTAGCTGTTTCGCTAACAGTGAGGGAGGTATGAGTTCTGTTAGTGCCCTGCAAGACTAGAAGCCATACAGCTCTAACCCCTAGTCAGGCAAGAAGGCTGACAACCATTTGTAAGAGGGATGCAGTCCATGGGATTGCACTGGTAGGGGTTAGCCTAATGAAAACATTCTAAATATGGTTGAAATCCACCACTGACAAAAGCAGCGAGCAATGAAAGGGTAGCTCTTGGTGATGAATTGTGTCAGGCAACAACATAACACCAAAAAGAAAGCCAGAAAGTTCAATCAAATCAAAAGGCATACAGGTCTGGAGTAGGGAGCACCGCTGACCCAGGGCTCTTCTTCTTACGCATGCTCTCACTCAGCACCAGAATTTTTTTCAAAATAAAACTAGTCATTTTAAGCATAGCTAATTTATGGCCTGGATCTATGGATTCTAGTACCTGACATTTTTAGGGGTGTAATATAGGTTTGTTTGTTATTTTTAATGCTGTCTTGACCCAGGCCCAGTTGAGGTCCTGTGTGGGGGCCACTAAGTTCCCCGTCTTGAGTAGCTGATCAACGAATCCCAACCACTTCTCTTTTGGGGCTCTCACACTCGGGGGCCACCACGTAACAGCCCTAACTGCCCTAGAAGCCAGGAACCAGGCAATAAGGGCTGCTCCTGTGCCCTTGAGCCCACAAAGTCATTCAAATTTTGCCAATCAACAGGGAGGCCTCAAAACCTAGCTAACCTCACCCCACCCCACTTGCCATCCGTAAGCTCTTCCCTACAGCTCCAGCTTGCTGTTACCCTGTCCATGGGTAAAACTCCCTGTGGCCTCTGTCTGGCAGCCTTCTCTCATTTGGATCTGGAAATAATAATCAGTGAAACCATATGATTTCACTGATATATGGGATAGAAAACTGAAAACAACTAAAGAACAAAACAAATGAAGAACCAAAAATTCATAGACACAGACAATAGTTTAGTGGTTACCATTGGGTAAGGGGAGAGGGGTGGTAGATGAAGGTAAAGGGGATCCAATATATGGTGATGGAAGGAGAACTGACTCTGGGTGGTGAACACACAATGTAATATATAGAGGACATATTACAGAACTGTATAACTGAAACCTATGTAACTTTACTCACAATTGTCACCCCAATAAACTTTAATTAAAAAAAAGAGTTCTGCCTTTCCTCTACGCTAGTGTCAGCGTGTTATATATCTCACCATCAAAACAATCTTTAAATCTAAGAAAACAGGGGTCCTAGTCTACTTTGTATTTTGTCCTAAGACACCTTTTTATGGCAAATCATATCCTTTTCTGTCTTTCAATCTTCAGTAGGGTTTCATCTTTGGGAATCTTGTGCAGTATGTATTGAGGTTATGTCCCTCTAGAAGTTTCACTTTATACTGCTCCTGGAAGTTACTCCTCTAGCACCATTTCTATGTTAATTTTTTTATTTAAGGGCTTTCAGGCCACATAGGCGGTGGAAATTCAAACACCCGAACCCTCAAGCTTATGGATTAATAAGATACTTGTTTTTGTTTGTTTTAAATAAATGAAGAGAAGATACCAGGGTAGAAAAACTGGTTTGTCTTCTTCCTGGGTCAATGGTTAGATTTTTTCCTTTTCACTTTCACGGTAGCCCTTTTAGGATATTAGGTTTATATGAGAACTTCATTTCCAACTCCCAACCCTTGAGGTTCCAAGTCCTAGTTTCCCCTCCCCATGTAGCCAATGAAACCCAAGTCCTTGGTTGCTGATAATGACAATCCTCTGTGCCACTCCCAGTGGTCCCCCACCCCAACCCCCACAGTGGCCTCAGAGTCAGATTCTTTAACTGCTCTGCTGTTTAGTTCCTTCTTTCCTTTTGGCCCCTGAGATTAAAAAAAAAAAAAAAAAAAAAAAAAATTCTTGAAAGCTCAGCTAATCATTGAAAAGGCCCATACTCTTTTATTCAGTATTTCTAGGTGTTTGAAGTGGTGGATACCCATTGTTTTGCAAATTCAAAGAATAGTGTGAAGTGGACAATAAAATAATTTATTATTTTCAAGCGTAATTTAAAATATCTAGAATACGAGGTACTTAGCAAGCACCTGAAAAGTTTTAAAGGTTCAGTAAATTGAGGTTATGTGGAATAGATGAGTCACACATTATAAATAAGAACTAAGAACAGATCCTGGCACACAGAAAATAGTATTAACTATTCTAATTACTAACCCTTATTATTGCTTATATTGATGGACATCATCGAAATGAATAATGCCTTGTTTTCTCCATGGCCAGAAATGATATATATCAACCTTGCCAGTGATATATTCTAAAATGTATACATTGTCTCCTGAAGAGTAAAAATATCATGCTTTTTATTCAAAGTTGTCACACCTTGACATTCAACATTTGCTTGATTAATACATTTGGACAACTCATGCAATATATTGAGAGATTAAACAATAAATTAAGGTACTTAGTGTCAAGAGAGTTATCATTAGAAATTACTCCAAGAAAGGTCTTTTGCTCTAGGGACTGAACTCCAAATCAAGATTAGATGGCCAAATTGATTAACTTCAGTTTCACTGTATTGATCAAGTTCACTGTATTTAATCTCTTTTAATTCAAAAAAATTGAATTCATCTAAATGATCTTTGAATTGCAAACTATGGCAGATGTTTACTTATAAAAACAGTTAAGATTGCCGAACGCTCCATTTCATAAAAAATCATATATATGAGGGTTGCTGTGGACATTAATTCTAGCACATTATTAAACACACGCAGTAAAGTCTGGAAAGATATGTGCCTATTATGAATTTCATCAATTCTTGTTAAGCTACAGTCAGTGAAGCACACATCAGTCTCTGAAATGAGTTATCAAAAATAGTTTTTAAAAGGGAGCATAAAAGGTATAATTTTTCAAAGAAATAGAGAAAAAAATAAAAGTAATCACTCCACCTCCAGGCTAGACCACAAACACCATTTAATTACATCAGTGGGAAAAGAATTAAAGGTCTCATAGTAAAATGTGTTTCAGTTGAACTTAAAAGATAAATCTTTCATAGTGATCAACTGAGCTAATATGAAAAGCACAATGCCTTCCTATTAATTATCCAGTGGAATAAATCATAAACTGAAGTTCAGGAAATTAAATTTTATTCCTAAATTTGTCACCATGATGCTTTGTGACCTTGATAAAGCCACTTAACCTTTCTTTGCTTCAGCTTCCTCATCCATAAAAAGAGGAGGAAGATGTACCTTTTGAGAGCATAAATTCTGCTTACGGTTGATTGTAAGTAGTTTAAATATATTGCTACATTAACTGTTAAAAATGTTAGCCCAAATATAAGAATGCTACTAAACCCATCATATCCTTGTAGCAATCACCTCATTCTTTTTGCCTTTTTCAAGTCAATTTTCCTTTTCTCACTGCTCTTGCCAACTCTTACATTTTATTGGGAATTTTTTCTCCTGATGTAACATTTTCACATCCATTTCCTTACCATTACTTCACTCTATGATCTAGCTCTAGAAATTAAATGGCATTTCAACTAGTCTGCCTCATTTCACAATTTTATGATGGAAATATGGCTGTTATTTTGTTTTGAAGCTTTCTTTTCAAAATCATAAAAATATTTTGTCTAGAAGGAAAAATAAACACTAAACAGATAAAAGTGAATACCATATAATTTAATTAATACTTCTGAAAAAAAGTATATAGTCTGCATTTTTTTCTTGCAGTTAACAAATTCAAAAATATGTACCATAACTAATGCTTCCATTTTTGTCTAAATAGTTCATTTTGTAAGAAAAGCCAAGATGTTTTATTTATTTTGGAATGACTAGGTCTCTTATGGACCACCTCTGGACATGATGTTTTTCCTATACCTACATTCCCACAAACAATTTGGCAGCGGTTTATGTTTAAAGTTATAATCATAGTATGAGTTCGAGTTTAGTATAAGGAATCCTAGGATATGGTAATTTATGTCAATACAAACTTGAATATTTTCACATTTTTATTCAGCATTATTGAAGTACAAGAAATTGTTTTACTACCTGCAACAGAATTTTATGAATATCAAATTACATTTTTAAACCCTAAGAAATTATAACGTTTAGAAATAGTGTACATGTGCTGTTTATATTCCCTAGAATTTTTTTAACCTTCTTTTGGCACCTCAAATTTCCTTTGGAGTATTACTTTCCTCCTAGTCTCAGTCTATTTGGTTGGGGTAGGCCTATGGTCCAAAGCCATCTTTCCTTTGTCTTTAGTGGAAGAGGGTGTGTAAGGTGGTGGCTTGGGCCAACTCAAAGAGGTACTCAGTTTCCTGGGCCTCTCCCATGTATATGTGAGGTGTGCATGTTAATGAGCTTCTGTTTGTTTTGATAATCTTTCTTTTATTACAGGGGGTCTCATTAAAGAACTCAGAAAGGTAGAGAATTATTTTTCCTCCTCTACAAACCTTAACTCTTTCGCTGTGACGTTCAGATATGCTGTCCTGTGGCTTGCACTATCAATAACAAACATGTTTTGTATGCCATATTGTGTAACATTTTGTAAAAAATTATTTATGTCATTAGATTCTAATTTATCTATACATAAATCTAATTGATGCCACTTAGTATGTTTTGAGTATTTTTTGCTAAAATTCAATATAATGGTAAATTTATTACCATATAACAAAGGTTTAAAATAAAAATAATGTCATTTATGTGCAAAGCAGCCTAAATGTTATTGAATGCATAAAATAGTCAAAATATCACTTCTTATTTTTTGTGGATTTTTGACACATTTTGAAAAATACTTGAAATCAGCACAGTGAAAGAGTTAATATATACAAGTTTTTAATGACATCATTTAGGAGGATAGATGATCCCAGGGTGGAATGCACAACGTGACAGAACAACCTGACTGTGTTACAAATATGTGAGACAACTTTACTGAAGTGGGTTGGGGGAAAAGGGGCTAACCTAAGTAACTTTGGAAATGCGTGGAGTCTGTAAGACAAAAGGCAAAAGAAACTGTAAACGAGCACTATACTCTAGTTGATAAAGTTGTTTCTGATAGGAGTACTAGTTAACAATTCTGATCTCATTATTCATCTGTATTGAAAGTGAACAATAAAGTAAATTATTGGCAGATGCTGAGAACCAGGTTTCTCACTATTGGAAAGGAGGGTTACAGATAAGCAAGGGGAAGAGGCAAGAATGATACCTATGGTAATCGATTATAGTTGGAGACATCAGTATAAACTTATGTTTAGTTTAATGTAGACACAGATGGTTAAGTATATAAATATTTACAGATATATGTATATACCTGGGTTAGCATACACATATGTCCTTGCTCTATCAAGACGTCTTAGAAGCAACCATACCTTAGTAGCAATGAGTACTCCCAATGCCCAGATCTTAGTTTCTAGAACCATTCTCCAATTAAAAAAAAACAACACATGAGAGCTCTTTGGAAGAAATAGCTAATTCTAGGACAGGGAAGGAAATGCAAAAGGTGATCCTATAGCATATTGTGGGGCCAGAAATAAGGATGTAAGTGTACATGCACATGTACACATGTGTGTGTTCATGTGCGCACAAACACACACACACACAAACACACAATGATGGGGATATGTCAAAGAAACAAAGAAATCAACTAAAAGATCTAAGGGCCAAAGCTAGTACAATTTGAGCAATAAGATAAACAAGGTAATATTGGATTACACATCAAAGTATAAAATAAATATCTGAGTCCATACTGATATGGCTAAATGATTGAATAAATAGATAAAGATGAGAAAATAGATATATGTCCTAGGCAGAAAAATTCTAAGTATTTCATGTAGACACTCTGCCTTCAAAGAAGTGAGGGCCTAACTCTTCACTCTTTAAGTGTGGACTGCAGAGAATTACTTCCTCCCAAAGAGTACAGTATGGAAATCAGAGAAAAAAAGAGTAACTTTACAGTGGCGAAACCTGACAAACACTACCTCAGTGATGAAGGCCAAAGTCAACAGTGATATGTCATGTTGATAGTACAATATGTTGTGATTTTACCTCTGTGGGTCTTCCAAGAATATACTACCAAACTTCAATCATGAGAAAAACATCAAACAAATCACAATTGCAGGATACTCCACAAACTTCATAGCTAGTACCCCTTAATTGTCAAGAACATCAAAAACAAGGAGACTTAAACAGTCACAGCCAAAAGGAGCCTAAGGAGACATGACAACTAAGTGTAATACGCTATCCTGGATGGGATCCTGAAACAAAACAGGGGACATTAGGTAAGAACTAAGGAAATATGAATAAGGTATGGACTTTAGTTAACAATGTATCAATATTAGTTCATTAATTATAACAAATGTACCATAGTAATGTTAGAGGTTAATAATTGGGGAAACTGCCTTTGGGATATATAGGATCTCTCTCTACTGTCTTTATTTTTTTTCCGATAAATGTAAAACTATTCTAAAACAAAATGCTTTCTTTAAAAATAAATGATATTGCCCTTGACTCTGAGTAGCTCATGTTCCTGTGGAAAAACAGGTGTGTCAACAAACAGTAATAGAATATAATGGGGTAAGTGCTACAATAGGGATTGTAAAAGTACTATGAAGACATGAAGAACGACAGGCCTCAAAACAAGGATGATGTTGTAGCGATACCTTGAAGATAAGTAAGAATCAGCCCTGTGACAATGCGGAAGAAAAAGCATTGCCGAGGAGCACACAGTGAGTAAGGCTTCGGCGGGAGAATATTTGGCAGAGAACAGTACAGACTTCAGTATGGCTGAGGCTTAGAGAAGAGGGTGGAGGCTGGAGATCAGCCTAAAATGCCTCAAATGTTCACAAATTTTTAAAAAATGTTTAAAGTATCCCAAAAGTGCTTGGCAGGTTTATTATTTCTTTCACTGTGATCTATTTTCCTGAACCATGACTTCACCTAAGTAGACACATATGCTTTTAATAAGTGAAGGATCTCCCAGAAAAGCTCACCATATTACCTGCACATTTAGCCACTGTATCCTAAAATGTCCTTTTCTCTTCACATGTAGAGTTCTTTCTGATTTATTTTAAAGAAACATTCTAACACACTTCAACATATTTGTTGATGATGAGCTATGGCAGAGCCACTAAAATTAAATAACTATGTTTTGTATAATGTTTACATTAAATACACTGTGATCATGACGTACAGAAAACCAAGATTAAAACTTTAATTATTATCCAGAGGACTGCCTACCTTTGTTGCTTTACTGAGAGATAAAATTTGGGTTCTAAGAATTGTGCTTCAATTTGGCCACAGGTAAAGTAAAGGTGCTATAATGTCACACCATTTAAAACAATGTTACACATAAATATATCTTGTCAATTGACTTGTTAATACCTAAAGTGCATTTTAATACAA
Organism: Rhinolophus sinicus; assembly: GCF_036562045.2. Lineage (NCBI taxonomy): Eukaryota > Metazoa > Chordata > Mammalia > Chiroptera > Rhinolophidae > Rhinolophus > Rhinolophus sinicus. Next base: position 23,168,625 of record NC_133768.1, on the reverse strand, counting down.
ACTGTTTTTAATTCTAGGGCATTCATCTCTCCCACTCACCCCATATTTCATACATTGTCAAACTTGGTTTCATTACTTATTTGCCCAAATCAGTGCCACAGATAAGGCTATTCAAGTTAGAGGTATTCATGATAATCACTTGAGTAAAAATTTTTATTCACTTCCTCTTGGATATCAAGAAATAATTATTTCTTCTTTTCATATAAAGTAAAGGAGAGATTTTTGGAGGAATTACGTTAGAGAAATATAGGAGCCCTGGGTAGCATTTAGGAGAAAAGAATTCTATTATTGGTTATACAAAATAGCCTCATATAAGTTGTTTTACCATTTGGGATCCAGTTTCCAGTCTCCATGGGATTGTTTTCCAATCTCCTCTTACTAGATGGTTGTTTAGTATCCTATCTAGTATTTCTAGAAATGGGAAAGATGTGCTTACTAAGGATCAGTTCAACACTCCAAAGAATAAAGACAAAGGTGCATTTTCTTTTCTTTTCAGAATACATGTTCTTGATTACATTTTTTAAATTCCTTTGTCTCAATACCTACTCCTTGGAAAAGCTACTTCAGTATAGATTGAGAAAAAATAATAAAGAAGCTAATATCTAAAAGAAAACCCAACTATAGAAAGTACTATTTTTCACTGTTCCAGAAAATAGGGAGGTAAAGTGATAAAGTGTTAATTTTAATTTTCTATACAGAGACCTATTATACACAGAAAAACTGAAAACCAAACTAGTGTAAATTATACACATGCACACCACAGGTACATAATACAAGATTGAATATGTGTTTACTATTCAACTGTGTCATATCTTCAACTGTCAGTTATTTACTGGATCTAATATTTATCAAAGGCATTACCAAAGAGTACCTTATTCATTTAACTAAAGTTTCTTTTGATCAGAATAATTGCTATTCACCAAATAAATTTCATGAAATTAGATTTAGTTTTAAAGTCAAAATATGTAATTCACCATTTAAAAGAAGACTATTGTAAGATAAAGGTGACTCTCACAGAACACTTTTCATATGCAGGAAAACTACCTTACATGAATCATTGAACAAATAAAAATCTCTTTAAAGGATTTGATATCCTTTTTATACTTTTTAATATATGTTTCCTAAATATGATTGTACAAAAATGTCACCAAGAAGAATCTCTCTCAATGAGATGAGAATAATGTCTTTAATTTCCCAATATTGCTCTTGTTTCTTCCCCCTTTTTACCTGGGAACACTTTTACAGAAGCACACTGTAAGGTAAAAAAGGGTATGAACACAATATTCCACGTGACATAAAGATAACAAAAATGATGCACCTTTGCATATAATTCTGTATTTTGCAAATTGATTTCATATATATTACCTTACCTCATTTGATCCATGCAAAACCCCCCAAAATTTGGCAAATTCTATCATCGTCATTTAATACACGAGAAAACTGATATTCTGAAGCTTGCGGTGATTCAAACAAGGTCATGTGACTAGAGAGTTGTAGATTTATTGATTTTTAGACAGTGTGCTGAATCTTGTTCTCATGCCCTTCTACCTTAGCAAGCAGTTATGGGAAAGACTTTATGCATACATCTCACATAATTATTCAATTATTACACCCGAAATTATGTTATTTTCAAGTTCATGAGAACACAAATGTGAGATTCATAGAGTGATGAATGAATCAAAAAGTAATTTTTCTAATTTGGAGCAAGACAGAAAGACAAAGATAGATTTTATATGTTCCATTTCAACCCTCTAGAAAATGTTTCTGAAAATGATACCACTACAGAATATAAGCATCATTTTCTGAAATTGTAAACTCATTATTTCAAGTACTTTCAAATGCTAACATTTCTGTAATTCTGTAAGCATATTTTCTTTAACCTTTCAAATGCATTTAAGCACAAGATGATTTACAAGCAAGGAGGAATACATTTCCCCTATAGGAATCCACTTAGCGTTTCGTTAAGTACTTCTTTCATTGCTGGATTTGAAAAAATCAACATGGGGCACAAAAACTAAACTTAAAATGGCAGTTTCATTACTGGCAAATGAAATACTGAAGACTCTTCTTACCTGTAACAGTTAATTCCGTGGTTCTTCTCACAACAAAGCCTCCATATTTTAATTCACACGTATAATTTCCAATGTCATCCTCTCTGACTTCTCTTATAAGCAGGGTATCTCTTTTGAATACAATACTTGGCCTCCATGTTTTTGTCCTACATTCCTACATGAAGAACATACATCTTTGTAGTGTACACCGTGTTTATGTATTTTTATAAGTACTATATATTGTTTACTCAGAATAACTAAACTAAAAGCTTCTTAAGTTATAATTTTAAAGGGCTGAAATAAATAGTTTGGGATTAATGTCAAAGATTTTCACATATTCTCCACATCTCTGGAAAATCAGGTACCCTGTTTCCCCGAAAATAAGACCTCGCCGGACCATCAGCTCTAATGTGTTTTTTGGAGCAAAAATTAATATAAGACCCAATATTACATTATTATACTATACTAATACTATATTATATTACATTACATTACATTACATTACATTATATTATATTATATTATATTATGTTACATTAATTATACCCGGTCATATGTTATAGTAAAATAAGACCAGGTCTTATATTAATTTTTGCTCCAAAAGACACATTAGAGCTGATGGTCCGTCTAGGTCTTATTTTCAGGGAAACAGTGTCTCAATTTGAAGATTATTTTTAGAAAGAGTTACTTTATTAACTTCCAAAATTAGTGTCTCTAAATCAGATATGTGTTAATTTATTAGATATGAAAAAAGGGACATTTGTTATGATTACCCTGACAGCATTTCTAAAAGTAAATACTCCACATTTGATGATTATGAAATTAACCATCTTGATATTGGTAACATAAAATACAAAATGAGTAAATTTGTTAGAAAGTAGTAAAAGTAATTCTATAGAGGAAAATGCTTCTATTTCAATATTTTAAACATTTTCATGTTTCATTTAGAAATAGTTCAATCTCTTCATATCATATATGGTTTATAATCCATGAAAGAAATGGCCAATATTGATATGAAAGGTCTTTATAGTTCCATAAATATATATTTTCATTGTTGATGTGTCTACCAAATTATGGCCTCTGAATTAAGCTTTGGATTATAATGACATCCACTCAGGAGATTTCTGCTTTTGCCCAGACAGAAGTCTGTTTCCTCCAGCCAGATTTCAAATCAATGTAATGAGGAAAAAATAGCTTTAAACCCTTTGACACTATTCAGAGGTAATATTATTTCTAAAAAACAAACAAACTTATTGCCAAATCAAATCTTTACAGACCATTATTTTGATTTTCTGTCCCAATGCCTTTGTATAATTGGGGGATAATTATTCAGTTATTTCAAACCAAAATATACATTTTATATCCTCATATTAGTTGCATAAACTGTGATAACTACATGACTTATACACTGAATATATGGAATATATATTCTCTTGACTATGGAAAAATAATCTGAATTATTACAAGACTTGCATTCTACATATACCTCATCTCCATCCATCACTCCACTAGTTATGGTCTTGATAGCTTAAGATCACAGTGATTGGGGAGATAGTGAAAACACGACTAAAAGACTAATGTGAGGCCAGCTAATTTAAAAATTGAGTATGTGTATGTGTATGCATAGTTTCTAAGTTTTCAGCAAATTTTGAGATATTGTTTGCAAAAAGTGAGAAAAGGCATGCGACTTTTAAGATCAACTTATTAGCAAAGAACAAAGAAATCACATATCTAGAAGCTGAATGTACACATTTGAGTACTAGAAAAATATTTGTTCTTGGAGACCTTGGGTCAAACTCCCCAAATACCTCTCCCTTTTGAAGCAATCATCAGAACTTGCTCAGAATCTGCGCATGGAAAGTAGGCAAACCACAGAGAATCAGGATGAGAAACAGTCATACAACTTAATAAGGGAAAAACTAAAACTCACCTGTACTGGAACAGAACTCAGTGGGGCTAATATTTGAGGGCTGTTTGACACTGTCTAAGATAGAAATTCAAGGGAAAAGTAGAAAAATATTTCAAAAGTTTCCTGGCTGTTCTGGATCCTCCATTACTTATTATCAAGAATCAAAATTAAGCCTTACTCAGAGAAGGGCATTGCTAATTTTGGCAAAATCCTTTATAAAATTATTTAAGATTTGTTTCTTGTTTCATTTTCAACAAGTTTTGAATTAATGAACAACCAATTTTGAGGATTTACATTCTGTACACTGACCTTAGTGAATCTAGTTACTAAGAGGTCCAGCTTCCTAAATTCCTGCCTCCAGTGAGTTGGACAAAGCAAATTTTACACTAGGAATCTTTAAACCATGGATAAAATATTCCAGACAAATGCTTATAGCATCTATAAGGTATTACCTTGAGTACGCTTAATAATGAAAATATCTTTTATGTTATGAAAAAAGCTGAAGAGTACGTTCAAATCTTGAAATTCAGTGAAAGTCAATGACTTGATAGTAAAGGTAGGTTGGATTATCCTGCTTACATCTAAAGTTTCTTTTGGTTTTTGGAAAAAATTAATCTAATACTATTTTTATAATGTTATAAGTTTTCATCAGATTTTATTTTAGAAAATACATATGCTTTTATATGAAAAGGATTAGAATATGCAAAGATACTTCCATTAAAGAGAACATTTCAATAAAATTAGTGTTATTTTATCACAAAAGCAAATCAATCATTTCTCTCCTTGTTTGGGGACATTTTGGCCTATTTACATGAAGAGCTCTGAAATGAATTTTAGTTCTAGTTGTTGAAATGATCAACACAGGTTATAATAGACTTCAAGGCATTGTAAGTATAAACTAGATATAAATATAAACACAACAGCTTATTACAGTGGACTACCAATACAAATATTAACTAGCATTTATCAAAGCCACTGGTTTGAAAACTTAAAATGACCAGCACAACTTGCTGTAGTCTTTTAGGAAGGCAGAGCTGAACTGTATCACACCCATTAAATTTTTTTATCCAACTTTTCCAAGAATAAGATACACATTAATCTATGTATAAGCAATAAAATCATTCAAAGTCCATACCTTATACCATAGGATTTCAGGTTCTCTGGTTGGTAGTAAAAAATCTTCTATGTCACGGCAGGAAATTTCCTTGCTTTTGCTAAGTTCAGCTTTATCAAAGTACTTCATCTTGGAATTGTAGCAGAGTCCAGTGTCATTTTCACCCACTGTCAGTGAGATGGATACTTTCATACAGTACGTGGAGTTTCTGTAAGGAAGCAGAATAAATATGGTAGCTTAGTTTGAACAAAAAGCGAGTGCTTCCAAGTCACCGTGTTTACTTTAGGGCATGGGGGGAAGGAGAGAGGAGCAAAAACTCCACTGATTAATTAATGGTACAGCATTGTGGCTTATTCCGTAGGGGTCTCTTGTCATCTAGCTAAACAATGCTTGGTTCTGTGAAACCATTTGTATACTTTTCATTTGCTGGAAAAATTTTTTTGTGCTATATACAGGCTTGGTTTGAAAAAATGTTCAACAGAAATTTTTGTGTCTAGAAAAATAAAGAAAAATTTAGGCCACGAAAATGTGAAGCCTGGGTTTATGCTAAAATTGGCAAACTCAACAGAGAAGTAGAAAATGTAACTGACCTATGAAGCATAATAGGACAGGCACAGGGCTGCTCAATTCTGATAGTGATGCTTGTCTTGATAAGAAGAGAGGTTATCCATGAGTCTGTGCAGAAAACGGTCTTGGATAAAAGCATTGCAAAGTCGCTATCTTTACAGACTCATATCCATTTGGCTTGGGACCTGCAGTCCAGGTTGTCAGACAGGAGAAACATTTTAATGTATTATGTAAGGACAACCCTGTCCTGATAGATTCTACAGAATCGTTTCATTACATCAATGTCTCATTTTACTCTTTGCTGATTCCTAAGTCAGATTTATAACTTGGGATACACGAGAAGAGAAATCATGTTTGGAGATCTCTATGAAAGTGTTGGGACCAAAGGAAGTGTTCGAATGAATTGCACCATCTCGGTTTGCTACTTGTGTCTCTGGACCTTTCAATGAACACGGATGATGTGTCAGGCATTGTGCCAGGCAGAATAAAGAGGAGTAAAACATCAGATTCTAGGTCTGGTAGAGAACTTCTCATTTGGAAAGTGCCCAATGGCTTATTTGCATACTTGACCATCGAAGTTCTGCATTTGAGATTCACTGCTTACTACCTGCAGCTTTGGGCAACTTATTTAACCCCTCTGAACCTCTCAGGTGGGGTGCAGGGACAACACTTGTCCAAGTATTAAATGTGATACAAAGTCAAAATCTGGTTGGCCTGTCATAGATGCTCAGTGATGTTGGTTCCTCTGTGCTCTGCATTGGTGTACGTGAACCACAGCCCCTCAAGTCCTCCTCCTTATTCAGCCAAGTTGCTCTGATGTTTCAGCAGCAATTTGATTTAGAGTTTTGCTTTTTAAAAATGCTAATATGACATGATGAGAATGGCCAGAAAATAGCTAGTTGTGGTATAATAATACATATCTTGGTCTTTCTCCCAGGTTCCTGGCACAGATCTCCTGAAACTCTTACAATTCCCTGAGTGATACTCCGGAGTGTCTTTTGTTATTCATAAGGAGTCCCCTTTTGATCACAACAGAGTTTATGGTAAGTAGCTGACTTAGGCTAGAGCCCCTGGGTAGCCTCAGGATGTGGCTGGTCACCAGATAGACCAAGAGGTCAGAGGGTTGAAACTTTCAGCCCCACCCACTGACCTTCAGGGAAGAGGGCAGGTGCTGGAGATTAAGCTCCTTGAAACTCTTGAAAAAAAAGATCTGATGATCTTCAGGGTTGGTGAACATATAAAGGTGCTGGGAAGGTGGCACACACAGGGAGGGCATGGAAACTCTGTGTTTCTTCTCCCATACCTTTCCCTACACATCTCTTCCATCTGGCTGTTCATTTGTGTACTTTGAAATGTCCCTTGTAATAAGTTAGCAATAGCAAGTACAGTGGTACCTCGGTTTTCGAATGTCTCCATTAACAAACATTTTGGTTTATGAACGCCGTAAACCCGGAAGTAAATGCTTTGGTTTTCAAACACGACTCAGAAGTCAAACATGTCACACAGCTTCCACTGAGTGCAAGATCCTGAGGCCTAGCTCTCGGCTGTTTTCGAATGTTCCAGAACTTTTGGATTACGTTCAAAACCCGAGGTACCACTGTAATGATTTACTGAGTTCTGTGAACCATTCTAGCAAAAGACTGAATCCCAGGGCCGGGGGGGGGGGGGTTGAGGTAACCTCTTATCTACAGCTGGTCAGTCAGAAGCATAGGTGACAATCTGGACTTACAATTGGCATTTGAATGTGTGTGGGGGGCGGGGGGGAGAGGGGCAGTCATGTGGAACTGAGTCCTTAACTATGGGATCTAAGGTTAACCCCAGGTAGATAGTGTCAGAACTGAATTGAATTGTGGGACATCCAATTGGTGTTGCAGAATTGCTTGGTGTGGGAAAAATCCCACACATCTGGTGTGAGAAGTGTTGGGAGAAGAGGAGAAAAACAGAGTTTTATTTTATACATAATTATTCACCTTTATATTGGGCAACAAAGGACATTTCCACAAATTTAGAATTTAGAATTATTGAATGTAGATTTCTCTAGGTTTGTATAATATGTAGTGTACAGGTAGATCTAAAATATTTAATAGGTGAAACCATTTACCATTAAACAAAGTCAATCAGTAGCCTAAGGAAAGTCCTGAGAGAATGTGTTCAGAGAATTTGCTAGAATAATAAGACACATCCCTGCCCTCAGCTCCACACAGCCCAGAAGTGATACATAAGTAAAAAGCTGAAATTCAATGTGGTAAGTCCTACAAAGGGCTATGTGCTACCACAGTAGTGTCAAAGAAAGAAACAAGAAGACTTCATAAACTGAGATACCTGGCTACGGAATATAGTCAATGGAATTGTAATAGCTATGTATGGTGTCAGAGGGGTAGTAGACTTGTTGGGGTGATTACTTTGTTAGGTGCATAAATGTCTAATCACTCTGTTGTTTTGTACACCTGAAACTAATAATAATAAAAATATTAACAATAATAAAAAGGAATTTGGCAATTTTGAGAAAGGCTATGCGGAGACTAGTACGCACAAAGGCTTGAAAGCATGAAACAACTTGGCATGTTTGGGGATCCGCAAATAATTTGGTGTGGCTGGATTATAAAATAGTTATAAAGGAACAACAGGAAGTGAGACTGGAGAAGTGTGGGGGAGCCAGACTGAAAGTCACGTACACCAGTGCAAAGAGTTCAGATTTTATTTTGGGAAATAATGAAATTTGGCTTTGGAAAAGATTTTTCTCATTGTAGTGAGAAACATGGATTGGATTGGAAGGAGAACAAAGGGCAGTGAGACAAATTAGAAAGCAACCACATTCATTCAGGAAAAACAAATGGCAGCTCCAACAAAGGCAGTGCCTGTTGATATAGAAAGGAGGGATCATGTTCAAAATATATTTCAGATACAGAATCAATGTGACAGTGAAGGAGCAAAGGAAAGAGAGAGGCATACAAGGTAATGAAGAATTGTTCTCAGATAAGTATATGAAAGGTAGAGTCAATCTTTCAGCATGGAAAATCCTGAAAAAGAAACAGCTTTGAGAGAAAAGAGTGTTCGATTTTAGCTTGAGCTTCACACCCAAGTAGAAAAAAAATCCTCCTTGGGTTTTCCTCATGAAACAAAGGAAAGTTACTTGACTCCTTAGACATCTGTTTCCCCATGTATACAAGAAGAAGATAAAACTAAAGACCCCATAGGTGGTTGTGGAAATCGAACGTGTTAGAACACATAAAGAGCTCAGAACAGCGCCAGTCTTCTGGTAAGCACACACTACATGTTAGATCTTATTATCAGTACTGCGCCCCTTTTCCCTACTCCCTTTGTTTCCATTTTGCAGTACGGAAACACAGTGTTTGTTGAGAAAGTAGATTAGATAGTATCACCATCATGATGTCTTCAGCTCCTTGGTGTTTAATGAGTGTGAAGCATAAGAATCAAGGTATGTCTGTATATTTTTTCATCTGGGATATGGGATTGGGCTGGACAAGAATCAGTAAAGGTGGTGAAAACTATGGCCTCCTCACCCCAGCCATCCCCTCCTGCTCTTCTATAAATGCGACTGACCCTAGATGAGCACTTAGGTATTCTTATTTTCCTGACATTGATTCTCCAGCTCTGTGAGGTGACTACTGATTTACAAATGTCTGGTAACATATGGAATTCCACACTCCCCAGGATAGCACTATTTCCAAATTACTTTCGATGTTTTAATACTTGTTTACTATTTCTGTTTATCAGGAGGTGATTTTAAAAGTGAAAACTAAAGCAGCAGCCAATGAACACTATAGTCCTATTTACTGAGAAGAGCTAACAGGAAGCAAGCAACTTGTGACACATTAATAAACATATGATCCCCCTGAGGGGAATTACACACTCTTGAAGTAAAGAATACTCTCCACCATCATCAAATTTGCAGCATGATTGCTATGGGGCTGTGGATCTCTGCAGTCAGGGAAATACTGTGGAATGGGTAAATGGGGTAAGGAGAATACTCCTGCAGGACTGCTGGTAAAAATCATCAGCACATATTTACTCAGCTTCTATTGTATAGAATAGATGAGCTGCAATATAGGCAAAAAAGTGAAATCATGACCGCTGGTTTCAATGTTTACAAAATGGCTACAGAGAGAGGATATACATGGATGTGGAAAAAAAGTTTTTCATCATTGAGAGTCAACAGTCAATTATCCATTCCAGTGAAGAAATAATATTAATGTGAATTTTAAAAATATTAGTTTTCTCTGGCAAGGGTGACCCTGTAGTACACACGATGTACTGTACAAACAACTCAGAGTTACTTCTTTCAAACTCTTGAGATTAGAACAAAGGGACCCGATGCCTAAAGAAGTCCATGATTTGTCCAAGTTCTCCTATCTAATTAATGGCAGAAATGGGATTAGAACTCACATCTTCTAACTTCTAATTCATTGGTTTCTTCTATATTGTACTGGTGCTGGGTTAGAACACATAAACTATATATATATTATATATGTTTATATATACTTCATATATGTATATATACATATATGTATGTGTATGTGTGTGTGTGTTTGAAATAAAAGAAATTTACCATTCTTAGCCCCCTATTTTATACTATTTTACATTCCAAAATATATGTTTTCTGGAGAAAGGCAAAATATGCTCTACCTTGGATTTCTTTGAAAATTTAGGCCCTTAAATTCCCCCAAATCAAATAAAACTAAAAGGGAGCAAGCAGCAGGTGTTAAAGAAATATCACGGCTTCTTCAACTCTTTCCACTACATATTTTCTAAATTTATAAACACACTTGTAAAAGGATTGGCTTCCGAAAGGACTGGCTTAGGGTCCTGTCTTACTAGGGAGAAAAAAAAAAATCTAAACTTGAAATCCAGTGCATATCTTGGGAACTACCAAATGTTATTGGGTATAATCAAGAAGTAAATATGTGACAGAAAATTAAAATTAAAGTAATTTCTGTAAATAGAATATCCAGAAGTCAGTACAGTCCCTTGAAGTTCGCCACAAGTTTCTCAGCAGTATGCTTCTTTGAAACACTGAAAAATTTTGAATTGGCATGCATGGAAGCTACCAGAAATTTAAAAATTTACCTTTTGAAGGATGACAAAGTTACACAACTACAGATCAAGGTGCGGAAATTTGGGTACTGCAGGCAGGAGGTAAGGAAAGAAAATATGTCTGAGAAGGGAAATTTTGTGTATTACCTGATTAGCTAACAGAGTATAATAAAAACTATGCTACACCATACCTCAGGGTAGCACAGTTTCAATTACTCTGTAATCACACCTCCTATGCATGATAATGTGTAATGTTCAGTTTCTCTCTTTCTCTGACAGAATTACCAGTAACGTGATAGTTAAATACACACTCAAATGGTGTCACTAAACAGTTGACCTGTATATTATGTTAATTTTCAGGTCCCTGGGGGAAATAATAACATTTCCATAATGTTTACAAATCTTTTCCCCCTTTGTGATGTGCTCAAAAGGACAGTTGGGGATTTGATCAATGTTTTTAAAGGATTAAGTTATTCCATGTTTCTATGTTTTATATGGCTATTTTTCAAGTCATAATATTTTGTACATAATGTTTTTTAAAAATAAAAACAGTGTTTTTGATGTATCACAATCATTTGGGTACTGAAAAGCAACACAGAGGATGGCAGATCTGGAAGTTCAGTTATACAGACCTGAGAAGAATTGAACTAGTCTGGAAGGTGGTTCCTTAATCATAAATTTGACCACAGTGTTTAATCATTAGTTGTGAAAATGAAGTGTTGGGAATCAAAAATGTCAGCATTACATTGTAGAGGGAACATCTTAGAGTTTGTTAAAACATAAATATAGTTTGATAGTTTATTTTTAAACTTAAAGCCTTCCAATGTTTTCTATATTCTAGAGGGTATTGTACAGAGTGGAGTAAGTCAGACAGAGAGAGGCAAATGTCATATGATTTCACTTATATGTGGAATCTAAACAACAAAATAAATAAACAAACAAGACAGAAAGAAACTCATAGATACAGAGAACATTTTGATGGTTGCCAGCTGGAAGGGGCATTGGGGTTTGGGTGAAAAAAGGGAAGGGATTAAGAAGTACAAATTACTGATTACAAAATAGTCATGGGGTGTCAATTTTATCACAAGGAATATAGTCAATAATATTGTAATTACTATGTATAGTATCAGGTGGTTACTAGGTTTATCAGGATGATCACTTCATAAGTTATGTAAACATTTAATCACTATGTTGTACACCTGAAACTAATGTAATATTGTATGTCAACTGTATTTGAAAAATAAAACAATTATTAAAATTTTTTTCTGTCATTCTTTACGGTGATTCCTTAAACTACGCATGTGGCCCCTCTGGTATATGTGATTTTTCTTACACACACAATGTTTATAGCTACTGGCAGTAAATGGGAAAATTGTTTGGATTGGCGTTTCTTTTCAAAAGAGCTCTAAAGCACCTTGTGATTTAACTGTGGTGAAAATCAACCTGTGAGAAGATTAGAACAAGACCACTGAGCAAATGATAAGAACTAAACATGCCAGTTTCTTGCCTTCTCACTTGAATTTTTTTTAAAATCTAAGTGGTAAATTGAACTTCATCTATGGTCTTCTGCTAACTATACATTCAAAATAATCACCTCCCTCTTTTTTAAGGAAGGTAATTAATATTATTTTACCATTTTTATTTTTCTAGTCTAATATTCCTGGAATAATGAGGAGGAATAATGTTGAGGAGGCCTCAGTGTGTGAAATTCTAGTCCAGTATTTCTCTGCCTGAGTTACTCTTGGGCATGAACACTTCCAAACTTCACCACTGTAGACCCCAAAGTCTCCTTCAGACTTCCTCTTCAGGGAGAGAAAAAGACAGAGAGAGGGAGAGAGGGAGAGAGGGAGAGAGAGAGAGAGAGAGAGAGAGAGAGAGAGAGAGAGAGAGCGAGCAAACAAGTCAATGAAGGAAGCTGAGGCCCTGGACGTGGGCTCAAGACCACAAATTATAAATAATTTCTTCAGTGAAGCCTATGGTTGACATCCAGCTTTAGCTACCTTATCCCTTCATTTATTTTCTACGTAACAATCACAATTTGTAATTACTTATTTCCACTTATTTTGCTGCGTCCTCTGCTAATATGTTTTCTTCTCATAATACGTAAAATAATGGAGTTAGCTGCATGCTATTCGAATTTTGAGAGGCATATTTTTTAAAACAGGTAAAATTCACACAACATAAAATTAAACATTAACCATCTGAAAGTATACAATTAAGAGTCATTTAGTACATTCATAATGTTGTGTAACCATTACATCTATCTCTTTCTAAGACATTTTCATCATTCCAAAAGGAAACCCATACCTATGGGCAATCACTCCCTATTTCCCCATCCCCGCATCCCCTGATCACCACCAATCTGCTTCTGTCTTCATGGATTTGCTTATTTGGAATATTTCATATAAAAGGAAAGCATGTACCATGTGGACTTTCATGTCTGGCTTCTTTCACTTCTTTCATTTGTTCAAGGTTCGTCCGTGCTGTAGTATGCATCTGAACCTCATTCTTTTTCTTGGGTAAATTAAAGCCAGGGTAGGAATATACCATATTTATTTCATTCATATATAAACTGGTGGACATTTGGGTTTGTTTCCACATTTTGACTATTGAGAATAATGCTGCTCTGAACATTTATGTACAAATATTTGCCTGAATCCATTCTTTCAATACTTTTTGTGTATACCTAGGAGTGGAAATGTTGGGTTATACGGTTATTCTACGTTTAACTTTGTGATAAATCAGATCCATTTTTTAAAAATCTCTTAAATGCTTTGTCCCCTTCTGAACACTCCAGTTTCTGCTGGCACATGGAGAATTATCCATTACAGGAATTTGTTCACTGTGATGGCCTACTGAGGCTAAGGACTTAAAGGGCATAATGATTTCTCTAAGCGCCTAGAAAAGTGCCAGTCATACAGTAGGCACTCTCGGTAAATATTTGTTAAATGAATGAATTATTAGTTAATGGATACATAGTTCTGATTATATTTCTTGGGTTTTTTGTTTTAAGTTAAAGTGTATTGGGGTGACAATGGTTAGTAAAGTTACCTAGGTGTCAGGTGTACAATTCTGTAATACATCATCTACGTATCACATTGTGTGTTCACCTCCCAGAGTGATTACATTTCTTTCTTACTAATCTCTGTAAATAACTCTTACCTAGATCCACTATAATATTTTTTATTTTTTTAAATTGAATTTATAATTGGTTGAACAATTATATAGGTTTCAAGTGTACAGTCTGACATCTATCTATTGCATTGTGTGTTCACCACCCAGAGTCAGTTCTCCTTCCATCACCATATATTTGATCCCCTTTCTCCTTTTCTACCTTCCCCCTACCCTCCTTACCCTCTGGTAACCACTAAACTGTTGTCTGTGTCTATGAGTTTTTGTTTGTTTGTCTTGTTTGTTTGTTGCTTTCAGTATTGCATCCCACAGATGAGTGAAATCTTATGGTTTTCTCCTTTTTTGTCTGACTTATTTTGCTTAGGATGATAATCTCAAGATCCTATTTTTTACCCCCTTTTGTTGTATGCTTCTTTGGCATAGTACCAGTTCCTGACAGTGGATGTATCTTCCATGCCAGACAAAAAGAAAAAAAATTGCAACACAGCTGTGAAGATTTCCTAGCTCTGAATAGTTAGCTACATGCAATCACCTTATCTCTTTCTCTCACCCTGGATACAATAGACCCTCTTCTAAATGGTGGCTGACCTTCATGATTTGAAAGATAAGGGAAGAAAGGATAAATGAGTGAACAACATATTTTTTTCTCTCCAAGAATCACACAGGCAGCTTTTTTCTAAAGTGATTGTCGTAGTTCCAGTACTGTTAAATCTTGCTCCTGGATTGATGTGGAGAAGGGGTGACCTAGGATCCAGAAGCTCAACTAATCCTGCACCCCACCTTCTCATTTTACAATGAAAATTACAGGGAAACTTGCATCAGAGTAAAACAAAAATTATATTGTTCTTTAAAGAAGACAGAGAACTATCAGGGTTTACTGAAATTTATTCATTAACAAATCAGATATTTTTAGAGTCCAATTAATTTTTTGAAATCAGAAAACATGCTTTCTTCTACTGTATGTAAACCAAATCTGGAGAATGTCAGGAAAGAACCCACATAATTAGTGATTTTTTCCCCTGCTGATACTTCTCTAAATATTTTTTAAATGTCATAATAGCATATGCTTTATTCAGTTTTACTTTGCAGGTCAATATTTCCTGATTAAAGCTTTGCTTTCCTCGACTTCAAAAGTAAATAAATAAAATTAACTGTGAAGATGGTAAGTAACCTTAATTATAAAGGACATTTAAATCATATTCTTAATTACATATATAAGACAAAAACTTAATCTATTCCATGAAATTGACAGGGGTGCACATTTCCAGACTCTGGAGACTGGTGCAGTTTTAAAGATAAATGTTAACTAAAATTCACGATCAGAGTTACATGTAGAGTGATAGCTTTGAGCTTAGCATATTTAGAAGGTTGACCGATTTCTGCAGACACAAAGAAGACCGAAGTGTGTCTGTATCCAGGAAAACTATTCCTAACCCAACAAAGGTTTGGAGGAAATGGAAATAGAAGCCAGAAATGCTTCCTGAAGAAGAGATTGCAGTCATCTCCCTCAACTAACATCCTCATAACAAGAGCTTGGTGCTCTTATTTGAAGACAACACCTGAGATCTTACTTGCTTTTTCACTACTTTCTAATTACGTATTTTTCAACACTTTCACCTCCTTTTCTCCTGTTATAGTTTGAGATAGTTTCAGTCTATGTAAATTTAGCATATTGCCTCTTCAACTTCTCAGAGCCATTTCATAAAAACAAAAGAAAACCATTACGCCCAGCAGGAGACACTCTAATTAGGAATGAATATAGAACTATCATTAATTAAAGGAGTGATTTATCTATCAATTATTAAGCATTTGAAATCCATTCATTTAGTCAATACATATTTATTGATCAAAGACTATGTGCCAGACCCAGCTGGGGATAAAGGAGTGAATAAGTAAAGTACTTGCTTTTATGGAGCTTATATTCTACTGAGACAAATGGTGGGAGGAGGAACCTTGTGTAAAAAGTTTTATACAATGACATTTTACACTCATTAGGATAGCTATGAATAAAAAAAATGGAAAACAAATTTTGGCAAGGATTTGGAGGAATTGGAACCCCATAGGCATGTAAAATGCTACAGCCAGCTGCTGTGGAAGCAGTTTGACAGTTTCTCTAAAAGTTAAACATAGCATTACCATATGACCCAGCAATTTTATTCCTAAGTATATACCTAAAAGAATGGAAATCAAGGACTCAAACACATACTTGTTCACCAATGTTCATAGAAGCGTTACTGACAATAGCCAAAAGGGGCAAACTTAAATGTCCACCAAAAAATGAATGGATAAGCAATATGTGGTACATACATACAAAAAACTATTATTTGGCCTTTAAAAGGAATGAAATTCTGATAGCTGCTACAACATGAAGCTTGAAAACATTATGCTAAGACACGAAAGGACAAATATTGTATGACTCCACTTATACAATGTTTCTGTTTGGAAGATGAAAATTTCTGGAAATAAGTAGTGGTGATGGTTGCATAATATGGTGAGTGTACTTAATGCCATGAAAATGTACAATTAAAAATAGTTAAAATAGTAAATTTTATGTTAGGTATATTTTACCACAATTAAAAAAACATTAAATTGTATACTTTATATGAGTGAATTATACGGTATGTGAATCATATCTCAATAAAGGTATTATTTTAAAAGACTTTATATATTACCTCATTTAAACTCCCTTTATGTAATCTCATTTAAGCTTCTTCTGTCTTATAGCATGTGACAGGCTTTCATTCCTTTAAATACCATCTTGGTGTTTTGTCTCCTGTATTTGTAGCTCCAGCACTAAAGAAATACTCTCTGAACTCTAGATTTATACATCCAGTTGCTTATTTATCACACTTCTTTGAATTCTAAAAAAAAATACTTTAGACCTAACGTGTCCCCAAATAAACCTTAACTTTTACCTTCAAATCTACTTTTATCCTAGTCTGCTCTATCTCACTGATAGCCATACCATTCACCTACTTGCTCAGGCGAAATGATATCAGTCTTATCCAAAGGAACAGGCATGAGGCAAGTGAGGGGGTACTAAAAACCCAATAATTAAGTTAAATGATATTTCAATGCAATATTTAAAAATCAAATTAATATCAAAATATTGACAAGAACAATAAAGACTTATCTTTTTTCAGCATACCACTTTGTTTCGTATTTATCTTATCATTATCACTAATTGATATTGTCTTGATTTTATTTATTTATATATGTATGTTTTTTTCTCTTCCGTACAGTGTAAGTGTCATGAGAGTGGAAGTCTTATCTGCCTTGTTTACCACTTTATCCCATAAATATGTCCTCCATTTCCTGCCAACTGACTTCGAGGTTGGACTTTTCCAAGAGAGGGTCTGTCATTTCAGCGTCTGGGTCTGACACTACATCTTCCTTTTTCCCTCTCGACATTGGGGTGGTAGTGGCTTCCTGCTGTTACTAAGCCTATCTTGTCTCATATCCTGTCATTTCAGGTCTTCTCACATATTTGTATCCCATTTCCCATATTAAACTCCCCCTATTGAACTAGTTGGAATGAATTTGCTTTAACTGACTAGATCCTAGCCAATACAACAGTTTAGGAAACAAATATCTAAGCATTTCCTCTACTCGTACATTATACATAAATTTCTAAAAGTCTTCCATGAGGTTAAAGAAAGAGGCAAACAAATGATATAGTTAAATATTTGCAAATATTACAAATGACATTGCTTAAACACAGCATGCTTAAACACAGCACATTTAATAAATTAAGGCACTTCTGCATATTCCTATCTACCATGTTTCCCCGAAAATGAGACCTAGCCAGACAAGCAGCTCTAATGCATCTTTTGGACTGCTTGTCTGGCTAGGTCTCATTTTCAGGGAAAAAGGGTATGATGAAAGCCTTTTATTTATATATCTAAAACAAAAAAGGGGGAAAAAACAGGAGAGTTAAACTGTGAGTTGGTTTAATTTAAAGGCAGAATTAAACGTTTTTGGGGAGAGACTTTCTTATTATATATGATTTATGCCTATTTTACAGTTGGTTTCTTCTCAATACTTTTTATGCAATTTTAGTATCAACTCCAGACAATAGTAATTTTTATATTTTTCTGACTAGAAAGAAGAGCCATTAAACTGAATAACCTAAAATTCACTAAAGAACATATGGTTTAAATACCAACAATCTAATAACTTTATTTGGCAAAATAGGCCATTATTAGAAAAAATGAAATGGTCTAATGATTTGTGTTTCCTTATAAATATAAACATGCTTAGAATATGACAATTGTATTAAGGTTCTTGTCAACAAAAAATTTAGTAATAAAACACTTTACACTTAGATTGTCAGAATATAAGGCCATAGAATGATATTAGAAATATGATTTTAAGTGTTAAAAATAAAACACAAGTGGATCTACTCTTTATTCAAATGTGATAAAGAATACAAGAAGAAGAGGAGGTTTTCATGGGCAGAAGAATCCACTAGCAAGCTGTGTGTAATCGTAGACAAGTAACTCTTCTTCCCTGAACTTCAGTTATCTGATCATAAAATTATAAGGATATGTAACCTCATGGAGTTGTGAGAACCAAATCACATCCTGGTATAAACATACTTTGTAATGGAAAAACTGTTACACAATGTTTTATTGCTGTTACGATTATTTTCAGTGATGGTTTAACCCCTTAGACTGTTAACCTCACTACAGCTCTTGAATCTTCTCACTTAATGCCTGATGTTTCACATACTCTTCATTATTCATAATATTTCACCATTGGCTAAATATGGAATTTATATCAAGGTCACCACTTTTTGAAAGCTTAATCTCCTTTCCAGCAGCACCTCATAAAGGAGATAAATCACATAGCTCTTTATATTTAATCTCCTTATCCTGTGAATACAGCCCTCTTCCATTTCTGTTCTGCAGATCCAACTTTTCAGTTTTATAGAAAGGTTCAATATGACTAGAACACCCCTTCTGGAAGTCCCATATATTTGAAATTTGGTTAAACTTGTCTCATATTATTGCCAAAAAGAGTTGCAGTTGATGTGAGGCATACAGTAGAAGGCATCCCTTGATGCAGCAGTGGGGAGAAAAATGAATAAACACCACAAAGGAGGGCTTGTCTGTTAACTCTGCTCTCTTTACTTAGTTTTATATGGGTGAATCATGAAGGGGATTCTAGAGCTGGACAGTTATACATTCGCAGATGTCCACAGGTGTGTACATGTGAACAGACATTTTCAAATTTAGTAGTTGCAGAAGTACGGGATATATGAAAAACATCCCTAGTCAGAGGGGAGGTGGAATAATTACACAAGAGACTTTGTAACAGTCAGCTGTCAAAGCTACTTTCCTATCAATACTGGAAGATTATTTCTCCTGTTCGTTTCATATGAAACAACTGTTACTAGGAATTGAAAATACTTTACTGTATGATTTCCAGTTACAGTATCTGCTTTTTCCTTAATAGTCTGTTATGATGATAGCATGATAAAAAGAGAGAACTCTTAGGGAATGGGGAGTTCAACCCCATTATATTGTCTTCTCTGCACGCAGGGTTTACTCAAATTATACATCATACACACATGAAAAATATCATAAAGATTAACTGGACATCTTTCCCTTGACTGCTTTCTTAAAGCTACAATTCATGTAGCAGCATTACAATCATTCCCACTCTCAAAATCCTTCTGTTCACAAGTTTATAAAACACAATTGTAATTGACAACCTTGGTGGTAATTTACTACGTCGCTTCCGGCTTCTGGTTTTCTTTTACTAATATGGATTTATTTGGAATCCAAATTGTACAAAGTATCGCTGCATAATTTGACTTTGTAGTTACTGATATCATTATTTACCACTTATGTCTATAATGTATAAAGCATATAACATGAATAAGCCATTAATTTGAAGTGTGGCTTTGGGTATGTTAGTTTCTCATTTGTTAAATAAAAGTCTGCATGAAAGATGTCATCCTTTCCTAAAATTCCAAAATAACATTATTGATAAAGTCATTATACATGTTATGCTTACCTCACACATTAGTGTAGTGAGAGAATTTATACAGAGGTATTCTTTGTGTGCACATGTGTGTTCTCTATGCCTACTGTATCTTAACCTCTATCCCTTCACTAATAAAAATTTCTCAGTTGTACTGTAAACTACTCTACTCCCTTTCTCAACACATGCTCATCCTTTTCTCTACTATGGTCTGAGTTTTCTAACCAGTTTTTCTCAGACAACATTACTAGGGTTATCAATAATCTCCATTTACAGTCATCCTTTAAGGAGCTCATCTACCACCTCCTTTGGGAATAGTCATTCTCACTTCCCCTGTCATTAGCACTTCCTCTCCTTTACTACTCTGTCCAAAAGTCAAAGATTATTTGATTACTTGTTTGCCTCTCCAAGGAAAATGTGAACTCCTCCATGGTAAGCCACTTGTCACTGGTTTTACTGTCTCAATCCTATTACCTCCCTCATAATTCATTCTCAAAAGTAGCTGTTGGCTGAACATACATACATTTATTTTTATGGGAAGGAGGAGAGCACATAGGAACATATTGATATTTGTACTTTTCTATTTTTTGTTCTTTGTTTTACTAAAAGGTGGGGGGAGGGTGATACTGCATCAGTCCCCAGAAATGGTTTTGGTCATTATATTGTAAAACTGAATGAACAGAACTGGACATGGATGTCTGGCTCAACTCACCAGCGGGAAGAGCAGGCACAAGAACAGGAAGTGCTGATCACTGGACGGCACATCACAGAGCTGGTGACCGGTACAGCCTGAAAGCATCACGCAGGCGTACAGAACGCTGTGTGACATAAGCCCCCCCGCCGCGTGGACTTCCGGCTTAGTTACGGGTAACGACTCAAGGCGAGGCCTATCGCAGGGATCGTAGTCTGTACAGACACAGGTATTTTGGGGAACTCATAAGAATTTTGCGTATCGCTACCTTGGGGGTGGGTACCTTGGTGTCAGTATTAAAGTTAGGATGGTGGCCCAATGTAGAGTTGGGGTACTTTACATAAGTATACATTGATATTCAAGACGGGATGCTCACGCCGTGCATCAACGCACTTACATTTGCTCTTCTTTTAGGGGCCCTATTTCATCCCACGATGCAAAAAGCTTTAGAACGAGCTTTGGATCGTGCGGAGTATGTCATTGAAAGTGCCCAGCAGAGACCTCCTCCACGGAAAGACTCCTCTAGTGGGGGAAGATCTCTCCATGAAAAACTGTATGACATATATGTTGAAGAATGTGGAAAAGAGCCCGAGGTCACGGAGGAATTAATAAGCAATGTGAACTTGTTAGAGAAGCTTCTGATGAGAGAGTCACTGTCGTGTTTAGTGGTCAACCTATACCCAGGAAAGGAGGGCTATTCGCTGATGCTCAAGGGATTAGATGGATCTTATTCAGAGACCATACGGTTGCCTTACGAAGAAGGGAAACTGCTTGAATACTTGGACGCAGAAGAATTACCTCCCGTTTTGTTGGATCTCCTGGACAAATGTCCGGTTAACATGTTTCACAGTGGGTGTGTCATAGCAGAAATACGGGACTATCGGCAGTCCAGTCATACGGAAGGCCCGGGTTACCGAAGCAGGCATATTCTCTTACGTCCCACGATGCAGACGTTAGCCTGCGACGTACAGTCCATTACCGGCGATAACCAGAAATGGACCCAGGAAGACAAACTTTTGCTTGAGAGCCAGCTGATCTTGGCGACAGCTGAACCACTGTGTCTTGAGCCTTCTGTATCGGTAGCCTGCATTGCAAACAGGCTGCTGTATAACAAGCAAAAGATGAACACTTGCCAAATGAGAAGGAGCTTGAAGCGGTATTCTGCAGCCTCCCTGTGTCGGCAGCAGGAGCGGCCTCCTCACCCATCACCTCCTGATCTAAGAGCATCGACCTCTTGCAAAAAAAGCAAAGAAAGTGAAGCAAGTCAGCAATATGACCTCAAGATTTCCAAAGAAGAAAATTGTGCAGATACGTGGAAACAGCAACCCTGTGACTTGGAGGTCCCTTCTGAAGCGGACGTGGAGAAACGTGCTAAAGGGGAGAGCTCTGTCAAATATGATGACTCACAACCAACAGTCTGGCCAGCCCAGGAGGTCAAAGATGGTTCTGTGTTTGGATGTGATGCTGGCAATCAGTCCCAGACAACAAAGCTGACCTTCATGCAGCCGCTTAATGATTCACTTCTCTATGGACAAAGCCAGTCACGTCAAGAAGCCACATGTGAGAGACAGCTGTCTCACCCACACTCTTCCCCAGATGACCATTCAAATAGTTCCATGCCTGGGTCAAAAACTGATGCTGGGAGGGTAGTCGGTAGGTCCAAGGAATTGGTCCAGAAGAAGACCAAACGTCCAGTTAAGATGTCACGAAGCTACAGTGGCTCAGCCAGCCTCAGAAAACTTTATCCAAAGAAAGAAGTAGAACAACCTGAGGCCACATCAGTTCAGTCTTCAGTACTGGGGAAGGGAGTCAAACACACACCTCCAGCCACCACTCTTCCCTCAAGCAAAAGAAAGAGTTCCTCAGGTAACAGAGTCACTCCACGGCAGGCAAGAATCTTTCCTAAACCTATATATCCTGCTCCTGCATCTGAGGCATCAGGTCTTGCCCAGAAATCCTCTGTGGAAGTGAACCAAGTCAGCACACTCCCTGCAGCCACCCCGTCCCCTGACAGTTCATCACTAAGAGCCCTGGTCACCCAGGTCAATGCCAGCTCTGCTGGCGTCAATGTCATCAAAGTGGTGAGTCCTGTTGTTGGAACCTGTTCCAACCCAGTGCAGAGCTCTACCATTGGGGCCAGGGATCCTTCAGGAGTGAACGCCAGCAGGCTGTCCTCAGGAGGCCAGCCACCAAATGCACAGTCCCCTGCACCGCAGGCTCCTTCTCCAACAGGTGCACAGTATATTTTAAAACCCGCTTCAGATCTCAGGCCCTTAACTCTACTCCAGGTCCCACAAGGTTCAGTCATTTTGAACACCCAGCAGCAGGCCCGGCAGCCACAGAAGCTTCAGCAGCAATGGGTCTGTAAGTTGATTCCACAACAACAACCTCAACAACCTACAACTCTGCATCTTCAACAGCCAGTGGTGTTACAGGATTCAAGTGCCCAAGTTTCAACCAGTCAAGTAACGGCCTTACCTGGTCAGCAAGCTGTTTTCATTAACCTCAGTGGAATGGGAAGTTTTCTGCAGCCCCAGGCCACTGTGTTGTCTCAGCATGGTTCTGCTCAGACAGAACAGAGGAAAAACCTTCCCCAGCAGGTGGTCCTGCTCTCCTCTGCCTTCCAGCAGCAGCCACAGCCCCAGCAAGTGCAGTTGAGAATTGTGCAGCACCCAGGGCCTGTGGCAACGGCAGCAGCCCAAACAGCTCAGCCACAGCGGGGCCAGGGCCAGTGGAGAACAAGCCAGTGAAGAGGTAAAATGAATAGACACCTGTCCACCACTCCCAAATCCTGAGTCTTGCATTACTTTTTTTCTGTTTAAAACAAAACTAAACAAAATATAGGAGCACTGATTCAAAGGGTTTTTAGTTTTTACTTCATTTTTGTCTTTAATGTGTCAGTATTTTACACTGCTAACTGTACAAATGACACGGAAGCACAACACTATGCTTTTTAAATCAAAACAGGGTAATAATTTAATGGAAAAAAAACATGAATAGACTAGATGCTAGCCACCATGAGGTGAAAATCCCAGCTCTGCAATTTACTAACCTTATGTCTATTTCCTAACTTCTGTGAATCTCACCTTCCTTGTCTGGAAAATGTAAATAGTAGTATGTATTTTTTAAGTTTACTGTCAAGGTTAATATAAATAAGATATATTAAATATTGAAATTTAAATTATATTTAAATTAGTTTTAATTAACAAAATATTAAATATTTGAAAGAAAGAAACATAAGTACTTAAGCTGAAAATAAGCTATAGTAATAATATTAGTGAAAATAATAGTTTTGTTACATTACATAAAAGTCAACCTTAGAATCAATGGCAAATATGCCATGGAGATTTAATTCTTAAAGAAAACAGCAACAAACCTCTAGACTTTTAAAAATAAGAAAGAAAATTATTTATATATAGATAAAGTTATGGATATAAATATAAACATAAAGAGATAGAGATATAGACGTAGACATAGACGTACACATATAAATAGATATAAATAGAGAGATTTTAATCCTCTATTAATAAATAGTAGCCCTTTTACTCTATCGAGATGCCCCATATGTTGAATTCTGTCTGTCTGATAAAATGATGCATTACACACTTGTAATTCATTCTTCAGTAATTGAGGAATGATTTGGATATACAACTCAATATCATTTGCCAGACAATATTCTACAAATGCATTATTCATGTGGTGCTTATTTTGCAAACGCTTTATAATATACAAATGCACCTGCTGTCTGCCATTCATCTTGCTCCTCTATTCTGTCTCAATTATTTTGTCCCCATCTGATAGGATAATAATCACAAGAGAGAAAAGGTAAAAGTTTCTTGACTTATAATAGAAAAGTGAATGAAAAATGATAAGTGTAGATGAACAAATGAAACAAATTACAATAGGGAATTATAGGGAAAAGAGTGAATAATTGTTATATGAAAATATCTTGAAATATATCTGCTAATTACAAATGATTTCTGCAGCTTCTAAGAATATATTTTAGGATAATACTGTAAGGTAAGAAACCAAATGACTTGATCAAACCTCCCTCTCCCCCAAAACTTGAGTAAACTCATACATTCAGGTGATACTTGAAAAATATTTTATACCTAAGTATAAAGATTTATATCACCCAAAAATGTCATCTTCCTGATTTTCTGGAATTGAAGGTTGCTTGAAAAGAATGACCTATTGGTTCATCCAAGGTAACAGTATATAAAAGTTGGAGGTAGAATGAGTCCTGACTCTAGCAAATGAATTTGTGATACAGTATTTTCATCAGTGACATTTCTAATCATGTCATACTACTTTGCTTAATATCCTTTTCTGCCTCTGCATACTCTGTGGAATCAAATTCAAACTACATTATTTGGCAAAAAGGTCCCTTTTGATCTGAATTTAGCCTGTCACTACTCCCCATCTCCTAGCACTTCCCCTTTCACATCTATGCGTTGGCCATGCTTAACTACTGGTGCCCCTGGTGAGCCACGTTCTCCCTCACTTCCATGTGTTGGTGAAGACCCTCAACGAGGAACTCCTTTCCATTCTCATTTAATACTCAACCTAAGTACCGCCCCTTGGGAGACTGAGTCTATTTCTATATTATTGTCTAGTACAACGTATTTCATACTATTTCACAGGGTGATTTGCAGATGAAATATGATAGTAAATATAAAGAAAAATAAGAATTCGAAATGTTCATTATTCTAAGTACACTTTTCAGAGTTTGTGTTTATTGTTCCAACATAGATTGTATAACTTTGCATACATTTATAGAGTATTAGTACTTTTACTGGAATTATTTAAATTTACTATATACAATTATATGTAATGCATATTTATGTTCTCTAAGTATTTGTGTTGAATGTGACAATTGTCTTTTTAAAACATCAAAAGAGTACTAACGGGATTTATTATTGTAAAAATAGGAAAGAATTAATTATTTTATTGTAAGTTATTTTAATTCAAATAATTAAATAGTAATTAAAACTATAATACTTATATGTAAGAAACAAGAAAATGAAACACAGTTTTGTCTTCTTCGCTTTGGACCTAGAAAATATTCCTGAAGTTATGATTCAGCCATAGGTCATTCTGATGAGCTATAACAGAAAAGTTTTCTCTTGTGAAATTCCAAGATGACACTGAAGAACAAGAAGAATACAAATCACTAAGATATACTCCTTTTTATTTCAAAACATCCCATTTGTTGTGCATTTGTATTTTACAGAAGTTTTGAATTCTGGGTATATACTTAATCCATGCAAATAAAACAATGTTCTCTTGTCTCTGTTTACCTGTTATTACATCATGTGATAATAATCTAATGGAGTCTTATTAGATTGCGGTGCGATGCTTGGGATGACAGGGTGTAAAAACAGATGTAGTGGGAAAATGGGGAATTAGTGTTCACTGAGTATAATTTCAGTTTTGCAAGATGAAAAAGTTCTAGGGATTTGTTGCGCAACCATGTGAATATGCCTAACATTACTGAACTGTATACTTAAAAATGGTTAAGGTGGCAAATTTTATATTATGTGTTTTTTACCACCATTAAAAACTTAAAGCAACAACCATAAAACAGATGTGGTGTACAAAATGTTTGATTTTCAGGGGCCTTAGTCACTTTTGTACTCATAGCAGGATGGTTCAGAGCACAACCCTTTGAAGCTAGACTGTCTAATTTCCAAACCTGGCTCTGCGGCTTACTAATTGAGGGACCATCGGTAAGTCACTTCACTTCTCTGCTGCCAAATGGAGATATTCAATAGGACCACTTTCACATAGTTGTTACAAGCATTAAAGAAGATAACATTTGTAAGCTGTTTAAACATTTCATAAAATAAATTCTCCAGAATAGCTGAAACGGAAGGAGTATTCTCACCAAATTTAAAGGATATGTTTTAGATGCTCTAACAATAGGTTACATGCAAACATGAAGTCATTCTGGTGAGCCACAGGGACCATCTGGAAGTGGTGCTAATTCTCCAATACAAAGACATGAGATCCGCATTATCATTGATTTTTAAAATGATGTGGCATCAGTTTTCTAATACTTTGGATACAGCAAGCAAATAGTTTGTAATATAAGCCCCACATCAAACACCTCAAGAGGAGATCCCCTGAATTGCAAATTAAGTTGCCTCACACAGGACCCACTCCACATAGCCTACTTCAATGTAGGGGGCGGTAGGACTCAAAGTAATTAATGACTGATGATTCCCCCAGGCAAAGGAGGAAGTCAGTGAGCAAGGTGTTTCAAAGTGGAAGGATGCCTGTGGATACAGTGGTAGGCACCAGTCAGAACCAGCAGTGCTCAACCACTCACCTAAAATGCTTAACAGTAACTACATATAAGGGGTTGCCATACCTTGCATTCGTTCATTCATTCATTCATTTATTCATTCACAAATATTTATTGAGCATCTAATACAGGACAGACTGTGTCAAAGCCCTAAAGACATGGCAGTAAATGAGACATAATATCTTCAAAAGCTTCCAGTCTAGTACATTAAGAACAATTATTATCAAAGTAGTGAAAACTCTAGCTTGGCTTTCAAATTAAATTGTACTTATGAAGCACAATTCATGCATTAACCTTTTTATTTTTTATGATATTTCAAGACTATAGCATTCAATGATAATTTGAAGAAACACTGCAATTTAGGATTTAAAATGGAATTAGCAACCGACCTCCAGATGTAGTGTTGACACAATGTTACTTTTTTATCACTTTTTCTCATTTCAGCTTAATAAGCTCTCTTGGCTCTCATCTTTCAATGTTTAATCCAAAGCAATTAAATTGATATGCAAATGCCATTTCCATTGCTTTAAGAGTGACACTTAACACACAATTTCGTTATAATAGGCAACTAGAATGTTTGTAAAATGATCAGCTCATTTTTATTTTTAAAATATGTGCTTTTCTTGCAATGTATGCTTATAAATAAAATATACACACACACAAATTTTATTTGATAAATGCCATGTGGATAATATTTACGTTGTATACCAAACACGAAGTCACTACAATGTGACAGGTCTATTTAAAAGCCTGCTATTCTTTTGTTCAGTCTCTACAGAAATATTTTAGCTAATGAATTGTATTAGCAAAAAACACAAGATAAGCAGAAAATAAAGTGTGTGTGTGTGTGTGTGTGTAAGATAGTTTGTCTTTTAGAAATTAGTTCTAGTAGGGAATCAGAGGTTATAGTGGAAATGCCAGATATACTTTATGAAAATAGATTCAATTGGTTAAGCTTGTATGGTAGGTTGGTTGTGTAAATGGTCCCAGTTCTTCACTCCTGCCTGTATCTATACCCTTTGAAATGTAACCTCCACACTGAGTCTACCATGTGACTTGCTTGGGCCAATGGAATGTTAGAAGTCATAAAGCAGGGGCTTAAATCAGTACATTACTTTTCTCTTTGTTGTTCCACTGCCATTGACACAAGAACATGCCTGATTTAGCCTCTGGAGGATGAAAGTCTCAAAGGGCTACATTCTAGCCTCCCCAACCCAGTTATTCCAACTGAGGTCATCCTAAATCAGTCAACAAGTAGTTGGCTTCTAGAGAGGAGGTCAGCTGTAGTTGTCTAGATTTAGGTGATTGTGTAATTTCTCACCTCTGATAGTCATTTATTTTGTATCATAATCAGTTGGGAAAACACATTATGTAGGATGGTACATATCACTGTCTTAAGGTTTAATAGATTTTCCATTAAGCATTATAGACATATATTCAATAACACCCTTAAACAGAGGCTTTAGAAAGATACTCTATTAAGGAGAAAAATGTATCAGAATTTGAGCATTTCTTCAAAATGGAAATAATTTTTGATTAAAAGCCTTGTATAGTAGCTGAAAAACCATTTGATAGGCAAATTAATATTAATAATAAATGTACATTAATGTATAATAATAAATGTATATTAATGTATATTAAATGTAAATGTATATTAATACATTCACTCAATAAATATTTATTGAGAAACTACTACGTGCTAGTTATTGTCTGAAGTTCTGGGATACAATACAGATAAGCTTTTGAAAATCTATTTAAGTGCATTACTCGGAAAACTCAAATAAAAACTCATTAATTCAGCCAAATACTATAAACAACATAAAAATCGGCATTACAAAATTTGTTTTGAGAGAAATAATAAGTTAAAAATACTACATTTGTGTTCACACCCAAAGAGGAAACAAAAGTATGACATAGTAAAGTCTGTGAGCAAGAATTAATCTGGACTTTATTTAAATTTCAAGCCCTATAATTATTTCCTGACTAATCTATTTCATCTGTGCCTTAAGACTTACATGGCTAAGAACCATTTCAGTGAATTTAAAAACTTGCACTTTTAGTATGATCCTAGGACACTCAGTTTGCCAATTTACCAAACTCTAAATCGTGGAAACCCATATCTCCTGTCTGGAGTGGAGTGTTCAAGGGTTTAGAGTATGAAGCAAAGGTGAGACAGATGGGTTTAAATCCAAGCCCCACCATTTATTAGTTGCCTGAGCTAGGTCAGTTATCTAAACTCTTTAACTCATTACTATATACATGTTTTAAACTCCAGAGTTGTACTACACTGAATATTGGAATTATTAATGGCTCATAGATATGTTTTCCTCTGATACTATGGCTCCATGCCATACTTTGTTGTCTACATTAAGAATCAAAAATGAAAACAAAAAAGTTTCAGCCAATTAGCATAACGGTTTATGTCACATATTCCTTTTTACTTTGAACATCATACCTGAATTTACAAACTACATTGTTCTGATATCCCAGAAGAAAGAAAGAATTACTATTTAGGGGTTATAGCTTTATGTCACAAATATTTCCTGACTGTAATCATTGGAGCACATCAAAAAGTATCTTTAAAAAATGTATCTGACAAGGCTAAATACATTGTTGGGATACAGACTGCCATTTAGAATTATAAAGTCTACTTTTCCATTTTTCCTAGAACTCCTCACACATTGTATTCATTCCTTGGGTTCTTCTCACGGCATTAGATATAAGATATACATATTATTAAAGACAATTACTATTGGTTAGTAATGGTTTTCTAATCCCAAGCTCTGCACAACCATTAAAATTATCACCATCATCATCATCATCATCATCATCATCATCATCATCATTTATCTTCCACAGAGTGTGGCACTGTATAAAAATTAATAGATTGTGACTTAGAAACACTGAGATTGACCACCATCTGTATCAGTGTGTCGGTTGCTTTGGCAAGTCTCCTCACTGCTCTGAGCCTCTTTGTCCTTGTATATGAAAAATGAGTAGAAATATCTCCCCTAATTCATTGGTTTGGTAGGAGGATCACAGTTAAAATGCACATGAAAGTAAATATAGGTAGAAGACCTTCATAAACAATAAAGTTATGTGTTACTAATTTTCTATGCATCTCAGTTTCACCTATAGAATAGCAATAATAATTTGTACATCATAGGATTTTCTGAGGACTCAACGGGAAAATATATGCAAAACACCATAATGCCAAAGACAGAGTAGTTCAATAATTGATTAATGGTGGCTGAATAATTTTAAACATTTAAAACAACTTAGAAATGTAGAAATAAAGAATTATTTATAGGCGTTGGCATTATATATACATTTTCATAAATTGTAATCTATAGTATAATCAAATATATCCTCTTTCATTTGTAGTACATTAAACTGTTCCAAGTGAGAAAGAATAGCAGGAAAAAATCTGACGTGAAATAACAGTGAGATTCATGCTTTCTCTGACTCTCCCTATTATCTCCAGATGAAAAATTTCATAAAGTATCAGATGACTTATATTATTAACTTTCTATATCGCTATTGTTTCTGGGTATTGGTTTGATGAGCAAATGTACCAAGAATATTCTTTTGAGGTCAAAAGATCCTTTGTTACAGTTCATATCTGATAATTAGTTCTAAGAGAAGACTATGAACCAGCCTTGATTTATGTGTTCCATAGTCAAATGTTCATTAACTGATTTTTTTCTTAAATTTGAATACAGGATAGAATTCCCCAAGATTAACACAGGCTGTTATGCTTCCAGTTCCTCCATCATTCCTTCCTTTTTTACCTCCTTTAATCAGCTTATATTCCATAACCCCTTCCTGGCTTCATTTAATTCCATGACAGTTTAAATGGTCTGGTCAATCATTTCAATAATGCTCTCTTTCCACCCATGCATTTCTCACTATGTCTTTTTATTTCACCCAATTTGCAAAGTCCTGACTCTTTCTCCAAAGTCATGCATTCATTCTTAAATCACACAGTCAAATCATCCGGAGGTTTTTTAAAGATTATTTTTTGTAAAATCTTCTACCACATTAATGAAAGTAACTATTTCAAGGTGTTTGAGGTTGATAGAAATTGTCCAAAGGGGGAAAAAAAATAAGTTGAAATGGAGATTAGAAATAAAGCTGCCAGTAGCAAGAAAGTCAGGTCAGAAAATGAGAATTATGTCCAAGCAGTCTGAAATGTTAAATAGAAAATCTGGTTGAGAAAATTCCTATATGAGAAACAGTGGGGGAGTTCTAATTCTATTAATACAGCAAGCTAAGTTATTTGAATCAATCTCCCACTGAAAATAGTAAAACTACTGGGTTTTTTCCCCTCAAAATCAAATAATTCCCAAGATCCCTAGGCCCAAATCTAAGTAAAACCAGAGTCAAAGAGTAAAGTGGCCAACTAAAGATATTTTCCTGATGGCATTTACTAGACCTAGTAATCCCAATCACCATAGCATAGGTTTAATGGTGGCATAGATCTGGAAGGGTAGAGACAGGGGGCTCAGTCAAATCTCACATTGAAGAGACTCCTCATCCAGCAAAGCTAAGGGCTACATCCACAAGAAAAGGATGAAACAACTAAACTTGACCCTCCCCAACCCTTAGACATCCTTAAAGCAGATTTATAGCACAAATTCATATTACTTAGGTAGTCCCAAAAAAACCTCAAGCTATGAATTTCATTTAATTGACAGTGATCCCAGAGTGATCACACCTTAGGCACCTACCAAGGCAAATGGAAATCCTTTCTATTAATAGAAGAGTTGCCCTTCACTCTAGGCCTCAAAGAATCCCCCAAAATCATATTCCAAGAAAAACATTCAGGTTGTTAAAAAAAAACAAAACAAACAACTCAGCACAAAAGGAACAACATGCCTTGAGCAAGAATCATGAGCAATCACAGAGCTCTCTCTCCACTCTTGCTAGTGAAACTATAGATACTAGAATTATCAATCAGCAATTTTAAAACAAAGAAAGACAAAGCATATAGATATTTCTGTATCTGTCTACAAAAGTTGCCTAATTTGAAATAAATAATTCTTAGAACTTCCAGAAAAGAAAAAAAATATAATAATTTTAAAACAGCAAAGAATAGGTTTAATATACAGCTGATGAGAAATAGAAATAGAGCATACAGTGGCGGAGAGGGAGGCAGTCAATGAAAGAGGAGTACCAACTATCTCCCTCTCTAATATCCTTCTTTATTCAGGCTGAGCCTTGACAAATGGTATTGGAATTCTCTTTATAAACAGGGATGGATCTTGAGGGTCACAGATGATGGCAGGTCAGCTTTGGGAAGAGCACAGATGTAAAGACACCAAGTCCACAGATTTCTAGACTGAATCCTTGGCCTTGATTCACCCTTAAAAAATGAAAGTTTTGCTATCTATATAAAGATAATAGAGCAAATCAAAATCCACTTTTAGAAAAAAAAATCCAGAATGTACACCATATATATTAGGAGATTCTTCCCCAAAATTAATTATATATTTTTAATATGAAATTGAATGCAAAGAGCAAAAAAAGTGATATTTTATATGATAATTAGACTTTCAGAAAAAAATAACAACCAAGCACTAATTATGTACCAACCAAGGTATTAAGTGTTTTGTGCAAATCATCTCCTCAACCCTCAAAAATATTCTAAAAAGAAGTCATTAATATCCTCCTTTGACACTTGAACTAGATTCAGAGAGGAGAAATAAATGATAAATGATATGACAGGATTTGAACTCAGGTCTGCTGACTCAAGAGCCCAAGCTCCTAACACGGAAAATAGCGTTATTTTATATAAATAAATTCAGGTTAAAACAGCAATGTCATCTTATTTTTAAAAGCACAGTTTACATCTCTACTACTTCAATGAAGTTCACCCCCAAATTTCTTCCCAGAATTATGGCAACTTACTATCAAATTGGAAAAATACTGCTAGGTAAAAGGACTCTACCCTAAATAGAAGTTGTTTACCATTCTACATCATGAACAATGTCTTCACTGGGTACATAGAAGGCAACCTGATAAATATGCTCAATTTGGGTCTAAAAAATTGTGCAGGTTAGAGTAATGGTCAACTACATAACAAGGCAAACCGTGACATCAATGAAGGAAAGAGCTTCCACGTGGTTACAAAGCTAGCTACTGAAGATTGAGACATCAATGGTAACATGCTGACTATGAACCAGCTGGAGGATGTAAACAAACTGATTTTAGCTAAAATTTAAAAAAACAAACAATATTTAGCAGTATTTTACTTAGCATAATAATCTCAAGATCCATCCATGTTGCCATTTGTGACAACATGGATGGATCTTGAGATTATAATGCTAAGCGAAATAAGTCAGACAGAAAAAGTCAAGAACCATATGACTTCACTCATATTTGGAGTATAAAACCGAAAATAACAAATGAGCGAGACAAACAAACAGATAAACAAAAAATCATACAGACATGCAACAGTTTAATGGTTATCAGAGGGTAAGGGGGGAAGGAGGATGGTAGAAGAGAGTAAAGGGGGTGTCAAATATATGGTGATGGAAGGAGAACTGACTCTGGGTGGCGAACATACAATGTGATATATAGACGATGTAGTATAGAAATGTACACTTGAAACCTATATAATTTTACTAACCATTGTCACCCCCAATACATTTAATTAAAAAATAAATTAAATCACAATATTTAGATCAATGGAGGGACTAAGCTTGTTTTTCTCCACACTAGTTAGACAAAAAGATGATGATGTAACTAGAAACTATGTCATATGAACCACTGTGAGAACTAGAGAGATTTAGCTTATAAAAGAATATAGGAGCATAACTGAGATAGGAAAGTCATAGGCAGTTAGGGACAGGACCACGGTGGAGTGCATCAAGGCCCAGACCAACAGTCTCAAAGTGAGATGAGAAAATCCTAGGCAGTCAGGGAAATACTGCGGAGAACATCACCTCAAGGTCAAAAAGAACAGTAACTAACAGAAAAAAATGTAGAAAAGGGAACTAGGTGGGAGGGCCTACAGCATCAGCCTGCCTAGTCAGCCAAGATACCAGCCCTGGTGCAGGAACGGGGTGTAGGGGGGAGCCCAACGGGCTCCTGGTGAACAACTTAAAGATTATGGATCCAAGGATATATAGTCTCCGGCTCAGCTTAGCATGCGGGGTATTCCGTTTTGATCCCCACCTCTCTTCAGAGAGCTGTACTCTTGTGCTTTTCGGTTTGGTGATAAAACTGTATACTGCTTCAATTTACCTCTACGGGTCTGCATTCTCATTCTTTGAGTGCCTGAGGCCACGGACTCTGGGCACCAGACACAAGAATCCTATATCATTAGGAGGCTTGTCTGGGATTGAAGGAGAGGTAAATATTATCCTTGCTTTTCTACTTGCCCACTTATAGGCCTTCATCATTTTCGTTCCTTTCTCCTGTTACACAAATATTGGGTCTCCAACAGCCACGTAAAGGTGACTAGCATGGCTGCCAATCTCTAAGCCTCAGAGGACAGGCCTCCAGGGACTAGAGACGGCTGATCCCTTGATTTGCATTGGGAACGTTGGCTGCCTGTGGCTCGGCTTCTCTTTCTCCTTGGGAAGGGGAACGTCCTCCATGTGCAACTTGTACTGCTCCCTCCCATACTGTGGCTTTCTTTTCAGCCTTTCCTGTTTTTGCCATTTTGTGAGACGTTGGTCCAGGCTCTTTCCCAATTAGGTCTCCTCACCTGCCTGACACATTATTCTCAATGACATCTGAGGTAAGAAAATGGACCTTTGCCTTTACCACACTTCCTTAGTCGCCAGGGACCTTCTCTTCAAACATCTGGCAGAATTTCTCCTCACGCCCCACTGGGAACTCCTCCAGGCCCTCAATCATTGGTGGCGTTGCCCTAAGGTTCCCACCTACCACCTCTGTTGTTTCTGTTCCCTGGCCCACTCCTGCCATTTCGGTAGCTCTTGCCTGATGGCCCAGGTTCACTGCAGCCTCCACCCATGGGGGTCTGAATATTTCACTGCCTTTTTCCTACACCTCTGTTTTTGTCATCCCTCTGGCAGAGTCATCAAGGTCATCCCCCCATATCCCTGGTTCCCTTTACGTTAAGGAATCCTCTTTCTTTGAGGTCTTTTGAGGCTTTCGCCACCTTTACCTCAGCCCTTATCAGGACTGGGACTCCCTAGAGTTCCCCTCCATCAGACTCTCCCTCAGGCAGGTTCCCTCCTTCCAAGTCTGGGCCATTTACACCCTCATCACCGTTCTCTTCAAACGGAGTCGCTTCTACATAGATCGTGCTGTCAATTACAGGGATGCCCAAAGTTGGGGCCTCCATCCATCAACCCTGAGACAGCCCATTGTCAGCCATACATTATACAGATCTCTGATCGCGGGGGGAGGTAAGCACTCACTCGGGCTCCGGGTCAGGCAACACAGGTAAGCATGACTAATCCTGGCAACCCACGGCCCCACCACCATCCACCCACCTCCTAGTCATGCAGCAGGTTAGACTCATGGCACTAGAGAATGCTCTAGGCAGATTAGTGGGAGAAAAGAACAATAAAGGGACGCACTTTCCTCTTCTCCTCCCTTTCAGAATGGGCAATCAGCCCCCAACCACCTACACCCCCCTGAAATGCATCCTGAAACATTGGGATAAATTTGATCCCCAGACCCAGAAGAAACAGCATATGACATTCTTTTTCTCTGAAGTGTGGCCTCAATACAAATTAGAAGATGGGGAGACCTGGCCTCCTGAGGGAAATATCAATTACAACACCATAATACAATTGAACTATTCTGTAGATGGGAAGGTAAATGGTCTGAAATTCCATATGTTCAGGCTTTTTTTGCCCTGAGGGACAATTCAAACTGATGCAAAAAATGTAAAATTGACCCAGCCCTTCTGGCCCTAGTCTCATGTCCCCCTCCACCGAAGGTTTCTCCTCCAGATAGAACACTTTCCGCCTTTCTTGTGGATGGGCTATAGAAACAACACAGCCACCCAGAGATCTCTCCTCAGTCCTCTGACTCTTTCCCTCCCTCTGCAGGGCCAACTTGTCCCTCAGCACCCTCTATCTGTTCTCCTTACCCTGGACCGCCTGCCCGCAGCCACTACGCCCAAGGGACAAATGTCTTGCTGTTACAAGAGATGTCAGGAGAATTCAGCCCGGTCCAGGTCCAGGTCCCTTTCTCCCTACAAGACCTCAAACAGATAAAGGGAGACTTAGGAAAGTTTTCAGATGATCCAGACAAATACATAGAGGTTTTTCAAAACTTAATTCAAGTTTTGGAACTCTCATGGAAAGACACCATGTTAATCCTCAATTGGACACTTGCCAGCTCTGAAAAACAAGCGGCTCTACAAGCTGCTGAGCAATTCGGGGATGATCAATTTTCAGTATATCGTGATGAACAGACAGTCAGGAAACCTTTCTCCACAGGAAAGCAGAAGGAAGTATCCCTTAAAACCTGAGATTTGACAAGGACTAATCTCCGTTATTAATAACCTTAAAAAGACAGGGCTCCTCAGGACATGTAACAGTCCATGTAACACCTCCATCCTGGGAGTCTGAAAACCCAGCAGAGACTGGCAGTTGGTACAGGACCTTCA
This sequence comes from Rhinolophus sinicus, assembly GCF_036562045.2. NCBI lineage: Eukaryota > Metazoa > Chordata > Mammalia > Chiroptera > Rhinolophidae > Rhinolophus > Rhinolophus sinicus. The sequence continues at coordinate 23,132,216 of NC_133768.1, read as the reverse complement.
GGCCATCAATAAGGCGATCATCCCCATACACCTTATTGTCCCAAATCCTTACATACATTTAGCCCAAATACCTAAAGAAACTAAGTGGTTCACTGTCTTAAACTTAAAAGATGCCGTCTTCTGCATACTCTTACACCCTGAGTCACAATACCTTTCTGCCTTTGAGGTCTCCAAAAGTCAGACCTCTCAGCTCACTTAAACAGTCCTTCCCCAGGGTTTAGGGACAGCACCCATTTATTTGGACAGGCCCTCTCAAAGGACCTGTCCGACTTCTCTGACCAGTGTACCCTGTTACAAAATGTAGATGATCTCTTATTATGCGCTCCCTCCGAAAGCCTTATAAGCATGGAACAACTGCCCTCCTAAACTTCCTGCTACAAAATTTCTAAAGCCAAAGCCCATATGTGCCAGACCACAGTCATATATTTGGGTTTAACGCTTTCAGAGGGACAGAGAGCCCTGGGGCCAGAAAGAATCCAACCCATTTCCACGTACCCCCTCCCCAGGACTCTTAGACAACTTAGGGGTTTTCTTGGCATTACAGGATATTGCTGTCTATGGATTCGTACCTATGGGGAAACAGTCAGACCTCTGTACCAAATCATCAAAGACACACAAGAAACCAAGATGCACCTGGTGCTCTGGAACCGCGAGGGCAAGCAGGTCTTTAACCTCCTGAAACAGGCTTCACTAACTGCCCTGGCTTTGAGTCTCCCGACCAGGGGGCCCTACAACTTATATATCACAGAGAGAAAAGGAATGGCGCTGGGGGTCTTGACCAACAAAAAGGGCCAGCCCAACAGCCGATAGGGTATTTAAACAAGGAGCAGGACTCAGTAGCTCGCGGGTGGCCCACCTGCCTCCGTAGGGTTACAGTAACTGCCCTCCTAGTACCCGAGGCCCTCAAACTCAGCCTGGGGCAAGCCTTCACAGTACACACCTGTCATGCAGGATCTTTAGTCCCACTCCCCGCATAAGAATGCGGGATATGGTGAGGCCAAAAAGAAACACCCATGGAGCCATCGATAGGGGAGTCATACCACTACAGTCTCACTGGCGGCTGGGTTGGAGACACAGGAAGCAGGAGCCACACGATCTGCAACCTGCCATCTGCTTCTCTGCCAACGGACCCCACTTGCTAACTGCAATCCACCGTGCTAATTGCAATCTGCTGTGCCAACTCCAATCTTCCCTTGCTAGCTTAGCCACCGCAGTTCTATCAGTGGCTAATGGCTAACTGGTTACAGCTGATGGCCAACCAGTCACAGATGATGGCCATTTACTATCTGAGCCAACACCTTTCCACATGAGGCTAAGAGCCTAGAAACTGCTCTTTGGGACTCTGTCCCCACAGCACCCTACACCACATTCAGGGATCACTAAACACTGAAAATAGCCACTGGTTTACAGATGCTCATCTCTTAAAATACCAGGCCCTGTTGCTAAAAGGTCTGATAACACAGATCAGGACATGTTCTACATTAAACTCTGCCACCTTCCTCCCTGAGGATGACACAGGATTCACACCCGACTATCAACAGGTGTTAGCACAGACCTATGCGGCCAGGTGGGACTTGCAGGATATACCTGTAGACAATCCAGAATGGACGTTCTTTACTGATGGGAGCTCTTTTACAGGAAATGGGGCCCGCAAAGCTGGCTATGCCATAGTCACTTTACATGAGACCATAGAAGGGAAGGCTCTGCCCCTGGGACTAGCGCCCAGCTAGCTGAACTTATTGCTGTCACCTGAGCCTTGGAACTAAGCAAAGACAAGAAGGCTAACATATTTACTGACTCCAAATATGCCTACTTAGTTCTACATGTCCATGGAACCACCTGGAAAGAAAGAAACTTCTTAACAACCACTGGGTCTCCCATCAGGAGATCAATCGGTTACTCCCATCAGTACACCTTCCCAGAGAAATAGCGGTCATACATTGTAAGGGATACCAAAAGAGAAACGATGAGGTTTCTGAAAGTAACCGTCTAGCAGATCAAGCAGCCAAAAACGCCGCCAAACTAGGTCTCACGATAGCTTCCCTAGTCTGGGGCGGGTCAGCAACACATATCAGACCTCTATACACATAGGAAGAACAAAAGTGGACAAAGGAGAGGGGTTACACTTTTCTGCCTACAGAATGGCTACAAAGTGAGGATGGCAATCTCCACCTCGCAGCAGTGAATCAGTGGAAAGTCCTCAAAACCCTACACCAGAACTTCCAATTAGGGTGGTGTTGCACGGGGTATCCAGCGGGGTCTCTGCTCCCGCCTCCAACGAGAGAATGCAGGACATGGTGAGGCCAGAAGGAACAACCACGGAGACATAGATAGGGGAGTCATACCACTATATTCTCGCTGGCGGCATCCGCCCCTCTGCAATCCACTCTTGCCAGTCAGCCACCATCTTCTTGCTAGCCCCCATTTTTTGCTAGCGTAGCCACGGCAGTTATATTAGTGGCCAATGGCTCACTAGTTACAGCTGACGGCCAACTAGCCACAGCTGTTGGCCATGGAATCACAGTGGATGGCCATTTACTACCTGAGCCAGCACCTTTCTATGTGAGGCCGAGAGCCTGGAAACTGCTTTCTGGGGCTCTGTCCTCACAGGTGGGACAAAACCCTACAGATGGATCAATGGTTATTTACAGGCAAAGACATTCACAAAACTATAAAAAACATCCTCACTTCCTGTGAGGTCTGCCACAGAAACAACTCCTTAACACATCCTCAAACACCCATGGGAATACAAAGACAGGGTAAATATCCAGGGGAGGACTGGCAATTCGATTTCACCCACATGCCCGAAGCAAAAGGATACAAATATCTCCTAGTATGGGTAGACATCTTCACACATTGGGTTGAGGCCTTCCCCTGCCAGACTGAAAAAGCGACAGAGGTAGTTAAAGCTCTAATCACAGAAATTGCACCCAGGTCCTCAGTTCCCTCCAAAGTGACAATGGAACCTCTTTCAAATCGTCAGTGACTGAAGGAGTCTCTAAAGCCTTGGGAATAAATTACCATCTCCACTGTGCGTGGAGACCCCAGTCTTCTGGGCAAGGTAGAAAAAACCAATGACATTATCAAAAGACATCTTCAAAAGCTATCTCAAGAAACTAGCCAAAGTTGGACCACCTTACTCCCTATAGCTCTCCTTTGTATTCGAAACACCCCAAACAGACAGGGAGGGCCTAAGCCCTTTTGAGATACTCTATGGTAGACCTTTCCTAATGAATGACCTACTCGTAGACTGTGAAACCATAAAATTAACCCAACATGTCACCTCTCTAGCCCAATTCCAACAGGCCATCTGACAGATATTGGGATCACAATCCAGAGAAAAAGGCAGCCCACCATTTTCTCCACGGGATGAAGTTCTTATTAAAACCCTTCCATTTTTATCTCCTAGTCTAGACCCCGTGTGGAAAGGGCCCTACATGGTAATCCTCTCTACTCCCACGGCTGTAAAGGTACCAGAATTTGACTCCTAGATCCACCATTCCCAGATAGAGCAGTAGAATCCAGATGAACCGGTGCCATCTGTGGGTCCAGAGCCCATGAGCCCTTCCACAGAGCCACTCAATTACTCCTGTAAACCCTTAAAGATCTAAAGCTTCTCTTCAAAAAGGTAACCAACAAATCAGATAAGTTATGAAGAATAATATCACTCATAAGCCTCAACTTCTAATTTGTTAACAATTCTCCTAAAAGGATTTTCAGATAGTCCTATACCCTTCCAAAGAAATAAAAATGTTTGGGTTTACCTAGCCAAACATGTAATAAATGTGTCTAATTTCTGTCTCACCGGAGGAACCTAAGGAGAACAAACCTTTACCTCTTGCCTAATAGGAGTTTGCACCTCCTTAAACCATATAAAAACCATACTATACTTCAGTTTATTAATAAGCCCATTTCTTACTCTGACATCTATAATCGGGGACCCATCAGTTGCCTAAAAGAGAGGAGCATGTTTTCCTTAAAAGTAACAGCTGTGACCCTGACAGACAAATGCGTCAAATTCACCAGTTGTTCTAACCAGTGTTTTAATCTTTCAGCCAATATCAGCTTAAATTGCAGCTCCACCACCTCTGTAAGTTATGCTAATGCACATGTCAAATTACCTGCTGGATGGTTTCTCATTTGTGGAGAGACTGTTTACTCCTATGTTCCAGCTTACAGCACCAGGGGACCTTGCTCCCTTGGGAGGTTAACTGTCTTTTTACCTCAAAAATCTCATCAGGCTCATCAGGCTAGACACTGCAGGGAACTTACTCTAGCCTCCAGTTGTAACAGTGAGGTACATTTGTTCAGCCCAGCTGAATATGTATCATTATCTCTTTTTGCAGTACCAGCTATGACTATTGCCTTGAATATAGAGATTAGCCAAATAGCCTGCTCCATGGCAAAGGCCCTAAACATTACTTCACAGGCTATCCACACCATTGGACAAGAGTTAGGACAAGTTAGAGAGGCAGCTCTTGAAAACAGAGCTGCCATAGATTATTTACTCTTAAGACATAACCACGGATGTGAAGAATGTAAAGGATGATGTTGTTTTAATCTCTCTGACAACTCACAGTTAATTGAAGACAAAGTTAAACAGATTCATGACATAGTGTCCAATATTAAACAAAGAAAAGGGCTTTCTAGCTTCGATCTCTTCTCCCTTACTTCCTGGCCTCCCAGCCTAACTGGGCTAAAGGAGACATTGCCCATTTTTCTCTTATTCATTGTTATAGGGATTATATCATGCTGTTGCCTACAATGTATCTCAGCTTACAGATCACCTACTGGCCGGCTGCGACGGTTCAAGCCTCTATGACAACTGGGCCATAGGACAGAGACCACCCAGCTCCAAATGGTCCTAAATATAAAATCTCACCAAAATTCACCCATCTACTGTGGACCGCTGGACCTCCCTCTGACCAACTAGCCCAATCCTGGCCCATATTCCACCCCTTCTCAGCAGGAAGCAGCCAGGGCGGTCTTTGCCACCTTCCCCTAAGGGCAGTTAGGGTTAAGTCTTCAGAGGGGAGATTGAGAGGAAAGTCATAGGCAGTTAGGGACAGGAAAGTCATAGGCTCCTCCACGGTGGAGTGCATCAAGGCTGAGACAAACAGTCTCAAAGTGAGATGAGAAAATATAGGCAGTCAGGGACATGCGGCAGAGAACCTCACCTCAAGGCCAAAGAGAACAGTAACTAACAGAAAAAAAATGTAGAAAAGGGAACTAGGTGGGAGGGCCTACCGCATCAGCCTGCAGAGTCAGCCAAGATACCAGCACTGGTGCAGGAATGGGGTGTAGGGGGGAGCCCAACGGGCTCCTGGTGAACAACTTAAAGATTATGGATCCAAGGATATATAGTCTCCGGCTCAGCTTAGCATGCGGGGTATTCTGTTCTGATCACCCCTTCTCTTCAGAGAGCTGTACTCTTATGCTTTTTGCTTTGGCGATAAAACTGTATACTGCTTCAATTTACCTCTACGAGTCCGCGTTCTCATTCTTCAAGTGTGTGAGGCCATGAACTCTGGGTACCAGATACAAGAATCCTACATCATAACGAGGGGGAGAGGTGACAGAGCTAGACATGTGTCCCAAGCATCTAGTCCTAGGGAGACCCTAATGTCTCCTGTGAGGGATTTTTAAATTCAATTTTGCATGTTAGGTTTATTGAGCTTAGAACCCACTCAAGTTTTATTCCATGTTTTCTATGAGTTTATTTATATCTGAGAAAAACTCTGGCAAGGATCATAACCAGAGAAGGCATAAAGATATTACATTGCCTCTGAGTACCATTTACATTCCCTGAATAACTGGAAGAGTTGACTTAAAGAGAGACATTATAGCTTTCTTAAAATACCAGAAGTTCTTTTGTAAGAATGAAGAACGGCAATTGCTGTAGGGTAGCATCCCAAGGAAAAGATCTTGGATCCAAAGGAAGGAACTTGGAGAGCTCAGAATAAAGAAGACATTTTTAACTGAATGGTTCAAACAGAAATTTCTGCCTTAGGATGGCATGGACTCAAAGTTCAAATATAGGGCTGACAACACTTGGCAGCTCTGGAGAAAGGGCATGGAAGACCAGTTTATAGAACGAAGTAAGCTACAAAATCCCTCACCCCCATCCTAAAATCATTTTAGACTAAAACTTCCAAATCTCTTTCTCTTTAACTCTCTCCAGAACTTCCAACCTCATTTTCAAATACTTGTTTGAAACAGTCACCCTCAAAATTCTTCTAGTGTCTTGAATCCATTCAGTTAAAGACCAGAATCTATCATCTACCCAATTTCCTGTTTCTATTCTGATACCACATTATCCTAGTCATCCAAGCAGGAAACCAGTCATTATGAGCCCATCCCTTTCCTCCTCAATCAGTTGCTAAATCATGTGGATTCTGCTTTACACAATGTCTCTCACACCCACCCTCTCCTTTCCAGTTCTTTCCGAAAGCCTTCAGTATTTCTCACTTAGGTCATTTGGTAATGAGCTGTTCACTATTATCCCTCCTTCTGATCTCACCTCCATTCTATTTATCTAATATATGACAGCCAAATCAATTTTTCACAAAAGTAGGTTGGATGACACATCTCCCTCTGCAAAATTCATTACCTCCTACGGAATTAAGTACAACACACTCACAATGGGATATGATCTAAAAGCTACACTGAATGTTCCCATTCTCTGTCTCACAGTGATCACAGGTGCAACACCCACTATTTCTGCCAAAGCTTTTGATGCTACATCCTTAGAATTTCTATCTCTGTATCTTAAGTACCATTAATCCCTTGTCTGGAGTGCCCCTAATTTTCACCTTTGTATTCAAAACTCCTTTCCAACACTACCTACTCTATGACATCTTTACATGTGTAATTACTCTTATTTATAATCCTTTATAACCTTTTGTTTATAGTTTCTTTAGGCCACAATATAATCCACTTTGCATTATAAGTATTTCCATACTCGGAAGAACGTATATAGAAAAATGGCAGTATTAATTGGTCTATCCCATATTTATTTATTGAACACTTACACTGTGTCAGATGCTATAGAGCAGGGGTGTCCAAACTTTTTTCAACGTTTTTCACCAAGGGCCATATGCGGTAAAATACACAAACAGCTGGGCCACTCACTCAAGGTGAAGTACGTATTGCCTCACCTGGTTTATTTAAGTAAACTAAATATATTTTTGGAATTTGCTGCGGGCCAATTAAAAATTGATTGTGGGCCGCAGTTGGCCCGCGGGCCGCAGTTTTGACACCCCTGCTATAGAGCATTAATGATGAGTAAAGGACAGTCCTTTCGCTGAAGGCTTTTGAAGTATAATCCTGAACTCACTAGAAATCAGAGAAATACATATTAAAATAATATGTCGATAGCATTTTCTTTTTTCAGTGCTTCTAAAAGATAGGGGTCCTATGAACTCTTATATCCTGCTAGTGGGAAAAGAAATTGGTACTGACACTTGGAGGGCAATTTTGCAGTACCTATTAAAATTAGCGACTCCTGCACCTTATCACTACCAGTTCCACTTCTTAGTAGCTATCCCAGAGAAATACTTGCTTTGTGTACAATGAGGCATAGTCATGGATTACAAGTGCAGCATTGTGTGTAATGGTGTAACATTTGGACAATCCTAAATATCTACCAATGGGGAAATAGTTTAATAAAATTTTTGTGTAGTCTAACTGGAATATTCTTCATCAGTTTAAAAGAATGACTTAAGCCTATATGTACTAACATGGGGAAACCTCCAAGATACATAAAAAAGTTCTGCAAAGCAATTCACATATTTCGGTAAAGAATAGCTGATTGCGCTCAGTCTTAAAACATGGTTACCCCTATAGAAGTTAGAGAGTAGAGATAAGTATTGGCCAAGGGAAACTAAGATTTTCTATGTGTGTTTTATTTTTTTTTTCAAGGATGAATTTGTGTTTTATTTGTCTAATTAGAAACACATGAAAATTATAAATACTTTTTAAAAAAGGAAAGTGAATCGAAACAAATGTCTATGTATAATGAATAGCTAGATGAGTAAATAGATGAATGGGGCTTTCAAATTTTCCCTTTCCTGGGAACATACAATGTATTTCATGTTTATGATGATAAAATTTGATTCTGTGGATGAAAATACGGACTTGAGTGTAGCAAAATAGCCACTAAAATGAATAATTTATTTTATTATTTTTTAATTTCAAAGTTATACGATCTTGTATTTCTATTTATTCTTATTCATTTCCATTGAATTACATTTGCAATGAAATGATCAGGTCAACCACAAAAGACTAAGCGAAATCCTGGTTCAGTGAGACTTTCTGAGCAGATTTACAACTTGCATTTGGGAACAACAGAAAGTAATGCATGCTACTGAATAATGAAAATATGGGCATAAAAGTGGAACATTTTCATACGCATGGTGAATTTTTGAAAATACCTTCATGCAAAGTGTGCTAATAAATGTGAAGTTTCATAGGATTTGGCATCCGATTCATTTGCATTAACCTACTTTTGAAGTGTCCCTAATGCAGAATTTTCTCCCTCGTTCTCCCTACCTACGTGTGTGTGTGTGTGTGTGTGTCTGTGTGTGTGACTAATGTGGGGCAAGAACGAAAGCTTAATTAAAAAGAGTTTCTCACTGATGCTTGCTGGGAAAGTTTAACACTTAATTCAATGAATATTATACACACAGACACATGTATATACATGGGTTTTCTGATGTAAAACAATATATCATAGAGTATCCTGAGGTTGGCTAATACTTTATGGAGTATTTCCATCTCCTGAAATTCATCATAGAGTGTTTTTCACTAGATCTCTTTCAGATAATACTATATCAAACTTGCAGGAAATTAGGCATTTAATAAAATCAATGAGGTCTTTTATTTCTTGAGTTTCTACTATGTGTGTGGTTCTATCGAATAAAAGTTAATAAGCACAAATGTGGAGTATAGAATGTATCCCCAATTTTAAGGGGTGTTTTGAGAGCAAAGGTAAATATTTATCTTAGCCCTGAGAAAAGGAGTCTGCTTGGGCTAGAACAAAACAAGAGAACCAATTGATTTGTACCACTTCTCTGTCCCTACCCTATTTACTCACAGGGGACACAAAATAGACAATAAATAGAAGAAAGCAAAAATTACCTGAAATCCCACCATGGGAGAAAACCATTATGAATAACTTGGCTATTTATTTTCTGTACTTTTCCAATGAACTTGTATTCTCTTTTAACAGATAGAATAAGTTACAACTGTTTTTGTTTTTAATGATAAATACAGAAGGGAAATCAACAAGTGTGTTGTTTTGATTACCCAAGTAATTAACACATGTTGGCAGACAGTTTAGGAATTGTCATCTCTATCAGGAACTGATGAAAGAGACCTCCAGAAATAATGATGCTGAGCTGTCTAAGGGAGCTTTTTCAATATTAATCTATTTGAAATTCTATTCCAGAAAAAAGGGACTTCATTCTCAGTTAAAATTAAGACCTGTGACCCAGCTATGGTGCCCTATTATCCTGCTTCTTTGACATTGTATAGTCAGTCCGCTTACTTTGTGCTTCTTTTAATGATGTTTACTTGAACTTAAAGAGAAATGTATTATTATCATCATTATTTTAATCTGCATGTTAGCACAATTAGACAATTCAGGTAATACTAGCCTACATTCTAAGTCATATTTACAATTTAAAAACTGATATATAATTAGAAAATAGACCAAATTAGCCCTCATATTGTGATGCATGTCTGCCTTTTTCTACATCTTCCTTTGCTAATGTCCATCCTTTGTTGTAACTGAGGAAGGTTGAAGGTAAAGCTTCCCAGTTGGATCACTAATGGCCATATGCAAATATAGTTGGTGAGTGAGTCATCCTCAAAAAAAGTTCCATTCTTTTCCTCTCCATTTTATTCTGTGTTCTTACTGCTACAGTAGTCTCCTAATCCACAGTTTCAGTTTCCATGGTTTTAGTTACCCATGGTCAACCATGACCTAAAAATACTAAATGGAAAATTCCAGAAATAAACAATTCGTAAGTTTTCAATTTTGTGCCATTCTGAATAGTGTGATGACTTCACTCACTGTCCAGCTCTGTCCTGTTGTGATGTGAATCTTCCCTTTGTCCAGCGTATCCATGCTGAATAGACTCCCTGCCTGTTAGTCATTTAGCAGTCTTCTCGGTTATCAGATCGACTATTCATTATTCGCAGTGCTTGTGTTCACATCACCTTTATTTTACTTAATAATGGCCCGAAATCAAAAGAGTAGTGATGGTGTCAATTCAGATATGCCAAAGAGAAGCCATAAAGTATATCTATGTAAGGAAAAAAAACATAGTATATACTGAGGGTGCCAAAAAAATGTACACAAGTGGACACTTTGGTCAACATTGCTCAAGTAGTAGTTTGCCGTAATCAGAAGTGTCTGGACGCTGATGGCAACCACCTTGAGCACCTCTTGTAATTGCAGAAGTCAAACCTGACTTGTACTCATCTTTTGTTATTGGTATATATTGAGTATTACAATTTTAATAGTTTTTCCTTTCTTAAAATGTGTATACATTTTTTTGGCACTCTCTGTATATAGGGTTCAATAGTACTGTGTTTCCCCGAAAATAAGACGCAGCCAGACAATCAGCTCTAATGTGTCTTTTGGAGCAAAAATTAATGTAAGACCGGGTCTCATATTATATTATATAAGACCTGGTCTTATTTTACTATTTTACTACCGGGTCTTATATTATATTATATTACATTATATTATATTATAGACCCGATCTTATAATAAAATAAGACCGGGTCGTGTATTAATTTTTTCTCCAAAAGATGCATTAGAGATGATTGTCCAGCTAGGTCTTATTTTCGGGGAAACATGGTATCTGCAGTTTCGAGCATCCACTGGGGGTCTTGGAACGTATTTCTCACTGATAAATGGGGATTACCGTACATGGAATTAAAATTGGGGAAAATGTGACACTATGACTTACTGCTTGGACATATATTTATTTTTTTACTGTTTTCCCCACTACAACCTAAGATTCATGAAGGGCAAAAGCCATATTTTTCAATTCACAGTTTAATCCCTGATGCTCAGCCAAATCCAGAAACATAGTAGGTTCTCAATAAATGCATTTGAATGAATGACTTATTCTGGTCCTCATGTTGAAGTCCTTATCATTTGCCTGTATTAGAAAATTTACCTGGAAGCCACCATAAAAAAAAAAAAAATCACAGCCATCGTGGTGCATCGGTATACATTTTTCCATTTCCTTTCAAACATTTCTGAGCTTATTTTCACTTCTAAAACTGCTCTCAATACATTCACTGTTTTCACTTAAACATTAGCATGCTCCGTGCTCTAGTCCCCTCATCATTACCCCCTTCATTAGTTTATCTTATTCATATAACTTAAACTTTTCCTCCTACCAAAATCACATTATGCCCCATTGTTCCAATTAAAGTTTGCTTCTCAAAACCACCACTAGCTTTTCATTGTCCTTCAGATTCCAGTTTTTCTTTTCTTTTTTCTTCTTCTTTGCTTCTACTTTACTTATCATTATTCCAATCTCTCTTTGCAATTCCAACATTCTGTTGTTCCCTCTATTCTACTCAAGCACATATCCTACTTTGTGTCCTATGCAGTCTTTTTTTTTTTTTTTTAAGAGTAGTCTCTCTCTCTCTCTCTCTCTCTCTCTCTCTCTCTCTCTCTCTCTCTCTCTGTTAAGATGTTATTGGGGAAGGGGAACAGGACTTTATTGGGGACAGTGTGTATTTTCCAGGACTTTATTGGGGAACAGTGTGTTTTACCCAGGACCCATCAGCACCAATTCAAGTTGTTGTCCTTTGAATCTTGGTTGTGGAGGATGAAGCTCAGCTCCAAGTCCAGTTGCCGTGTTCAATCTTAGTTGCAGGAGGCGCAGCCCACCATCCCTTTTGGGAGTCGATCTGGGAACCTTGTGGTTGAGACCTCACGCTCCCACCAACTGAGCCATCCAGTCACCCGGGAGCTCAGTGGCAGCTCGTTGTCTTCAGTCTAGTTGTGGAGGGTGCAGCTTGCTGGCCCATGTGGGAATCGAACCAGCAACCCTGTTGCCCAGAGCTCACGCTCTAACCAACTGAACCACCCGTCCGCCTTATTTTTTTATATATACATTAAAGAAATGTGCTAGGAGGCTATCTAACTCTGTACCTATTTATCATATATTTTTAATAAAAGAATCAACAGATTATATACACCACAAATGATCACACTTCATTCTCTCCTACGGGGATGTCAGGAGACAATACAAAGAGCCTCACCTTTTAGTCAGGGCTGCAGAGATGCTCTTGATATTTTGTGTTTATTCCCTGGAAGTGGGTGACTATGTATGTTAAGATGGGTTCTATAGCAGTGTATTGATATCCAACTCACTCTGTAAGAAGGCAACCTCCACCTCCATTTTCAGACATAACTTTCTTGCCGTTTTCTGCCTGCTATATTAGGTGCTCAGGAATAGTCCTAAGCTATGGATGACAATGGTGACAATTATTAAAACAATTATATTAGTGGACAGTATAAAATTCTCTTACCTACATTTAATTCAGAAACATGATAAACCCGTTGCTCAGGAACTGTCTCTAACTTTAACTGGATCTATAATGCATAGTAAAATTCGCATTGTTATATCAATATTTTTAAGTACATTAGATACTCATTTCTCTTTCATATGAAAGAAGACCAGAGTCCAGATTACAGATCTGGTATGGCAGCTGCATGGTGCCCTCACAGATGCCGGCTACGTACAACTTTCTATTATCCCCGTATTGTGTTCCTTTGATCTAGAGCTCTAATCATAATGGCTATTTCAGGAAGGAAGAAGGGAAAAGGAAAGGGCCAAAAGGGTGCCACCGTTCCAGCTGAACCAACTCTCTGTAAGGAAATTGCCCGGAAGCCCTATTCAGGAATTCCTAGACCTCACTACACAAACTAGGCCACATAACCACCCCTCGAACAGAGAAGGGAGAGGAACGTAGTATCTTTTTGTTTTTTTAAGCTGGGCACACTGCTATCCCAATTAAAAGGATGTTTATGACATACAAAAGAATGAAGTACTGATGAACACTAAAATGTGGATGAACCTCGGAAACATTATGCTAAGTGAAAGAAGTCAGACACAAAAAATCACGTATTCTATGAATCCATTTATATTAAATATCAAGAAATGGTAAATATATAGAGGCAGAATGCAGATTGGTAGTTGTCAGGAGCTGGGGAGAGGGGAAATGAAGATCAACTGCTTAATGGGTACAGGGTAGGGTTTCCGTTTGGAAATGTTTGAAATGGTTTGGAACTAGATAGAGCTGATTTTTGCACAACATTGTGAATGCGCTAAATGCCACTGAATTGTTTGCTTTAAAATGGTTAATTCTATGTTATATGAATTTCACCTCAACAGAATAACTAAATTTTTCGAAAGTAGGTTATTGTTTGTAAGGAAAGCTATAATGAAGAATATTGTGTAGGCAACCAGTAGACTGTCATTGCATCCATTTTTTTTTTTTAATTTTTTTTTTTTTGGTTGGCAGACAATTATTTATTTAGTACCTATGTAACAGATAATGGACAAAGCTACAATACTAACCTTATATCGGGCCCAGAAATACCAGGTGAGAAAAACATCAACAAATCCCAATTGAGGACATCTTACAAAATACCTGATCAGTAGTAGTCCTCAAAACTGTCAAGGTCATCAAAAAACAAACGAAATCTGATAAACTGTCACAACAAAGAAGAGCCTGAGACATGATGATTAAATGTACTGTGGTATCCTGAATGGGATCTTGGAACAGAAAAAAGGACATTAGGGAAAAACTGAGGAAATCTCAGTGAAGTATTGACTTCAGTTAATAATAATATATCAATATTGGCTTATTAACTGTGGCAAAATGTTCCATGACAATATAAGTAGTCAATAATAAGGGAAACTGGATGTGGGGTATACAGGAACTCTCTGAACTAACTTTGTAATAATTCTGCATCTCTAAAACAGCTATAAAACAAAAAAAATACTTTTTATAAGAATGGTATATAATGGGGGTGCCAAAAAATGTATACACAATGTGTATGTGTATACACATGTGACTTGCATTCATATTTTGTTATTGGTATACACATTAATACAGTTTATTCCTTTCTTAAAATGTGTACACATTTTTGGCACTCTCTGTAGATGGTGTTTCTCCAGATTTTATGCCTCTTCTCCAATCTTGAATCCCCTTTTCTCAATACTAAAGTAGTTTTGTTAAAAAGTAAGTTATGATACATCTAATACATATTGACTGTCTACTATGTGCTAAGTAGTAGATTATGTTCTTGATGTGATATATCATTTAGTCTTCATCACAGTCTTGTATATTATTCTACATTAACAGTGTGGGAATGGAAACTCAGAAGGTTATGTAAATTGCCTGAGAGCACATAGCTACAATGGATGAGAGATAAAATGATCTGTCTCTGCATCTTTCCAGTATACCAAGCTAGATCTCTTATAAAAGACTGGTCCATTTTTTCTCACAAGGCCATCACCATAGTAAGATGTGATGAGAGAGTGAGAGAGTCTATGTTTGCATTTGCCCAGTATATGCTTGAGAGAACAGATCACCGTTCTTAGTCCATGTGGCTCAGGTGGGCTGATTCTATCTCTGGCCTTCGGGGTAGACATATGACCCAAAATTGGCCAATCATAGTCCTACATCTCCTTGGGCACTAGGGTTGGTTCAGGCATGGGCATATGATCAAAGCATGCAATCAAAGACTGCCCAACAAAAACCTAGAACTTTCTAAAATGGGGAATACTAAGGATCATATATCCCTAGGCTGCCAGGGGCCATTTTAGTCACCAGAAGGACATAGTCTAACTAGGAATGAGGCCAACACAGGGACACAAGAGAAAGAATAGTTAAGATATGGAGAAAGATGAGGGTAAACAGAATCAAATATATGGTGATGTAAGAAGAACTAACTCTGGGTGGCGAACACACAATGTGATATATAGATGATGTGTTACAGAATTGCACACTTGAAACCTATGTAACTTTAGTAACCATTGTCACCCCAATAAATTTTAATTAAAAAAAAAACAGAAATGGAGAAACAGAGATGGGAATGGACTGGGAGAAGAGGAGGAGGGGGAGGCAAGATCAAGTACTAGTTGTAACAGTGACAGTCCTACCACTGGAGTGTTAAGATACTGAGTCAATATATTTCTTTTGAACTATTTTGAGTTATATTTCTGTCACTAGTCTCTCAGAGAGTTGTACTACAGAAACTGTGTGAAAAAAGCAATATTTTTAAATAAGAACACCAGCTTTTCTATTAAGCCATTTGTTGTCTAAAATTAAAAGCAAATATTTAACAACCTAGCTAACCAAACTTTTAATAATATCTACAGAACTTTCCTGGAAATGTAAAGAACCAAATTCCACGATTTAACACTTTTAGACTCATTATAAATGTAGCATACTATGTTCAAACGCACTTGGTTTCAATATATAGGTGCTATTTCCCATATAATACTAAAAGTAAACATCTCCCAAGGAAGTTAAATTCATATGCCACTCCTGAACTTTATAGTTAACTCAGTCAACAATTTATTCATTCACTCACTGAGTCATGTATTCAAGCCTTTAAAGATAAATATCCCATTAATTCTTTTTATTTTATTTTATTAAATTTATTGGGGTGACAATTGTTAGTAAAATTACATAGATTTCAGGTGTACAATTCTGTATTACATCATCTATAAATCCCATTGTGTGTTCATCACCCAGAGTCAGTTCTCCTTCCATCACCATATATTCGATCCCCCTTACCCTCATCTCCCACCCCCCACCCCCCACCCCCCTTACCCTCTGGCACTAATTCTTGAAGTCCAAATAAAATTTTTCAGGTACGAGCTCTGACAATTACATTTGTCAACTTGATGCAACGATGTTGCTAACCTTCTTTGATATCAGAGGGATTATTCATTATGAATTTGTACCAACTGGACAAGCAGTTAAGCAAGTTTACTATTTGGAAGTGCTGAAAAGGCTGCATGAAAAAGTTTGATGGCCTGAACTTTTCACCAACAATTCATGGCTCTTGCATCACGACAATGCACCAGCTCACATGGCACTGTCTGTGAGGGAGTTTTTAGCCAGTCAACAAATAACTGTATTGGAACATCCTCCCTATTCACCTGATCTGGCCCCCAATGACTTCTTTCTTTACCTGAAGATAAAGGAAATATTGAAAGGAAGACATTTTGATGACATTCAGGACATCAAGGGTAACACGATGAAAGTTCTGACGGCCATGCCAGAAAAAGAGTTCCAAAATTGCTTTGAAGCGTGGACTAAGCACTGGCATTGGTTCATAGCTTCCCAAGGGGAGTACTTCGAAGGTGACCATAGTGATATTCAGCTGTGAAGTACTGTGTTTCCCCAAAAATAAGACCTTGCCGGACCATCAGCTCTAATATGTCTTTTGGAGCAAATATTAATATAAGACCTGGTCTTATTTTAATATAGTATAAGACTGAGTCTTATATAATATAATATAATATAATATAATATAATATAATATAATATAATATAATATAATGTAATGTAATATAATACTGGGTCTTATATTAATTTTTGTACCAAAAGATGCATTAGAGCTGATGGTCCACCTAGATCTTTTTTTCGAGGAAACACAGTATGTAACACTTTTTCTAGGATGAGTTTGCGCACTTAATTGTCTGACCTCATATAGTCTCTTTGTCTTTAAGAAGCTAAATCCAGAGAAAGTAGTATATCAATAAATTTTTAAAAACTAATTTTAAGATAATGTATAATAATTATAATAATATCTATTAAATATTTTGTTTGTCAGGTACTGTTTTAAGCCCTTTGTGTGTAGCACCTTATTTAATCCTAAAAAAATCCTGTGATACATATATCATTATTACAACTCCCTTTTTTTAGATAAGGACATTGAAGTTAATTGAGGTTAAGTTACTTTCCCAAGGTCACACAGGTAATGAGCTTGAATTCAAGGGTCAAGAACTGCAAGGCATCTCTTTAGCCAGTACTATATATATTCCCTCACTGCTGTTGGTTTTCATTTAAAGTTGTGAATACTAATCATTTTTCCTCCTTAAATAAGAAAGTCATTTTATAAATATATGCTCTTTTCTCTTTTTGACAATGCGTTAGGATAAAATAATCCACAGTCAGCTTAAAATTTAAGACTGACAAGTTTCAACTGAATTTTAAACTTCAAAAACTAAGCTAGTCTATATTTTGACAGATACGTAAAAATGTATATAATTATGTACACACATATATTTTTAACTGAGGGAAATCTTCTCAGTTATTTTTAATGTAATGCAGTGAAATTTCCAAAGCCATTTTTACAATAAAAGTGTATGTTTGGAGATAGCATTTTACGTTTTGAACTATTTGTATTCTGGTGCATATCTTTCAAAACAAGAGAAGACAAAGTTATGCAGAGATAAAGCCAGACAGCAGAATAATATAGGTATAGGTATTTTAAATACAGGTAATTGACTATGGAAGTCAGGTTTATACATATATATCAAAGAATACATATAATTCAGCTATATTTTTATAAACAGGCAAAAAGGCTATAGCTATCACGTACTTTGGGGAATATTTACATACATTTGTATGTCTTTAAATACAACAGATTCAGGGATACTTTAAAAATAACATATCCTATTCATTAACTGGCATTTTTAAAAAATCTGAAATCACCACTGACAGGGCGGCTAGTTGGCTCAGTGGTTATAGTGCAGTGCTTATCATACCAAGGTCGCAGGTTCGATTCCCACATGGGCCAGTGGGAAACAACGGCTTGAGATCAGAGCTGAGGCACCAGTTGACTGCCTGTTTGCTCAATTGGTTAGAGTGCAGTGCTCATAACACCCAGGTTGCTGGTTTGATTCCCACTTGGGCCAGTGAAGTGTGCCCTGCACAACTAGATTGAAAACAACGACTTGACATGGAGCCTATGGGTCCTAGAAAAACACTGTTTTCCCTAATATTCCCCAATAAAAAATATTAAAATAAAAACTCACCACTGACAGTTTCAAACAAACTTGACATCTATAATGTAAATATACTTTCAAATATAGGGAGAAAATAAAAGAGGAAAATAGCTGTCAGAAAGTCCTTGTCCTTTGTTCTGGAAAAGGAGGAAGCAGCCAACTAGACTTTAAGCCAAATCTACTGGTTTAGAATAATACACAAAGTAAAGCATTTTGTTTGGCTGATATCCTCTGATAAGCTGTGGTCATGCCGGATTTCAGACTCAGAACCTCCAGATCTATTATTGAATAAATTTCTGTGTTTTAAGCCACCGAGTATGTGGTAATTTGGTACAGCAGACTCAGGAAACTAACAGAGTAATGTTATGGTTCAATGTACTTTGTGAAGTTACCTAATAGCTAAAGTAAAGAGTAACACAATTTCATACATTGAGTATTAACTGAGGGCCTTTATAAGCCAAGTTTATCCTTTAAATCTATTAATACATGGATTTTGTGTGTGATTTTGCTCACGGAGGAATTCTCAATTGCATCTCCTGCTTTTAAAGACCTTAGAATGGTATCCTGAAAAATAACTTGTGACGTTTCATACTGGTTTTTTTTCTTCATTTTTTGTTCTACTAATGGTTTAATATAAATCTTAATAATAGTAATCATAGTGATAATAATAGTTAGCTTACTGAACATCAAACCACAAGTCAAGTATTGTGTAATTTATCTATTTATGTGATCACTTATGGTCATGATAACAGCCCTATGAGGTAGGAACTATTATTATCCTCATTTTACTGGGATAAAGAAGCTCAGTCACTTTCCTGAAGCCATAAATCTAATAACCTTGGTTTTCTAATTTCAGAGTCTGTGCCACATTTAACCACTAAGACAAATAACCTGTTTTGACATTAAATGTCAAAAATAACTCTCACACTTGTGTGGACAAAAACAGAATATATATAAGACAAGATGTTAAAATTGAAGTTGGAAATAGGCACCAAGTTACAACAGATGTGACTTACTAGTGTGAGTTACAAATCACTAAGGAAATGGGTAAGCATCTGTTCCTCACTCTTGAACTCTGCTGACTTGTAGATGATAAATGGTTTACAAAAGCACAGAGGTAGGATTCTGTGTACATACTTTTTTTTGGGAAAGAGCTGTCTGTCACTTTGGGGAAGAAGAATTGGGAGTTGTCACCCACATCTCCAGCTAAGTGAAGGGGTTTTCTATGGGATCCCTCGAAGTCTAAGGAATGTGCTCTTTGTAGTTGGCAGACATGAAGGAATGAAGTTCACCTCACACCTGACAGAGGCAAAGAAGCTGCTACAGCAGGATAGATGAGACTGTGTTCCACAACTTTGGGGGAAAGGATGTGTGAGCGTTTTTCTATGCAGTGGGTATCTATAAGACCCATTTGCCCCAAAAGGTCCCATTTTATGTTTGTTATTCCACTGTAATTATTAATAATGTTCCCTTTCACTCACAGAAGTGTCTCAGTTTACATGACAAATGATATGGTCATCCTAATGTTGGAACACACAGAAAATAGAGCCAATATGGGATTGAGTTGGGTTCTGTCCAATGGCCATCTATAGAGGAGAGGAATCTGGGCAGCAAGAACCTGGAGGTGAAGCCTAGATTTTTAGGAGAGGAGGACAGAGATGCCAATGTTCTTCGCACGATAAGGAAACTGCAGGAGTGGGAGGGAGGGGGAGACAGAGTGAGAGAGAAAGAGAGATAAAAGAAGAGAACACATGTTTAAAAAGCAATTAGGCTAAGAAAGCTCTTTATAATGCTTTTTTCTTCCCCTTTCCTGTTCTGACTCTGGAACAGTAAGAATGGGCTGGGAAGCTGTGGACAGGAAAAGACAAGGCCACGAAACATAATCATTCTGCCATGCCTGACTTTTTTGGCTGTAATCTTCCTGTCTGGAACAGGTCTAAGTTGGGGGAGGGGACACAATTTCAAGCTAAATCAAGTTCAGAGTCTTGACTGTTACCTTGGACTATAGGTTCTAATTGCTGAATTAACACTTAAGAATTTTAAGGCCATAGGGGGCTCTTTTAATTAGATGTGAGTAGAGCAAAGACCACCCCTAAGCTAAGTAAACCATAAAGAATGGCATTTGAGTGTGTCCCAAATGATGCTTGTACAAAATCTTAATTACGTATACATTTAAAATTTTTTTACTGCTGATTTTATTTTTCTTGCTGTATAATTGACATACAATATCCTATTAGTTTCAGGTGTACATCATGGTGATTCAATTTTTGTATACATTATGAAATGATCCCCATGAAAAGTCTAGTTACCACCTGTCACCATATAAAATTAATACAATATTATTCACGATATTCCCTATGCTGTACATTACATACCCATGATTTCTTCAGTTTATAACTGGGAGTTTATACCTCTTAATCCCTTTCATATACTTTACCCCACAACCCTTCCCCTCTCTGGAAACCACCAGTTTTTTTTCGTGTATCTATGAGTCTATTTGTGTTGTGCTTGTTTGTTTTGTTTTTCAGATTCCAGATATAAGTGAAATCATATGGCATTTGTTTTTCTCTGTCTGACTTATCTCACTTAGCATAATAACATTTAGGTCCATCCATGTTGTTGCAAATGGCAGGATTTCCCTGTTTTTTATTTTTATTTTATTTTACTTTATTGGGGAAGGGGAACAGGACTTTTATTGGGGAACAGTGTGTGCTTCCAGGACTTTTTTCCAAGTCAAGTTGCTGTCCTTTTAATCTTAGTTGTGGAGGGCGCAGCTCAGCTCCAGGTCCAGTTGCCGTTGCTAGTTGCTGGCGGCACAGCCCACCATCCCTTAAGGGAGTTGAACCGGCAACCTTGTGATTGAGAGCCCACTGGCCCATGTGGAAATCGAACCAGCAGCCTTCGGAGTTAGGAGCACGGAGCTCTAACCGCCTGAGCCACCGGGCCGGCCCATGGATTTCCCTCTTTTTATGGCCGAGTAATACTCCATTACACACACACACACCACATCTTCTTTATCAGTTCATCTATTGATGAAAACTTAGGTCATTCCCATATCTTGGCTATTGTAAATAATGCAGCAATGAACACAGGGGTGCATATATCTATTCAAATTAGTGTTTTCATTTCCTTCGGATAAATATCCAGAAGTGTTTTCCATAGTGGCTGTATCATTTTACATTACCACTAACAGTGTACGAGGGTGCTCCACCTCAACCTCATTTTTTTTTCCACCTCTACCTCATTACTTTGAAGTAAATCTGGGACCCATTATCGATTTCATTTGTAAATTTTCAGCATATATCTCTAAATGATAAACATTTAAAACATAACAACACAGACATTGCACCTAAAAATTAAAAAAAAGACAATTCTTAATATCATCGAATATCCTCTGTCTTCAAATTTTTTGCCTAATAGATAGTAGATATTCCTAAAGGTGTGAGGTGATAGCTCATTGTGGTTTTGATTTGCATTTTCCTGATGATTAGTGATGCTGGTGTGCCAAAGAATAAAACTGGACCACTATCTTACACCACATACAAAAATAAATTCCAAATGAATTAAATACTTGAATGTAGGACCCGAAATGACACAATTCCTAGAAGAAACATAGGCAGTAAGATCTCTGACATAGGTCTTACCAATATTTTGTTTGGACCAGTCTCCTCATGTAAGGGTAACAAAAGCAAACATAAACAAATGCGAGGGCATCAAACTAAAAACCTTTTACACAGTGAAGGAAACCATCAACAAAATGAAAAGGCAATCCACTGAATGGGAGAAGATATTTGTAAATCATACATCAGGTAAGGGGTTAATATCCAAAGTATATGAAGAATTTAAACAACTTAATATAAAAAAAACCCAAAACAAAGAACCCAATTGAAAATCAATTGAAAATGGGCAGAGGACTTGAATAGACATTTTTCCAAAGAAGACACACAAATGGGCAACAGGTACATGAGAAGATTCTCAGCATCACTATACATACATTTTTAAAAACAGCATCAAGATATAATTCATATAATAGATTCATCCATTTCAAGCATACAAGTCAATGGTTTTTGTATAATTATTGGGTTGTGCAACCATTACCACAAAGTAATTTTTAAAACATTACGTCCCCCTAAATAAAACCCCCTACCCATTAGCAGGCACTCTCCTATCTCCCTTCCCACGTTTTAGTAAAGAGTCATTTATTCAAAAAAGTAACTAACAAGTAGTATTACCTGACTAAAAATAACTTTAATTTATAAATTAGTAAGAAAAAGATAGCCTTATAAGAGAAAACTGCCCAAGGTCAAGAGTTAATGAATTAAACAAACTGAAAAGAATTAAGGGAAAATACTAGAAGTTAAAGGATATATTAAGGATATACAGTATAAATAAGTAGAGTGTAACTGTGATATTAATTTAAGAATAGGACAGTGATTTGATATCTGTCATTGACAGTAAACAATATAAATCAATTTTTATTTGCCCTTTCATTTCAGAAACTACAATAGAAGAGAAACCTTGAGAAGATGGCATATATAGCAGTCATTCTCAACTCTGACTACACATTAAAATCACCAAAGAAGTTTATAAAAATACAACATCCCAGTACATGGGGTAATTAAATCTGAGAACCAGAGATTCTAATTTGGAGCCAGCATTCAACCACTGCTATATAGTGTAATAATTCTCATGAGGACCATAGCTATTGAAAACACTAGGGAGGAAAGTGCGAAAGACATCATATTTAGATTATATACATTACCTTCCTCTTTTTCTAGAGAAATATTATGAAAAATAATAGGAGGGTATTTCTCACATGGAAACATGGAAGCAGAAATATATTGAAAACCATTGCTATACAGGAAATACCATAAATTCTCAAGTCCTCTGAAGCTGGTACAGATTCCAGCCCCAATATGATAATGGGAAGTCATGTAAATTCTACCATTTCCCTAAAAATAAGACGTAGCCAGACAATCAGCTCTAATGCATCTTTTGGAGCAAAAATTAATATAAGACCCAGTATTATATTATATTATATTATATTATATTATATTATATTATACCCAGTCTAATAGTAAAATAAGACCCGGTATTATATTATATTATATTATATTATATTATATTATATTATATTATATTATATTATATTATATTATATTATATTATATATTATTATATTATATTACATTATATTATACCTGGTCTTATAGTAAAATAAGACCGGGTCTTATATTAATTTTTGCTCCAAAAGATGCATTAGAGCTGATTGTCCGGCTAGGTCTTATTTTCGGGGAAACACAGTATGAGTCTTAACTTTTCAACCAGACAATGGAAGGTCACTGTGAGAATAAGAAAAACTGTAATTTTACTGCTGCCAAGGTATAAGTCAGTGTTGGTAGTTGAACATAAATTAAATAATTATCTCTTTTAAGGCAGTTCGTGTAACGAGACAGTGAAGTCTATGACCCATTAGAAAAATGGATTCTCAATATTACTTAATTTTTTCGAGTATTATTAAAAGTACATTTACAAGGTAAAGAGAGCTGTAAGTAGTAGAAAAATGCACCAATGTACAAGACACATTATGTAATTTTCTGTACTGAAAGTGAAGTGGCTGCAAAGTACTTTGCTTCTATTTGCTGTAAGCTCAAACTCAACAAGAAACTTTCCCTTTGGAAAAAATTGACAGAATCCTTGGAAAGGAATACAAATGAACTGGAGATAGAGAGTATCTAACATACGTTCTTTCCCCATAAAAAAATGACATAGGAACATATAAATTTGCATCCAATTTCAGGACATTTTGGGTAACCTTTGAATTCCTTGGGTCCTTGAATACAAGTTCAAGGTATTAACCTCAACATAGTTTAAGACCCTCATATTTAAGGTATTAAAAATAAATGCACTTATGTTTTGTGTCAACATGACTCTGTACTCAACATCAAAACAAACAAAAATAAACCCCACATCTATTCCTTTCTTCTGCATGCTCGCCCTTTGCTACACTCATCTCCTGATGTCCCCAATCCTGGAGCCATATACACACATTTAGTTCTCTTCGTTGGAACTTCTTGGTGGAGGGGTACATTTCAGAAACCACTTGTTGACTAGTAACTAGAAAAATGCTTTAGGGAATTAATATTAAGTTCATGGGAAATTTAAAATGTCATGAACTTTGTGAGACCCATTAAAATCAGTAATGAAATTAAGAATGTTTTTATTCACCTGTTTCTTCATCAGGAGCAAAAAAATGAGATAATATCAAAATGATATTTATACCAACTTCATAATGCGATGAAGGGGAATACCCACTGAGTTTTGTGCTGACGTCCTTGCTTTGCTGTTGTTAGATTCTTTACTCATTATCAATAAGAAGCACACTTACTGAAAAAATGAAAAGAGGCAACACTTACAAAACCAGTATTTAAAATTATATATACGGAAAAGTGCAACAAAGTATTTTAGCATCACTTTGAAGTTCATACTTGTTCATTTTCATTTGCCTTAAAAGATGCCAACAATTCTAAGAAGGGATTAATGTAAAAACAAGTCAGTTATCAAAATAAGTGTTGCTCTATGCTGGTGAATATTTCCCTGAAAATATTTCTAACAGTGGGAAAAACCTTGATCATGTTTTAGTGGCTCTTTCAAAGTTTTATCTTTGCATATTTTGTCACCAAATTTAGAAAAAGTGAGCAGCATAACATTATCACTTATGGTATCACAGTTATGCCTGTCATATTATGATTAGCCCTGATTGAAATGACATTTCCAACATGTACCAAATTTGTGAAAATGGTAATTACTTTCTGCATTTACATAAGGTTATTCTTTTAGCCTGCCAATTGATTATACAAGTTTCAAAGGCGTCTTTCTGTGAAATAAAACAAACACTGAACTCTATGCATGCTTAGATCATTATTGTTATTTGGTACTAATCCCCTTTTACTTCATGCCCACCAGTAATTATTAGAGACAGGAACGTTTATACTAATAGAAACAAAGGGAAAATACCCTGTCAAATTCATGCGGATCAGTTTTGTATTAAAATGTTTTGCTTCTTTCCAAATAATGCATAACACGCAGGACCCTTGGCTCTTGAGTTCTATATTGTGGTGTGGTTTCCCATATCAGCAAGATGTCTATATGGTTCCAATTAGTTAAGTAATCTCTTTCTGCTATTATTTAGCTACAAAGAAAACCATTCCAGGGATATCATAGCCCACACTTTCAAAAGGAAGCCAAAATTTCTCGTGGTGGTTATATGTTGTTTCTATAAAAATTATGAATGAAAGTTCAGAGTTATTGAATGCTTTTCTACAAATCCAGCACAGTGCTAGGCTAACAAGGCTTAGTTTGAATATAAGTTCTGTCTCAATTAGCTATTTGCTAGTTGCTAGGTCACTTATCCTGATGGAGCCTCATTTTCTCATAATTTAAATGGATATAATATTAATATTACTTAGTTCCTGAGCCTGTCTCAAATAAGATGCATACCAAAGGGTTTCGATGAGTACTGTATATATTACTGTTACCTCACAGGATTATTGGGGGACTGAAAAAGAGAAAGTACATGAGAAATACATTGAAAAAATCTTGAAAATATCATGCAAATGGAAGGTGGTATCAGTATTATTGAATCAAGTCACATGTGCACACACCCAGGCACAGAAATGTGAATGCTGTTAAGGTTGAAAGATTTCTCTAATTTCCCAGAGGACATATCGTATTTAATGTGCAATCATGTCCTCTTTTACTTAAATATTCACTACTGATCCCTCAGGGAATAAAACAAATCAACGGATACATAGCATGGAATCAGAAGTACACATTTTGATAACTTTCATGAAGCTCCATAAGGTTTTTCTTTCTGATTGAAATTGCTGTGAAAGCTACAACAGTTTTTATCCTTCTGTGGTGCGTCAGTAGATGGTGTCCTGAACAAGCAATTATATATAGAAATATTTTACAGCAAATGAATGCCTATGAAAACTATTCTTTCAAATAAAATAAAATAATATGAAAATGACAGTTTTCATGAACTAAGTACCTCTGATGAACATTTTAAAAGCCAAAAGTGGTTAATTTTCTAGATGAATTACTAGAACACATCAATCCCCTGATCTTTGAGGAATAAAAAATACAAACTTGCTTTCATTGTCATGTTAACACTGCCATCCTTGACAGTCATATTACATATTTTCTTCCATGTTCCTTGACACCAATAAAAAGCTGGCAGCCATGTTATCCTTCTCCTAAACTTGGAAGTCAGGGTTTCAGCAATTTTGACACACAATCCCAAAATATTTAGGGAAGACTGGAGAACTTCTAGAATTATGATTTAGTCCCGTAGAAAACAGTCATTGATCCTGCCTAGCTATTATTCTCACTTCATAATTCAGTATCTCTAATTAAAATACATATGTCCGTCTGCCTTTAATTTCAGTTTTCACATGTGCCCCAGGAACTTTGCAAATGGGGCAGGAGGGAAGTTTTGCCAACCTTGAGGTCACCTAGGAAACTGACCACAATTGACTTTCTGCATGATCATCAGAGATAGTTCGTGAATACTACCATTTCTGTGGCTCTGGGATGTTCATTAGAGCACATTCCTCAATTCAAAAATAACATAAGATCTACTCTAGTAAAAAAAAAGCGAACAGTTAGAAGAGTAGAGGAAAACATATTTTGGAATGAGAAGGCAGTCAGACAATGAATGGCCTGAGGGCACGGGAGTTTTCCACTGAGGAGGACAGAAAGCAGGTTGGTAAAAATTTGCAGAAAGAGAAGTGAGGGACCACACAGTTGTGCCTGGGGCTGCAGAAAAGTAATTCTTAGAGAACTAGTCATGATTTATTTGGAAGCCCCTTACACTCAACCTTTTCTAATTTGTTATCTTGATTTCCAAGCCCAGACCTGCTATTCCTCCCCTATAACTCCCCTTGAATTTTTCTTTGACTGAGCTCATGCTCTCTCCTCTTTGTTCCAACACCTTAGTTTACCCCAACATTTACTTCTTTTTTTTGAGTCTGCCTCATTTCTTATCCATTTCCTAGGCCTTAACTTGTGATTCCAATATCGCTGGGAAGATCTGAAGAGTCTCTTTCCTTTTCTTCTTTGAAAGAAAGCTCCAGATAAGCAGAATGCCTAAAAAATCACTCTGTCCCAACTCATCCTCTCACCGCTGATGGAATTACCTCCTAAAATGGGTTATCATGGGACGGCTCCACAAGCAAACCTCTCTTGACTCCGTGTTTCTAGAATGATTCAAGTGGACCGTAAGGCTATTGCTTTAATGTCCAAAATACTGGTCTTGGGTTATTACTCGCTACTGCAGACAGCCTTCTGACTATAAATTAGAATCACTAGGGGAGCTTAAAGCAAACAAGTAAAACACAAAAACATTTAAAATGCAAATTCCCAGCCTCCATCCAGATCAATGAAATCAGAATCTCTGGGAGGTTTGAGTAGGACCTAACAATTATAAAAGTATTCCATGTAACTCTAGTGTACAAAAATATTTGTTAACTTCTAGACCATGTAAGATAGCACAGTTCCTTACCTTGACATGAAAAACCCTTGGCCCTCTGGTTGGAATCAACTTATGTTTCTTGAAAACCAGATATATATACATATTACTGTTATTCGGACTCATCTCCAACTCCTCCATCTGGACCTTAATCTAGAAACAGTCTTTCTCCTCCTATCTGGAACCCAGCATTAAAATTAACAGCTCCTAGCTTTTGTACATATACATACTTTCCCCTTAGCTTAGAGCAACTTATGACCCTTGACTATCTCACAGATCAAACGTCAACATCCACAGGACAGGTTCTTCACACTTTTTCTTAATCTCCTGGGTTGCCTTCACATGTCATTCCTAATTTTCAGAGAGAACTCTCCATGTCACAGGGTAACATGTCAATTAGTGTACAAGTTACCTGAGTATGTGGCCATTTCATCTCTGCACCCCTAATGCACAGCAAAGCACATATCATATACCCTGTTTCCCCGAAAATAAGACCTAGCTAGATAATCAGCTCTAATGTGTCTTTTGGAGTAAAAATTAATATAAGACCCAGCATTATATTATATTATATTATATTATTTTACATTACATTACATTACATTACATTACATTACATTATATTATATTATATTATATTATATTATATTATATTATATTATATTATAAGACTGGGTCTTATGTTATAGTGAAGTAAGACCAGGTCTTATATTAATTTTTGCTCCAAAAGACGCATTAAAGCTGATTGTCCATCCGGCTATGTCTTATTTTGGGGTAACGCAGTTGTATGTCAGTGGATGTTTTAGAATGAGTACATGAAAGAATGAATGGCTACATTAAGAATATTTAAGAAAGAAGATATTTTGCAGTCATTGTACTTTTATTAAGTAACAGGCATCCCACTAAGGACTTCATACATATTATTTCACTGAGTTCTCAAACCACCAAAAGAAAAAGGTTCCACTGGTATCCCCATTTTACAACTGAGGAAACTCAAAGAGGTTGCCACCCAGATAGTTCAATTTTCAAAGTCCCTACATCAGTATGACTTTACTCTTTTTTCCAAAGAATCTTTTCTCAGGATACAATACTGTAAACTAGTATATATCCTCATTTATGGCTTCAGGAAATTCCTGGGGGAAAAAATTATCTGAACTATATAGGGATCAACCAGCTCTGCCTTAAGACAATAAATTGTTGATCTGGGGAGGAAGCCCCCTTTTTTGGACAATGGATTGTTCACCTGGATGAATCAAATCACTTACCAACAGCTCTTTACTCATCAAGACTTACCTGAAAATCCTGGACTCACTGGGTCCAGCAATCCTTGTCTATTATATGTTGGATTTTGCTCAATTTCAGTCTGATCTCTGCATTCAAAGACCTGCTTTAATCTACTTGAAACCAGTCCACCCACCCCCACCCTCAAAGCCTATACACATCTGCTGCCCTCAACCTCTGTCCTCTGAGAATCTAAGACCCTTTCAAGATGTCGGTTTTCTTTCCTGCACTAAGTAATCAAGTCAGCTTTGCTTGATCAGTGTGTTAATACTGGTGGTCATTTTGGGAAGTTGATACTAATTAATGGCACTCACTTCCAGAGTCAAGAATGAATCCATTGCTAGATCTGGGTTTGTGATAAAGACCCTACACTGTCCCTGTTAATAAAATGAAATTAGTTTGTAAAATACCAATCAGTCTGTTTCCTGGCACAGTTTTTAGGATAAAAGAGAGTCTACAAGATTGTTTAAATATACAGTGATATGTGAAAAAGGGAAGCTGTTGGTATGGATGGATAAACTTCATCTTTTGAAGCAAGAAATTATGTAGGCTGAGGGCAGGGTTGGAGGAGTAGATTAGCGCTCTCAATAATGATGATTCCTTAGTAAAATTTCTAGGATTTGTTTTTACTTTTGTACATTTGCTGCGCTTTGTGTTGCTTTCCTAATCTTATGCGTGCTACCTTTTCAGGCTTCTGGACATAAAACCATTTCCTAACACAATTGTTCACACTGATTGGGTATTTTCTATGTGCTAGACACTGTTCTTATGTAAACTGGACTAGATCTTACAGGGAAGTTTAAACAACTCTAATGGCTGTGAAATTTATCTTGAAAGAAATTGAGAGGACTTTTGCAGAGTTTAATCTGGGGAGGGGCATAATGAGATTTACATTTTAGAGTATACTTTTCTGAGAATGAGTTAGGAAAGAAAAGAGGACAGAGGGCAATCAGTCAGGAGTTTGTTCAAATTGGGAAAGGACAGAGGGTGTGAGTGTGTGAATGTGTGTGTGTGCGTGCACGCACGGGCCGCACGCACGTGCATATGCATTTGTGTTTTACTGAAGACTAAAAGATGGAAGTCCTATGCCTGCCCTCAGGTTAACATTTTTAGGGTTATTTTGAGAACACTGTAGATTATATTGAAAAAGTTAAAACTCACATGATTAATATTTGTATTATGGTTTTCAATTTCCTGAATGTGATTAGCAGTGATACTTTTAGAGCAAGAATAACCCTGTTTCTTTGGTGTGTGTTGGAGTGTGAAAGGGTTTGGACAGGGAGAGTCATTGGGGGTGGCAGAAAGTAATCAGAAAATGTTTAGTGTATGTTATTCTCAAATGAACCTTTAAAAACTGGACCAATCCCTTTGATTCACGGGTATAAGAAAGCAACCCACAAGGATCTGAGCATAGATGGTGATACAAGATCTTATTTTAAATAAGACAGGTTAAGGGACAAACCCCTGGGAAGGAGTAAGGGAAATAAAAATTAAAAAGGGCCCTCATTTTAACAAGTCAGGGTTCTACTTGTCCTCCAGTCTCCCTCTGGAAAATTTTCCCATGATAAATCTTGACTGTTTGTCCACCTCTATATTCCCATAACCCTCTGTGTTTCTTGGAACTTCTCAGACTACATGTAGTTAATTCTTTACTAATCTGCTTTTCCCGTTAGAAAGAGCTTAATGAATGAATGAGACTGTATCTCAACAGTGCCCAGTACATAGCTCAATAGATGTTACTAGTTGAGTGACTGCATAAATGAACAAGCAAATAAAATAGGAAATACAGTAGTACCTCCGTGTTCGAACGTCTCCGTTGACGAGCATTTCGGTTTACGAACGCTGTAAATTTTATGGATCTATGGTATCGTTAGATAGTAAAATTCATGCTAAATTTGCAGATTTCGGGGTTGATTTTAAAGGTCTGCAATGGATTAATCCATTTTGCATTACCTTCTATGGGGAAAACGAGCCTCGGTTTTCGAACGTTTCAGAACTCGAACGGTCTTCTGGAACGGATTATGTTGGAAAACCGAGGTACCACTGTAACATGTAAATGGTCCTAAACATCCATTACAATTTATTTTTGATTTAAAAAAAAGTCTGCCTTAATGTTTTACTCAGATGTAAAAGAGGAATTCCTGGCCTAACTAAATTTGGGAACTACTAGGTTAAGCAAAGCTTTGCTTTTTTTAAACAAAACTTTTAAACATTTCTGTTTATTCTTGAAGAACACATCAAAGAAGATTGTGTTGTGCAGCATGGTAATTGGCAGCAACATATGGCCATTTAAATTAGTTTATATAAAACAAAATAAAAATTCAATTTTACTAGCTACATCTCAATTGTTTAATAGCCACATGTGGCTATTGGCTACTGTATTGGACAGCACAGATATAGAATATATCCTTCATTCCACAAAGTACTAATTGCATTGACCCAGAAACACTATTATTCCTGAAAACAATCTTTGGAAAGCCCTGTGCTGGAGATGTCCTCATTAAGGGAATTTTTAGATTATGAACTAATGCAACTTTGCCATATTCTTTAATGCTTCATTCATATTGATTAGATTTAGACTAGATAAAGCAGGTAGTTGCTTTTGAAATTTAATATTCATTTATCGAGTGCCTATTATGTATAAAACATCTTTTATACTATTTTTATAATTATGAGATAAAAGTAGTCAAAGCAAAAATATGCAACATCATCTATGAGCTAGTTTTAAAACTATAATATGAGGTGTGATCACAAAATACAGTGAATGTTTAAATCAAAAACATTATTAAAGTAAAAGATACATTGCCATTAATCTCCCTCAAAATACTCCCCCTCACTTCAAACACACTTATCCCATGGTTCTTTCCACTTTCTGAAGCAGTTCTGGAAGTCCTCTTTTGTGAGTGTATTTAGTTGAGCTGTCATGGCTGCCTCAGTATCCTGAATCATTTTGACTTTGGGGAAGAGCCAGAAGTCACACGGTGCCAGATCTGGTGAATAAGGTGGATGGGGACACACTATAATGTTTTTATTTGACAGAAATTGCCATATACCAGAAGTGATGCGTGACACGGAGCATTGTCATAATGGAGGATGAAGTAAAGACACTCATGAAAGAGGACTTCCAGAACTGCTTCGGAAAGTGGCAAGAACGATGAGATAAGTGTGTTACAAGTGAGGGGGAGTATTTTGAGGGGGATTAATGGCAATGTGTCATTTACTGTAATATTTTTTTTTAACTTAAACATTCATTGTATTTTTCAATCACACCTCTTTTGCTGTTTTGATCTCTACTTTTGGCAATTTCTAATTGTAAAGAGTCCCTCTAGAAGGCAATTTGCCATACTCCATTTTATTCCAATCATTTGGAAAGTCTTAGAAAGTTCATGGGGAAAAGTAGTAATTTAGGGAATGGAAATTACATTTTTCAGTTCATTTTCTCAGACAATGAAAAACTAAATTTAGAGTAACATCAAATAAAAAACTTTTACAAATTTAAATAAATAGGAATACCTGGAAAGATTTAAGTATATCAAGATAAATATTTGTCCTAGCAATATAGCAATAAATGCTGCAAGCTTCATTTGTCTGAGTCAGAATTCAAGTTAACTTTTGAATAGACAAAGAAAATTTTATGAAGAGGATTAGAAGATACTTAGGAGGCAGCAATAAATTGTTTATTCTCTGATTTTTCTGAGCTCTCTCATTATTTTGTTATCACATATATTTTTTATGATTTGAAATGTTTTTTTGTGGTGTGATTTCTCAACTGAGCGCCTCTTGGGACAATGACATAAAATATTTAATATCACCATGCTTCTTATTCATTGTTCTCTATTATGTTAATGTTCACATTCCAAAGACAATTATTTCCATTTATTCCTTTCCTTACTTCATTAGCCTTCCCCATGCTGTCTCATTAGTCAGATTCCAGAAATGATTATTTTGCCCTTTCTAAATCTGTGTTTTAATGTATCTTTTTGTTATTGTTTTGCTTTGTTTTGTTTTCTGGTTTTAGTGTTTTTGATTTCTGCTTGGTCTATCAAGTAGGACAGGATAAAAACTGTCACAGTAATGATCAAAAATGTAAAAAACATTAACCTCATACAAATATGCAGTGAACACATCTCAGAGGTTTAGAGAGAATGAGAAGGATGACAAAGTTGGTTCTAAAAGAATACGAGAGAATGGTACACACTGGCATAATCAGTGAATTGACCAAGATGGCCTTACATTCTCCTGAGCATGACTAAACTTTAGACAGGTTTCTTCCTGATTATAGTCTCCCACTCCTCTCCCTTCCTTTTCCTCTAAACTTCCTTATAGCACTTACTTTAGAAAATTTGCAATTGTAAATTCTTGCTTGTTTCTTTGAGATGTAAATACCGTTTCCCCAAAAATAAAACCTAGCTGGACAATCAACTCCAATGCGTCTTTTGGAGCAAAAATTAATATAAGACCTGGTGTTATATTACATTACATTACATTACATTACATTATTTTATATTGTATTGTATTATGGACCCAGTCTTATAGTAAAATAAGTCTTATAGTAAAATAAGACTGGGTCTTATATTAATTTTTGCTCCAAAAGATGCATTAGAGCTGATTGTCCAGCTAGGTCTTATTTTCGGGGAAACACAGTATTCTGCAACTCAGGAATGTCTTTCTCAAGCACCTGGGAGCCACCCTTTGAAATTTTAATGAAGAAGGATAGCACCCCTGGTCTCCCAGTCTCTGTGGCAGGGTAGGAGTCTAACTTCGATAAGCACCAATTAGCAAACACAGATGAAGTAACCCACTGACCAATCTTCCACTTAATGTCTTCCAGTACTTGTCCACCATCTCACTTGGCTGACTAAAAACTCCCATTCGGCCCATTGGTAGCCGTCTGGATTAAGAAACTGTGGTACATTTATACAATGGAGTATTACTCAGCTATAAAAAGAATGAACTCTTACCATTTGAAATGATATGGATGGACCTAGAGAACATTATGCTAAGTGAAATAAGTCAGACGGAGAAATACAAATACCATATGGTCTCATTTATATGTGGAATCTAAAGAATAGAATAAATGAGCAAACTAAACAGAAATAGACTCAGATATAGAAAAAAAACTGAGGGTTGCTGGATGGGAGGGGAGTAGAGATGAGGGAGAAGGGAAGGGGATTAGAAAGCACAAATTGGTAACCATAATATTGCCACGGGGATACGAAAGACAGTATGGGGAATATAATCAATAATGTTGTAAAGATTTTGTAGGGTATCTGATTGACACTTGTCTTATTAGGGAGACCACTTCACAGACAGTGTAGATGCCTAACCACTGCAGTGTACACCTAAAGCTGAAGCTGAATAATAATGAATGTCAACTATAACATATATATATATATATATATATATATATATATATATATATATATATATATAAAATATATATATATTCACAGGATATGGAGCACAGCATAGAGAACAGAGTCAATGGAATTTTAAGAGCTATATACGATGTCAGAGGGATAGTAGATTGGGGGAGGGGTTATCACTTTGTAAGGGCATAAATGTCTAACTATTACATTGTTTTGTACACCTGAATCTAATTTAAAAAATAAATAACAACAAAACAAAAGCAGAAAGCAAAAAATAGGAACGCTGTTTTGACTTGGGATGAAAAAAACCCAAAACTTCCATGCATTTTATTTCAACTGAGTTGAGTTCAACCTCTTGGCCCTTATTGCATTAGTCTTAAATGAAGTCTTGCTCTTTTTAGCATGTGGCCAGTGCAATATCTCTTTGACAAAAGAAAAAGTGCCGGAATAAGATTGCAAAGTTGGAGACAGAAATGGCTAATGTGCTATAGGGCAATAAAACTGCAACCTTTGGGGTTTTCTTTTCTTCTGGAGAGAATTAATTTGCATCCCTCTCAGACAAAAATAATTTACAACTTATCAGTTTGCTACAAGTTAACATCTCACTTGACAGAGTCTGAGATAATAACTCTGGTCATGGGTTTTGAAGTCACTTAATTAACACTCTTAAGGTTTCAGAAACGCCTTGTCAAATACTGGTCAAACAGTTTCGGTGAATTTTATTTTTTTAATTATTTTTTCCCCCTAAAGTTGGGAAAATCATGGCTTTATTGCCTCTGGAAGTTTCCTAATACCATGTATTTAATCATTTAGTTACTTGTCTGTTCTCATCAATTTCTCAATTTCATCAATTCTAAGATGCAGTTTGCTCACATTTTATCATATTTGAAACTGGAATGTCTTTTACCATTGCTGTGATAAGAAAGCACTGTATCATAGCTTATTGGTACAGATATTGATTGTGTCTCTTACAATATTTGGCATCTTACATTCAGTTGAAATGAGATAAGTGCCTGCAGAGAATTTATAAAGGTTGCTATCAACGGAAAAATGGACAAATGGTGACAAAGCTTTCCACTTATCAAAATAAACTTTTGCAATTGTGTGGATAGTTACTTCAAGTCCACACAATGATTCAAATTTCAAACTAACACATTTCCCTTTCATACTATGTATAGTTCCAAATCACACTTTGGGTAGTTTTCTGTATTTTTTTTCTCTGCTGCTATGGCTTTTCATATCTCCTATTTTGTTTCCTTCAGTGCCTTATTTCATCAAAATGTATTTAAATTCATTAAGCTGTTTGTACATGTCATGATTATTTTAGCAGTGATGATAAATAAAATATTGAAAACATCCAAAGGAAATTAATCCGTGCCTTCCCAGAGTTCAGAAAAAAATAATTAAAGAAAAAAAATTGAAATAAGCTGCTTGACCAGTATTTGACAAGATGTCGCTGAAATATTCACATAGTTAATTGACTTACTTCAAGAGAACAATAGAAAAACACATGCAAAGGGTCGTTATGGCAGACTACAGTCAGAAGAGTTAACAGAATACAGAGGGTAGAACAGAGGTTGCAGATAATATGAATAGCATAGATTCCAACCCAACAGCATGAAACAAGGAAGCTTTAAGAAACTTAAAGCAGTTCTGAGTGGCTGCTGTGAAAGGTGAGGAGGGGAAAGTGGCTTGAGGGGATGCTAGAATAGTAGCTACAGGAAAGATAATAGTCTCTGTGCTTTAACAGTTTACATTTTATCCTGAAAAGTTGTGGAATCATTGACAGATTTTTAAACAGGGAGTGACCAGTTCAGATTTATATTTTATCAAGTTCACTTTATAAGCACTGGGAAATAAAAATGTCTGAGAGCTGGATTCGAAGCAATTAAACATGTGGGAATTAATGAGAGATTCGACTAAGGAGTAGTAATGGACATTGGGACCTGAAGTTCTGGTTCACCATCAACCTGGTCTGAAAAGCATACGGATCCTGAGGCCTCTGGGTCTACCATCACCTCAAACCAAGGAAGTCATATCCTCATAGAGATAGTGAGACTGAATTCATCATGTCTGCCATCCCTAGTTTCCTGAACTGATGCCAAAATTGTAACCATCCTTCCCGCAAAACACACACATCTTTACTGCATTAGCATCTCCATAATGCTTTGTCATTCATTCATTCATTCATTCACATCCAGTACTCACACATATTGCATGTATTAAACTCTTTCACTATCCTATGGCGTAACATTTCCATGATCACATAACTGCCCTAAATCCTCAGCACACCCTTCTCTTCATGGCACTAACCCAATAAAACCCAGCTCTCCTCTGAGATCATCGCTTCCCCTGAAGCTATTTCAAGTGGTGCCTATTTATTCCCTCACAATCTGCACTTTAGAGATGAAGCTGACATTGGTGTTCCTGCTTCCTATCATGACTCCTAAATGACAACTCATCCACTACCTTCCCACAAATTCTGCTCTTTTGAAATGTATGCCAGTAAGTTCAATGATTTTG
Organism: Rhinolophus sinicus; assembly: GCF_036562045.2. Taxonomy (NCBI): domain Eukaryota; kingdom Metazoa; phylum Chordata; class Mammalia; order Chiroptera; family Rhinolophidae; genus Rhinolophus; species Rhinolophus sinicus. Next base: position 23,095,449 of record NC_133768.1, on the reverse strand, counting down.
TTGCCCTCTCTGCTTTCATTTTCCAGCCTTGTTCAAGGAAGGCTTTGGCACCTGGTTTAAAGATTTCCTCTTCACACCAAGCTCTGCCAACAACCTTGGTGTCTTTAACATATATGAGGGTTACACATCATAACACCATGTATGTCCATCAGGATAGGCTAGATTACAAATGAGCCCCAAATCGTAGTGGCTTTTAATAACAGAGGATTATTTCTCACTTAAGCTACATGTCTGCCATTGGTTGACTGAGGGTTATGCTATGTCTCCTCATCCCAAGACCCAGGTTTCATCAGGTAAATCTTCATAAACTCAGACCTGGTTATAATATCATATAATAGCATGTATCATTCCTTTATAACAGCTGTTGTAATTGCCATTTTATATGTATTTTGTGTGATTTCTGATTGTGTTTCTTGACTTTTACGCCTTGAGGCTTATGAGAGAAGAGGATATGTCTGTTTTTGCTAATCTTAGATTTTTCATTGATTAGCCCAGCGGCAGCCACATAATAGGTATGCAGTAAATGTCCATTGAGTTAAATAATGGATAAAGGGATGGATGCATGGATGCATGGATGAATGAATGGATGGATGGATGGATGGATGGATGGATGGATGGATGGATGGATGGTAATGACATTGGACAGGAAGAGAGAGAACAGAAGTAGGTTTTAGGTAAGATGTAATAAACTCCAGCCATTGAATGGGAGGTGTTTATGGGAAATCAAAGAGTCTGTGACTGGAAGTCAGGTTAAAGCTGGAGGGAGAGTTTGGGGTAGACATACAATTTGTAAGTTATCAGAATATAAGTAGTAGTTGATTTAAAAGCAGTAAATGCTTACAAGTTAGACTGATACTTCTGTGGCTCCAATTTATGGCTCCCCTATATCCATGCCCCAATGCAATGTCACTTTGCAGCTCCTCCCAACAAGAAGTAGTTTACTTTTCTACCTCTTGAATCTGGGTTGCCTTTGTGACTTGTTTAGCCAACAGAGAATGGCATGCTTTATGACAGTGTGTCAGTTCTGAGCCTAGGCATCAAGAGGCCTCACATACTTCTGTTCTCTTTCTTGAAAATCATTCCCTTCTAGAAGAAAAAACATGGTAGTCTGTGGAAGGTCAAAGACCATGTGCAGGAGAGCCCAATTTTAACAACTGAGGCCATATTAGACTGGCCTATATATAGATAAGCCCCAAACATGTGAAGATTCCAGCAACACGAGTAGAACATCCTACTGACCTACAGTTGACAGCACATGCATGAGAGAGCCCAGCTGATTCAGAGAGGCATGATCAATATCACATGCTTATTGTTTTAACATACTGGCTTTTGAGATGATTTGTTATACAATTACAGCTTACTGATACATAAAAGATATACATGCTACAAAAATACGATTTTCAGAATCATTTTAATTTTTGTTTCCTCAATTTTTTAATTATGGAAAATGTCAGATATATGCAAAAGTAGAAAACACTACAAAATTCCCATGTACCATCATCCAGCTTAAATTCTTATCAACATATTGCTGATTTAATTTCATTTCTATCCCTTCCCATTGCTCTAACTACCACCTAGATTCTTTTGAAGGAGATCCTTGACCTTGATTATCTCTTTTTTCAAAGTAATTTTAAGAACATATTTTGGAAAAGAAAACTTGAACTCTTTCAGAAAAAGAGTAACCCAATGCAACCTGATGCTTTAAAAGAAGCTTGCTAAAGTGATTCCAATACAATTTCAAACGAATCCATTTAAATGAACTCTTATATAAGTTTGAACTTCAAAAGCCAGAAAGGAAAGACAAAGCAGAAAATAAATCTCTTCCGCACTGATAAAAGGGTGGTGCTGGCCCTGTGTATGTGCATGTAGGAATCACAATCTCTTCCTTTAGAATCAGGAAAAAGAGTTCCCACACAAGCATAGAGAAGGAAGAAGAAAACTAATGCTCATTTAACTCCCAGATGAGACTCAAGGCTTTCCTGATTAAAAACCAAGAATACAGGTTATTTTCCATAAAATAATACACTTATTGGAGGGGATGAGGATGTATTATAATTCAATACAAAGTTCCAATAACTTGAGGATTTTCTCACAGTCAAGTGCCCCATATGTATGACCTAAAGAGGAGAAGGAAATTTCTCATTAGCAAGGACAAAGAGGAGGTTTACTGGGGTAGAAATAAAATTACACCTTTAACTCTTCAAAGTATATTTTTTCTAAAACTACATATGTAGAGTAATTAAGTAATTTAGTTGAATGAAATGTTTTAACAAAGACACTTTTTGGTAGAGAAATAGTCTATGAAGTACATGCTAACAAACCACTATCACCTTGTGGCAGTTACCCAAAAATAGGTATAGGAGAAATGAAATGTCTTCAACTAAATTCACCCACTCATTAATAATAAACAGCTCAATAAGCTCTAGGGCCAAAATACTTGATGTGATTTCTATTTTAATGTGAAAATTTTGTACAAGGCTTGCATACATATTGGATCATGTAACCTATAAAAAGATGCTTTGATGTTTATTTATATTTTTTCGTGAAAGGTTCTGAGGTATTAAGAGTATCATCCAAGTTTCACAGTTAGAAATCTCAAGATCTAAGAACTACTCCATGACTTCTGGTTCCCAGCCAGTGTTTCTAAGGCTCTAATATGATACTTCTTTAAAGAAGATACAATTATAAAGATGCTTCAATATTGGTTTCACACATACACTAAAACCTTTTCCTTGTTAAAAAAAACACATTTTACAACATCTTCAATATCTATCTACTTTCTGGGAAGTCAACATTGATGATTCATCTCTAACACAGAATCCATAGTTAAATCCTAAGAAAGTGATGACCCAGTAGCTCTCCTTGACTTCTCTGCACTCCATCACGGCCAAATCTGGACCCTCAACACTTCCCAGTTGGTTTGCACTTGCATCCATTGATGCCAGTACCCCACCCAAATGGCTACCATTTGTAGGCTGCTTCCTACAAACACCTCAAACCCTCAGTCTGAGGGCCTTTGTTTGGCTTAGGGAACAATCTCGGTCTGCATGATGAGCAAGCCAGAAAAGCTTGAGAGCTAATGCTTCTAGAAGAAGCCCTCAATAAGGAAGCGATGGGACTTAGTGTGTAAATAACCCAGCATCCTCTCACCATGGGTGTGATAATACCAAGGGCATGTCTACATTTTCTCTTAGAGTTCCCCAGTAGACCTAATTTCCAGTTGCCCACAGGAGAAATTGGCTTTATAATACACATTTGATTGGCTTCTTTCTCTTCCTCATATCACTTCCTGGTTTCTCTAGTGATGCTTCCATGGGGTCTGCTTCTTGGGGAGCCAAATCTCAGACAATCCTGTAGTTAGTTAGGTGTTACTCCAAACCTTCCAGTGAACTTCCTCACACACTACTTCCAAATGAGCTCCCTAAAACTCAAATATGATTTTGTCATCCACCTGCTTAAAGTCCTTCATTGACTCCCTGTATCTTTCACTATAAAATTTTACAGCTTTAATTTTGCAAAATGAATCCATTAACTGAGACCTTCCTACTTTCATAGCTACTTCTCAGAACAACCCAAGTCGTAGACACTTTGCTATAGGCAGAGAAAATTAGAAGGCACGTGCAATGGTTATAGCCTATACTATTTTCCCATATAGGATCTCCTCCAACCCCCCTTGCTCTTTTCTTTTTTTCCAACTCCTCTTTTTCATCTAGCTAAGTTTTGTTCCTGTGTCAGAACTCAACACTTATATCTTCAAGAAGCCTTTCCTCATTTTTATTCTGAATTATTTGCCTTATCTATATACCCATTACGTTGTTCTGTCCTCTTTCATAACCTTTGTCATTTTAGACATTAATTGTTGACTTAATTATCCTTAATTTTTCTCCTGTATAACACTATAAGATTCTTTCTTTAAAAGATTTTATTGGGGAAGGGGAACAGGACTTTATTGGGGAACAGTGTGTACTTCCAGGACTTTTTTTCCAAGTCAAGTTGTTGTCCTTTCAATCTTAGTTGTGGAGGGCGCAGCTCAGCTCCAGGTCCAGTTGCCATTGCTAGTTGCAGGGGGCACAGCCCACCATCCCTTGCGGGAGTCGAGGAATCGAACTGGCAACCTTGTGGTTGAGAGCCTGCACTCCAACCAACTGAGCCATCTGGGAGCTCAGTGGCAGCTCAGCTCAAGGTGCCATGCTCAATCTTAGTTGCAGGGGGCGCTGCCCACCATCCCTTGCGGGACTCAAGGAACTGAACTGGCAACCTTGTGGTTGAGAGCCCACTGGCCCATGTGGGAATCAAACCAGCAGCGTTCGGAGTTAGGAGCATGGAGCTCCAACCGCCTGAGCCACCGGGTGGGCCCACACTATAAGATTCTTGAGAATGGAAACTTTGGCTTTAATTCTTAGCTATTGCCTGGCCAGAAAGAGCTCTCAAAAAGAATTTGTTAAATAACTACCTGGATTACTAACTATCCAGAATAATTTTCTCTATGGCATTTAGGTCACCCTGGATCACTGCCTCCAGCTCCTACTGAAGAAAAAAAAAAAAAACCAAACTCCTCAGCCTGGGATTCTATCCACAAATATTTCTCATTTCTATCCACAAGTTTCCTTTCTAGCATCTTCTGTATCTTCCCATGCACCACCTTGCACTCTTCGCCCTCACCACATACATCTGTTATTCTTCTGTCTTAAGCATCTTTCCCCAAATCACCATGGCTGGCATTTTGTTATTTCCACTGTGTAAAATAAACTTCCTTTCTATTACTCTTATCAAGAAAAACCCACCTCATGCACAGCCTCAATGTACCCTGTTTGGTGTATCCATCCCTGAATCTTCCTGGTTACAACAGTACTTAGTCACCAGATCTCTAACAGCATTTGCCATACAGTGATACAGATAATTCTTTAAGAGTCTGTCTTCCCTGGTTGATTGTGGTGTCTTCTGGTCCATCTGTGTCTTGTCCATTTTTCTTTCTATGCTTGAACGAAAATGCAGATCCGATGTTTATTATTATTATACCTTTAATAATAAGATAATTCATTAAATCTTTGCTGAAAGCATAAAAAAAGAGAATATTCCTGATAAATTGCATTAAAACATATGTTTATGTGAGTTTACAAAGTCTGACAATTCAGTTCGTGAACTTGTTGCAACAATGATGCTAACTTTTTTTGATACCAGAGGGATTATTCATTATGAATTTGTACCAACTGGACAAACAGTTAACCAAGTTTACTATTTGGAAGTGCTGAAAAGGCTGCATGAAAAAGTTAGATGACCTGAATTTTTTGCCAACAATTCATGGCTCTTGCATCACAACAATGCACCAGTTCACACAACACCCTCTGTGAGGTAGTTTTTAGCCAGTAAACAAATAACTGTATTGGAACACCCTCCCTACTCTCTTGATCTGGCCCCCAATGACTCTTTTCTTTACCTGAAGATAAAGGAAATATTGAAAGGAAGACATTTTGATGACATTTGGGACATCGAGGTTAATACAACAGCTCTGATGGCCATTTCAGAAAAAGAGGTCCAAAATTGCTTTGAAGGGTGGACTAGGTGCTCCAAGGGGAGTACTGCAAAGATGACCATAGTGATATTCAGCAATGAGGTATATAGCACTCTTTTTAGGATGAGTTTGTGAACTTACTTGTCAGTCCATGTATATACATGTATATCTGTGTGCATATTGTCTAAATAATTTTAATGTTAGATACTGATAAATCATCTGAACATATATAGCCTGATATTTGATGAACACTGAATCAATTTTAAAAGAAATGATAGGTATCTTGTAGAAAATAATATTTTTATGTGAGCAACAGAGAAACAGTCTAGAGTAGTAGACGTAAACCTCATTTAATAGGAAAGTAATACCAAAGGTAATGATTGAAACCTGTAATGACAAAAATACACTGAGTCCTTTATCATATAAGGACACCAATAAAAACTGTAATTCTTTTAAGATCGAAGGTCTAGTTGCAGCTCAGAGCAAACAAGTCTATGGGCCTCAATTTTACGCAAAACAGAGAACTCAGAGCTACTAATTTTATGGCCTCATTCAACCAGGGAAGCCACAAACAACCCTTGCTGATGAGGGAATTATGGTGATTACCAAAATTGTCAAGGGAAAGGTATGACAATATATGAAAATTTCATGGCTTGACTTTAAAATCAGAAATTAATATTCATGATAAACCTCAGAGTCAAGGACATAGAGCTCTGCACTCTGGAGTTGAAGGTCTTAAACTCTAATTTTAGAGTAGTCATTAAGTCCTGTTTAGACAAACAAAAATGTTTTTTCCACCAGGGGGGTTATTCGGGTAAAGAGAGAACTGTCATATTCACCTAATTAATGAAAATAACATTTGACATCAAGAAAGTCTGATATTTTCAAATCTTTACCTTCTAAACCAAAGCCTTTGAATAGACATCCCTAGCAGCAATTTTCATTAGAAGTACAATTACTTGGAAATTCCAGTTTAGGGATTAGGCCATTTTCATTGTTTTGTACAAGATATTTACATGGGATTTCTACACCGTGTCAACAAGGTTAACACACAGGCTGTTATTCTGCACACTACTGGCTTCCTTAATTAAGAGCTTTGCCGAAGGTTGAATAATTTGCAGTGCTCATTCATTCAAAGATCACAGCAGTAAAATCTGGAAGGCACCCTGCTATGTCTTTACTACCTATGATTCCATTGTAAATTAAATTTAGATGAAGAGGTAAATAGTCTTCTTAAAAACATTAACTACAGAGTATATCTTTAACATTTGGAAGATGCATCCTTTATATTAAATTGTGTAATATTTCAGAAGGAGGTGTGTACTTTGTATTTCAATCTACTGCATGCTGGGAACTATGTCAAGTGCTGGGTATAGTCCATTAAGAGACTTTATACATTTATGATTTTGTAACGCATCTTTATATCTCTGAATTTCTATGGGATATAATTCTCTTAAAAGGATCACTATCCTTTTATACCTGAATATAAATCTTCAAACTTAATGTGGATAAAAGAAACCCAGATGCATATTAAACTGACAGATTTCCAGTCCTTATTTCCCCAGAAATTCTGATTCAATAAGAAAGTGGTAGGATCCAGGACTTTTTTTTTAATTAGCACCTTGGGTGATTTTTCATCTAATTATACATCAGACAATAATTTGAGAAACATTGAGCAGCGGTTTTGAAGGTTTTTCGTTTGGTTGGTTGTGGGTTTGTTTTTTATTTTTTTATTTTTTTGGTTATGTTTCCCTTAAAAGATCTTAGAAAAACTCTTTAAGTGTTTTAAATTGATATCTATTTTTTGATAAGCTTAAAGAACTTTATTTATTACTAGGAGGAGAAAATATTAAATATTATAACAAATGAAATAAGATAATTGACAAAATAGGCTTTAATTGTTTTTATGTTTTTGTTTTGTTTTTTCCCCATGGGGGTGGTAATGCATATCAAATATGAAAGTAAACAAATAAAATTTATTACTGGGTTTTACAAAATGCATCTTGAAAATATATTATCACTACTATATATTGTTTTGGCTGTTCTGAATATACTAACTTGGATTAAGCTTCAACCTCATCAGAAATACTGTAAGACAGGCAGAAGAGAAAGATCTCCGAATTGAAGTGGCCTTAATTCTTCAGACAGCACTTCAGACTATCCCTTTGTTTGGCACCCAGGTCCTTTTTGCATCCTGGGGCAGTAGAGCATAGCACATTGTGGGAAGGGAGAAAGGTCTGCATTTCTTTTGTAAAGTGAAGGAAGTACTATTGTGAGTTACCAGGCAATTTTAGAAAAGAGCATATATGGAAGTTGACGTTCTGTAGATGGACTCCTTTCAAACTATCTTTGTGGTACACCCCTTGGAAATTCTTTATGTAACCCCCAAATTACTTGGATTTCAGTTGGAAGAGTGCAGCCTCTGAAGGGCTGTTAGGTGATCTCAAGGCACCCTTTCCTCTTCCTTCTTAAAGCCAGGGCACAACTGATTACTTTGTCAAAGGCTCTTTTCCAGAACAGAGTTCCAGCTACAAGAGGAGTCTAGTCTGCCTTAATTCACTGCTGTGTTCCCAATGGCTAGCCCAATAACTGGTATACAATAGATGCTTAATAATCTACTGGAAAATTCATTCAATACAGAATGAATAAGTATCAAAAATTCTTAGCCAATTCAATCACATCAACTTAGATGCAACTAATTCTAAAACCTCTTCAGTAACAGAAATAATATTTTTGCTTACATGCAGATTAATGACTAGTTTACCATTTAGTGGATTGGTTTGTAGAGTCAAGACCAGAAAGCAAGTCTATGCCTCAATATTTAGGATAGATGGGGTGAAAATTTATTGTCAGATTATTGTAATCATTCTTCAAATACAATAGCCATCAAAAACGAAATGATAATCATGTAAAAACCTTACTTATTTGAAGCAAATAGAGGAAGTTCTACCTGAAATGTCAAAAAATTAAGTCCATTATAAAATCATTTTTAAAACTTTATGTTTAAAATTGACAAATATAATTGTATATGTTTAAAATGTATATGATTTTATATATATGTAGTGGAATGATTAGCAACATCATTCCACTGGATATATATGAGTTAGGGGTAGATAATTAACACATCCATCACCTAATTATAAAATCTTTTAACAAAATGAATTTTTATGAGTGTCAGTGACTATGGGATCGGAGGATCCAGCTTGATTTTCAATATTTCTAAATTTTAACTTTGTGGTCTAATATCCTTTCCACATCCACATCACATGATTGTAGGCTAAATAGCCAGAACAGCTTATAGGTATTCTAAGAAATAGCCACGAATGGCTTGATATTGCCAGTTAAAAATAAAGGCTAAGATCCATATGTGCTATTTAAAATTAAATAACATTAAAAATTCAATTATTTTGTTGCACTAGGGCCATGGAGTGACCTTGTGAATGGAAGCCACATGCTAAGAATGGCAGAGTATAAAGCATTGCAGCCATGGGCCTTGCCAAACCTTGGAACGATCATACAAGTTCAGGAATGCCTATGTTGTAACTACTTTACACGAGAGAATAAACCATCTTGCTTAGGCCACTATTCTATAATATGAAGTATAACTAATGTGCTATTGCTTTGAAATTATGTTTTCTTTTCCTTTTTTATTTTATTATTTGTTTGTTTGTTTTTTTATTTTGGCTTTAGGACAATACAACACATTTTCTTGAAACCAGTGGACCATACTTCAAGTGTCACTCATTCACTTCATAACTTTGACTCTTTTATAGGATTGTCTTTTATGACCTCCATGGGAGAAAATGGATAGTGTCAGATCTATAATTGTGAGATGTAATGAAATCAGTTAAATGATTATTCAGTGACCTTTTTTAAGTTTTTGTTTTCTAACATCAGATTCCATATCATAATCTTACTAAATGGAGGCCTACCTGAAAGCCAGAAATGCCACTAAAACCTGCCTAAATCTGGGCCACAGCAAACTGATGAGAAAGGTCATACTGATGGTTCAGCTAAGGTTTAAGGAAGATGTGTATGTATCCTAATCATGGTAACCTAGCTGTGTATTTGTTTCCTAGGCAATGAGAAAGTTCCTGGGAACCAGAATTACAAATATTTGAAAAAGCAGGGATTTTTCGAGCCAATTATTCTTTAGGAATGTTGATGAGGTAATTCTATAATTGGTGCTGAGTGTGACTTAGATTCTGAGCAAAGGGAGTAGGTATGTAGGGGAGGATGGATATATATTAGTTAGAGGTAGTACTGAGAATATCAATATTTCTTTATCCTTTCAATAATTTTAAAGAAGGAAGGCTATGGAAATTTTTTAAAATGGAAGGTTGTTCAAGAATATGCATATATGTAACACTATGTTCACTGCAGCATTATTCACAGTGGTGAAGACATGGAAACAACCAAAGTGTCCTTCAATAGATGATAGGATAAAGAAGATGTGGTATATATACACAATGGAATACTCTTCAGTCATAAAAAAAGATGAAATACTGACATGTGCAACAACATAGATGGATCTTGAGATTATCATGCTAAGCGAAATAAGTCAGAAAAAGTGGAGAACCATATGACTTCACTCATATGTGGAATATAAAACTGAAAGCAACAAAGGAACAAGACAAACAAACAAAGAAACAAAAACTCATAGACACAGACAACAGTTCAGTGGTTACCAGAGGGTAAGGGGAGAGGGAGGTGGTAGAAGAGGGTAAAAGGGATCATCTATACGGTGATGGAAGGAGAACAGACTCTGGGTGGTGAACACACAATGTGATATATAGATGATGTATTACAGAATTGTGCACTTGAACTTTACTAATAATGGTCACCCCAATAAACTTTAATAAAAAAACAATATATATTACTCATGCAGCAAATAATGTGTTTATCATGTACAAAACAAAAATAGAATATTGAGTCATTTAAGTATATGTGGAGGGATGCTTCTTGGATGTACCAAAATGGTTACTCATTTTCCCTCAATAGCTGTCTCCCCTTTTCCTCACTGTAACAGATGCTTTGGTATTTCACTAAGAATTTCTTCTCCAGCTGTTATCCCCTTCCTCTGGCTGCTGTGGGTGTGACTGGTCAAGGCTCAAACCTGTATCCTTCTCTGGAGAATGGCCTGAGCATGACAAGAGCCCCCCGTGGCCAGAGATGACTGAGAAGGTCCAGGCCCTGGCGCCTCACTTCAAGGAAGGGATAAATTCTGTAGTGCAATTTGCATTCCATCACTCCCTGTGGATCAAGCTGAGGCTAGACTTTTGAAAACACATCTTTGGCTGGCTTTCTCCCCATAGATTTACTCCTGACAGCACTCCTTCGATAGATCACTTGTACAAGAACCCCTGTCTTGGCCTTTTCTTGTAGGGAAATTAATTTAAGATCCTCAGTAACAGACCTCCTGTATTATTACCAGGCACTTACATATTACTAATAACTACATATCCCATCTACCACTATAGTTTGAGGTAATCATGTGAACAAGTTCTGGCCTATGAGATGCAAGTAGAAGTGATGTAGATAACCTCTGGGACTTATCTTAAAGGTGGGAAGAACCATGTTTTTTTTGTTTCTTTTGTTACATCTTGCTGCTTATAACACCATGATTATGATGGATAGAGCTTCATCTTGGAAAAGAAGGACGAGGATCACACCCTAGGGAGAACGGAATGGGGGTACTGAAGAAACCTGAGGCCTAGACAATTCAGCAGACATCTTATAAGCTCGGAACTGTCTATATCTGGACTTTTCTTTGAGCAAAAACATCTCTTGTTTAAGCCAAATATTATTTCTAACATGCTGTTATATATAATAGTCTCTCCCCAACAAATGACAAATAATCAGTTTTCTTTATTCAGATTTCAATGGTCATATATGTATAATCAGAGATGCAAAGATGAACAAGATGTTACTTCTCTGCCCTTAAGTAGCTAAAGGTAAAAAAAAAAAAGGCATCTGAATAAAGTATGATCTTCAGTTTGAAAAAAAATAGACTAACAAGTAGACTAACATAGAATGTAGAAAGGACCCCAGATCTTGTTCTTTATTTTATTCAGATGTTGTGGGGGAAGCAACGATGGGGTAATTCTATTTAAGGGTTTCCTAGTGTAATGGCTTGAAATCAAGGCAATTTGATTCGTCAAGACCCTGAGAATTTTGGGTGGAAAAGTTTAGATTTGTACAGGAAAAGCTTTAAGATATGCCTCTTACTATCCCTTTCCATTTTATTTTTGTTTGTTTCTCAGAGCAACATCCCATCAGGCTTGACATTTCCAATCAAGCATCATCTCTAATGTATTTTTAACTTCCAAAAGTGACCTTAAATCATTTTTTCCTTGGTATTCGTACCATTGATACTCTAACCAAAGTCCCATCGCCTCAAGCCTTAATTATTGTAAAAACTTGTTGCCTGTTTTTCATGTTCCAATTTCTCTAAACATTCATACACTTGCTCCCAGATAATTCTAGAAAACAATTGCTTTCATCTTCCTATTCATTCCCTGATTGACACTTGCCTTCCCTTGAAGTCTTAGCATCTGTCTTATCATTCTCTATTGTCATCCTTCTCACCATCATCTACAAAAAACTATTTTTCCAATAAAAATTATCTACTCGATTTATTAGGAATAGACCGAGGCTTTTTTTCATAATAACAACAGTAGTTTCTACTGTTGGTTTAACTATTTGCAGTTTGCAAAGCCTTTTCTAGATCAGAGGTCAGCAAACTATACCCCATAGGCCAAATCCATCCCACCACCAGTTTTTGTAAATAATGCTTTATTAGAATACAACCACACACATTAGTTTATGTCTTGTCTATGGCTCTGTCCTGTTACAACAGCAGAGCTGAGTCTTTGCAATAGAGACTATATGGCCTGGAAAGCCCCAAATTTTTACCATCTGGCCCTTTCCAAATTTTGCCAACCTCTGCTCTAGATGATAATTTAATTTCTCTTGTACTAGTCACCATGAGACATTTCTGAAAGAGACACCTTTCTCCATTACACGTTCCCTAGCCATGTGTTTATTTTTCAAAATACTGCTCAAATCACAGCCCCTTCATGAGCTTTTCTAAGAACAATCAGTCCGTTTATTATCTTCTCCATATTCATTAAGATTATTGTTCATAATTTTTCCTTGAGAACCACACACAAAATTAGATTTAGAAAGAGCCTTGGATAATCTCAGCTTCATATTCAACTTTTTCACCTATCCTAAACTTGGTGATCAGCTGTTAGGTATTATTTCCTTAGGCTTATTATGTATCGTGTTTCCCTGAAAGTAAGACCTAGCCGGACCATCAGCTCTAAATTGTCTTTTGGGGCAAAAATTAATATAAGACCCGGTCTTATTTTACTATATTTTATTTATTTTACTATATGACTAGGTATAATATAATATAATATAATATAATATAATATAATATAATATAATATAATATATATAATATAACATAACACCAGGAATAATATAATATAATATAATACCGGGTCTTATATTAATTATTACTCCAAAAGGCGCATTAGAGCTGATGGTCCGGCTAGGTCTTATTTTTGGGGAAACACAGTATGCTCACTGTACCAACATGAGCAGTTACCGTCTCTTTGGAGAATGTTTTTCACAAATAAAGAAATATTAATAATTACAGTACAAAAGTATAACCACCAATAATGTTTTGTTGGATTGTCAGTTACCTGTATGCCTGGCACATATTGTTCATGATTTAACTATTTCCTCATGATAATCACCAATTATGTTATATCATAGACTTTTAGTAATGTTTGTGAAATATGATAAATGTACATATTATATCTATGACTGAGAAGGGCTCATTGTGATTCATTTTACCTAAAATGGAAAAAGATGGAAAAAATACATACATAAGAACTCAAAATTAAACTTTATGTACCTGATTATTTTACAAATGTATCTTTCTCAATAGCCTGTCTATTCCATATTAATTTGATATTTTTTGGAGAAAATGTATAAGTCTCTGCCTACCCTGAACATGACACCATTGATTTCAAAGAGTCCTCAAAGCTTTCGCTCTTACAGGACTTAGAAAGATAAGACAAAGCTTTGTTAATCCAATGACATAGGAAACTACTTCATCACGACCCCAGCAGAATTTATCTCCTCTTCTTAGTTAAAAGTCAGCAAATTGTGTAAGCAATTCACACAGCTCTTGGCTTTTACTTACATCAGTTGGGTTTGTTGTTTCTGAAAACAAAACGTTCAGAAAGATAGCAATCTCTTATGGCTAATTACTGCCCTGTTCAAAACGTTCAAGCCTTTAGAAAACACCTTCCTGTCTCATACATGAAAAGAAGGCTAAACTTCATGTCTGTTCTAGGTTGATCTACCACTTCAGCATGATCTCTAAGCAGTATCAAAATTATGCTACTGGAAAATCTCTTTGAAGCCTATTATGGCAAGAAATACATGTTCTCACCAAAAGCATATACAAAGAGTACCTGATATACAGTTCTCTGATTTTAATTTATCATCCATAAGAGAATCTGCATCCACACTTGAAACTTTATTTTAAAGACTTTCGATGGCATATGAGTTTTTTTTTTTTTAAGACTAGCTTATGTAGGTTTAATTGGATTTTTTATAACCTATAAATTACAGCTGATATTTTCAAGGGTATACTCTGGTTTCAATTAAGAGAGGTAGTTTAACAATTAGGAAACCAAGATTGTGGAACTACTTGAGGTCGTTGGAACACATATGCATATGATCATTAACATTTCTGGGTAGGATATAAAACATTTATATGGACTTAGATTGCCCTGAACAAATTATGAAGACTCCTCAGGGTGTAAATCTTTTAGGACTTCCTAAAAGGATGCTGACATTATTTATCCTTTGAGCTAAGAACGACTTGATTTTTAAACAGTAATCACATAAAACAATAATAGATGTTAAAATTATATTCTAGCATGAAAATTATATTCTAGATGAAAATTAATGATTTGAATTATTTATACTACAGTTATAGCAGTTAGGTGTTGTGGGTCTTTTATGCCAAAAATAAGTGTTGCTTTCCACCCAGTGACAGGGCGGGTATATTACAGGGAAAGAATAAAACAAACTGTCTTTTGGAATACCAAAAATCATGACGTAAGATAAGCAGTTCATAATTTGTGTTAGTTTCAGAAAGGAGATGTCATAAGAAGTAGAATTATTTTCCTCATGAAAAACTAGAAGATTCAGAAAATGGTATAATTTTGCCTGTAGCAGTGTCTTCCACAAGGTATTCTAAGAACACTAACCCCAATCACTAATTATTCCATTCAATAACTATTTTGGGGGTTGCCTCCTCTGTGACAAACACTATCCCACATGGATCCTGAGGGGAAAACATATTGGAGATAATAAGGCTGCGATACAATGCATACTCTACCATCCAGAGAAGGTAGTTAGGAAGGTCTGTCTATGAGGCATACCCTAAGATTAGCTAGGCAAAGTGGTGTCTAGGAACCTTTGGTACATTGTCTTCCAGCACCCTGACTTGAACACCAAAGTAGAGAGAAATTTGTCTTAAAGATATTTGTGGGTGTGGCTTCTGCTTAATGGAATGGATTGCAATATAATACATAAAAGGCTTACAGCAGTTTAAGGAATCATACTAGCTTCTACTAAAAGAGACAGATAATGCTCAAATTAAACAGAGATCTCTGGGACCTTAACTTTCTATGGAAAAGAAGAAGATGGACCCGAGAGCCACAGAAAACAACTCCCAACAAGTAGACCTGGGCTCTAAACAAGAAACTGGTGACTCGTGTCCAGCTGAATACAGAGCCAGTGATGGCTTTATATCTCCCACCCCTACCTCACCTCATTTCAAATAGGACTATTTAGTTAATTATCTTATCCCTGACTGACCATTGTATCTTGGGTGTGTGAGGGTTAGATAACATGTCTTTTTAGCTCACAGAGCTTTGGATCAAAGGGAGCCCCTCCTGAGAAGTTGTACTCAGGGAATTAAGCATGAAGAACCTCTTTCATACCCAGAACTGATTTAGATAATGAGATCCTGGACTTCTAGCCTAACCCTGATGCCATAAGATAAGTCTATGGGGCTGGATAGAAATGGGGTAAGTGTACTTTGCACATGTAAGAACATGAATTATTAGGGACCAAAGAGCAGACTCTGTTAGACTGTGATTTTGGTGCTATCACCAATGAACCACACCTCATGGTATTCAAGTACTTGTAAAGACTCCTCCCATGTTAGCTCTAGACTTGGATAATGTGATATTCATAAAATGATGCAATAAACTGCTTCATAAGTGGTTAAAAAATTCTGCAAATAGCAGGAAGGATGGTGAGAATATAGCACAAGGTGCCTACAGAGATAAAGACTCAAGGTAAGTCTGGAATGAAAGATTAAAGCTGGGTTTCAAAGGGACATGCATGCCAAGCAAAGTCTTTGGACTTCGTTTCGCTGGGTAATAAGGACCATCAAAGACTTTTAAGTAATGAAATAATCCCTGTTGTAGACCTATGATTCTGCAGCTGCATGGACTGGAAACTAAAATAGGAAAAACAGGGAGGACACTTCACCCACCTGGAGGGTGGAAATTGGTATGAACAAGAAATGATAAACTCAAAAGGCATTGGTAAGGTAAATTGGACAGGTCTTGGTAACCAATTAAGGGAAGGCAAGGAAGATGAAGGAAACGAGGATAAGTGATAATTTTCGAGCTGATGCTACTGTATTGATGGTGAAGCTATTTACTAAGAAAGGAAGAATTATATGAGGAAGAGATTGGTTTCTTGAAGTAGGTATTATTTGATATACTGTTGAATTAAATGTATCTCTTGGATAAACAGGAAGAGAGGACTATTAGGAAGTTGAAAATATACTTTCCAGCGCTTGTGAAAATTTTTGGAATTTTTTTGAATCATCAATAATTATTTGATAAGTGAAGCTATTAGAATAAATAATAAGGATCAGGGAGCAGTGATCCTCAAGCTGGCTGCACAACAGAATCATCTGATATTTGGACTTAACTATCTGGAGTGGTATAGAGACATCAATAATTTTTAAAAGCGCCCCATTTAATTCCAAATGCAGCCAAAGTTGAGAGCAACATGTAAAAGCACAAAGGGAGATGAATAAAAACAACATTCTTGTGACACAATCATTTAAGAAAAAGTCAAAGAAATAGGATTCTAAGGAATTTACTGAGCTATCTATCAGAGAGCTAAGAGCAGAACTTGTAAAGACCAGTTTTAAGAAAACCAAGAGAAGCTTCTGGTCAAGATGGTGGAGTAGATAAATGCTGTGTTCACTTCCTCCCACGACCACCTCAAAATTACAACTAAACTACAGAACAACCATCATTGAGAATCACCTGAAGTCTAGATGAACAGCAGTGCTACAATTAGGGATATATGGAAGAAGCCTCCGGATACTGGTAGGAGGGGTGGAGACACAGAACAGGTTGGTCCCACACCCACAGGTGGTAGTTAAAAATGTGGAGGGATATCTTGGGTATGGATGTACCTCCTGAGAAGTGAGGGGTCCCAGCCCCACACCAGAGTCCACAGCCCAGGGTTCCAGGGCCGGGGAGAGAATTTCCCACAATTTGGGGCTGTGAAAACCAGCGAAGATTATGACTGAGTGAGATGGAGGGCTACTGGAGTCCCAGGTGATCCTATTAAAGGGCCTGTGCATGGACTTACTCACTGACAAATTCCCCTAACCTGGAGAAGGAAATAGACAGACAAGCCCAGGAAGCACAGAGCATCCCAAACAAGATCAACTAAAGAGACCCACAGCAAGACACATCATAATTAAAATGCCAAAGGTTAAATACAAAGAGAGAATCTTAAAAGCAGCAAGAGAAAGGCAGTTAGGTGTCTACAGGGGAGTGCCCATAAAACTGTCAGCTGATTTCTCAACAGAAACTGCAGGCCAGAAGGGATTGGCATAAAATATTCAGTGATGAATAGCAAGGACCTACAACCAAGATTACTCTACCCAGCAAAGCTATCATTTAGAATGAAAGGACAGATAAAGAGCTTCCCAGATAAGAAAAAGCTAAAGGAGTTCATCACCACCAAACCAGTATTACAAGGAATGTTGGAGGGACTTCTTGAAGAAGAAGAAGAAAACAAAATAGATTTAAAAAAAAAATGTTAATAATAAAATGGCAATAACTACAAAAAACTACTGCAGAGATTTTGGTTGGAATTGTGTTAAAGCCACAGATCAATTTAGAGAGATGTCAATTTGATATGTTAAACATATTGAATCTTTTAAACCATGTCGGTGTATCTTTCTGTGTACATGGTTTACCTAGGTCACTTATCAGCATTTTATAATATTACATAAATCTTGCACATATTTTATTAGATATGTTTAGCACTATTGTAATAGGAACTCTTTTTAGAATATTAGTTTCCTATTGTTCATTGCTTGTTATGGAAAACAGATTTCTAAGATGGTCACTAAGATTCCAGTCTCACAGTGTACTCACCCTGTATAATCTCCCTACCTTTGAACATGGGTATGAACTGTGAATATGATGCGATAGTCAGTCCTGTGATTAGGTAATGTTATATATGCCACAGTTGACTTTAAGAAAAGTAGAGCATTGTTAGTAGGGCCGATCTACTTTGGTGAGCTGTTAAACTAAATCTGTCTTCCTGTTTCTGGAGAGTTTTTATCATAAAAGATGTTTTATTTTATCAAACGCTTTTTCTGCACATCTTGATCATGTAGTTTTTCTATAGTTAACCTGGGGATAACATTTATTACCTTTGGAATGTTGAACTAGCCTTATATTCCCATGATAAACCCTACTAGGTTGATTATTGTGTGTCTAGGTATGATTTTCTTTGAGTTTATCCTATTTGGGTTTTGCTGAAGGGAAGTTTAATTAAGTTAATCGTTTCTCTGGTGAATACTGTTAAGGCAGTTAGAGAATTATAAAAGAAAAGAAACAGAGTTTTAATAATAGTGTTTAATGATAATATTGTTATAATAATAATTATATAGAACACTTGCTGAGCATTCATCATATACTAAGTTCCATGATAAGAGTTTTAGAGACATGATCTTGTTTACTCCTCACACTAGCACGATGAAGATTATGGTTATTCTTCCTATCATGGACTACATGTTTGAGTGCCCCCAAAATTCAAATATTGAAACCCTAACTCCCAATTGAATGGTATTAGGAGGTGGAGCCTTTGGAAGGTAATTAGGACTAGATGAGGCCGTAAGGGTGGCTCCCCATGATGGGATTAGTGTCCTTATAAAAAGAGACTAGAGGGCCGCCCGGTGGCTCAGGCGGTTGGAGCTCTGTGTTCCTAACACCGAAGGCTGCTGGTTCGATTCCCACATGGGCCAGTAAGCTCTCAACCACAAGGTTGCCTTTCGACTCCTCAACTACCGCAAGGTATGGTGGGTTGTGCCCCCTGCAACTAACAACAGCAACTGGACCTGGAGCTGAGCTGTGCCCTCCACAACTAAGATTGAAAGGACAACAACTTGACTTGGAAAAAGTCCTAGAAATATACACCATTCCCCAATAAAGCCCCCTTGACCTTCCCCAATAAAATCTTTAAAAAAAAAGAGACTAGAGCTTGCTCTCTGTCTGTTCCATGCATGAAGGAGGGCCATATGAGAATGTAACCAGGAAGAGAGCCCTCACCAAGAACCTGACCACACTGGCACCCTTATCTCAGACACCCAGCCTGCAGAACTGTGAAAAACATACTTGTGGTTTAAGCCAAAACAAAACAAAACAAACAAAAAAGAAATGAGAAAGACCCAGAGTATCTGGCAAAAAGTGAAGTTCTTTGGGCCCTGCAAGTAAAATTTTAAAAGAAGTCAAACCATCTTTCATCATCTCTGCTCTACTATTATACCCTCCCAATAAGCTTTTTGGATATTGTAGTTTTCAGTTCCATAATTTCCATTTGTTTCTCTTTCATAACTTGTATTTATTTGATGAGATTTTGTTGAAGTATTTTTATGATGGTTGCTTTAAAATCATTGTCAAATCATTCCAACATCTGATTCACCTCAGTGTTGGTACCTGTTGATTCTTTTCTCAATCAAGTTGTGATTTTCCTGACTCATTGTAGGACCAGTGAGTGTTTTATTGTATCCTCCATATGTTAGATATTATGTGAATTTGAATCTTGTTTAATCTTTTTTTCTTTTTAAGCAAGCCATTCTCCAATGGGCCTAACTGATACAAGGTGTGAAATTGGATACCAACTAGCCCTACTTCCCACCACCATGTTCTGCCTTGTAGAGGGTAGAAGCTTTGCTCCCCACTGAGCCCCCCTGATACTGAGGAAGAAAAGTGAAGCCTAGCAGTTACTAATCTTGCCCTGCAGTGCTTCAGAGATTTTCACTGCTGCCAGGTGGGGGTGGAGGCTCAGGATGCCATGGGATGCTACTTAGGTTGTCATTGACACGATACTTGCAGAGGAATATAATTCCTGCCTAGTTCCACACTGGGCAAAGAGTGGAAGAACATCCCTCCATTCACACGTGCTGAGCTTTCCACAGCACGGGGATTGTATTACTGCTGCCTGCTTCTGCTGGGCAGGTGGAAGGATGATTGGCCCTGCCAACACAATTTGGCAGAAAAATTGGAATACTGTGGTAAGCCATTCCTCAAGTCCTGAGGTTCCTGGATTATCCTTCTTCCCACCTTTCACAGACTTGCACGCTTATCTGTTGTGTTATATCCAGCATTTTTAGTTGTAACGGGGAGGACCAGGAGGAATGAGGTTACTCCATCTTGACAGAAACCAACTGTATTTTAAACTATGAACATAGTATCTATAACAATTTATTGCACACTTATTTTCTCTTATGTAAACTACTCAAAGGTAAAAACTGATTTAAAAAAATATTTGTAATCCTAGCAGTAGCATAGTACTTAGTGATCAGTAGATGTTTGTTAAGTGAATGACTGAATAAATGGATTTCACTAAGTACATTTGATAGATGATTAATATGTATTTCAATGAAAAAGAAGAATTATTTAGTCTCTAAAGAGAAAAGCAAGACTTGGGCAAACAGACTAGATATTTGAGAGAATATATTATATGTCATTTGAAAAAAAATGTTTTGAGAAAGAAATTGACATACAATAATCAATCACATTTCTAACAGTACTAACAATGTAGTTGTTGACAACTAAATTTAAAAGACACTATAGTTTACAAACACATGAAAGAAAAAGTTTTAATGTAATTCCTATAATATTCCAGTAAAGATTTTTGTAGACATAGACAAGTTTATACTAAAATTTATACGGGAATGAAAAGAGCCAACAATAGCTAAAGCAACTTTTACAAAACTAGGATAAAGTGAGAGGACTCACTCTACTTGCTATTTACTCCCACTGTAGCTGCACAGAGTGGTACTGACGGAGAGAAACATACATAGATCAAATGTACAGAATAGAGAATCCAGAAATAGACCCATGCAACATGTCCAACTGACTTTGAATAAATGTGCAAAAGCAATTCCATGGAGAAAGCATTGTTTTTTCAACAAATGGTGCTGGAACAACTGGACATCTATCCAAAAAGCTATACCTTGACTAAAATTAACCTTACATGGTATGCAAATATTAACTCAAAATGGATCAGAGACAAATGTAAAATGTAAAGCAATACAATTTTTGGCAAAAAATTAATTTTAAAAAGAAAAAAAAACCCATCAGGATCTAATGCTGGGCAAAGAATTCTTCACACCAAAAGCATGATCCATAAAGGAGAAAAAAATGATGAATTGAAGCTCAGCAAAAGTAAAAACTTTTGTTCTGCAAAAAATCCTGCTAAAAACAAATGAAGAAACAAAAACTCATAACACAGATAATAGTTTAGTGGTTACCAGAGGATAAGTGGGGAGGGGGTTGGTAGATGAGTGTAAAAGAGATCAAATATATAATGATGGAAAAGAACTGACTCTGGGTGGTGAACACAATATGATACGTAGATGATGTATTACAGAATTGTACACCTGACACCTACGTAACTTTATTAACCATTGTCACCCCAATAAACTTTAATTTAAAAAACACCTGTTGAGAATGAAAAGACAAACTACAGATTGGCAGAAAATATTTGCAAACTACATATTCAAAAATAGACTATTATCTAGAATATATATATAAAAAAAGAATTCTCAGAACTCAATGGTAAAAACAAATAATTCAATCACCAAATGGGCAAAGGACCTGAACACACATTTCACTGAAAAGGATAGAGATGGCAAATCAGCACATGAAAATATGTTAACCATCATTAGCTATTAGGGAAATGCAAATTGAAACCACAATGAGATATCATGACACCCTGATGATTACAAGGAAAAAAAACTGACAACACCAAATGCTGCAAGGATGTGGCGAAACTGTATTACCTGTATGCTGTTGGTGGGAATGTAAATTGGTAAAGATACTCTAGAAAATAGTTTGGCAGTTTCTTATATGACTAAACATGCAACTACCATACAATCCAAATTCACTCTTGGATGTTTATCTCAGAAAAATGAAAACTTATGTTCACAAAAATTGTACATGAATGTGCACAGAAGCTTTTTTTTCAATAAACGAAAACTGAAAACAGTGCAGATGTCCTTCAATGGATGAATGAACACTGGTAAGGTCCATCCCATGGAACACTACTCAGCAATAAACAGGAACAAACTACAGAATACATGCAATAACTTGGATGGATTTCAAAGGAATTATGTTGAGTGAAAATTCCAATTCCAAAAAAGTTATATACTGTATGATTCCATTTATGAAACATTCTTGAATTGAAAAACAAATTAGATATGGAGAACAGATTAGTGGTTGCTGGGGAACTGGGATTGGTGGGAGAGGAAGGTGGATGAGAACAGGAGAGATCCTTGAGCTGACAGTGTTGTCCTGTATCTACTTTGTAACTACCAATTTGTATCTCTGAATCCCTTCCCCCTTCACCTATCCCCCAATCACATTTCCATCTGGCAACTACCAAAATATTTTCTTTATCTATGTAGAAGCTAACATTTTTAAACTTCTCAAATTCTCTTCATGTAGATTATTTAAAGATAAATGGTGACAGATTTGTGGCCTGATGGCTGACAATATGCCAAATGTCAGTGACCCAAATAACAGGCCCAGACTACCTTCATGTCAACACCAACCCATGCTATTTAAACTGCTGTTTATCCAATCATCTACTGAAGGACACTGGTTGTTTCCATGTCTTGGCCACCATGAATAATGCTGCAATGAACATAGGGGTACATATATCTTTACGGATAAATGTTTTGAGATTTTTTTGGTAGATACCTGGAAGTGGGATTGCTGGGTCATATGGAAAGATGTGGTTCATATATACAATAGAATATTACTCGGCCATAAGAAAAGATGAAATAGTGCCATTAGTGACAACTTGGATGGATCTTGAGGTTATCATACTAAGCAAAATAAGTCAGACAGAAAGTCAAGAACCATATGACTTCACTCATATGTGGGATATAAAACTGAAAGCAACAAATGAACAAGACAAAGAAACAAAAACTCATAGACACATACAACAGTTTAGTGGTTACCAGAGGGTAAGGAGGGAGGGGGGGTAGAAGAGGGTAAAGGAGGTCAAATATATGGTGATGGAAGAACTGACTCTGCCTGGTGAACATACAATGTAATATATAGATGATGTATTACAGAATTGTATACTTGAAACATATACTTTTACTAACCAATGTCACCCCAATAAATGTGATAAAAATTAACAAAATAAATGAACTGGTATTTATGATTTTGGGTACCACGTTGGAACAGGGAGCCATGTCAACTAGCTGTAAAGCAATTTGAATATTTGAATTTCAGTGATAAAAATATATTTTTCTGAGTTTATCACTTTCCCTAGAATTCCATTTGACATATAAAACTTTACGGTGTTTGTCTTTTAATTTGACCTGTAATTTAAAATGTAGACATATGCACATATGGCAAATGTCATGGTTTTTGAAACTTTTTGACCTTTCATTCCTTATTGCAACTATAAGCTGAAAGACATTTTAATGCAATTTCTCAGAGCATTGGATCATAGTGTATATTTAAACACATCAAAGAATTGCAACCTCAGTGCTTTAGAAACTCAGATTACTAATGTGTATGCATCATTATTTTCCCATCAACAATACATAATGAAATTAAGTGTTAGGCTATGGACATTCAGCTCAATTCTAATCACAGATAAATGAGGACATACATTTGCCTCTCCTGAAGAACCACCACTGCACATGCATGAACAATCAGAAATAATGATTTTTTAAAAGAAATACAGCAGATGTGTATTTAAATCAAATTACTATTAGCCAAGTGAGAACAGCCAGTCCAAACAGTACTCTGACTGCACTAGCATGGCAATTATTTCTCAATGCCCATGCATAACCTCTACTTCTATTATGAGTTATGTTTGAACATACAAGGACTGGTAGCCCCTAAGGGAAAGAAACAAGAGTTGTCAAAGAAATGGTACACTTGTTCTTTCACAATCCAGTCCACATTTCCCCCCAAGCACAACTTTACTTGCATTCATTTATATTTTCCAAAATTAACTCTAAATATATGTTACCAGCGTTAACAATATAAATTTTGGTTTAACTTCTTTTAGGTGGCTTTCATCTATTTCAATGTCCTAGCATACCTGTAGCCATGTAACACACTCAACATAAAGATAATTCTTACAGGTGACAGTGAGGGGGCGGCACAATCCTTATGACAGAGGAGTGACAGCTGCCCATCAGAATTTCAGAACTGGAAGGTGAATTTTGATTCGAAAAAAATACAAAGTGATTCTGAAAATTTCTCCAAATTGAGAATCAACTTAATTCAATTTGGCTTCATTTCTCTTAATAAACCGAAAGACAGAGAAATAGATTTAAATACACCCTTTCTATGCCTATCCCTTCCTTTGCCAATGTTCTTATAGGCTAATGACATCCATAATCATTCATGCCGAGTGTGATTCACAATCCATGAAGGGCTAACTGCTTAAACTGCGATTTTTAACTGCTAATGTGTTACATGGATACTGTTTCAATGGATTATCATTAAACAAACTACATATGTCTCTTCCATAAGCAGACAAAGATGTGTGGATATGTGATGAGTTTCTTTGGGGATAAGGGCACAGACTTTAAGTTTTGTATTGACCCAGAGGGACCCATGAAAATTGTTGTATCGACCCAGCACTTTTAGTGAACAAAATGATCTGGAACACAGCCTCTGTGTGCCTGAACACGGCAGTACTTCTCTCCTATTCCTGTGCACAGACACACGTTACCTAAATCATCTTTGCAGATGTGTGTGAACCAAAGCTATCTGCGCTCTATCTGTCTGTGAAGGGCAATAACAAAATGTTACAACCCATTTAGCAATAAACCATGCATCCTTTCTGCAAATCTTTGCTTACGTTTGATTTGCAGCATTTCACCTCCTCTATAAATTTTATTTCATAGTCTTTAGTAATTTCTGGCAACATAAGTAGATACCCAGATGGTATCTCTTTTCTCTGTAAGCCAGAAATAATGTCTCAATATAAATTCCAAAGCCATGTTTTTTTATGATTTAGATTCTAAATTTTAGAAAGTAGCAACACACAAATATCGAGACAATACCTTAGCAGAAAGGGACAGCAGCAAAATTTAAGTATAAGAAAGCAGCATGTGATTTGACTGAGTCAGCGGTATTAAAATTAAAAGAATACCTGATGACACAGGCGTAAAGACCACTGTCCTGTAGTAACGTTGGCCGGAACCAAATGGAGTCTTCTTCCTTGCTCATTCTACTTCCATCAAAGGCTATTGGCTCTTCAAAATCTCCGGGACCAGAGCTTTTGTACCACATCAAACTGAGTCCAGCGCTTTGGGCTACAGAGTAATTTGCTCTGATATAACCATAAAACAGTGCACATTTGATTCGAACAGGCTCTCCCACCAAAACTTGATATTTCTTAATATCGACAGACCAATCGGTGCATCCATCAGCTAAAGGGAAAAGAAAGAGAGAAAACATTAGAGAAAAATTTAACCAATTACTCCATTCATTTATTTGTTCATTCAACAAACATAAGGGCCGGCCCGGTGGCTCACGCAGTTCAAGCTCCATGCTCCTAACTCCGAAGGCTGTTGGTTCAATTCCCACATGGGCCAGTGGGCTCTCAACCACAAGGTTGCCGGTTCGACTCCCACAAGGGATGGTGGGCTGTGCCCCCTGCAACTAGCAATGGCAACTGGACCTGGAGCTGAGCTGCGCCCTCCACAACTAAGACTGAAAGGACAACAACTTGACTTGGAAAAAAAGTCCTGGAAGTACACACTGTTCCCCAATAAAGTCCTGTTCCCCTTCCCCAATAAAATCTTTAAAAAACAACAACAACAACAAATTTATATTGCGCATCTCTAGGGAACCAGATTCCATTCTAGGCACAGAAGGTACTGCAATGGATAAAACTCAGAATGGCACTGAAAAATAATTTACCCCACTAACAAACAACATCCTGATCACTTCGTTTGCTTCTGCTGGTATTTATTCTTTGTTTATATCAGTGTGATGGCTATTGGTTTATTGCCTTTCCACGCTAAATCTACGTTTTCACATGTCCTTTGAAAATGGATCTGGACCTTTGAAATTATTGGTAGAGGATGCTGGAGAGACATTGCAGGAGGAAAGGGTTTTTGCTCCCTGGTTCCAGAATGCTTGCTGGGAGGGCTCTATCAGACTGCAAGGCTCTGGGGTCCCAGCCCCTGGCTCCTGCAGTGTGTGCTTCTCTAGTACCCAGCCCCTGCAGTGCATGGTAGCCAGCAGCTTGGCAATTTTTTAGTAGATCCTCAGGTGAGACACTTTCCAATGAATGGAATTCCCAGGGTGAGTCTCTGTCAAGTTCCAGAGGGCAGATTTGCAATGAGTTCTGCCAATGTGGCACCTCAGTGACTTTTGCCATTCAGTAAACCAAGCACTCTCCTGATGAGGTTTGGATCACTATGGAGGTGGGAAGATAGGGGCTTTTCCTAGGCGCTGTATCTCGGCCATAGAGGTAATAGCAGCCATTCTTCTGTTGTTCAGAGTTCTCTTTTGCTATGGACTGAATGTTTGTATCCTCCTAAAATTCATATGTGTAAACCCTAATCCAGAATGAGATGGCATTTGGAGAGGGGTTTTTGGTAGATAAGTAGATTCAGATGAGGTTATGAGGGCAGAACCCTTATGAAGGGGTTAGTGATCTTAGAAGAAGAGATACCAGAGCTCTCCCCTTCTCTTCCTCCCTCCTTCCATGTGCTCGCAGAAGAAAGGCCATGTGAGCACACAGTGAGAAGGTGGTCATCTGCAAATCAAAAAGAGGACCCTCACTGGAAATCAAATCAGCCAGCACCTTGATCTTGAACTTCTCAGTCTCCAGAACTATGAGAAATAAATTTCTGCTATGTAACCCACCTAGTCTATGGGATTTTTGTATGGTGACCTGAGCAGACTAATAGATCTTTCTTTCTTACTAGCCAATCCTTCATTACTTCAATACATTGTTACATTCAATAATTCTTTATAAAAACTTTCCTTGTTCGAATTAGTGTGTGGTTTTTCTCTCTGATTGGATCTACACTGATAAAATCAGGAACATTCTATAGCTAAAGAAGGCAGAAAGAAATACAACAAAAGTGGGTCAAGCTCCGGAAGTGGTTTCACAATCAGAGAGAGAGGTAGATGGTCACTTTGCTCTCATTTCTGGAAGCATCAGGGGAAGTACAAAAAATAGAAACCATGGTGGGAAATGGGGCTGATAGGGGTTGGGACCAGTTGAGTTTTCTGGGTTACCTGGAAGCACCATTGTCCAAATGGCATCTTGATACCATTTTTGTCACCCTACACACACACACACACACACACACACACCACAAACAACAGGTCAGATACATCACTATTATCATCATCACAGAAAAGTTGTGAATTTCCTGCTTAGAGAGGACAGTTGCCCAATCCTTAGCAAGGTAATCAATGTAATAAGCTCGCAATATACAAATACCGAGCCACAGACAAAAGCCAAGAAAAGAGGACCTCTAACAGCAGTAGCATCTGAGTATTGCCAGCAGAGTTTAAGTCATTAAACATTAAAAAAAGAGTGCGGCAATTTATAAGATCTGAGAACTCGATGACTAATGTAGAATTTGAGAGAAGGAAAATTATCAAGATGAAAAGGAAGATGTACATTAGAGCAAAGAAGACACATAATCTATGGAATTATCATTATTTCATATCTTAAAATAGGTGACAGCTAATGAGCACTTAAGTATGGCTGAGTTTACAGGTTTTCCTTTACCCTTCACAAAACATCCATTAAGCCTTTTGAGCTCATCATTCTCTGTTTGTGGAATATTTCTCGCCAACCAACTGCGTGCCTGCCTTGCTCCCTTCCTCCAAATGTCACCTCCTTAAACAGGCCTTTTCTAACTGCTCCTCACGAAACACCAGTTTCCTATTTGGGTCACTTGATCCAGATTCTTCTTTGATATTTTTTCAGAGGACTTATTGCTATCTGACGTTACATTATGTACCCACTTTTTGTTTGCATTCTGTCTGCCCAATAGAATGTAAGCCCCTTGAGGTCAAGAACTTTGTCCTTCTAACTCACTTCTTTAGCCCCAGTGCATAGAACTGTGTCTGCTAACCAGCTGAACAAATATTTCCTAAATGAATGAATGACTGTGTAAATAAATTAACAACCAAATTTTACAACTGAAGAATCTCAACACCAGCTAATAAATGGAAATCCTAGGATTCTCACCCAGCTATGTCCGACCCTATAATTCATTCTCCCTACCACCATAATATTGTTTCCTGATAAAGGTATTTTTAACTTCGCAACATTCTTCAATTTAGTTAATTTCAACTACCAAATTTTGGTCTGAGATTCTTATTAAAGAGCTGCAGTTAGATATAGATGCAGTTAGAGCAAATGTGCTTGAAGCTTGGTGGACATCAATATCCAAGTCATTGCCATCTTTCTTATCAACGACTGCTGCAGAACTAGGATGACAAAACTATACATAGAAATGTCAGGGTTACATAATTACATGTGATATTTATCAAAACAATTTTGTACATTTGACCCATTGCATGAAATTCATCCTTGGTGGGATTTTATTTTAAACAGTTACAATTCTGGTAATAAGCATGAAATTATCTTGTTTTACCACTATATGAATTACAATTCCAGAATCAAGTAACTGAGGCCATCTGTCACAGAGGATATTGGTGCCAATGAAAAAGGCAGAAACACCTTCAAGGTAGTATTAACAGTGAGATGAAATTATTCAAACTCTCAAGAGATTTGTAAGACACAGCAAAATGCATGAAGCTAAAGGCAAAAATTGTGAGTCTAAAAAGTTATAAAAAGTTAGTAACAAATTATATCAAGAGAACAGATAGAGTTGTATTGGAGGTAGAGATATTAACACATACTTTCAGAATATGCTCACTGAGAAAAACATTGAAAGAAAACCAAAAATATTACTGAAAATTAAAGTTATTCAGTCCTTAACTACCAATCAGGAGAAAAGTTTCAAACAGCTCACAGTCACATACCAAGAAAAAGGCAGAGGTGAAGTGAAGGACTAACAGCCCACTGGATAGCACAGACACTTTATGTTCATTTAATATGGAAATAGATGTAGGATCTATGGCTTAGGGAGTTTTAATACCATTAATCCAATTGTATGATGTTCACAAATAAATAACAAAAATTTTAACATGTTTTAATACATTTTTGGGAAAGATGTCAAATAATATAAAGAACAAGTCAAGATGTTTTCAAATTATCTGGATAAACACATTTAAATAAATGATGGGCTTATGGCTTTTTTCAAGGATTAAATTAAACCATTTAATTAAATAAACTATAAGTGATATTTTTCCTTTGTTAACATTTTGCCTCATTTGGACACTCTCTCTCACTCTGTGTATCACAATTTTTTCCCTAAACCATTCAAAAATAAGTTCAAGTAGAGCCATAATGACATTCCACCCCTAAAGACTTCACTAGGCATCTCCTTATTAATAAAGACATTTTCCTTATATAGCCACAAAGTATTTTTAAATCTTGTGTAGAGAGACAAATCTTAAGAACAGATCTTAAGACAGTGGGATAGCTCCTTAACATCTTAACTCTTTAAAGAAAATGTCGTAACTGAAAACCTAACTTGGTGGCCAGAATGCTATTGACATGTTCAATGTTTCCTTACTCTGTTGGCTTAGAAACACTCATTCCAATAGCATATTTCTAGACACTGTTAATTCCATTATGTAAGTTACTAGGTAATCTTTATTATCATTATTTTTAAAATTATCATCAATAATAGTGTAAGCCAGTAGTATTTAATCTGTTTTTCTGTCTTTCAGAAGAAAATATCCTTGTAAAAGCCTGTCTCAGGAAGTTTGCTATTGGCATTTGCATTCCTTGATGGAAGGATTCCATGGAAGGACTCTAATTCAAAGACTCCTCGGCAGTATACATTCCTTCAGAATCAATGGGAGCCATAAAGATACACTGAGGGGTGGGAGTAAGAAGCCCCATATTTATTCACTTTCATGACCACCCATAATCTTCCCAGAGCTTATATGAAGACAGTGGTGGAATTAGATTCAGAACTGGTTCCTTTACAAGGAGTTCATACAGGTGTTCCATTTCACAAACAAAGGCTACCCAGAATGGATAATGTAAATATATTCAAATGAGATTAGGGAAGGTATTTTTAATTAAGTCACTAGTACTACATATGGGAACTCAGAGTAGTTCTAGCGTAACAAGATTGAAGGTTCCATTATACATTTTTTTCTGGGTGGTGAACTCACAATGTGATATATAGATGATGTATTACAGAACTGTACACTTGAAACCTATGTAACTTTACTAACCAGTGTCACCCCAATAAACTTTAATTTAAAAAAATTTTCCATTATTTTAACAAAAAGTCTAATCATAGAGCTTATGCATATTGTAGCCTAATATGGAAATGTAAGACTTTACTTATAAAAGGGCAAAATAAATTATATTACTCTTAAAGTATCTACTTGGATAGGTACGTTAGAATAATAATAATTAAGACATCTGTGATAGTGTAATAGATGTCCCACCCTGGTATCCTCTACTAAACTGATAACTCTATTCTCCAGCTACTTTGTGCATCGCCTCCTTCTTTTGAAAATTAGCCTTGACTGACAGGAGCAGCCCTGCTGGGAAACTTACACTCCCATTGGTCTACCCACTGCCAATACGTGACTCTTGTGAGTATACAAAAGCCCTGCTCCTTTGCCTTAAGTAGGTACAGTTCTGTAGTGTGTTTCATGCTCCACACCACCTGTGTGTGTGGACCAGGCCAAACCTATAGTTTACCTGTGACCTTGCTCAGCTCTTCCCACTTTCCTGTCCTGCTTCCCTCCCTCCCTCTTAGGTTTTACAGGAAGAACACTCCTTCAATCAACTGTGTGCATCAAAATCCCTAGGGCTCTGCTCTAGGAAAGCTGACCTAACACAGATTTTTATGTTCATATGGTGAGAATTAGCTTCATTCCAGTTTCTGTACTAGAGGTAGAAGACATCAAGCCCTGCATATACAGCCTATGTTTCCAAGGAAGTCACAGTCAGAACAAACAGAGAGAAATTAAAAGCACAGCATGGAAATGCAATGATAAAGAAATGCACAGGTCTGGTCGGGAATGGATTGCATGAAAGGAAAACATCTGAGATGCCTGTCAAAACGTAGGAAGTTAGCCAGACAACGAATAGGCAGATAGATATTTTATTTGGAGGTGAACACAAAAGCAGGCACAGGAGTATGAGGCAGCATCATTTTGCAGGAACTACAAATGACTTTGTGATGCAGAAACAAGTTTCAAGCGGGAAATAACAAGAAATGAGGGGAAAGAAGTGGGCAAAGACAGATCACAGAGGTATTTTTATGCGATGTAAAAACTGTTTGTGTTCACTGTGAAAGCAATGGGGGAAATATTGAAAAGTTTCAAGCAGAGAGGTTACAGAGCCAGTGTAATGGTTTGAGATATGCTATGTTGGATGAATTTCTGGTAGAGAGATAAGGTAGAAGGCTTTAGCCAGGAAAGTGATGTTATGTAAGGTCTAAAGTTGGGCAGTGCTAATAGAGAAGGAGAAATGGCATAGATCTGAGAAAGATTTGGGAAGTAATATTGGCAGAAGTAAGTGACTGAATACAAACAATGAGGAAGAGAAATAATGCTAGTATACTCTGAGACCCATATATTCTGTCATAAACTAAACTATCTTTCCCAGTCACCTAAACAAATCAACAACACCATGTCTGTCAAGTGGTCGGGTCTTTGAAATATTTTTGTAATTTTTTTGCAGGAATTAATTTATTTATTGGGGTGACACTGGCTAATAAAATTATACAGGTTTCAAGTGTACAAATGTACAACACATCGTGTATATATCACATTGTGTGTTCACCACCCAGAGTCAGTTCTCTTTCCATCACCATATATTTGACCCTCTTTACCCTCTTCTACCACCCCCTTTCCCCTCCCTCTCTGGTAACCACTAAACTGTTGTCTGTGTCTGTGAGATTTGGTTTCTTTGTCTTGTTCGTTTGTTGGTATACAATCTTATATTGGTTATATGTAAGTTTCAGGTGTACAATATAGTGATTCGACATTTTTATAATTTTTTCATTTAAAATTTTCAGGAAATCAAAATATGATGAATTTTTTAATGACTTACAGACAGACATAAAATGCCTATATATGTATGTGTGCTTATATATACATACACATATGTGTATTTAATCTCAATGATCAAAAATAAATACCTGGCACATTGGCATCATTCATTTCTACCCCTAGCGTGCTGAGAAAAGCCAAACTTGAGACATGAATGCAGTTAGGGAGTGTAGGCCATGCACAAAAGCTATCACAGAGACAGAACAAAAAGGCTGAGTCTAGATTTTAATTGGGTGAATTCTGCACTTTATCAGCACTGGTTGCTACTCTTTCCAAATGTGAACATCAGAAATGAAAATTGGCAATGCTGGTATTGTTCCAAGGAGTAAGCAGAGATGCCCCCAAATTCGCAGCAGTAATGATAGCAGCAAAATGTGACACAAGTTAACCTTTATAGTGTGCACTGGTTCACGCACATTTCGGCCTCATCTCTATTTTCTGGATTATGTTTATCTGGAGTGGAATATCTCCAGATTCTTGCCTTTAAAACTGTATATAGTGTAACACTTTTGGAAGAGCTCTTTCAAATATTTTAAAGAGATATGTGTGGGTGGTAAGGATTGATGTTATTCAAGAGACTGCCAATTGTCAGGAACCCAGTTTCTCGAATACCCTTCCTCTCACAATGCCTGGAAGTTATCATCTATCATGCTCTCAATGTAGGTGATCTCTAGGTGTGTGCATGCCTTGGTGAGCTGTTATCATATTTCTTCTGAGATTAGGCTCTCTCTTCATCAGGGGATAGCTGGTGCCAAAGCAAATAGGACTCTGCAGTAGAGTTACCCCTCCATCATACCTAAGTCTCCAAATTCTAGCAGATATTCCTGGTACTAAGGTACAAAAACCTGTGCATTGGATAGCATGCACTTGGTGAGGATTTATTTTTTAAACTATTTTTTTCTAATTATAAAAAGAAAAAAGGGACACTGTAAGAAAATAAAAAGAGAGTAATATTCATAATCTGTCCCTTTGTTTATTCTGTTTCTTTTCTCAGTTGAATTTTGTGTTGTGATTTTTGGACTGAATATGCTGTAATAATTGCGTAATATCCCATAACAGTGCCACATTAAAATTTATTTAACTCTTCCGTTATTAGTCACCTATAAGTTTTCCACCTAGGTTTGACTGTTTCAAATAATTCTGTGATAAAATAATTTTATATACACTGCTCCGCAACCTTCCCCACAAAAAATAAAATTGTGCTTTTTCCTTAGGACCGAATCCCAGAAGTGTAATCACCAGATCGAACAGTACATTTTTTAAGGCTTTATACTAATTTAAAAATATATTTTCTAAAACTGTCTCATAACCTCTTTTCACAACAGCAATCTATGTAAGCGCCCATTTCACTACATATGCTAAGATTTTAATGCTTATGCACTGTTTCTTAAACTGAGCACCGAGTATAGTTTGCATATTTTGTCTCAAATTACAAAAATTCAGCATCAGCATAAATATCACTCATCTGATAACTGAATGGCAAAATTGCCACAGCCACCATTTATCAACCCTAAATCTCTCACAGGATTCCTCATACATATGTTGCTCTATTTCAAACTATTTTTACTCAACATTATAATTCGATCCATTCATTTCTGTATTATCTTGTCAATGAAAGATTGTGTTCACACAAGCTTTTGTATTTCCTTTGGCCCTACTCTCCAGGGAAGACTCTAACAGTTGAGGAAACCAGTTGTGTTTGTACCTGTCATAAACACAAAATAAGGTAGTGAAGTTCCCTGAGGAGCGGTAAAGAGATTTGCTGCCCAATTTAAGGCCTCCCTTTTGCTCAGCCATAGAGGTCCCTCAACTTCCTAGTACCTCTCCTCTCACCAGTAATGTTTCCTGGACCATTACAAACCACACCAGTGGTTTAACATCATTTATCCTGTTCCCACTGCTGTTGTTACCTTTTCCTCTACTAGAACATGTCAGGATGATCTTCCCTCTTTGAAATACCTTCTAGAGCACAGCCTGTGAGCCAACAGCAAGCAATTAATAACACTGACCCAGTACTTGCTCATATTATCCACTAAAGGAAGAGAAGCCATCTTTCTGAACAACAACAGGGGGTTCATGTAAAGCACGCTTAAAATCAGTTTTCAATGTTGACTGTTCCTCAGAGTCAACAGCCCATTTTCAGAAGGGTCACCAGAAGAAATGCTATAATATTCCCAGGGCTCTGAAATCCAGAGTAACTAGGAATATGCTTTTTATTTTTCCTGGAGAGGAACATCCAAGCCAAGTCTGAACAGCCTATAATTGGATTGAAGTAGAGTCTGACTTCAACAGTCTTCGTTGCACATAAATTTCTTCTTGATGAACAAATATATCTGTATATCTTTCCTGGTTAAATAAAATAAACCCCATGTCTATGGCAAAAGAAGTCCAGGAGAGTATATATATTTTCAGAAAGAAAAGGGGGAAGAAATAGAATTCCTGGGTTCTGCTGAAGAGTTGCAACACTCTCTCTTGGTTCCCTCTCCTTCTATTCTTTTATGGGTTTGGCTCCTGACTACAGGGAACTTCCTATAATTTGAGGTAAATATTTATTGAGCGCCTTTGATCATAAGTTGACTGTTTTATGATCAACAGGAGGACTCGAGGTTCTACAATCATCCCAGGCCATAATGTCTCCTACGACTGTTGAACTAAAATAGTAGCCCTTCCTAGCCAGCCATGCACCCCAAAGGAAGTACAAAGAAAAATGCAACTGTAAATATAGTGCTTTTGGATATATTGCTTCCATAAATCAGTTCTACTTTAACATTATGATGTCATAATGTCACTTCCTCCAGACTTTTGGACCGATTTCTGAGCTACCTCATCTGTAGAGAGTCAGAGAAAAATCAGTCTTGAGTGCCAAACAGAGTTCAGTGAGGCCTTTGGAAATTGACAGTTAACTTCTTTGTGCCTCAGGCTACGTCATGCATTGAATTATTCAGCACCCACTGTAGGACAGGGAATATTCTAGGTGCTGGGGGTGGGGCAGGGTAGAGTCGTGACCAAAACAGAGTTCCAGCACTCACAGAGAACACAGACAAAAACCATAACAATATAATGCATTGGGAAGCAAAATGAAAGCATGTTAAGAGGCAAGCGTGCCTGAGGTGCTCGCAATATGGTGGCTAGAGAAGGGTTCTCTGAAGAGCTAATGTTTGAGTAGAGAGTAAACTGGGCAAATATGTGGGATCACAGGGTTCAAAACAAAGGTTCTGCGATGGGAATGCACTGGAAATGTTTAAGGGAGACCAGAGACGCTGGGTACTTGGAGGAAGTGAGTGGCAGAAAGAGTGGCCAAATTCTGAGCGCCTTTTCTCATCTGTAAGAGCTGGAGAATAATCATTATTTCCCAGAGCTGAGGTAAAAACTAGGAAGAGAGACATTCAATACGGAGTACCCCTTGTTGTTGTTCGAGGATCACCTGTGTATGTATATCTTCTTGTCTCTTCTAGTCAGTGTTACTCTTCCGTGGCTGATATCTCACACATTCACATGGCCATACTGAAGTCCAGCTTAAGTCTTAGTCACCACGTGCCAAAAAGCAGCAGTACTGCTGTAAGAAATTACCACAACTGAGAGGCTTAAACAACAGAAATGTATGTTTTCACAGCTCTGGAGGCTGGGAGTCTGAAATTGAGCTGTCAGCAGGGGTGGTTCCTTCTGGTCACTCTGAGATAGAATCTGCTCCATGTCCTTCTCCTAGTTTCTGGCGACAATGGTCAATCCTTGGAATTCCTTGTCTTGTGGACACATATTCCAAACTCTTCCTTCATCTTCACACGACGTTCTCCCTGTGTGTCTGTATGTCTGTGTCTCTTCTCTTCTTATAAGGACACTAGTCATATTGGATTTAGGGGTCACCCTACTCCAGTATGATCTCATCTTAACTAATTATATCTACAAAGACCCTGTTTGCAAATAAGGTCACATTCTGAGACTCTAGGAAAGGCATGAATTTTGGGGGGACCCAGTACACATTTGAGTCTGGGTTGATTAGTGGGTGGGTTTTTCTGGATAATCAAATTGACCTGTAAAGAGAAGCATGATATATACTTCATATAAGGACATGGGGGAAAAATAACAACACTGAAATTCTTCTGAACATAATTTAACCAGAAGGGGCTCTGGGATCTATGTGTGATTCATTCATCACGAAAAACATTATCTGTCATTCCCCTGTAGACATGCTTGTTAATGAAGATAGAGTTGGAAAATGTATATAATAGTATAGTAGGGTAGTACATGATCTCTGGGCAAACCAGACCCAAGTTCAAATCCCAGCCATGTCAAGGTCAAGCAAGTCATTTAAGCTCTCAGGGCCTTCATCTGCATGTTGAAAAGTCTATCTGGAGGGCTTGTTCTGGTTTTGATACAGGAAATCACCCTGTGCCTTGGGCTTGGCCTTGTGCCTGCTGCATGCCCTGGAATGAGTGAGGTATGACAAACATTGAGCAGTCAGGACCCCAGAAGTAAGGACCAGAGCGATCACTTCTCAGATAATTGGTCATAAAAAGGGCCTGATAGTGAACTTGGATTGTTTGCAGTGTATGATTCAACTGTATTATCTAAGTCAACAGGTGGACTATGGATTCTATAATCACCCCAGGTCAAACTCCACTAGAACAATCAAATCCTGAACTGACACCCAAGGCTTGTTCAAACTCAATCACTTTTCCTTTTGAAATCATCTGGCTTTGCCTTTTTTAAGGCCCACAATTGCCTCTGGCCTGGGGAATAGTCTTCATAGGGGTTCTTCCTTGCATACAGATATGTGAGCAAATTCTCTGTGCTCTAAGGAAATTTTTTCTGTGCCATTCTTTGAGAGTTAATTTGAAAGTCCCATCCCTCTCTGTTGGATCAGGTTATCCCTGTGTTGCCTGACAGGAAATTCTGCTTAAGACTCATATTGCGGGGGGGGGGGGTGGGGGGGGGGGGGGAGATGTGGGTAAGGGGGATCGAATATATGGTGATGGAAGGAGAACTGACTCTGGGTGATGAACACACAACGGGATTTATAGATGATGTAATACAGAATTGTACACCTGAAATCTATGTAATTTTACTAACAACTGTCACCTCAATAAATTTAATTAAAAAAAAAAAAAAAAAAAAAAAAAAAAAAAAAAAAAAAAAAAAGACTCATATTGCCTTTAAATCTTTTTTTTTTTTTTAATGTCATTAATGTTTAAAAGTGATATGAGAACATGCCTACCACACTACCTGGTATACAGTGGATGTTCCCTTTCCCTTTTTCTATTCCCATACTGAACAGGAGCAGGAAAAACTCCACTGTTTGGGTGAACACAAGCAGATACATGTTATACTACAAGAAAATCTGGATTTTTTTTTTTTTGGTTGTTCTTATTCTGGGCATAAGGAATCCATATAGATATGTAACACCTTGATGCATATGATCCATCCTTTAAGAGTAGAGCATTTCAAATTACTTTAAAGACTTTTTTCATTCTTTCATTTATTTTTTCCATCTTCTCTATTTAATTTATACCTTTACTATCATAAATATTTGAATTAATATTTGCTTACATATATTTCATTCATCACTACACTGTGGTGACTTTGAGAATTGGTACTTTACCATATATCTATGTATGCATGCATGTCTGTCTGTCTGTCTATCTAGCTATCTGACTACCTAGCTACCTACCTATCATCATCCATCCATTAAATCTAATCTATCTTCAATTATATATCTATACTTATTTCCATATCTATATCTATTTGCTTTAATATTCTGATTGACTGAATAAGTGATCACTTAAATTGGTACCAAAAATGTTTATCTTGGGTATCAGCACAATTACTCATAACTATTATTTCTAGATATTTTTAATCTTACAAATTTTGAAAAAAATATGCATTTTCCATTCTTTATAATATTGCAAAGCAATACAATTTTTGACTCAGAATTTTATTCTACAAAACTGACCAGAGTTCAGAACTCAGCAAATCTTTGTTGATCTATTAAGCATAATGCACTGTCTTACACTCATTGGGTGTACTACCATGTTTCCCCCAAAATAAGACCTAGCCGGACAATCAGCTCTAATGCGTCTTTTGGAGCAAAAATTAATATTTAACCCAGTATTATATTATTATATTATATTATATTATTATATTATATTATATTATATTATATTATTATATTATATTATATTATTTATTATATTAAACGGTCTTATATTATATAAGACCAGGTCTTATATTATAGTAAAATAAGACTGGGTCTTATGTTAATTTTTGCTCCAAAAGACACATTAGAGATGATTGTCCGGCTAGGTCTTATTTTGAGGAAAACTCAGTATTATGCTATTTATTTAGTTTATGTGTATCTCCACAAAAACCCTCTAAATTTGGACTACCAAATGGATAAGGTAAGGGGATGTGCATACAAATAGGATAAAAATTATTGCCAGCTTCAGGCATTTTATACCTTTGGGACATTTGTTAGACACTGAATTAAATGTCAACATGATAAGTAACAGACCAAACAAACAGTGATCAAATTTAATCTCTTTCCCAATTTAGAGGCACCTCACAGGGAAAGGCGTGTTGGATAGCAAGACACCCATCCTGCACATTGATCCTTTAAAGAGAGTAACAGGGCTTAAGGCACATATTTACTTTCATTGTGTGTTAGTGCATACAATGGAAGAGAATTCTCTTTATAAAGATTGCAAGTTATAAAAGGTTTTTATAGTTTAGAACAATTCCAAATGGACAGTTGTTTGCAGCAGTGAACATATAAAATAATCATGTATTGAAGTTCATACCCTGTTTCATTGTGATTCTACATATGTCATTGACCTCCTACTATATGAAACTCACTGTTCTATCATAGAGATTACTGAGATTAGTGTTGGCTTTGTGGAGATCATCTTTCAGTAGGGAAAGACATGTCAACAACTACCTATAACACAAGGCAGATTGGAGAAATTCTACGAGTAAAGACATCCTTGCTGCAGAAACACAGGGCAAGAGGTTTGTTGTATTTCAATGCAGAACTGTTTTCTATTTTTCAGATAAACTAATGGAGCAGAAATATGACTGGGAAGATCAAAAATAATTTAATAAAAAGATGGAACTTGAATTGTGCCTCATTTTAAAACTTGATAATTAGAAAAAGAAAATACCAAGTCAAGGGGATATTCCAGTTAGATAAAACAGCAAGGGGTAGACGGTTCTGCAAGGGTGGGCTAGGTTGGGGAGGAGAAGAGTGTATCCAGGTGAAAATAAGATCAGAAAGGTGAATGTGCAGAACACGATGCCAAGGAACTTGAACTTAATCCCGGAGCCCAGTAGTTCCCAAAATTTCATATGCAGAAGAATCATCTGGAGTTGTTCAAAGACAGTTTTTTTGCTTCACCATCAGAGTTTCATATTCAGAAAGTGTTGGTTGGGACCTAAGAATCTACATTTCTAAAAAGCTCCCAGGTGATGGTTCTGGGATGACACTTTTAGGAAGCACTGCTCTTGTCAACGTAGACAGTGGGAAATGTCTGCAAAGAAAGTGGTATTATTCGATCTACACTTTACGAATATCAATCTCGTGGCAATATCAAGGATGGATTGGAAGGAGACAGTTGGGAACAGGAAGACCACTTAGAAAATTCTGAAAACAGTAGGGGAGAAATAAAAATGTGGCGAAGAAAATGAGGGGACATTTTAGAGATAGAAACAACAGGATGGAGAGATTGATCAGACTGGAGAGATGAAGGAGGAAGGATGACTCTGAGGTTTCAAACCAGGATTCCCAAGAGGATTGTGACACCATCAATGGAAATAAGGAGCAGAAACAGGTTCGAGGCGGAAAATGAAAAATGTGGTTGGGCTAGAAGGCTCCTTTGTCATCTCACAACCCTTTTCCTGACTTTATTACATGTGTTCATACAACAAACATTATTGCTTGCGCTGTTTGATCTGTGCAACAAAAGCACTTCTGTGTATCTTTTTCATGTTATGATCTCGGCTGGGATTTCTAGTCTCACAGAGTTAGAGAAAAATTAAAGGGAAACGGGAATGAAGTCTGTTGTGTATTTTAATATGCATTTGCTTTCTTTTATATGAATATCATGCAGATTAATTGTCTACTTGAATAACTTCTTGCAGAGATTGTGAGGGAAATTATACACACACAATTTGTGTATTGCTCCTTCAAGTGAATTTGTAAGTGAGGAAAGAAAAGGTTAGATCCTTTTATTAGGGAAGCTAAGTCTATTTTTATTACTGTAGGAGAGGTCTCATGAAAATACATACTATACTGTACACATATTAGCTTTACACACAACTATTTGGGCATTTACCTACATCTATATGAGTAACCATACTCGTATATCTACTGCAATGGTTTCTCATTTTTGTCATGGGTGTAAAAATAACAGTTCATTATATTTGTGTAGAACGCCTTCATTTACATAGTATTTTCACAAACACTATCAGACTTAAGCAAGAAAAAAAAAGTGGTAAGAAATTCAGAAAAAATAAGAGGGTGAATTTTTGTGTGCATCTTTTCATGTTTAAAGAGCCAAGAACAGAAAAAAATCAAATACAGGTTTTCGTGAACTTTAAACTCTACTTTCCAGAGGTTTTGTTGACATGCTTTTAGGTAATCCTTAAATAATCACGGCAAGCAGAAATCTATGTTTAGACAGTGGAAAATTACATTGATTCAGACTTTGTTGTTTTTGGTTTTGTTTTTCCCTGTCTTTGAGAGCACAGCCTCTGGGTGTGGGGAAAATTTGTATACAGTTTTTGAGGGCTGATAAATTTGAGAGGATGCACTCATGTGAAAAACTGTGCTGAACAGTTGTTAATATGGGCATCTACTAAATTTAAAGCAAATTCAGGTTGTTTCAGTGTTACTTAGCAATTAAAAGATCCTCAAGTGCTGGCTTAAGGGAGATTAGCTTCATAGCACGTTTGTTAATACTGATGGAACTCAAACCTAAAGGGATCTTCTGGCCTAGCAGATGCTACCTCATGATACCATTTATTGCTTAGTTATTGTTGTTTACATAAAACTTTAAGTTCTCAGTGAGTGGCAGTTTGCTTTTTATATGGTTAACTAGCAAATGCCTTTAAAGAGGATCATATAACTTTTCATGGCTCATCCAGCTCAATATCCTGTCTTCGGCTGCTGGACCAAAAAGCTGTGGCTAGGTTCTCTTCTATACCTCTCAAAGGTTAAGACCCTAGACCCTTAGTAGTCACACCTTGACCCATTCTTTTGTATATTTCAAACAGATAATATTTTAATGTTGGGGGGGGAGGAATGATTTTACAGTATTTAGTCTGAGCTACCTCTGGAGGGAGGCATTCATTGATTCAATCTTTATTTAAACAAATGTTTATGGGGAACCTGCTGTACCCTAGGCACTGCTGGAGCTGGGATAAAGCATTTGATAAAATTACTGCATATCCCATTAAGCAGGGTTCCCTTCCTTTATTCTAAACTTACAGCTTACCTTGTTCCCCGTGTATTGTCATGGGCAAGAGGGGACATTTTTCTCAAACCTTAGTTTACTTTTCTGACCAGGTATTCACGGGTATTTTCAAAGCTAAACAAGACAGTGTTGTGGGTTCCTTTAGGTGATTATTGATTAAGGTGTTTTTAAAAACTTTCTTCTTTTATTGTTCCCTAGCTTTCAAATGCAAGTTCTTTGCATTTTGACAGCAAGGGGCCATATCAGCCTATATAGAGACCCAACTGGATACCATGTAATTCTGAGAAATAAATATTTGCTGTGAAATGTATAAAGCTTGTGCATTATCTTTCTTTATTTCCATCACTGTGCAATGAAACAGTCAATCATATATTCTTCTATTCTATAAATTGGAAAATACTGAATAATTCAACAGCTTTGAAATTTCAGAACTTCATTCAATGGAGTAGCTGTAGTCCCTGATCTCTATTTTAATATGCTGCCAGTTATTGCAAGTCATAATAGCACAATACAGGGCCCAGGATGAATATCACTCACTCAGTTGTTTCCTTGAATGGCTTCAGGGTATGAAGTAAACTATACTACATCACTGTCTTCATAATGAGATCGTTCTGCTGGATAAACAAGCTCCCCGCAGGCCCTACCTGCTGATAGGACCCAGTGAACCAAATATTTAACACTTCACAGAGGCTCCTCCCTGCCATTCTTCAATATTGCATTCATCATTTTCAAGAGAAAATTTGATGCAAAGAAGTAGAAAATTGAGCTACTGGCTCCTACATCCATTGCTACAACCTGGCTTAGTAACAAAGCCTCAATTCAATTTTGGATCCTGTAAGATAACCAGAAGTGTCAAAGCTCTCAATAAGATTGTGGAAATCTAAATTATTGTTCTGTCTGACCAATTTACACATGGCATTTGGTGAAATCAGTCCTCCCAAGAAAACCACTGAAACAAAATGGAGTGCTTGTTCATTTGCTTGCAATAGTCACTGAAAAAATGGAGTCATGCATGAACAAACAAGCAAAAATTCTTAGAAACAGGCAACAGTTTAGTAGTTATTAGAGGGTAAGGGGTGAAAGGGGTGGTAGAAGGGGGTCAAATATATGGTGATGGAAGGAGAACCGATTCTGGGTGGTGAACACACAATGCAATAGATAGATGATCTAGAATTGTACACTTGGAACCTATATAATTTATTAACCAATGTCACCCTAATAAATTTAATAAAAGAAACAGAAACCAGTTAAGATTGTACTATAAGACTACAAGAAGCAGGTTTTCATTTTCTATGTTACCCGTTAATATTATACAATAGGCATTGTTCTTTAAACATAATTTGTAAAGGTCACTGTTAGTGGTTACATATATATTCACTCTAAAACTGCACCATAATATTATAGATATTTAATTTGTTTCAACTTTCATTTTAATATAGAGTATTGTGATCAAGTCATTTTATACACATTTTGTTTGAATTTCCAATTTTGCCTTTAACTTGAATATCTAAAGGAGGGTTACTGGGTCAAAGGATATTGTATGTTTTGCCAAATTGCTTCCAAAGAGTTTGTAGCAATTTATATATCTGAAGGTAATATATGAGATGACCCATTTAATATCATCCTAGTTATATGAACTGTATTTCTACACCATTGCATTCTCCTCCATTCAGTGCCCATCTAC
Source organism: Rhinolophus sinicus (assembly GCF_036562045.2). NCBI lineage: Eukaryota > Metazoa > Chordata > Mammalia > Chiroptera > Rhinolophidae > Rhinolophus > Rhinolophus sinicus. The sequence goes on along the minus strand of NC_133768.1, from coordinate 23,051,976 downwards.
TGTCTGCATACTTGCTTATAAATCCACAAACCATGGTGACCCTGATCAGATTTTCTCCAGTGCATGCATTTTTGCACACTTTTCCGTCAATTTACAAGTATACAGGGATGACTCCGAATCTACATATCCATCTGTGCTCCTCTTTGGTGAGTTTCTTTTTCTTTCTTTCTTTTTCTTTTTGGTTTGTTTCCACAGTATTTTTTTATTTTTATTTAATTTACTGTGGTGACGATGGTCAGTAAAGTTACATAGGTTTTAAGTGTACAATTCTATGATACATCATCTATATATCACATTGTGTGCTCACCACCCAGAATCAGTTCTCCTTCCATCACTCTTTGGTGAGTTTCAAAATCACCATCCACTTGTTAATTTCAATAAGCCATAAATGCAGTGAATTCTTATTAATGGTGGTGGCTAATGGGAGCAGGGCTTGCCTGCTCATGTATGGTCTCTGTGTATTTTACTGCAGTATGTCAGGTCATACTTGGGGTTCTCTTCTAATACAATTAACCTTTATTTCTAATGAAAATATTTTGCTATCTGTCATATTTCATTAGTACACACCGAGAAACAATTTTAATTCGCTAAACTTACACATTCACATAATAAAAATACAAAAAAAAGATACCACATTTTATCTTTATTTGAGCATTTCCACATAACAGATAAATCTAAAACCTAACCAAAAGTCAAATGTTAAAAATAAATCAATTCTTTTTCAAGAAAGGTGAATTAAAATCAAGTTATCCTATAACAATGGCAAATTATGAATTAATGGGAAAGATAGGTCTCTGCCTTAAATTATGAAATCCAGGTATACTTGCAAATGAAAAAAAATGTATCACCTGTTATTTTGAATTTCACCACAGAAAAATATCACTCATATATATATGGAGCGATGGAAGTAGAGGAAGAGACCCAAATTGCAATATTCCATATGAAACACGGTGGTTTTACTTACACAATTAACCTTGAGAATAGAATCATGTGGCAAAACCATGATGAATGTACTTGCTACTTGATTTCCTCCTTATGGCCTCTAGCCTTAGCTGAGCCAAACACGTGCAGTAAAAATAAGGCAAATGAGTAAATCCATACAATACCTATCTCTTCCAACTTTAAGTCCTTCAGGTTGAAACCTAATTGGTGCCAACTTCAGCAGTGCCTCATTCCTACTTTTTTCCCTTAGAATTATCTTGAGAACTTTTACACTCGATCCACTTCTGTTCTTTTCTTGTTGAGCGCAATTCAAAAAGATGAAACAACAGGGGATGTTTTGTGTGCCAGGGAATTGAGTTCTTGGTATATTAAAACACACTCTGACTTGTTCTGTAAGAAAGGAAACAATAATTCCCTAGAGCTATCTCAGAATTCTACTCTCAGCTGTCTTGCACCTCTGTACACGTACTCTGATTAGTGGTATAAGGATATCAGCATTGACAAGTTCACTGAGTTTCGGATTAACTGGTCCAACTGGGGCAGTCTGAGATTGTACCATAAACAAGGACTGCAAATCCTTGGCTCTCGCACAGAAGTTCGGGACTTCAGAAATTTAAATAGTGTTGGTAATCCATGTCCACTAATGGCCTCTAATTAATGCACAACCTTTTTAAATAAACAGACAAGTAGTTATGTTAAGTATAAACAAGATAATAATGCTTTAATGGGCTTTAGTCCAAATTAGTTTCAGTCTTAGACACATTGAATAGTCTCTTCAATTCAGTTACATGTACTGTTTATGTTTACTTCAAATTTATTTAAAAACGTACATACATGAGGTCAGATAATTAAGTTGGAGAACTCATCCTAGAAAAAGTGCTACATACCTCATTTCTGAATATCACTATGGTCACCTTCGAAGTACTCCCCTTGGGAAGCTATACACTGATGCCAGTGCTTAGTCCACCCTTCAAAGCAGTTTTGGAACTCTTTTTCTGGAATGGCCATCAGACCTGTCGTTGCATTACTCTTGGTGTCCTGAATGTCATTAAAATGTCTTCCTTTCAATATTTCCTTTGTCTTTGGATAAAGAAAGAAGTCATTGGGGGCCAGATCAGGTGAGTAGGGAGGGTGTTCCAATACACTTATTTGTTTACTGGCTCAAAACTCCCTCCCAGGCAGTGCTGTGTGAGCTGGTGCATTGTCGTGATGCAAGAGTCATGAATTGTTGGTGAAAAGTTCAGGTCGTCTAACTTTTTCACACAGCCTTTTCAGCACTTCTAAATAGTAAACTTGGTTAACTGTTTGTGCAGTTGGTACAAGTTCATAATGATAATCCCTCTGATATAAAAAAAGGTTAGCAACATCATTGCATCAAGTTCGCGAACTTAATTGTCACACCTCGTACATTCAGTGGTAATTTTTAATTGCCTCTCTTATTAAATATGTATTGTAAGAAATGGGGATAAATAGTATTGTTTAAAAGATAAATACTGTTTTCCATAGTGGCTGTACTAATTTACATTCCCACCAACAGTGTATGAGGGTTCCTTTTTCTCCACAACGTCTCCAACAATTATTATTACTTATATTGCTGATAAGAGCCAATCTAACAGGGATGAGGTGCTATGTCTTTGTGATTTTGATTTGCATTTCCCTAATAGCTAGTGAAGTTTTCATAGAAAACAGTATGGAGTTTCCTCAGAAAACTAAATATAGAGTTACCATATGACCCAGCAATCCTTCTTCTGGGTATCTATCGCAAAAAATTGAAAATATTTATTTGTAAAGACATATGTACCCCTACGTTCATTGCAGCATTATTCACAGTGGTCAAGACATGGAAACAACCAAAGTGTCCATCGACAGATTACTGGTTAAAGAAGATGTGGTATATATACACAATGGAACACTATTCTGCCATAAGAAAAGATGAAATACTGCCATTTGAGACAACATGGATGGACCTTGAGAATATCATGGTAAGCAAAATACGTCAGACAGAAAAAGTTGAGAACCATATGATTTCCCTTATCTGTGAGACATAACACTGAAAGCAACAAACAAGATAAACAAACAAACAAACAAACTCATAGACACAGACAACAGTATGGTGGTTACCAGGTGGAAAGTGGGTGGAGGGTAGAAAAGGGTAAAGGGGGTCAAATACATGGTGATGGAAGGAGAACTGACTCTGGGTGGTGAACACACAATGCAATATACAGATGATGTATTACAGAATTCTACACTTGAAACCTATATAATTTTATTAACTAATGTCACCCCAATAAATTTAAAAAAATAAAAAATAAAAAATTTTAAAGTAAAAAAAATAACTACTAGCAACAATGTCAATTTGATCTCCATGAAAACTTGCTTGTACATTCCCCAAAAGGAGATAAAATATACTCATTCAAAACTATGATACAGGTTCTCTTTCATATTTGATCTGATTATGATATATATACAAATTATTTTCTCCAATATATAAGTATAATTATATAGTGTATTCCACTTCTATATTGTGGAAAGTGCTCAATACAGTTGTATTCTTCCTCCAGGGTTCCACTTTGCTAGTTGACTATTATAAAATGCAAAGGAACAAGTGCCAAGCGAAGTAACAGAAAATAAAAATTTCAACAAGCCAAAATAAAAGCAACAATTTGGGGTCAATCCAACCAACTATATTCTTTGCATATGTAGCATTAATGGATTCATCACCTTTCTGAAAAACTGCTACACTGTAGTTCATTTCTCATTGAAGAGCTCTGATTTACAGACACATATTAATTCATGATTACTTCTCTGCATAATTGAAAACTATGCATCTTAGACTCCATTAAATACATTTTAAATATAGGTAAAAACAACTGGACAATAGAGAAAATCAATGAAACCAAAAGCTGGTTCTTTGAAAAGATCAATAAAATTGACAATGCTCTAGTAAGGCTAACCAAGAAATAGAGTTTGATTAAAAACTGCGGTGTAATAATTAGCTTGACTGGTTTGTGTTTTATAAACAGGTACATACATGTACAGTAATCGAGAATCACGTTACTGAGAACAGAGTATATGTTTTTCAATGCTTAGGTCAATGTTATGTTATAATATTACATTTATATCTAAAATGATAAATTTATATATATCATATCATATATCATATTATATTATATTCACATTCTTTTTAGGGGTGTATTACAAACTATCTACTGGAGCCAAAACAAAACAAAACAAGACACCCTAAATCTTTCCTTGTCTTCTACTCTTCTATTTCAGAGAATGCGCACTTAGAGAAGGAGCTGTCACCAATCTCAGTCTGCAACCACAGATGGCTTCAGAACTCACAGAACAACCTCATCCAACTTCCTCCGTGCTCGAGTCTCCCAGTGCTTCACTACTGAAAAGGCACGTTGCTTATAGAAAAATTCAGGTACACAAAAATGCTAACACATATTCCAGAGACTGTAGGGGAAATATGACCCCCATCAAAGTTCTTATAAGAAGAAAATTCTGATTCCTGCCTCTATAAAAATCATAGTTAAGCTTAGGGGAAGGGGTGGAGAGAAGGCACATGGTACATTTTTTGAATTTAGTACATTTTGGGGCCAATTTGTGTTGACAATGTCAACATAAAATAGAATAATATACTATAAGAGAGAGGGAGAGAGAGAATAATGAAAAATATTATAAATATAAAGAAATTAATACTGGTGAGCCAATTCTAAGGTAGTTTTAATAGAGACCAAGTACTTACTCCCTGGGCTATCTCTTATTCCTTCCTCCTCCAGTGTCTCTTCTGTCCCTAGCCTAATAGTGATGATTGGAAGTGATAAAGAGTCTTAATGCCTTTTTACTTCTGGTGAAACCACAAACTTGTCTTATCCCTGTAATCTAAGCCTACGATTTCACTAGGGTTATTTTATTTTGATTCTGTACTTTGTACAGCATGCCTGGATATATTAAAAGATGGTCAGAGTCAAAGCAGCCAAATATTTTAGGAGTAATCAAGCTTTGTGATCTGGATTCTTCCCTCATTACCTAGAGAGAATATTTTCAGTATTCTTACTGAAAACTGTGTCAAAGATAACTCAAACACAAACACTTCTGCTTCATGGTAACTAAGTATTAACTAGTTTGCTACTGCTGTTTGCCCAGTTTATTTTCATTATAATTATTTTATGTTGGGGAAAATGATAAAGGTAACATCATTAGTAACAAATATACAATATTCAATCCTTCATACTTTATTTCCTTTCTTCCAGATGCATAAAGAATAAAACATGATTCTCCCGTCAATGAGCTCACTTTTTAATGGTAGAGGTAAACACAAAAACAACTGTAATACAATATGATTTGTCAGTAATGGTGATATGATATGAACAGAATATTTTGGGACCACTGATAACAGATGAAGGATCAATGACCTCTAATCTTACCATGTGTTCCTAGAGCATCTGGTAGAGAAAATAAAATCTCTAAACTGATACCAAATTGCTCATCAGCAAAGGATTGTATTCATAGCCATTCAATCTTTTGATAACTGGCATTTGATTCACTTTGACATAAAAATTAAACTTTATGTGATTTAGTTATTTTGCAGAGGAAACTTAATCTGGGTTATATTTCTGACTGCTCTAACTATTGAACCTGTTCAACATTGCATTGAACAGATCTTGAAACAGCTACCGCCACAATTAAAATACTAATGAGGGGAAAAGAAACATGGATTGTTTTGCAGAAACTCATGTAGATGGGAAAAGGTTCCACCTCCAATAATCGATAATAAGGAAATTAAAATCACTATTATTGTTACTACTATTTTGCCTATTCATAACTTCTTAAAGAATGACAATCAGTGCAATAGAAATTGTGTTGAAAATGACACATTCATGCACATTCATATACTGAGGAGGTAATTATCTAGTTATTTATATCATAAAATGAATGAATTCCTTCATTCACTCAACAAGTATTTAACGACTGCCCATTAGAACAACAATAATAGTAACTAATATGTACTGAAAACCTATACTATGCCAAGCACACTCATAACTGTGTATGAATAATTTCATTTAATACTAGGAAATCCTGTATGTTAATATTAGGTTGTATTATTATTATGTCCATTTTATATTTGTATCCCAGAACAACAGTTAATATATGTCAGAATCAGGACACAAACTCAGACAGTCTGAAACACTGTAATTCAATGTGCCAGGTAATATGTTTAGAATGGCATATACACTGGTAAACAAAACAGACATGGTAGCAACCTTCATGTAGTTATATCTTGTTGTGAAGAGAGATGTTTATCAAGTAAACCAACAATGCTTATTTAGTAACATTACACATTGCAAAATGGGCACCAAAGAAAGGAACAGTACCACGCAAGGGAAGAATAGCTACTTTAGATTGAGGAGTTGAGGAAGGCCTTTCTAAAAATGGAACATTAAAACTGATCCCTGAAAGATAAGAAGAATCCAGATAAGGAAAGTACAGGAAGGAGAGCATCTCACACAGATGAAACAGTGCGCATAAGAGAGTTTACTTGCTCTGTAGGGCTGGGAGTTAGAGAGGCCCAGTTAGAGAGGTGGGCAGGATGGAGATCATATTAAGAAACATGGATTTTATCCTAAGTGCAAAGGAAGTTACTGCAATGAAGTGGAAGGGACAAAATAATGATGAGTTAGAAGGGCATGAAGCAGGGGTGTGGAAGGCGGGGAAATCTTCAAGTCAGATGTTTGAGTTGAGCAGGAGGGTGGATAATGGTACCATTTACTGAGTTGAGGAGGTTCTTCTGAAGGAAGAAAGTGTCTCCAAGGAAGATCAAGAATTTAGACCAAGACATGGATTGGGTTGCAACTCTTTTGAAAAGTTAGAAAAAAGCATTTGGAAAGAGCCTGAAGGAGCACCTTTTGGCTTATAATTTATCCCCCATAAGTAATTCAAACATTGAAGATGCCACCTGCATATAGATGGTTATAGGGAAAATGTCCATTTCCATCTGAAGGGCAACAATGGGTAATCATGGTGGGACATGCATATAGAACCATTAATACCATGCTTAGAAAGGTCCATTTCAAGTTGGTATAAAAGTTTAGGGTACTTAAATGTAATAAAGATTGATTTCTTTATTATATGGATTTATTATGTATTTTAACTATTTGTACATTTTTATTCCAACTACAAAAATTAGCTGTATACATGGAGTAAGAACAGTAGTTATAATATAATCAATCAATAAATAAATCTAAAATAAAAGGATATTAACGAAATTTTTCATCTTTGTCAACATGCTTTAATCTTGTGGCTGTGTTTATGTTTGTGTACACACGCATACACACACACACACACACACACAGACACACACATCTTGCAGGACATGTACTTTTGAATGAATACTACCCATTTAAGTACATTTTTGTGTGTGCTTTCTCCCGGCTATAATCTTTTACTAACATTCATGTTAAGTCCAAAGGGTGACCACTTTCAACCTGAAGACAGGTTGAAAAATCAAGGAGTCTTAACTCTAAATTTAATGTCTTTATCCTGGAATGTAGAAAAATGATGGAGGACCCACTGGAATGGAAACTGTGTCACCCTTCCACTTAGTTTTCTTACCTACACTCTGGTAAATTAGGTTAGGGCGTTGTTCACTCACCCTTTATCTATGCCTCTAAAGTCTGCCCAATTAGTTTTATCCTCAGTTAGCTCTTTTAACTCTATGTCAGTTTTAACTATTTGTTCTTCATTTTTCTGTTTCCTCTGCTATATGGTAAAATTCATTACCCCAAGTATTTAGATTCCAATTAGAATGAACTGGGACAAAGAAATGGAGAACAAGGAAAGTAACTGTAATAATTACAAGTGTCCACCAAAGAAATAGACTCTATGTCTTAAGAGTTATGCCTTACGGAACTATTAAAAAACAGCTGGATGAATAACTCATCCAGAGCTATGGTTCCCAGACTTTTGGAGTTCCAATAGTCGTAAAATGTAAAATAAAATAATGGGAGGGTGGGCCAACTTAAACTTGCCACCTTCAGATGGCCTAGAAAGTGTTTATAAACAAAATATAATAAAGCAGAAATACAGCCTCCATCTACTACCATTATCAAGTAAACTAAAGAGAGTGTTAATAACAAAAGTGAATGTATTGCCACAGGATATGAAAGACAGTTTGGGGAATATAATCAATCATGCGGTAATGATTTTGTAGGGTGTCAGATGGGCACTTGTCTTATTAGGGAGACCACTTCATGGATAGTGTAGATGCCTGACCACTGTACCCCTGAAGCTGAAGCTGAATAATATTGAATGTCAACTATAATTTTATATATATATATATATATATATATATATATATATATATATATATATATATATATATATATATATATATATATATATATATATATATATATTCACAGGATGTGGACTACAGCACAGGGAATAGAATCAATGGAATTGTAACAGCTATATATGATGTCAGAGGGGTAGTAGATTGGGGGGTGTTACCACTTTGTGAGAGGTCTTAATGTCTTAACTAGTACATCGTTTTGTACACCTGAAACTAATAAAAAATTTAAAAAAAGAATGTAAAACCATATCAGAATAAAATCACAGCCCTTTAAATATAGCTTTACATTTTAAAAAAATCACTATTATCCTTCTTGTTCTTGTAGTTCCAAGAACCAGTTTAAAATATGTATCTCCGCATAGAGGAAAAACTGAGGGTTGCTAGATGGGGTGGGGGTGGGGATAAGGGGAAAGGTGAGGGGATTAGAAAGCACAATCGGTAACCACAAGATTGCCATGGGGATACGAAAGTCAATTTGGGGAATGTAATCAATAATGTTGTAAAGATTTTGTAGGGTATCCGATGGACATTTGTCTTATTAGGGAGACCACCTCAGGGATAATATAGATGCCTGATCACTGCACTGAACACCTGAAGCTGAACAATAATGAATGTCAACTATAATTATACACACACACACATATACATATACATATACATATACACATACATACACACACATATATATATATATATATATATATATATATATATATATATAATTACGAGAAGTGGAGTACAGCATTAGGAATAGAGACTGGAAATGTAATGGCTGTATGCGATGTCAGAGGGGTAGTAGATTGGGGGAGGGGTGTTATCACTTTGTGAGGGGTATAAATGATAAATGTCTAACTATTACATTGTTTTGTACACCTGAAACTAATACAAAAATAAAAATAAGAATAAAGTAAAATAAAATATATTATCTGTCTCTATTGAGAGCCAGTAGCAGTCAGAAAGCTGCAGAATATTTGGGAACCACGACATGGATTTCCACAGGGGTTCTTTTGCCACCCCCAATAATAAGAAACCTATCAGTTTATATTTCCTGGGTGTTTACCATATGCAAGACACTATGCAAATAATTCACATTCATTTAATCATCAATGCAACCATTGAAATAGAAAGGTAATTTTATCCTCTCCGTTTTCCAGGAAACCAGAGTTTCAAGGGTCACAGTGCAAAAAAGTACCAGAGAGATAAATTCTGGTCTGCCTGATTCAAAATGCATACTCTGCTTTACCCATATATCTATAGGTTGCTTCCATATATTGGCTATTGCAAATAATGCTGCAGTGAACATAAGAATACATAAACCTTTTTGAATTAGTATTTTGATTTCTTTGGATAAACACCAGAAGTGGAACTGCTGCATCCTACAGGTGAAATAGATGAATGGGGATAAAGGGGGTACAAACTTCCAGTTATAAAATAATTAAGTCACGGGGATGTAATGTGTATCACAAGGAATATAGTCAATAATATTGTAAAAATTTTGTATGGTGACAAGACTTATCATGATGATCATTTCGTACGGTATATAAAAATGTCAAACCACTGTCATACACCTGAAACTAATATAATATTGTATGTCAACTATACTTCAATAAAAAATGCATACTCTTAACTCCCAGTCTGTAACTTCCCTTTGTTTTTAACACAAATGTAACTGTTGTGGAAAACAAACCATTATACAATGTCTTCTCCTTATTCCAGTTTTTATATAATGTGAACAAAGATAATACCCTTATAACTTAACATCTGTTTTTGTTTTTGCTATTGTTTTATCTGTGTTGCTATTTTTATGGACCAAATAAGAAAACAAATTCTCCAAATGGAATATCCCAAAACTAGCCTTGCAAGAGTTCATTTATTTTTTAATTTTTCTCGGCAATATAGTGACATTTGATTTTAATCACAGTTTACTCAAAACCATGCCTTTCAACTCAGCATTTGTTGATCAATATCTTACTGGTTACCCTGGTATTCCTCTAATGAGACATGCAACATGCAAAATGATCCATGATACCATGTGTAGGTTATAATTAAAAAAACAACCATACACTCAATTTAATGTTTATTTACCAAAGTAATACAGGCAGTGTTAAGCATTTGACTACATTTTGATATATAGATCATACGAGAATTTACAGTAGTAATATAATTTTGAAATTTGATTTCCTAAGTTTATATAGACTCAATTACATTTAAAAACCAGGATTAATCTTACGTTGTTTTTTTTTAAACTTTCTTTGTATAATTTAGCCAATGAGGATAGCATTTAAGAATTTCAAATTCTACATCATCCCTGAGGTGGTCTCCCTAATGAGACAAGTCTCCATCGGATACCCCACAAAATCTTTACAACATTATTGATTACATTCCCCAAATTGACTTTCGTATCCCCGTGGCAATCTTGTGGTTACTAAATCCTCTCACATTGCCCCTTATCCCCACCCCCCCATCTAGCAACCCTCAGTTTTTCCTCCATGTCTCTGAGACTGTTTCTGATTAGTTCATTCATTTATTCTTTTCTTTAGATTCCACATATAAGTGAGATCATATGATCGCTGCACTGTACACCTGAAGCTGAAGCTGAACAATAATGAATGTCAACTACAACACTATATATATATATATATATATATATATATATATATATATATATATATATATATATATATATATACATGGTTACAAGAAGTGGAGTACAGCATTAGGAATAGAGGCAGTGGAAATGTAATGGTTCTGTGCGATGTCAGAGGGGTAGTAGACTGGGGGGAGGGGGGTTATCACTGTGTGAGGGATATACATGATAAATGTCTAACTATTACATTGTTTCATACACCTGAAACTAATAAAAAATGTTAAAAAAAAGGAAAAAAAAGAACTTCAAGTTCTGTTAAAACCTGTGCCAACTTGAATATATACTAAATAGCTAAACGTAGATTTTGCATCTTAGTTATAAGTAACAGTGGCTAGAAGAAATATAACATGTATTTTATAATACAGCAAATATTTTTATACTGACTCTGCTGTAAATTTGACTATGAAGTCAGGTTATGGAAAGTCATAATATATATAATTTTTAAAGCAATAGACTTTTGCTCCAAATTCAAATGTACTGATTACTCAGTGTAGAAACAGTAGAAATCACTTTTTAAACTGAGCTCAGAAAGTGTGGTGTCTTTTGGAAAGCCAAACTTCAAACAGAATTCATTATTGTAAGGCGGATTTGATCTGTACTTTTTGTTAGAAATAGAAAAGGCTTACACCATAAACCCCTTGAAGAGCTGCCAAATTAGGGGCAGAGAAGTCTGAGCCTAGAGCTGACAGCAAAGGAAATCCAACTTGAGTCTGACAAAGAGAAGCTGAGGTCTCATACGTGTAAACTTTATGGAGTGGGTGGTGGGAGAAGGGAGAAGCAAATGATTTGCTATTTACCATTAATATATTGACAATGGTGTTATGACAGCAAGGAATTCCTTCGTTTGCATCCCTGCATTTATTAAGTCCCACAGAAGAACTTAAAAAATGGCATTTGTGCCATGACCAATAGGCTTAGTTTAATAAAAATACGCCATTTGCAAACCTGACACCCACTTCTGCTATATATTATAATAGGAAAGAAACCCAAAGAGCACCTCTGGAATCGTGCCCACGCATGTTTATTTTTCTTCTTAATATAGTCCCTAAATGCTAGTAGCTTCTCTGTGGGGGGAATATTATTACAATTAGAGCACTTGATTGGAAACAGGGCACATAGACTTAGGAACAATTTAATTTCTAAAAAGAAATAACTCTGGACTTGTTATATTTGATTACTTAAGTCTAATAAAGCTTGTAGCGATGACTGATTTGTAAAAATCGAGTATCAGGAGGCCAAAGGGGACCCCAGACTATGTGAGTTAGGTGAACAATGTTGTGTAAAATTTCAAGGATATTATAGGATTTAAAACTAAAGCACCACACAGAGGAACATGAAGGTAATAAGATCTTGATTTTTGGGGTAAAGTTTTAATTTGAATTGAAAATTACTTCAAGCTGTCCTTCTTTACTTAACAGCATTCATTGTTACTCACTAAGTTTTAAAAACAAAAACATGGAGCAAAGAAAATTCTTCTCAGGGTAATTACACCCAGGTTTCTGTTACTTGCTGTACGTCATGTGTACTTAATATTATTACTAGAAGAGAATTGTTTTCCCTAACTTGGCTCTTCTGCGTAAAGTGCTATCATTGAAAAGTGATATAGGACCCAAGAACTATTCTGAAATTGACCCTTAAATGATCTGAGAAAAACCCCAGTTCAGGGACTGAATTTCAATGCTGGGTATAATAAAGCCTTTCACAAGTGCTGTCAAAGGAATTTTTGTTCTATTAAAACAACTGAAGGATCCATTGCTGTCTGGAAATATTTCTATCGTTCTCCGTCACCATTAAGCATACTGCTCTCAAATAAATTCCCCTGGGACTAATTTTCCTTTTAAAAATTACAGCCAGAGAAGTTATAACAACATGTTATTATATCATAAAATAAACCACGAAGCTCTCTGCAAAGGAATAGTAAGTCAGCACACCAGCAGTGAAAACTTGGCAGCAAAAACATATCCCCTGAGGAATTGTGAGAAATTTTGATGAGATTAAAACATGCTGCATTACATATGGTATATATATTTTAACACATATAATAGGAGAAATAAATTGGAAGAAGCATCTAAGCATTAATCCCCTAACTCCCACATCTCGTCCCATCCGTTAGGGATTTATCTCTTTCAGTTTGTCATGGTAATGTAAGCATGAAACGATCTTTCCTACCTTCTGGAATTCAACTTTAGAAAGGGAAATAAAATGTCACTATTATTTATCTGCATCGTTTAAGATGCTGCTTTTCTACAGAACAGAGAGATGCAAATAGATAACTGCAGCAGATTGTTGAACTGAAATCAGTTTTATTAACATTTCTTATAAGGGGCTAATATCTTTAACACACTCAAATGATGTAGCACATTGGGGCAGACTTTGCAAAAACATTTACTTCTGAATATATTGGTGTTAACAATATAACTAGATAAATTGCAAAAGCTTTCAGAACACGCTCTGCTTGTTCTTCCAAAAGGAGAGAAAATGAAAAGCAAAAATATGTTTTGCTCTCTATATTTTCAAATTATTTATGTAAACTGTTTAAATGTTTATATGTTGTAAAAATGTAACTCTCTTCCTCTTCTGAATTTATTATCCTCACATTTCATTCAATTAAAAACTTACACTAGTGGGAGTAGGTAAGGAAACAGGGCAATTCTCCCACATTTATCATTATGGGGCCAACATACAACACATGCAAATGTATTGCAGATTCTTAGTACATGTGTGAACATGAACTCACTCAACCTCTCTAAGGTATCCTCAATATAAAATGGGAATTTAAAACATACATTTTTAAATTCTCACAGTGTTGTTTTCAGGATTAAATCATTTAAGCCAGGCAAATACTTAACATAATATCCAGCATCATGTAAGTTGCCAGTAAATGTTAACTATCATCACCATCATCACCATCACCACCATCATCATCTAAACAAACGAGGCCTTGTGGAACTGAGCTTGATGCAAGGGAGGTTAGTTCTGTATAAATGGCCCAGTGTTCATCATGCTGAAGTATTTGTGACCAAGCTATTTATAATAGTGCTACAAGGTCGGCATTATCTTCATTGTAGAGATGGAAAAACTAAGGCTTTGGAATGAAAGGGTTAGGTCCAATTTAGTGTAATTGGCGATTGACGCAACTTCCTCTCTGATGCTGAGTCTTACATAGTAGGCTATGTCTTGCTTTTTATATTCACTAGTAGGAAGTTAAAAAATAATATTGAGAAAAGCAATCAAAACAAAACTGTTTTGCATCACTTATTTGCATCATTTTTGCCCTTGGTATTATTGTTTACTATTTAATCATATACATTTTTAATGTAAGCAGCCAGAAATTGTTAGTGAAAGAATACATTAATTCATTAGTTAATCAAACAATGTATCTTCAAAGGAAGATTATGCTGGCCTGTAAAGTAAAATGTAGGAAGTTCTTAAAGAAGGAGAGATTAGAAAATAATTAAAAGATTATTCAAGAAATTGTATTGGGTTGATGTGGGAGTAGGTAGGCTGGGAGTCACTTGAGACCCTTCAAAGGTAATTAATCAGTTTCTGGAACACTGTAGGAGCTTAATGAAAGTTTGGTAAAGAAAGGAGGGAAAGAGCAATGATTCAGTTAGGATTTAAATGGGTCATGAAGAAGAGGGAAAACAAAATATTGAAAATAATTCCATTTCCACTCTTAAATAACATGGGGAATATGGAATTCTTCTCTAACTAGAAAAACTGGAACTAAATTGCTTTAGAAGAGCAAACATGAGTGTTCTTAAACACACACACACACACACACACACACACACACACACACCCCAATCCCTTAGTTTTTTAAAACTCAAAAGGTTAACTTCATTTCTTAAAAACTCAGTATTCTAACAATAAAAACAACTCCAATATATATATATATTTTTACTCTAATGACATAATCTCAGAGGGCATGAAGTTCTTGTCTATAAAACCTAAGATTCATTTTCAGAAATTACAGATAAGATGAAGTGGGAAATTATAATACTTTTATTATTCTCCACATGAGGATAAAAAAAATGAAAAGCAGTCAAGTCAGACATATATCAACAGATACACTTTTATTTTTAAGAATAATTCCTAGTTTCAGGCTTTCTCCTCAGACATGATATTTTAGATTAAAATATCAATTGCATCTTTTGTGCTTTCACAGCAGCATATCTTGACTCCTGTCACTGTCAAGCTGCCAGCATCAATTTTATATTTATTTCAAGGTGACTTTGGAATATTTCATCTGTCTTATATGTGATTATTCTGTTTTCATTCAAGTGTTTTGACTTGTTCCCCAGTCTCATCATACTAGTAGTCCACCATATAAATGCATACTCCTTGAACGAGAACATTTCTTTTTTCCATGAATATAATCTTATAACCATCCTATAGCATTAAAATTTAAAATTTGATTTCTCTCTCTCTCTTTCTCTCTCTTTCTCTCTCTCTCTCTCTCTCTCACACACACACACACACACACACACACACTCACATATACACAAACAAACATTCACTCAGAAACACTGGTACGTTGGTTATTATTAAACATTGGTATATTCCATTTTGCAATGCATATGATAATTGCTTCATACAAGATGACTCTTCATAGAATATCATACCCATAAATAAAAATAATAAATTGTAGATTGAAAAGATTACATTTTTAAACATGGTGGCAATTGTTCTATTTATTCCTTGCTTACTAAGAGAGGATCCTGTATCTTTTCCCAGGAAATATACTGTGTTTCCCCGAAAATAAGACTGGGTCTTACATTAATTTTTGCTCCAAAACACATATTAGGGCTTATGTTCAGGGGATGTCATCCTGAAAAATCATGCTAGGGCTTATTTTCCGGTTAGGTCTTTGGGGGAAACACAGTAACAATATAAGAAGGTATTCTTAAATAGTCACCGGGATATAAAGTACAGCATAAGGAATATAAGGCAATAATATTATAATAACTGTATAGTGCCAGGTGGGCACTAGACTAGTCAGCGGGATCATTTTGTAAATCATATAAATGTCAAACCACTAACCTATTCACGTGAAAGTAATATAAAATAATATTGAAAGTCAACTGTAATTGAAAAATTAAAAAAAAAAAGCTAGTCTTTATTCAGATTCATTTAAATTTTTGGTTCTTTAGTTGTCGGATTTCTTTTTCTCTAGGATCTCTGTGCTCATGGAAAAACTATGGGTAAATGCAAATGGATCTGTCTACTCACTTCAGCCCATTCATATCCAGCCTAAGGTCAATTATATTTTCCCATCGTAGATGAGATTGTTATCAACCTACCATCTAAATCATCCACTGAATACAAGCCTGACTGCTTTTTATCAAACAACTCTAAATATGATTTTCATTAATACCACATATTCAATAGGTTCTTTTCACCCATTTACCTTCTGCCTAACTGCTTGCCATGTCTCCTAAAGCATTTACCCACCTTCTAAATCCATAACTTCACTTTTAGTACCCGATAAATTTCCTGGGTGCTTTCATCTTGATTTTTGAATCAGCCCTTTTCTGGTCCCCTGAGTGGACCCACCTACTACAATTGATATGAAATAATGTACCCCAGACCACCAACTTGACCAAACAGTTTAATCATTAACAGAGTCAAATGCTTTTAAGTATTAGGATCCAGTCAATCCTCTCAATACTCTGTTTCCTCATGTGTAAAATGGAAATAATAATGATACCTGGCATAAGAAAATAACTTTTGTACTTAGCCTTTAAGACATGCATTGTGTCAGAGCATGCAAAGGATATTTAGTGTCTGAGAAAATAAAGCCTCTTCCATAAATGGTACGGGAAATGTGGAAAGCCATGTGCAAAAGAATGAAACTATGCTGCTATTTGTCACCATACACAAAAATTAACTCAAAATGGATCAAAGACCTAATTATAAGACCTGAAACAATATACACAGAACAAAATATAGTTACTAAAGTTATGGACCTTGGTCTCAGAGAAGATTTTATGAATTTGACCTCAAAGGCAAGGAAAGTAAATGTGAAAATAAATGAATGGGACTACATCAAACTAAAAACCTTCTGCACAGGAAAATAAATCGTCAACAAAACAACAAAACAGTGGCAACCAACTGAATGGGAGGAGATATTTGCAAACACCTCTGATAAGGGACTAATATCCAAAATATATATTTAAAAAACTCATACAAATCAACCATAAATAAACAAACAATTCAATGAAAAACTGGGCAGAGAACCTGAACAAACACTTCTCCCACGAAGACATACAAATGGCCAAGAGATATATAAAAAATGTTCAACATCACTAGTTATTAGGGAAATGCAAATCAAAACCACAATGAGGTCAGCCCAGTGGCTCAAGCAGTTGGAGTTCCAGGCTCCTAACTCCGAAGGCTGCCGGTTCGATTTCCACATGGGCCAGTGGGCTCTCAACCACAAGGTTGCCAGTTCAACTCCCATAAGGGATGGTGGGCTGCACCCCCTGTAACTAGCAATGGCAACTGGACTTGGAGCTGTGCTGCACCTTCCACAACTAAGACTGAAAGGAAAACAACTTGACTTGGAAAAAAGTCCTGGAAGTACACACTGTTCCCCAATAAAGTCCTGTTCCCCTTCCCCAATAAAATCTTACAAAACAAAAACAAACAAACAAAACACAATGAGATACCACCTCACACCTGTGAGAATGCCTATTATCAACAAGACAAGTAATAACAAGTATTGGAGAGTATGTGGAGAAAAAGAAACATTCATGCACTGCTGGTGAGAATGTAAATTGGTACAGACACTATGAAAAACAGTATGGAGGTTCCTTAAAAATTTAAGAATAGCGTTATCGTATGCCCCAGCAATTCCTCTTCTGGGTATCTACCCAAAATGTTTAAAAACATTTATTTGTTATATATATATATATTCCCCTATGTTCATTGAAGCTTTATTTATGGTGGCCAAGACATGGAAACAACCAAAGTGTCCTTTGATAGATGATTGGATAAAGAAGATGTGGTACATATGTACAATGGAATAGTACTACTCAGCCATAAGAAAAGATAAAATACCTGCCATTTGTGACAACATGAATGGATCCTCAGAATATCATGCTAAGCAAAATGCCAAATAGAAAAAGACAATAGTCATAATTTCACTCATATATGGGATATAAAACTGAAAGCAACGAACAAACAAGACAAACAAACAAAAACTCATAGACACAGACAAGAGCATAGTGGTTACGAGATAGAAAGAGAGCGAGGGGTAGAAAAGGGTAAAGGGGGTCAAATATACGATGATAGAAGGACATTTGACTTTGGGTGGTGAATACACAATGCAATATACAGATGATGTATTATAGAATTTTATACTTGAAACCTATATAATTTTACTAACTAATGTCACCCCAATGCATTTAATAAAATTAAAACAAAAGAATATTTAGCATGTGGAGGAATCCTCATTATATTTACCTGAACTGTGTTGAGGTCAATGTGTCCTCTCACAGTGGTTATTATACCTATTTTTTGAGTTTGAAGCAAGCATGATATTTACCACCATAACATCTTTAAAAACCTCAATCTTCACAAATTCAAAAAAAAACATGAGAATGTTCAACTCTATCAAAATATATCTCATCTTATTCTACATATAGGTAGACCAGTAGTTTTCCAACTCTTGTAATTGAAAAAAAAAAAGAGAGAGAGACACCAACTGCATCGGGTTGTGGTCCCAATTAAATGAGGAGTTTATATATACATATATATTAGATACGAGGTTGAAGTCAGACAATTAAGTGTGCAAACTCATCCCAGAAAAAGTGCTACATACCTCATTGCTGAATATCACTACAGTCACCTTTGAAGTACTCCCCTTGGGAAACTATGCACCGTTGCCAGCACCTAGTCCACCCTTCAAAGCCATTTTGGAACACTTATTCTGGAATGGCCATCAGAGCTGTCATCGTATTACCCTTGATGTCCCAAATGTCATCAAAATATCTTCCTTTCAATATTTCCTTTATCTTCAGGTAAAGAAAGAAGTCATTGGTGGCCAGATCAAGTGAGTATGGAGGATGTTCCAAGAAGGTTATTTGTTTATGGGCTAAAAACTCCCTCACAGACAGTGTCCTGTGAGCTGGTGCATTATCATGATGCAAGAGCCATGAATTGGTGAAAAGTTCATGTCTTCTAACTTTTTCACGCGGCCTTTTCAGCACTTCCAAATAGTAAACTTGGTTAACTGTTTGTCCAGTTGGTACAAATTCATAATGAATGATCCTTCTGATAAAAAAGGTAGCAACATCATTGCAACAAGTTCGCAAAGTTAATTGTCAGACCTTGTGTATAACAGGGGTGCCCAAAAAATGTCTACAAGTGGACATTTTGGTCAACGTTGCTCAGTGCGGTAATCAGAAGTGTCTGGAGGCTGATGGTAACCACTTTGAGCACCTCTTGTAATTGCAGAAGTCAAACGTGACTTGTATTCATCTTTTGTTATTGGTATACATTGCATACTATAATTTTAATACAGGCTTCCTTTCTTAAAATGTGTATACATTTTTGGTACCCTCTGTGTATAACATATTATATATATGATATGATATATATATATATATAATCTTGATATATATATATACATATATATGTATATATATGTGTATATATATATATATATATATATATATATAGAGAGAGAGAGAGAGAGAGAGAGAGAGAGAGAGAGAGAGAGAGTGAGAGAGAGAGAGAGAGAGAGAGAAGGAGATTATCTTCTTAACATTAATTACTTTAGGCTTCCTAACAAGTATCCACGGAATACATATCTTCCATTGACATGCTTGTATATTCTTTTGCTTTATCTTCTGATGTTTGTTATCCAAATCTTAACTTTCTACTCAGTATGCTTCTTTTACTATTGCATTACTTTACACTATTTTCAATTTGTTTACTTAAATCATTATCAATTTTAGAATATAATACCCAGAGAATTTTGAAATCTTACTACCTCCTTATCTAACAGGAGTTGTTTTAAGCATGAGGGTAATAGTTTCCTCATATGATTCTTTTCATTTAATTCACACTTTTCTATATTTAATTGGGTTTATCTACTTTTATAAACATTAGGTAACTAATAACTGCCTTAGACATGTTAGTTAACTTTCTTGTTTTTTCCCAGAGAGGTAAGTTCTCTTGGATGATGGTCATTTTGAATTACTTGTTATTATTTTGGATGAGAAAATATAGTTTATTTCTGGTTATCATAGTGTACATTAACTTGAAATGTTACAATGCATAAGAATGTATTTAACCAGCTCAATAAGAAACTGCATTACTTCCAAAGTAAGTGTTTGAAATTTAAAAGAGGCAGTAAATACAGATAAATAATTAATATATTAACTGAAGTAAGTTTCTCTTGGTACATGAAGAATTTAATACGTGATTTCTATTTAAAATAAAGACTGAATTTGTCCACTTGCATCTTGGGTTTGCCATAGAATTATATCCATGTATGCAAGGCAAGTTCATCAAAATTTCAGTATGGTATTAGATAATTTTAAAATGTAATAAGATTTTATCACCTACAACCTTGTTTAAAATTGGATGGAACTACAAAGCATCTCATGTGTGGAATTTTTAAATAAAAACTGAAGAACCAAAACAATAACAAATAAAAAAAAAAAGAGAAAAAAAGGCATGTGTGGCAGAAAAGACAAGCAAGAGCAATAATTTTTCTTTTAATTTTTAGTTTCATTTCTCCTAAGTAATTGGTATGCTTCATTGCTTATTTGTTTATGTAACGAGACCTATGAAATTTTTATTTCCCTTTATGCCCTGGCTATTAGGAAACTCAGAGAGAAATTTGAGGCTCAACTACAGACACCATATTAGCATTCTTGTTCATTTTTTCTTTTCAAAGATTTTATTGGGGAAGGGGAACAGGACTTTTATTGGGGAACAGTGTGTACTTCCAGGACTTTTTTCCAAGTCAAGTTGCTGTCCTTTTCAATCTTAGTGGTGGAGGGTGTTGGTGAGCGTCAAGTTGTTGTCCTTTCAGTCTTAGTTGTGGAGGGTGCAGCTCAGCTCCAGGTCCAGTTGCCATTGCTAGTTGCAGGCGGCACAGCCCACCATCCCTTGCGGGACTTGAGGAATCGAACTGGCAACCTTGTGGTTGAGAGCCCATGCTCCAACCAACTGAGCCATCTGGGAGGCAGCTCAGCTCAAGGTGCCATGTCCAATCTTAGTTGCAGGGGGCAGAGCCCACCATCCCTTGCGGGACTCGAGGAGTTGAACTTGCAACCTTGTGGCTGAGAGCCCACTGGCCCATGTGGGAATCGAATCGGCAGCCTTCGGGGTTAGGAGCACAGAGCTCCAACCACCTGAGCCACCGAGCCGGCCCCTCTTTTTTTTTTTTTTTTATTAGTTTCAGGTATATGAAACAATGTAATAGACATTTATACCCCTCACCAAGTGATAACCCCCCTTTCCCAATCTACTACCTCTCTGACATTGTATATAGCTGTTACAGTTCCTCTGTCTCTATTCTTTATGCTGTCTCCACATCCTGTGAATATGTATATATGTATATATTATGTATGTATACATATTATATATATACATATTATATAATATATAATATATAATATGTATATATAGTTGACATTCGTTTTATTCAGCTTCAGCTTCAGGTATACACTGCAGTGGTCAGGAACCTACACCGTCCATGAAATGGTCTCCCTAAGAAGACAAGTGCCCATCTGACACCCTACAAATGTGCATTATTTTTTGCTTCTATCCTTTCTCCATGGCTCTAAGTTTCTATTTTAACCACCATATTGCATACATGTGGTTTAAAAGAATCCATTCTCAAACCATCCAGAGTCACCAAAGACCTACCTGACCTGTTCTACTCCCACTCAGTAGCTCTTATCTCATCTTCTAGGATTTCCCCCCAACCGACATCATTCCTTGCTGTTCCTGAAACACAAAACATGCTTCCACCTCAGGTCATTGCATTTCCTGTGCCCTGACTGTAAGTCTGTTTTCTCCATATAGCTACTGGCTTGCCCCTTCAGCTCCTTTAAATTTTCTTAAAAGTCAACCTATCAAAGGGGTCATCTTTGGCATCCTTTAATAAAACGTATAATCTACATCTATGTACATATGTATGGATATGGATAAAATATACATAAGATAAACATATCTGCCCCATCTCCACATATACACCGTATTCTCCTCTTCTATACATTATTTTTCTTCATATGATTATCACTATCGAAACTATAAGCTCTATTAGAGTCAAAACTTTCTTTTGTGTTTCTTTGTTGATTTCTTTGCCTACTCTTTGTAGTGCCTTGAACACAGAAGACACTCAATATTTGTTGAATGTAAGAATAACTGAATGGATAAATAAAAGATACAGAATCTAGACACTTGAATTATATACATTGATTTATTGTAGAAGAAAACAATGTAAATTCAAAAATAGCAAATGTTCTAGGGCTTTGTCTTTCAAGATACAAATTAACATCATCCTAGTTGTAAAACAGAGGTTATAAAATCCAATTTAGTTTTGTCTCCTTGCTATTTCAGCTTAATTTAAATTCTTCCCCAATTTTACTTTCTTGAACTTCGAATCATTCCAAAAAAGAAATGATCCAAAATAAATGTTTCCTGGTGTAGAATAGGCAGGGTTGTTAGGAAAAATAATGCATTTCTCACAAGTAAGATGGGATCGAGGTAGCTCAAACCAAGCATAATGCCGGGAAAATGAAGGGATTCTCATTAAAAGTCTTGTTTTGTCTGATGGGGAATTTTAGAGTCCTGAGATTCTGTAATAACATTATCTGTTATAGGAGATTAGGCAAATGAGAGCCAATTAAACCACTGGACAACAGCCAAGGTACCATTGCCGATACAAACAGGAGTTTACTTTAAAGTATCAAAGAAAGCCCCTGGCCTTTTCTAAACACCTTTCTTTTTCCTTGTGGAAAGCTTATTTTTAATGATACAATGAAGAGAAATAAATCTTAATATTTTAGATATGAGGCAGCAAAAAGAATGAAAGAACAATACTTCAGAAGAGACTTGAAGTGAAAATGAAATAGCCTCTGATGTTATTTGAGGGGAAATCATTCTCTACTTTGGGTTTCAAACGCTAAGACGGAACGAGAAGCCTCAAAAGAATAGAATTTTCAGCATTCAGTACACTGGCCCTCTGAGATTTTATCTATAAGCCATAGTTCAATGCTTTAATAGTTTCTTCATTTTTCCAACAGGTTAGAAGCACACATTAATGCCCATCATATTCTTATACAAGTTCATTAACTTAGATATCACCAGAATACTCATCAAATATTGTTAAATATTCAGCCCAATTGTGGCTGTTGTTCCTATTTCTTAATTGTGGTTTTCTTTATTATACTCTTGAGGACTTCTTTTTCCTTAAGTGGCATGGTGAATGCCAAGTGGCAAGTGTGGTAATGAATGAAGTTCAATGGAAGAGAGACATGTGATATTCCCATTAATAGGTTAAAGGTTGAAGTACCTTGAGGAGAAAATTGAATCAGCAGTTCTTATGTACAACTAGAGCCTACATATCTCAGTTACATTGCTTGCACATGGTTTTCTAAATTATTATATGAAAACAATCACCTTAACACCTCAAGGAAAGAGATGCCATATATAAAAGTGTGTAAAATTTCCTATACATTTTACACTACCAATTAAAAAACGTTTTGATATAAATTGAGTAATAAATGGGAATTCCTTTATCTTTATTTCTTATGCCTTTTCTCCATTTCATTGTTTTGGCATTTGCTACGTTAAGTTATACATACTTCTCGAAACTATTACTCAGCATTAATGAGGACAACTAGGCCATTAGTGCCTTCTAAATATAACTAAAATGTTCTCTCATACTCATAATAAATGTTGACATGTTCTCCATTTTTTTCATACTCTGAAACCCATTTTTCACTGTTGTAATCTATAATTGCTATAAGATATACATATTTTGATTTGTATTGTTCTCAATACAAAATGTGAGTCTGATTCATATATTGCTTAATAATTGGGAAATGGTTAAACAACTAACATTCTGATGTAATTTTTTTTTAAGTTAACAGAGTGCTGCCACTGTTAATAGGATGTAAACAAGCTGCTTTAATGGATTACGTGTATTGCACTTCTGGGACACAACATCCTCTCCATAATTATTTACAAATATTAATAAAGCAAAAAATTTCAAATGTCTCAGTTTGATGTCAAAATATCTGTGAAAGTTTTTCTTCCTCCTGCTTCATGTTCACTACTATCAGATTGCTAATGCAGCAAAAGTGTTTCTAGCTAAATGTACACTTTTATTCCCAGACAGAACATATTCTTACAATCCCTAATTTCCTCTAATCCCTTTAGTTTTTAATTATTTTTGTCAGGAGGCCATACAATAAGATATAAATTGTAAAAGCTATGAAAGTTTCTAAATTGAAAATTTAATCTTTTCACTCCAATCTCCCCAGCCCACCAGTGCCCCTCCCTAGAGGCAATCTCCTTAACCAGTTTCAACTAAAAACAGGCTAGAGATATTTTCAAATCATCCTGGTGTGTGTGTGTGTGTGTGTGTGTGTGTGTGTGTGTGTGTCTTTGTGTTATGCATGAGCATATTCATTCCCCCAGCAGTAGCATACTACTTGTATATTCTTTCGCACCCTCTATTTCTTTTCATTTAAAGATACATTTCCAAGATCTTTCCATATTAGTACATATCAATTGTCTCCTCTTCATAGCTGAATGGCATCCATTGTGTAGATAAACTAATTTTCTCTACCAATCCTCTACTGATGCATATTTAAATAATTGCCAATCTTATGCAATTCAAAAACAATGTACACACACACACACACACACACACACACACACAATGTAGAATATGAATGAGTGTATCCACAAGATAAATTTGAGAATTGCTAAGTCAGAGTATGTGCCTTCCATATACTGGGGGTGCCAAAATTGCCTTGACGGGTGGACTAGGCGCTGGCATCTGTGTATAGCTTCCTAGGGGGGAGTACTTTGAAGGTGACCGCAGTGATATTCAGCAATGACGTATATAGCACTTTTTCTAGGATGAGTTCGTGAACGTAATTGTCCGACCTCGTATACCTGTTTTGTTTTATAAGCCCCCCCAATATCTAATATAATTTGTGGCATAGAGTTTAGATGAATTTAAAATAGCCATATATAATTTTAGAAAATTATATGTTACAGTAAATATCTAGGCATAGCTGACAAACTTTCAAAGCTAATTTGTGTTGTATGTAAAACAGCTTATATGAACCCAATTGAGGCATGATTGTATCACTGGTTGTTGATTTGTTCTTTTCTGCTTGATCTAAAACAAATTAATTCTTTACGCATCTTTGACATAGGGGTTCATTTCTGTGCTTCTCCTTATGTTAAAAATAAGCAGCTTTATGTTAAAAATAAACAGCTTGTCAAATTAATTTAACATATGCCAACTACTGAGCAAGACAATACGTGTATATGTACATACATATGCATACACACTACTCTCTTCCAAGCCTGAATC
The DNA here is from genome assembly GCF_036562045.2 of Rhinolophus sinicus. NCBI lineage: Eukaryota > Metazoa > Chordata > Mammalia > Chiroptera > Rhinolophidae > Rhinolophus > Rhinolophus sinicus. The sequence continues at coordinate 23,026,449 of NC_133768.1, read as the reverse complement.
CAAAATTTCAGATATCTCAAATTTTGAGAACAGCTCTAGACTTCAAAACACCTGTGGTTAGAGAAGGAGGGGCTGCAAACCTTCCTCCTTGGGCAGAATGAAGCCTCCCTTGTGGGTGCAAGCAATAAATAAACAACATAGAAGAGAGAAGCATAAAAATGGTACCCACCATCCTGTGATTATTTGATTTCCCATTTGAAAGGAAATGTATTCTCTGATAGGTTGGTAGTCTATACATAAACCAGCATTTTACAGAAAATTTGGAGTAGCAACAGGAAGCAGAAGAAAGAAAAAGGGAGGGAAACTGAGGGAAGAAGAAGTAATTGAATGGCAACCATTCAATGCTGTCACACTGGCTGTTATTAAATCCTCCCATCAGCTGCCTAAGCAGAATGATGGTGACGGAGATAGGTAAACTATCAGGAGTAGGGTGGGGAAACAGTCACCTGTACCTCATCACTGTGGCACCTGGAGGCGTAAGACATTTCTACTAGATGTGGCAATCCAGTTTGAGAGTTCCTATGTGCTGGTGCTGAGATAAGGGCTAATTAACCACTTGTATTTGGCTCAGTTGCCCTTGAGGCACTGATTGCTAAAGGCAGCTTGCACAAGGTCACTGTCCTAAAAAGGGAAGAGATGTTAACAATTCTGATTCTATACTTGTACCTACACGAAAGCACCAGGAGATCACATTCACTAACATACACAAAATATTTTGAAGAATCACCAAGAGATAAAAGTAAATTTATATTTGAGATACTCCATATATTAAGACGGGAAGTACATCCTTGAGGAATCCTATGGGGGCTAAAATGTATATGAAGGTGTTTTTGTTATGTCATCTGAGGATTGCCACGTTTGAGTCATCTGTTAAAGATGGAAATTATAGTGGTTAGAGGGACCTCAGTAATGGGAATACTCGGGTAACTCATTCACTACGGAGACTGGATAGTGAAGTTTTATTGCTTGCATTATATGTAGTGAATGGAAATACATCTTCCTCAATACATAAAATGTGAATGCAATGGCATTTGAAATGCAAAAATAATCATTTAACAGTTTTGTAAATGTTTATTTGCTGACTGTTAAACATTGACTTCTGAAATTGTATGCCAGTTTTGATTTAGGAATGGAAGATGAGAAGCTTAATTTTTTTAAAGGCATAAAATATAACCTTTAAATCATTTCTGAGGTGAGCTGAATGCTCTAGGGAGTAATTTTTCCACCAAGTACTATTAACATCTAAAGAAAGTCTTTTCAATGAATTTAAGAATGCCAAGAACCAATGTCTTTTTTTTTGAAATAGTTAAACTCGGCTCAGGTGCTTAGAGATTCAAATCTTGAGGATCTGAAAGGGTCTCTATAAAATTGCTTTCTAATTTATTTCGCTTTCCGTGTCAAAGATTCACCAAGCATATCCCTGAGATGTCATATTTCAGTGCAAAGTCACTCTTGCATTGGTTTCTATGGCAGCCAATTGCAAAAACTTTAATGCAGCTATCAACTTTCTATTCCAGTGTTGACTGCAAGCATCAGTGTCAGGGAGACTGTATTTGTCTTGACAAGTCTCCATCTGAATATAATACATATATAGTTACACCCCTAAGCTGTAAGTTGCCATAATACGGAAACAAATAGATAACAGGGGTGGATACACATGGACTCACACAATGTTGATGCACATGTGTGAGAGAGAGAGGAGAGACGAGAAGTGAAGAAGGAATCATTTCATAGTTGAAGACTCTAAAAGGTAGAGATGTCATCCTCCTTTTTCCAAGACTGTCACTATTAGGCATAAAAAGCTGAAACCACCTCATTATTTGGTGAAAGGAGAGAGACTGAGTCCAGTTTCTAAATGAGTGACTGAATCAGGGAGCACCAGATCTCAGGGGGAGTAGATCTTCAGGCAGACAACAGAAATAATATTGGGATAATGGGAAATAAAGTAGAAGAGCAGCATGAAAGGGGGGAAAATAATCGTTACTTTTTAAGTTAAAATCAGATATTTAGAAAGTTAGTTGCACACCTCTATTTGCATTCATCATTCAGACTCCTAAAACACTTGGTAATATTGTGATCTTAAACTTAACTCGTGGGCAGAGCCTAAATAGAAAGGCTGGAGTGAACTCTAGGATTTCTTCTCACTACCATGTGTGGGGAGATGATGAATACCCCCAGGAACCTATAAGATCAGGAAAGAGAGGCCACGGAGGATTCTGGCTGAGCATTCAGAAAGAACATTCCCCCAGCTGGGCCTGGAAAGCAGTACTACATGCTCTTTCCTCAGGACTGGGTTATTAGATTTCGAACAGAGTAGTATACATAAAACGGGATTTTCATTTACACAGATCTGAATTTGAATTCCAACTCTGCCACTTCCTTTGTGATCATGGATAAGCTGCCTACTTATTCAAGCCCCAGTTTCATCATCAGTAAAATTGAGAAATAAGATTTGCCTTCAGAATCTGATGTGAAAATTACATGAGATGATATATGCAAGGCATCTAGCACAAAACTTGACCCACATTAAATTTGGATATGTGATATCTAAGAATGGTTGTAATCAATGCTATTTATTATACTTTGAATTACACTATTTGTCATGCATGCTATCATTTTGAGTTATATTATCCTTTGTAGCCCCTAAAACACTTGGGAAAGACCTGTACATATGACAAATGCTCAGTCATTACATGTGAGTGAATGAGCCTCAGTTACAGAGAAAATTCAAGTACAAAACTTAAAGATCCATGTAACAAAATGGTTCAGCTCATAAGATTGTGGTCATGAAAAGAATACAGGTCCAACAGGGCAGATTAATTTTTTTTCCAACATTTAAGTTCAGAGCTATCATAGCATAATTGAGAATACAGCATTTGGAGCCAAACTGTCTGGGTTCAAATCCCATCTTTACTATTTATCAAAAGTGTGAACTGTGACATAGTTCCCCCTTCTGTAATATAAGAGTAGAAACAGAATGATCTTACAGGATGATTGGGATGATTAAGTGAGGTAATAAAACTGTATGAGTAAAGCACCTAGAATAGTGATTGGTACTTACGAAGTACTATGGAAGCATTGACTATGAGTAAAATGAGTGACTCATATTAAATACTATCAATATTTAACCAAAAAAGTTCCCCCTTTAATAGTGTATGTGATCATATGCAATTCAAGTATAAAAGGTTGAACATAGCTGAATGTGTGAAAGACCCAATCCGGTCTCCATCGGGAGTCTGTCATTAACTGACATCATCACCCTAAGTGAATCATGACGCCTCTTGCGTAGGCTCATCATTTAAATGTGGGCATGGGCTAGATTTTGTTGGTGATGCATCCTATCTCTACTATGATAACATTCTCTTATTTTTTACTGCATCTTGTAGGACCTTTTATCTTCCCCTGGAAGTGCAGCTTCAGTGCTACAAAAGAAGTCAGTTGGGGAAAAAAAATCTTACACAGAGAAATTCACTTTCCTATCAAGTTTCTAGTATCAAGTCTATTCCATACACAATAAGGCAGAACTATAGTAAAACATCCTGATGTTATTTCCTTTTAAGACCCCTTCACATTTACCATTGCCATTGGGATTGAACTGAGAAAACTGTAAAGGAGCAAGCAGATGTGTGAAAGAGCCCTTTTTAGTTCTCAGCATTTCAGTCAGCTCTCTGTTTCCAATACTTGTAGTTGCAAGATTTTTGCCATATCACATCTACCTGCTGTATTTCCTGTTTTGAGCCCAATCTTCTCTTCCACAAGTCACCGCAGCATGTGGAGCATGTGAAGCATGTGGAGGCCATTTAAAATGGATTATAACACAACCTCACAGAAGCTTTGAATAATACAGGACTTCAGCTGTAATTCCACCTCACCTCATTTTTAAAACGAGGGAAATGAGGCAAAAAAGAGGTTCTTTAATTTGTTCAAAAGGATGCAGATAATGAGGGACAGAGCCAGGACCAGAAACTAAGCGTCTTGTAGCCTAAGCCACCATTTTAACCATTGCATCATCATGCGTTTTTGTAAAGAACGGCTTGATTCAGTTCAAAAGGGAGTTCCCTAAATTAATTTCCCACCCCATTTGATGTCATTATACACAATGTATGCCTTAAGAACAGGTCCCTGTATCTTATGACTGCTAGTTCCTATTTCCATAAGAATCATCTAAATTATCTCAACTCCTAACCCCCAAATGCAAAATATGCCTGCACTGCAACTGCACACAAAGTTTCATGGGTACTCACTCTGTGTAACGATGCCAAATAAATTCTGGATGTGTGATTGAGAGCTTGCTCTCAGTCCCCCAATTTAGGAATTTAGAATTGGGCCTGACAAATTGTACCACTTGACAGAAAAAAAAATGATAATAAATGTTTTCTCCATTTGTGGAATATAGTATTCATGGGAACATTATATGCTTATTGGCTCATAGCCAATGATTAGTGAAAAAGTTTGGAAATGTTAGCAATTTTCTGACTTCAGTCTTTCTTAGGCTCTGCAGTTACATTCTGGAATTTGCTTTATATATTAGTTCCACAGAGCATTACTTTTAGTTGAGGCAAATTCCATTATCTTATTCTTAAATTTCATAAGCCATATATGTATTTATATTTTTAAAGTTTACTGGGGTGACAATTGTTAGTAAAGTTACATAGGTTTCAGGTGTACAATTCTGTAATATATCATCTATATATCACATTTTGTGCTCACCACCTAGAGTCAGTTCTCTTTCCATCGCCATATACCCTGTTTCCCCGAAAATAAGACCTACTTGGACCATCAGCTCTAATGCGTCTTTTGGAGCAAAAATTAATATAAGACCCAGTATTATATTTATATTACATTATATTATGTTATATTATATTATACTGTATTGTATTATATTACATTATATAAGACCCGGTCTTATATTATTGTAAAATAAGACTGGGTCTTCTATTAATTTTTGCTCCAAAAGACACATTGGAGCTCATTGTCCGGCTAGGTCTTATTTTCAGGGAAACATGGTATTTGATCCCCTTTTACCCTCACCTACCGCCCCCCTCACCCCTTACCCTCTGATAACCACTAAACTATTGTCTGTGTCTATGAGTTTTTGTTTCTTTATTTGTTTGTCTTGCTCCTTTGTTGTTTTCAGTTTTATATTCCACATATCAGTGAAATCATATGGTTCTTGACTTTTTCTGTCTGACTTATTTCACTTAGCATAATAATCTCAAGATCCATCCATGTGGTTGCAAGTGGCACTATTTCATTTTTTCTTATGGCAGAATAGTATTCCATTGTGTATATATACCACAATTTCTTTATCCATTCATCTATTGAAGGACACTTTGGTTGTTTCTAGTCCTCAAATTGATTCAAAGTACACATTGCACCAGGGTTGATTTTCTTTCATTCTATAGGTAAATATCTAGTGCCAAAGTAAAAACAGGAAAATATTTACTGATGTTTGTTTTCATGGGTAGACTTTGGAAAAAATATACATATGTAACATACATATTATGTATATACACATATATGTATATATATTTTTTCCATACCCATATACTACTGTGTGGTAGACAGAATAACACCATACCCCCAAAGCAGTCCACATCCTAATCCCCAGAATTTGTGACTATGTTGGATTACATGGCAAAGGTGAATTAAGGTTGCAGATAGAATTGTTAATCAGATGACCTTGAAATAGGAATATTACCTTGGATTATCCAGGTGGGTCAGGGTAATCACAAGCACCCTTAAAATTGGAAGAGAGAGGCAGGAGAATAGTCAGAGAGGGCGATATGCCCACTGAAGAATCATCAGAAATATGAAACACTGCTTTGTCTGAAAATCATGAAAGAGGGGCATGAGCCATGGAACGTGGACAGACTCTAGAAGCTGGAAAATACAAAGAAATGGATTCTTCCCTAGAGCCTCCAGAAAAGAATGCAGCCCTACCTACACCTTGATCAGTAAGACCTGTGTCAGGTTTCAAACCGCAGAAACAAGATAATAAAATTGTGTTGTGTTAAGCCACTATGTTTTTGATAATGTGTCTCAGCAGCAAAAGAAACACTACGCAGTTTTCAAAATTACCATTGAAAACTGGAAATTTAATGTGCTGTGATGTTCAAGGTCTTTGTGTAAAAAATGGATTATTTTTGAAGTACTGTAATTTAGTTGTAACAATTTTCTATCACATACGAAGTCAGAACTAATGACAAAGAAAATAATGATTCCACTTTCTGCAACAGAGATTAGACTAAACAAGATAAATTCGAAATAGACTACTATGAATGAGGGTACCCGATTTTAACACAGACCATGAAGAAAAATGTTTTGCTAGATTGAAAGTTATACATAGTATGTAAATCTTTTTAAAGATTGTCGTGTTTTTGAATGAAAGCTTTGTAAAATATAGAGAAACATAAAAAAGATAGTTTAAATTCAGATTTCTTAAACTCCTCTGTAAATCTTACTTTGCAGTACTAATTCAGTAGATATTAAGAGGTCATTGATGAGGAAAGGAAGGGAATATGAATTCTTCTTGTTGTGAAAATGAAGTGCTAGGCCATATCCCAATAATAAGACTCTACTCCAAAGACAGCTACGTCTGACTCTCACTTCACTGACAATTTATGCTCCAGATTACAGATGCCCATATCCACCCTCTATGGATGACGCTGCACCTGCCAACACCCGTAGTCAATTGAGTACTACAGGTGACTGTAGGTTCATGATGAACAACTGTGAGTCACTAAAGATATCAACAAAATGATGTTTCTACTCTCCCAAACCCAATGGACACAAAACTGGGTCTTGGTGATCTGTAATAGTTAGACAGAAATTGAGACAAGCTAGGAGCAAAGAAACCACGTGGAGGACTGTTGCCATGTAGAACAAGAGGGTGACTCCCAGATTCCCATGTGATTAAATAAATAGCAAAGAAAGGATGGGCTTAAGAAATGGCATATGGAAAGAAATTACATAACTGTGAGGTTGAGGGGAAGCAATGTCAAACAATGGCAAAAAGTGTGTCATTATGACTCTAGGTAACAGGCGTAGGGAGCCAAAATGATCCGTATCAATAGATGGTGAGGGCAGAATAAATAGAAACTCTGAAGAATAGGATTAAAGATGTTGAAAACATTGTATCATCTAAAACTGTCAACCAAAATCATCCGCTTTCATTTGTGGAACCCCCGTTGCATGGTATAACAATTCCAGGTGATATTTTTGATAGCCAGATAATCTACCTTCTCCTGCATATGAGGAAACATTAGCAAAGAGGAAAGAAAGGCCATTTATAAACTCTGTAATCATCATTCAGCTTGAGAATAACAGAAGCAGGTGTGTAGGTCTTTCTGTAATACTCATGAGCAATAGGGATCTCCTGTACTGAGAAAACACAGCTTGCTGCCAAATCTGGTATACTGTGCTTTTGCACTCTTTTCCATTCTCAACAATAAGGAAGGCTCCACATCATAGCTATTGAGTTCATTCAGCTGTTCTCATATCATTTCCTCCACAGTCTCCCCATAAATTTATATTGTGCCAACATGCAGAGAATTGATTACATTCTTTTCCAGTCTGTCTTGGAAACTTGCAATCAAATTATGCTATGCAATTAAAAATGCATGAATATATTCTTCTTTAGTAATGAATACCTCTCTACAAACCCCTTCCGGCTCCACACTCTGGTCATCTCCCACCCCCTTCAGAGTTTCTCTACAGCTGGTTTAGAAAATAATCCACTTTATGTGTATAATTTATTGAAGCAGCATCACCCATTACCAGTCTAACACATTTGTTTCACAATAGCTAACAACCACAAATCATGAAATCAGAGGTGATGTGAGTAAAGACATGTTATTATGCAAAGTAGTAATCCTCGAGACCCTTAGTATGCAAACACTAAGGGCTCTGAATAAATACCTATCACTGCTTCTAGAAGTTCTATACTGAAAATATTTGCAATTCAAGCTCACATAATAAACATTACATTAACAAAAGTACTTCTCGATTTCTATATTTGAGAATGTGCCATGAACAAAGCACAGGGTGAGGCATGCTGCTTTATCAGTGCATACACATTGGGGTCCCGCTTTGACATAAGGGATAGTCTGATGAAGACGTGTGCCGTTTCATAGCTAAAAACACTAATTGGGCTTGCTGCTATGTAATGATTGGGTGCTGTATCTAATTAATGCTCCTTTCCCATTAGCAGAGCCTACGGTGTCTATAAACCTAACTTAAGTGCAGGAGGAGTAAGTATTTTTTCTGTAAGACTGACAGGACTCTATCTGATAGGGCTACTGGTGTTTTATTAAATAAGCAGCAATTCTAAATTAGGTTATGTTGGTTTTGACAGTTTCTGCAAACTGACATTTCCATTTGCTCAGTTTCTTGGAACAACCCATCATGCAGATATATTACTTGTTGAAACCTCATAAAAACTCTGTTTTTCTCTGGGCTGTGAGCATGAATTTCTAATGAACTTGGCTCTAGGTGAAAGGCAAGTCCTCACCCATTCCTGCAAGGGATGGCTTTATTTTACTGAATAGCATTTAACAATATCAATGCATTATAGATGTCCACATTTCTAACGTTGGATATACAAGGCACTGCAGTTGTGACCTTGAAATGAAAGTAAATACATAAATAAATAAACAAACAACCAGAAGGAATAAAAAGATAATCATCCTAAGAGGGTTTGCTATTTGCTGCTTACTCCTACACTTTCTTTTTTGGTGCAAGTCAGTGATGGTTAATACAAAATTCAGCCATTCTAAGCTAACAAGAATACAGCTCAATCATCTAGGTAAAGATCGCACAGAATGGTCAACCTCTCCCCAATCCAATATACAGTGTGACTCTGGTATTATTTACCCTATCCTTGTTCAATGAAGTCATAAACAAGTTATGTACTTTCAAGTCTGAAAATTGAAGCAGCATTTGAATATCTTATAAGAGAGACTACATCCACAAATGTAGTTTTACTTCAGTCAAATCTCCTGATTATATTTCCACAATGAAGTCTTAGCATATCTCCATACAGAAGCATGTTGATTAGAAAATAGCTACCCAAACAATTGAAAAATTAGGAAGTTCTCAGTCAACTGTTTTTCCTACAGAATTGTAGACAAATGATCTGACCGATATTTCCATTGATGTGTCTGGTTGTTTGGTGCTGCTTAAACACATCAACGGAACACTGAAATCTTGCTGCTCAACATAATGTTCAATGAGGCATCGGGGATGATTCACCAATTGACTTTCAAATAGAATCTGGTGGAAACGCAGCGGGCTAAAGCACAAATTCAACTGTACCTCAGGGAGGGAAGAGAGTACCAGTTTCATTATCAACATCAGTTCATTATTCATAGGCTGCCTAGCACATGTGCTTTCTTCTGCTACAACATTCAGGATATTTTAACCAAATAAGTGATGTAAGAATCACTGTATTTGCCTTTTTATGAATTGCATCTATAATGTATTCAATGGCAAGAAATGGGACTCATTTGACAGGATTTCATAAGTTGCTTCCTTATCGGTTTTCCCATATCAGTTTTTCTGACATGATTTGTTCATTCTCACCACTGAAACACTTACACATACACTCATAAAAATGACACTTGAACAGTGTTTGTTTTATATGTGGCAACAGTGGAAGATATTTATATATTTACTTTTACTCTTCTTTTTTTTTCAAGAATGAATTTAAAGATAACTTACCTAAATATAGCAGGAAAACATAAATTAGAAATTGGTAAGGGAAAGCAAAGGAAATACAAGGGCACAGATAAAGAGGAAGGTGGCAACCAAAGCAAATATAGATTTTCTTTTTCAGTTAGCAGCTAATTGAAAGATGAAAGTCTGGTCAGATGAACACAACGGCAACAACACATGGATTATTCAAGAGCAACAGGACTATTTCTAATAGGATGAGAAAAAGTTTCCTGAGAGTATTCAAAATGTTATGAAAAACATCTATCATATCAATCTTACAGTAAATGACCTCACTGACCAATTTTTAGCTGTGTTCAATGTGACTGATTTGTGGAGAAACAGAGTCGAGAAAAATTCTCAAACTATATGTCACAATGAGCCCCCTTCCACAGATAGCTAAACTAGGCTGTGAAGAAACTTGCTCAAGGTTGTACAGCCAGGTCAGAGCCTGAAACTGGCCTAGTAGCCATGCACTTTACTGTACACCATACTGTAAATGCAGAAGACACAGGGGTGCCTGCTTCATATGGCTGGAGGACTGGAGGGAAATGTAGATAGTAAAGGGCTTCACATTTTATACCATTTTCAACATTCACTGATCTACTGCATAGGCCGGGCACTGTGAAAATATGTCTCATCTTCAAAACTGTCTGCCATGGCAATATTATTTGTCATGTATTATGAATGAGAAAACGAAGGTTTAGTGAGGTCACAACTTCCAAGAGATCACAAAGCAAGAAACTATTAGAGCTGGAATTTGAACCCAAGGTCTTTAACTATAGAGTCCATATACTTAAGCACTTTATTATACCACCTTCTTGTAGCAGAAAAATGTCTCTTTACATAACAGAGGACCAGCAAAGGTTTTGGTGTGTGTAAATGTGGATCGATATTCATTCATTCAGTCCATCAGTCAATATTTGTAACCTGCATAAAACAGGCTACAGTCTTCTAAGATAAAATGTTCTACGATGCATACAATATGCTAGCATTCTTCTAGGGGTACAGCTTTAAACAAGACAAATCCACTAATTCTGTGTAGAGGAAGATGATTCAGGCTGCAGTATGTAGGACTTCATGGCGATGGATGAGATAAGAGAGCTTAGGTTGAAGGTTATTGCACTGATCCAGAAAAAAAAGATTATAAGAACTTGTATCAGTTGTCTATTGCTGCATATCAAACAACCAACAATCTCATGGCTTAAAACATACAATTTATCTTTCAGTTTCTGTGGGTCGGGAGTCCAGGTATGGTTTAACAGGGTCCCCTTTTCTGGGTCTCACAAAGCCACTTCAATAGTGTTGGCTGGGCTTCATTCCTTTATGGAGCTTGGGTCCTCTTCTAAGCTCAAATGGTTGATGACAGCATTCCGTTCTCTGTAGTTGTAGGTCTCTGTTTTCTTGCTGGCTACCAACCAGGGAGTGCTCTCAGCTCCTGGAGGCCACTTGAAGTTCCTTGCTACATGGCCCTCTTGTAGGTCCTCTCACAACACGGCTGCTGACTTCCTCAAAGGGTACTTCATTTCCAGCAAGAGAGTATCCCTCTTGAGGAAGGGACCAGTCCCTATTTTAGGGTGTTCTCTTGATTAAGTCAGATCCACCAGAATAACCCCCCATTTTGATTAGCTCAAAATTAACAGATTTGGGACCTTAACTATGTATGTAAAATCCCTTTCACTTTTTCCCAGACATGCAACTGAGTCAGGGGAGTGGCATCCATCACATTCACAGTCTCTCCCACATTCAAGGGGAGGAGATGATACAGGGCATGTACATCAGGAGGGAGGGAAACTTGGGGGCCCTCTTAGAGACTGCCTGCCTTCCACAGAATCTGACTTCAAAAGCCCCATTTTGCGCATTGCAGAGTATCCCAAGTGAATGATGCCAGAAGATTTTAGAGGTAGACCTAAGATGGGGGAAAGGGGAAGGAGGATTAGAAAGAAGATTAAAGAGGACTAGAATCATTTCTTCTTGTGAAGACAGTAAAAGCTTTTCATTGAAGTACAGAACTAAAATAGCAGAGGTGCAAAGATAACTTATTTGATGTGACGCATGTTGAGGCGGTGGAAGAATATCGGGAAGTGCTGTCCAGCAGGTATTTGGAAGCCTGGATCCTGGAGGGGAGGTGGGAGGAAAAAAGCAACATTGGGGGAGAAAACTTGAAAGTTCCTTGAATAGCAGTCAGCTACAAATGGATGAGATCCCAGAGGAAGAAGAAATGACCCAGTAGAAGAACTTGATACAACGTGAACTGTGATAGAATATTTTCCATTTAATTTAAAATGTTAAACTTTTAAAATGCTTCTTGTGAAAATACACTTAAAATGTGGGCTTGGGAAAATGAATGTTTTGGGCATCTTGCTTTCCTATAAACTTGTTTTTCTCTATGTGTGTAAAAGATAAACACTCTCACTCAAATGTCTAACTTGTCTTTACTGCATTATAAAAGTAACATGCACAAAATCAGGAGGATGTTCGTTTGAGGGTTGAATACCTGATGGCTGTAAATAATTTGCTAAGTGGCATGACGTATATTTTTGGTAGTGCCCTAATCAGCCCAATGTATTTGTTATGGACTGTTAAAAACTTCAGAATATATAAAAATGGTAATATTGTAGACTGTGCATCCATCACACTACGTCTGCCTTCTCTAATTGCATAAACTATTTTTAAGTCCTAAAACCCTTCCTACATTCAAATCCAGGGAATATTTAGTGAGAATTTTAAAAATAAGTTTTAGTTACTTGCATATTTTTATGTCCTTACAAATAGAGTGTGTTTTATTTCATGGAAAAATCAAGTCTTATTTCTGTATTCACATTTTCCAAAAGGTTTAAGACTACACAAAATATAGGCTGTTATTTATAAAATGATGAGAGATTATTTTTCGAAACAAAAAGCAAAAATACAAAATTTTTAAATTTAATACATGTTTAATATAAATATGATATCAAATGTATAAACATACATATTCAATGTATGTATCTGTACATAATTAGATATATATTGAAATCTATATGCTGACTAAACCCATAAGGCAAAGACCTTCAGACAAGAGGCAACAGGTCTATATGCTTATCCACTAAAGGACCCCCTTATAATTTGAACTTGTAATCTGGTCATTGTAAGGAAAACTCAAAATTCACTCAAAATATACTATGAGCAATCTTAACATTTGCTTCTAATGCCATCCATAGCAATACTATTGAACCAAATAGAGAGAAACTCAAACTATCTTATGGTAAACCAGAAGAGTCATGTCTTGTACACCTATATTACTTAACAAAAACTTAGAAAATGACTACAGGGTATAAAACAGGATTTATAAACATGAGATCAGCAGATCCAAATGGCGGAGGCAGTCAGGGTGCTTATTAACAACTTGGAGTTTGGGTGTCCATGTCACCATGTCATATGTCCTGGATCAGAATCACCTGGGGAGAGGGACAACCAGGACTCTGTATTGTTAAAAACTTTATGCACGAATTTCGAGAATGACAGTATAAAAACTATACTTTATAAAACACATTTGGTTTTGACTATTCCTGTGCAGACTGCATGGGCTGATTGAGTAATATACTTGTCTAGCTCAATTCATATGTGTAACTCTAAAGATAGAAGAAATAATAACCCAAAGATTTGCTAAGAGATTAGAATCATACAGGAGTTTAGAAATCACCAAACCCATTGGTTCTTAATCCTGACTGCATATCACAAGAACTTGGGGAGCTTTTAAAATCTGCCAATACCCAAGTAGTCCCTCTAGAGATTCCTTTTTCAGTTAGTCTAGGTTGAGGGCTGGCTATTGGTGTTATTTCAAAAAGCTCCCCCAATGATTTTAATATGCAACCAGGGTTGAGAACCACTGATCCAGATAAAGCTCACTGTTTTATATAAAAAGAACTGTGGTCACAAATAAGTTCAGGACTAGAATTCAGGTCCTCTGACAGGTATGCCATTCCTGTTTCCACAAGATTCCAAATAGCAGGAATCTTTTTGTGTGCCTAAATGGTGCTACAAAGTATGATAACGGCCCTTCCAGAAAGAAAAATGTATTCAAATATATATTTTAAGATATTGTATTTATTGGGTATCACAGTAGAAAAATCATGTTGCTATGTCATCCTTTCTTTGCAATGTTGGAAGGAAATTTAAACCAAAGCCTTAACAGTTCAGAGCAGATAACAGACATGTAATCTGTTCCCAAAGAGCAGCTGTCGGTGGCTCCTGATACTGAATGAGAGAGATGGAAGAGGGGTGTCCACTGGGCCTATGAGAAACAAAGACTAAAAAGAAGGCAGACCATGCCCAATATCAATTAAGAGGACACCCAAGGGATGGATTATCCTTTAACTGAAACAGATGCAAATTCATTATAAAGTTAGATAAAACCACCTACAGAAACAACCTCAAAGACTGAAAGCGATGAGAGAACAACCGACAGACATCACAAAGTTTTGTTGTAAATAAAATCGATTTTATGGTTTCACTCAGCCCTTAATTTGCCAAAATGTTCAAACTAAAACCAATATACAAGCTTCAGCAAACTCAGCAGGGTGGATGCTTTTTGCCGGAACTGGTTGCAAACTGCCGAGCAATATGAGATAAGAGCATTTGCACGGTTATACTCTCACCCACAGAGAAGATGTTCCTCATTTTGAAGGTCAGGCCATACATCACTGGCCCATCCATTGTCAGGAACTATGCATCGCCTCTGTCTATGCTGTGCCAGGTCAGTTAGAAAATAAACAGAAGCAACTGAACGGAGCAGCTATCTGTTGAAATTTCCCATCCTTCTCACCCATTCCATGTGCAAAGCAGTAGCCAAAGGGAAGAAGCCAAGCAGTAAAAGTCAAGTCTTTTGCTTACGACACCAGCACTTCTACTAGCTAGCAGTAGAAAATTTGATTTTTTTTTCTGAGAAATACATGACAGACCGAACTGGTAATAGTACATTATTTACAACATCTCTCTTAAAAACGTCATTGGGAATTTACAAGGCTTTGCCTATATGTCTATTTCAGACTGCCATGAGTTAGAGGTTCTCAGATTCCCTCTGTAACCAAAAGTCTCATGTATCAATCATCAGGCTGATTGGGCCGCATTAGCCATCGGGCGGTCATCCCAGAAATGTCTAACTTCAGACTCCAGTCCCCAGTATTGCCTGTGGAGGACCACTGCTACACTACAATTAAAACCTGAATGGTTGAAGAATGGCCTTGCCTAGTGGTACTTCTTGTTAACCATTTCACTATGAATCAGTTCATGAGATTAGCTTGTCATTTGACAGACTCAGAAAGAAACCTTGGCAGGCCTGGAGATCCAGAAGAGAATGGGATATAGTCAAGTTTCCAGTGGTGTAAAGGATTGTAGGACGGTGTGGTGGTGGAGGCTGACCAAAAGCCCTGGTTGCCTAAGAGACAACAACATATGTTTTTGTAAAGGAATATAATAGAGCACCTAGAAGAACCACAAAAAAGGGGATGGGCTTGGAAGAAGATTTTGATATTATGAGGAGCAGATGGCCTGGGGATGCTCAAGTCACACTGTCTAATTAAGAGTGCCAATTTGTCCATAGGACTCAAAGTACATTTTCAAACAATATTAACCTTCAATCTGATCCGAAACTCCTAATTTAAAAACCCTGTATAACACAGTCAGTTCTAAACCTTTTCACATGTAGTCACTCATTTTTAACAGTTGGCTTCATCCCATTTCCTTAACACAGACTTACTGGATTATACAGACATGCTTTGAAATCCATAGCGGAGGCTGTCTTTATTTAAAATGAAGGTCTACCCTCTCAGACATTACAGCCAGTAACTTCATGACAAATCAATCTCATGAGGACTAAACAGGTGAGTTATAGGCCCAAAATAAATTTCTTCTGATGGGTTGAGTCATTTAGCTCGAAGACAAAACGGCTTTGAGCAATAATACAACATTATATTCTATGCGATGTCAGCCAGTGGCCATGGATGCTCAATACATAGCAGGAGGCTATGACTGATCTTGTACCAAACAGTGGGCGGGTACTGAAGAAGTAATAAGCTAAGTCAGGAAAGCAAGGAAGTTTGGATTGCCTTTCTTCCACTCGTATAAAATCCCAGATCACTCTATTGAATACGTACAGTGAGGAGCATAAACAGAACTGGCTAATTTTTAAAATGATTTCTATAATTTAGAATATCTTCCCCAACAAGTATAGCTGAGAATTCATGTTGGCTTTGCTAGCAAGGCATGGACTTTCAAGACAGCAGGTAGTGTGAACGGAAGCAATCCGACTAAGGAACAGATCCAGAAATGTCCATAGGAGAATTATGAAGCCACCTTTCTCGCCACACCTTCCATGAGATGGCCTTTTAAGTCTCTTGCATTTAAAAAAAAAAATGTTGCTTTTCTCTTTTCCAAAAAGTGGGATAGCAGTTTTAGTGGTGAACTACATTTGAGATAGAATCAGTTTTATTCAAAAGTTTACACAAATCACAGGTGACTTTCCTCAAGGTAGACTTCAGAATTTTTAAAAACATTTTTATCAAACAAAATTGATTAAGAGCAATAATATTTTTATGAAGATTAAAAACTATAATTTTCTGCAGGACTGTTAGCTAAAAAGTGTTTCCAAAACTTTTGAATTTTGTAAATCAGCAAAATAAAAAGAATGAAGACTGACATTGCATTCCTAACTTCTTATTTTATCAAAGCAAAAACACTGTGTTTCCCCAAAAATAAGTCCAACCCCAAAACTAAGCCCCGGTTAGGATCGTCAGCCAGATGGACGCATTTAGTATGTTATGACGATGTTCTAGAAGAAGATGAAATGACTGTATTTGAATAAATGTAGATTGTTATACATGAAAAAAATAAGACATCCCATGGAAATACAACCTAATGTGTCTTTTGGAGCAAAAATTAATATAAGACCCGGTCTTATTTCAAGGAAACACGGTACAAATAAAGCAACAACAAAAGGAAAATGATGACAGTAAAACAGTAGGACAAGTAAAATTTCACCTTTAAAAGGGAAAACGTTTAACTTTATAAAAAAAGTCTTCCTTATTTTTCTTATTCTGCCTTGAACCCATGTATACTCTGTCATCCCTGGAACTTGACTTCTGATGGGCATTTAGGAACCAGCACTCAGCATTGAATACATGGGAACTCATCGCTCCTACTGGAGAAGCAAGTGATTGCAGCTCAACTCTTAGCCATCACTTACATCCAGAGTGGACCAGAGTGCCGCAGGAACACAGAAGGAAAGAACTTGAAGCTGAGTAATTTTCAAGCAAAGCAAGAGAGTAGACAAGAAATACAGAGGACAGTGGAACAAATTAAACTACATCACAAAACACAGGCAGCAAAAGCCAGACCATGGAGAAATCCATACAACAAACAATCCAGCTTCTTCAACAAATAAACTGTTTTTTTAAAAAAGAGATAGGGGTGTGATGGTTAATTTTATGTGTCATCTTGACTAGGTTAAGGGATGCCCAGCTAGCTGGCAAAACATTCTTTCTGGGTGTGTCTGGCAGGGTGTCTGTGGAAGATATTAGCATTTGAATCAGTAGACAGAGTAAAGAAGATTTGCTCTCACTAATGTGGGTGGGCGCATCCAATTCACGGAAGGCTGAACAGGACAAAAAGGAGAAGGAAGAACAAATTTCCATTTCCTCTAGAGCTGGGAGACCTATCTTTTTCTGTCCTTGGCCACTGGAGCCACTGGTTCTTGGGTCTTCAGAGTCTGGGACTTATACCAGCAGTTCTCTGGTTCTCAGGCTTTATAGACTCTGACTGATTCACACCACTGGCTTTCCTGGGTCTCCAGCTTGTAGATGGCAGATTGTGGGACTTCTCAACCTCCATAACCACATGAGCCAATTCCTAAAATAAATAGCCTCTTATATCTATATCTGTCTATATGTGTCTCTATCTATCTATCTATCTATCTATCTATCTATCTATCTATCTATCTATCTCTATATCTATATCTATCTATATAAGATAAATATGATCTAAGGTAAGAGATAGATAGGTAGGTAGGTAGATAGATAGATAGATAGATAGATAGATAGATAGATAGATAGATAGAAACATATACAGATAGAGATAGAGATAAAGAAAGAGATATCTCCTTTTGGTTATGTTTCTTTGAAGAACTCTAATACAAGGGGGAATCCTACATATTAGAAGAGACTTAAAAGATTTTAAAAATTAGACAAGACTAAACTACAGAGCTTAGGGATGCATATTCAGGTGATAAAACTATGAAGAAAAGTAAGGATGCAATTCTAGAAAAGTCAGTTGTGTACTGTGGGGGGTGAGTAGAAGGAGACGAGTGGAAGTTGCCTGGTGTGGCTGGCAAGGTTCTATCTCCTAACACTGAGGGTAGTGAGAAGGTTGTTTATTAACTGTACACATGTTTCATAAATATTGTCAGTATGTGTGTTACCTAGAAAAATAAAATAAATAATATTTTTAAAAATGAAAATGATACAGTCAGACCACCTCGTTGAAGCCCAAATTCTGGCACTTACTACTTATGTGGGCAAAGCCATAATTTGGCCTCAGTTTTCTCACTTGTAATATACAGATGTTGATGATGGTCCCAATAGTACCCATTTAACAGAGTAATCATGAAGATGAATAGATGAAAGATTCTAGAAAACTGCAGGTTCTAGCTGTAGGAAATGGTTCTGTCCAGGAAGCAAGAAGACACAGCAAACCAAGAGATTAGGAGGAAGTGCTGCGAATGCAGAAGGTTTTAGTGATGTTCTGCATCATAATTTCTCTCTTATTCAATTTTCATTTGAAATGATTTATTCTGGAGCGTGTTGTCTGATGTATGGAAAAGAAAATCTAAAATTTTACAATGAAAATCAATGGAAAATGGATTTCACCTGATTATCACTTTACATTCAAAATCATTGGAACTCATTCATTTTATTAACCAAGGCCAACTAAAGAAGTAGATCTACCTGTTAAAGAGGAGGCTGCCAAATTGAATGCCTTTGTCTGATTGAACCTCTTGTGAGTATAAATTAAAATGTTAGGGAGTTTTTGTTTGAATCCTTAAACTTGGATTAGGCTTTGAATGGATTAAAAACTCCATTCATGAAAAGCTAGTCTTTAAAAAAAAAAATCACATTTTTGGCTTTTTTATGAGAAGAAGGCAAAGCTTTCTTAATCGTATTAATTCATTGATTTATTTTCTTCAGTTTGAATTAATTGTGTTTTTTGAGCTTTGGATTGAGTTATGTAATTATATACTTTTAGTTTTAGCAATTTAAAGCTTGTGGTTTTTTTTAGTGCATTTCACACCTCACTATTTTCTATGTAAAATATGTTAGTGAACTGCATTTTGGAATGTTGATTATTCTAATTATTCTAGCTTTAAATTACCACATCATATTTAATAAAATAGAAGCCAGTGTCCACGGAAGGACTCAAATGTCTTGGAAGTTCTTTGACTCACATAAAAGAAGAAATCCTCCATTCTAATGCAACTAGGGAAATTAGTTTATGATAATGTCCTTTGGAGAATTCATTCTTTAAAAAGTCCCCACAGTATTTTATTATTCTATCTTTAAGAATTTTTTACAATTTTGACATACCTACTCTAGTTTAGCTGATTCTTTAAGAACTTGACTTGATCAGGTAATAACTATTTGTAGAATTGAACTGTACTTTTTACACTGTCATTGACCAAAACTTAATACAATTTTTTTTCCATTTGTTAAAAATGTATGATGTGACCTATTTGTAAGTAACTTAGAGAAAATAATTAAAACAAAATATAGCACTAGAACATTATAACATTATTTTACTCATAGTAAAATGAGGTACATATCACACGTATCCTGGACCTGGGAACCTGCCTTATTCCAAATTTCATCTCATGGGGAGAGATGCTCAGGAGTCTTTAGTACGTCATCTAGACAGATCACGACATTGACCATTTCAAATTCACGCTTCTATACATGCTCTAGACGCTAAAAAACTAAGTTATCATAACTCATCCATACTGAATATTTCCTATATATCAGTGCACCAGTGCATACCTGTGCTACTCAGTATGGTTTGCATACCAGCAGCGTTGTCACCACCTGGGAGTTTATGAGAAATGCAGACTTTTCGGGGGGGAGGGTAATGTTTCCCTGCACTTGACTAACCTTTAGACAGGTTTCTTCCTGAGGACAGATGCCTCACCTTCCTTTTCTCAGGGCATTTCCTTTAGAAAACTTGCAACTGTAAATTCTTTCTCTACCCCTTTGAGGTATAAATCTTCGATGACCCAGGGATGTCTTTCGTGAGCACCTGAGGGCTATCCCTTTCAAATATAATCCTCCAAAACGATAGGCCTGACCACTGTACTGTACACCTGAAGCTGAAGCTGAGTAATATTGAATGTCAACTATAATTTAATATACATACATATAGTCACAGGATGTGGAGTACAGCATAGGGAATAGAGTCAATGGAATTGTAACAGCTATATATGACGTCAGAGGGGTAGTAGATTGGGGGAGGGGGTTATCACTTTGTGAGGGGTGTAAATGTCTAACTATAATATTACATTGTTTTGTACACCTGAAACTAATAAAAAATTAAAATACTACTATTAATAAAAACAATAGGGCCCCTGTTTCCCAATCTCTGTGGGAGGGTAGGAGCCAAACTTTGATAAGAGGTAGCGCATCTGATCATTATTAACCCAATGTCCTCCAGTACCTTTCTATTTACCGCAGCATTTAAAACTCCTCTCACCCTTTGTTTCAGTGGAGTTGAGTTCAACATCTCTCCCCTATGCAATCGTCTTGAATAAACTCTTCCTTGACTACTTGACTGGTCTGGTGCCGTTTTTCTTGTACAAGATTCTCAGCACCGCCCCCTCCCCATCAGAATCTGTATTTTAAGAAGATACACAGGTATTTTCAGTGCTCAAGAACAGCTGAGAAGCACTGCTAGGAACCTAAACATTGATCAGGAATTGCTTGTAATCAATGGGGCACAAGTACAAATAAATGCGACATTAAAATGTTAGATAAGCACCACCAGTTCAACCACATTATAGTAAAACCCATTTCTATTTCAATACCTGATGATTTTGTTCTGTCTTTAACTGACTGCTCTTTTTGAGTGTACGCGTACTCTACAATAATCTCGGTTCTATTTTCATTACTTACTGTTTTCAATTTAAAAAAAATAAGCGAATGCTTTAAAAAAGACATGTATGAACAAATCCATCACACCATTAAGGAATATCACAAGGCCAAGGATGCACAACACCTGTGTGACCATGCATCTATGAGGTGCCAGGCAGTCAATGCATGTATGAATGTTTCCCTTATTCACTGAACAAACATTGACCGAGTACCTGTTAGGTACCAAGTATTGCACCTGAACAGTCATTAACACCCTGCCTTCATCATTCTTACAGTCTTTAATCTTCACAAGAATCTACTGAGGCAGGTATCAGTATCACAATCAATGAGATTTGTCAGTGAGATTGTTAAGACTCATTGAATTTAGGCAAACATAAGATTTGAACTAAGGCTTGCAACATCAAAATGAGTGTGTGTGTGTGTGTGTGTGTGTGTAGCACATTCTTTCAAATATTCTTAATAGTGACAAAACTGAATCACAGCAGGTGAATTTTCTGTTGGAAATTTGGAAACAGGCTAGTCTTCTTGTACCAGGTGAGAACGGTAGATAATACAGCTATAGGAAAATAGTGGGGGGCTATTTAAGAACACAGTGTTGCTGTGCTTATGCTAGGACTTATAATTGGTGAAAAAAACATGTATATGTGTGCAGCTTTTATAATGCATTTTTATAGTTCCAATAGCTGAAGAAGTATGGTATATATGCTATACCGTATCTCTTATGGTATACAGTATGCATATGTATGTGTGTTTGTTACTCTTTTGACATGATGGCTATAATATATGTAATATATAATCCCTTGCTTTAGGAATTTGGGGTTTTTAAGATAAATGTTCCTCCTACGTGACTTCAGCCATGCCTTATTTATGAGACCTTCACGAGGTATATAAAAATGCACTGTCAAAATAATTCGTTCTACTGAGCATTAGTAGTCCTAGTCGAGTAGATGTGAAATCACAAAAGACAGAGTGAAATATATTTCTATCTGCTTTGGCCTTCATTTCATTTATCTTTGGAAGATTTGTTTGGCCAATTTCATCATAAAACTGCAGGTAGCCAGCTTAATTTTTGTTAACTACATCACTGCATGATGGTTGTGCAAGGAAAATTTCTGATAAGATTGGATACATTTGCTACCTTATTAATCATAACTGAAACATATGAACTTTATGTACATCTATATCAACTAGTGATTTTCAACCTGAGTTGCACAGCAGAATTAGACATGGTCCTTTTTAAAAAAGCAATACGAATGCCTAGGCATCACTCCAGATAAATGCATGCAGAATACCTGGCAGAGGGGCCCAATGTGCGTTTATTTTAAAAGCTCCCTAAGTGAGTCTAATGTACAGCCAGGGTTGAGAAACCCTGATTTATACACTGCATCTTGACCTTTATTTTTCCTACATCGGATTTTAATTTATGGGTATTTTTTTTAAAAAACAAGAACCTCAGAACATCTAAGTATTAGCAATATTATGTTAGATTTTCTGTTCCGCCAATATTTGCACAGCTGTTTAATACTCAGAATGAGCTACTGCATATTTCCACCACAATTAAATGGAGATCTGACATTTACAATTTCCACACAGCCACAATGAGTTCCCAGACTCCCTTTTGCAACCACGAGTAGCACTCTCATTACCGTAATGAAGCCACGTTTTAAAGGTTCTATTATCAGCAAAGATTCAGCATTGTTCCAAATTATAATCTGATCATTCTATTTCTCTCCTGTATTCAATTTCAACTATGGCTGTCATCCTTTAGAAGATAAGGTAAAGATAAGAGTCTCCAAAAAATTAATAATATTTTATACAATTTTTAAAGCTATTTAGATACTGTGTTTCCCCAAGAATAAGACCTAGCCAGACTATCAGCTCTAATACATCTTTTTGAGCAAAATTAATATAAGACCCAGTCTTATCTTATATCAACATAAGACCAGGTATAATACAATATAATATAATATAATATAATATAATATAATATAATATAATATAATATAATATAATATAATACTAGGTCTTATATTAATTTTTGCTCCAAAAGACGCATTAGAGCTGATGGTCAGGCTAGGTCATATTTTCAGGGAAACACAGTATATTGGATATGCAAATATCTTTAACTTCAAGCAGGTTTTTAGTTGTAGAGAATTATTATGTCAAATTCCACTGGCACAACATGAATAGCAAAATATATCAAATAACAAAAACAAAATAATTATCTTTAAGATCCAAAAGTGTTTAAGTTTCAATCATGTGGGCAGTTTGTAAGGTAAGTTTGAAACATATTTTTCAATTAACTTAGTTGTCAGTTAACACAGGATTAAAGCCATCATCAAATTACAGTCTCTTTTAAAAGTAATTATTGTTGTAAATTTTCTTCCCACATAATTAAAGCAGAAAAAGAAACTACCAAGAATCAAAATAGACTTTTCTTTTTAATTATCGATCAAATTACCTCAGTTTCCTTTCATGTTGTTAATGTTGAACTGGCCAAAATTGGGTATTTAAAAAAAAATGAAGGGCCCTTTTTTACACCCAATTTAATAATTTCATCTCTAGAACCTTAGTTGCAGATGGGAGAAAACAATTTAGTATATATTTTAAAACATTCATTTCAAGTTTTCAAGCTAAAACATGGTTTGACCATAAAGGATTAGAGAAATGAAAGAACTTTTAACACTAAGCTGTACCTTACCACTAGTGACTAACAGTCCGGTCCCATGTCCCTATCATCTCGGTCACTATTATCAACTTTCACTTTCCACAGGCCTCCTACACTGCCACATTCCCTCTTATTTTCTAAAGATTACTTTGCTTCCTACTTCACTGATTTATAGTGACCTTTGGGCTAGAATGCTACCAACTTTGTCCACCCCTGCCTATAGGTAGTAAGTAGTTCTATGCTGCTGAGCCAAAGGATGTTTCTGGAAGAGTAGCAGGAAGTAAGGCTGGAGTGACTAAATCCAGATCATGAAAGGCCTCATGCTAGGATAACATATTTGAACTTCATTTTGAAGAAAGGGAGGGTCATTGAAGGCTCTTACGCAGGCGAGGGCTCTGATCAGATTCCAGATATCAGAGAGACTACCCAGGCAGCAATGCAGAGGACAGATCTGAGGGAAGGTCAAAGTAAAAGAGGGTAGATCATTATAAAGGCAAAAATGCAGTTAAGACAGGATGCAACTCAAGTGAGACCTCTACCTTACCCACCAAAGGTACTGGGCACAACCCTAGGATCCTGTGATGACTTTTAGCACAATTGCTAACACACTCTACCATAATAATGGCTTTTTCTTCTTCCTATT
This sequence comes from Rhinolophus sinicus, assembly GCF_036562045.2. Classification (NCBI taxonomy): domain Eukaryota; kingdom Metazoa; phylum Chordata; class Mammalia; order Chiroptera; family Rhinolophidae; genus Rhinolophus; species Rhinolophus sinicus. The sequence goes on along the minus strand of NC_133768.1, from coordinate 23,002,262 downwards.
TTTAACTCTCTCCCTCACTGTAGGCACAGTCTCTCTAGATGGCAGACCCTTGTTTTTTCTATTTTGACCCCCACGTCCTAGCACAGGGCCTGGCACATTGTAGATGTTTGAAAATATTTATAGAACATTCAGATGAATAAATAAATAAAACAATTATTTAAATGACGTTTATTTGTATAGTGGAATAATATGCTTTACCTAAATTTAAGTATTAGCTCTCTTAATAGCTAGCTGGGGTACTTCAGTCATTTCACTTATTTCCAGTTTTCTTATGAAGGGGTATGAACTCAACTATTTCTAATATATGTCATGACTCTAATATGCTATAGGACTTAGTTTCCATTGAAAACATATCACGTAACAGGCAATTATAAATTGTCACAGGTTGACTCAAAGACTGCATTTCATATAATCAACTGTTTGTCACCCGTGTCCATTTTAATAGGTTCAAAATGATTTCATGTCTACTCAGAAATATTAGAACTATGTGAGGTGAAATACAGATGGAGTGTCAAATCAATACTTTTTCCATATGAAATCCCAGATTTCTAAAATATGTATTTTTCTCATGAAATTATTTTAAGTGACTAAAGTACAGAATATTAAATTTTTATAGTTTGATACTATTAGCATGAGTACTAATACCAAATCCTATTTTCCTTAATATTCTCCAATATTCTTTGCCTTGTTTGACATCAACACTGCTTCCTGAATAAAGATGAATAAACCAAGTTTTAAAAAACACATAGCTGTATGTTATTGTTTTCTTTTGACAAAAGAAATTTTGTCTGTACTGTTTTCATAATGACCTTGACTTTATCCTTAGGTAGTAGTCAACATTTTCGGTTTCTGTTTCTGGGCTTTTAATGATTAAGACACAGACATACCGGGGATATACCAGAGGGTCTCATTACTCAACTCCAAGTGGATGGTAACCTCCAAATATTGTAATTATACAATGCTTTAAGTATTTCTCAACAAGATTTACAACAAAGAAGGGTTTTATTTTGTCATGCTTTGGATATTTCAGGCTTCCATGTTTTTCCACAGACTACAGAAATAAGCTAGCATGATCATTTACAAATAACAAAGGCAAAACACTCACTAGTTAAGCCAAATTACAAAATAAAAATTATAGCCAAATGTTCCTAGGTTGATATGCATGTAAAAATTTGTCATACCAAACCAATTTTATTAGGCAATAGCTTCATGTACATTCCATCACGACCCTGCACAATAAAGTAAACTGTGTGTTTATTTCACATTGTCATGGTGCTCAATCAGTAGAGGAGACAAATGACATTCATTTCTGTGCAAATAAAAATAAATACAATATTTTGACTTTTTCTTTAAAGATTTTAACTAGAAAATTAGGAAAAATTAAGTAATAATAATTACACAAATTTTCAAAGTTGCATATAGTATATAAGGCAACAGAAACTTATTTTTAAAAATCTCAGAGTGGTTTTGTTTGGTTTGTTTTGGTTGTTGCTTTACTGGGCTTCAAATCTGTTTTACATTCTATTAACTAGCTAGGGCGTAGTACAAGTTTGTGTGTATGTGTGTGAGAGAGAGAAGTAATTTCTGGGTATACATGATTTGTGTTTTCTAAGTTCAAGAGTTCAGTCAATAATTTCATGCAGTTTTTAGAGTACCTCTTCAATATTTCCTTCTTTAACTTAGGTATAATTTTTCACTGCAAAGAAATCCATGGAAGTCAGATTGTTTAAGACTGATGCCTGCCACCTACCAGGCATTTTACACGGTGCCTTACCTACAGTATTAATGTTTTAGCTTCACAAGGATAAAATAAGGTAATAAAAGATAAAGTACTAAACAATGAGTAAATATGTAGCAAAATGGGGACTTAAATTGCGGTTAGTATAA